>NC_135278.1:5000-625000 GCF_051311805.1 Agelaius phoeniceus
ACCCTAACCCCTAAACCCTAAGCCCAACCCCTAAACCCTAACCCCTAAACCCTACCCCTTAAAAGCAAAGTTCATACACACAAGGTTAAATCCAGTCAGCATGCACTGACACACACAGAGACAAGCGGACACAGACAGACACGTGCTGTCACACACACTCTTCCCACTTACACGCTCACTGCGGTTCTTACTTGAGCTGCTGAAGAACGTGCTTGACACATCTTCTGGCTGCCACTCCTCACTGTCAAATGGTAGGTTCTGGGGAAATCAGTAGCCTCGGGGACCTGTGAGACAACAGGAAGTGGTCAACAAGTGGCTGACAGCTAGGACTTGTCCCTGCTCTGACCAATAAATTTTCTACCCAAAACCCCATTAAAGACAGATGAACAGTAAAGTTTTTATAACTCTTCTACCTAACTGTGACTACGTGCCAGGGCAGGGCAGCTCCGACCATAAGTGGTACAGTGTAACATATACAATATAAGCCAGCATAGGTACACGCAATGTAAGTACATACAGTCTAAGCCAGCATAGGTACACGCAATGTAAGCCGGGACTTGAGATAGCTCTCTGGAAGACTAATTCTTGAGCCCTATACCCTTTGAGATGATGGAACCTATAGAACTATTGCAGTCACGTGAGGAGGGTGTAAGACGCTTCCTCCAGAAGTCCAAGAGAATGGCATGGAAAAAAAGGCACTACCAAAGCTGGTAGTGAGAAAGAAGATGGATGAGAACATCTTGTGTAATCCTTTCTGTCTCAAAGAGTAAAAATGTAAAGATGCCAGAATAAAGGATATCCAGAAAGGAACGTGAGTAGAATACGGGCAATGTGGCACAGAATAGTGCCAATAAAGCATTGGGATGTAACAAAGGCCTGTGACATGGAAGACGACAGACACAGACTACATAACACAGACACGGACGACATAACACAGACACGGACGACATAACACAGAGACAAGTGGCAACTGCCTGGCACTTTCCCTTAGGGACCCGAGATGCCTAGCGCAAGATGAGTCAGAGGCTGATGATGCCAAAGGAAAGGAAGCCTTATGACGATAGCACGTGATGATGAAATGTAACTCGTTAAAAGAAGTTAGTGCCAGAGCAGTTAAGAGGATGCTCGAGAGGCTCGGCAAGCCTAGAGAAGGAAGCGGACTGCCAGGTGACCGTGGCGATAGCTCTGGATGTGAAGGCGAGCTCCTTGGGGGAAAGATCCGTGACGACGTCGGGCCGAGGAAGGCGGACAACGCAAAGTTCACGAGAATCCTGAGATGGGTCGGAACTGCCCTGCCCGGCAAAGGCTCTGGTCAGGCTGAGGAGAAACCCTCTCCCTTTTCTTCCAGAGAGCCGGTCCCACTACAGACCTCTCCGCTAAGCTGACATCAAATTGCCCTCTGTGATAGTAAAGGTTTTTCCCCTTCTCCCAACCGCTGGCCCCGACACTTAGCTTTTGGAAGATGAGAGGACAAAATCCATCCTCGGTCCGACATGGATGTTGAAACGTGCTCCGTGTGTGCCTCGGTGCTGTCCTTTCCAACCTTTGGCTACGAGGCTCCTCAGGGTACCTAAGACAAAACAGAAAAGGTGACTATGGCCCTTAAAAACAGTAATCCCCAGGACTCCTCCGCACCCCTGCCCTGGCTCACCTCAAATCTTGATTTGACTCCAGAGGGTGCCCAGAAGATACCTGCAAAAAGAAAAGGTACATGCTTAGCATGCTGCGGTGTAACGCTCACCAATGAGTCAGCCTGCCTAAACGCTGACTCACCTGCCCTCCTCTGTTCCTGGACACGCCTAGGTCACCGACAGCACCTGCAAAGAAACAAAGCAAAAGAGCATGCTGAGATACTGTGAAAACACAACATCTCCCCAACCTGACGAGTATGCCACACCGATACCTTAAGCTTGCACCCACCTGGCATGGGTGTGCTCAGCCAGGATAGATGGCAAGTGGACCACCTAAAATAAAAAGAACGAGAGTACATGCTTAGAGCTGCACCAGAAACTGAGAACTCAGCAATAGCAAGTGCTTCTGTACGCTACTCAATGCTCACCTTGCCCACTCAGCCTTGACTGCTGCTCTCTGCTTTGACTTCCTAAAACGAAAGACAAAGAACAGTGCTGTTACACAGCCACCATTTACACTTCCTCTGCAGCAACAAATTGTGACTGACCTGATCAGGGGAATCCCCTCACCCAGGATGGAGTGCACTGCCCTGGATTTTATCCTTCTGAATCTGAAAAAAAAGTTACGACAAAAGTCATATGGCTGCAGAATAACTTAGGAGCTCCAGACATCTTGTGCCCATCACCAAATCCCATCTAGAGTCCAACTACACCCCACATCACCAACCTCAAGTCCCCGGGACTTGTCCTATTACACCAGGCTATGCAGCAGGGCAGAGAAGCTCTGGCAAAAATATGTGCGGACACCCGTGACACCGAACAGACACGAGATGTGACAAACAATGGGCACAAGACACAGACAGAAATCTCTTGGGAAGAAGGATAACTGCAAGGACTGAGAGGATGCCAAATGAGATGGCCGAGGTGAGACTGATGGCAAGCTGATGAGGCTCAGAAAACACTGAAGAAGAAGATGCTAACCGAATGATTTATTTCAAGAACTGCAAAGATGGATGCCCAAGAATCCTACAGTCAGAAGCCTCTCCCTAACCTCGTATTCTTACGAGGCCTAATCAGTCTTAAAGGATCATTGCAGAGGACGTCTGTCCATACAGCTCAGAACAAGACCTGACAAGACATTGGACTGGATGCTTCCAAACAGAGATGTAATTCTGATGCCTGTCTGAGCTCCCAAGTAGAAGGTTGCATGGCATGGGTGCCAGGGCAAAGAATGCAGAGATCATGGATTCTAAGAATGGTGCCAAGGTTTCTGACAGGCCCCTCAAAGGGCTAAGATAAAAGACATGAGATACCCAAAAAACACATAATACACAAAAGACAAATGGCACAATACACACCAAGACTATTCTGAGACTATTCTGCCCTGTGCACCTCAGCACTGTGATCAAAAGTGAGACTTTGCTTTTATGTGGCCTAAGGGGCCACTTCTTGGCTACCCTCATCTCCAGCCCTGACTCAAACCCTAACCCTATCCCTCCTCCTCCTCCCAGGGACTCCCAACCCAGCACCCCGCTTTCATCCCCTCTGTGGGTCGCAGCCCTCTACTTATCTCTCGGACATCTGGGGATGCCGGTCCGTGTCAGGTGAGAAGGAAGGCTTCCTCACCAGCTGGGAAGGTCCTGCTCTCATCTGGCTGTTATCTCAGACAGCTATATTAAAGAAAAGCAAACATCAATGCCTCATCTTGGCACCAAATCGGCCAAAACCCCACAAGTCTGCCACTCACCCTTCTCCTAAGAAGGCCCGGCACCTCCTAACACTTACCCTCTGCCACAGATGTAATGCATCTGCACCTGAAAGAAAGTTAGAACATATGTCAAACACCTGCAGGATAACTCAAAAGCCGCAAACACTTTATGTCAATCTAGGCATAGCATCTAGAGTCCAAGTACAGCCCACATTACAAATTTCAACTCCCCGGAGCATGTCCTATTACACCAGGCTATGCGGCAGGGCAGAGCAGCTCCAGAATGTGCGGACACCCGTGACACTGAACACACAGGACGTGACAAACAATGGGCACAAGACACGGACAGAAATCTCTTGGCAAGAAGGATAACAGCAAGGACTGAGAGGATGCAAAATTAGATGACCAAAAGATGCTAAACTGAAAGATTTAGTCCAAGAACTACAAAGATGGATGCCCAGGAGCCCTACAGTCAGAATCCTCTACCTGTCCTCATAATCTTACAAATCCTAATGAGCCATAAAACAACCTTGCAGGGTGAAGCTGTCCATACTGCTCAGAACAAGACCTGACAAGACAACTGACTGGATGCTTCCAAAGAGTTGCAATCCTGTTGCCTGTCTGAGCTCCTGAGTCAAAAATCCTATGGCCTGGGTGCCAGGGCAAGGAATGCTGAGATCACTGATGCTAGGAATGATGCCAAGGTTTCTGACAGGCCCATCAAAGGGCTAAGATAAGAGACATGAGATATCCAAACAACACATAATACACAAAAGACAGGTGATACGATACACACTGGGACTGCTCTGCCCTGTGAACCTCAGCACTGTGATCAAAAGTGAGACTTTGCTTTTATGTGGCCTAAGAGGCCACATCTTGGCTACCCTCATCTCCAGAGCCGACTCAAACTAGCCCCCCCAGGGAGTCCTGACCCAACCCCCACTTTCATCCCCTCTGTGGTTCATATAGCTCGACTTATCTCTTGGACATCTGGGGATACCGGTCCGTGTCAGGTGTGAAGGAAGGCTGCCTCGCCAGCTGGGAAGGTCCTGCTCTCACCGGGCTGTTGTCTCTTAGACAGCTATATTAAAGAAAAGCAAACATCAATGCCTCATCTTGGCACCACATCGGCCAAAACCCCACAACTCTGCTACTCACCCTTCTCCTAAGAAGGCCCAGCTCCTCGGGTCGCATGCTTCGGAGGCCGATGCCGTCATCATGGGGTACACCTGGGTTAAGAGGAAACAAGGTGATGTGGTGTTGCTGAAAACTGAGTGGACCCTCGCTCTTCCTCCCTACTTCCCTGACTCACCGCAACTCCACGGCGGTTCCTGATGGCTGCCCGGAAGGCAGGGCTCGTGAGAGGGGCAAACCCGGTCCGTCGGCCCGTTGGGGATGGGAGTTTGGCATGCTCTGAGCAGATTGCCTAAGGCACAAAAACGAGAATGGAGACTTAGACTTGCCCCAGGAATTGAGACCTCAGCAACAGGAAGGCTACTGCTCGCTGCTCACCTTACCCTCTTGAACTTGACTGCTGAGATCCAGCTATACTTCCTAAAAATAAAGACAAAGAACAGTGCTGTAACAGGGCCACACTTGACACTCCCCCTGCACAGACAAATGGTGACAGACCTGCTATGGGGAACCCCCTCACCCGGGATAGGGTGCTCTGCCATGGATGCAATGCATCTGCACCTGAAAGAGAGTTAGAACATATGTCAAATACCTGCAGGATGACTCAAAAGCTGCAAACACCTTATATCAATCTAGGAATAGCATCTAGAGTCCAAGTACAGCCCACATTACAATTTTCAACTCCCCAGGGCTTGTCCTATTACACCAGGCTATGCAGCAGGGCAGAGCAGCTCTGGCACAAATATGTGCGGACACCCGTGACACCGAACAGACAGGACGTGACAAACAATGGGCACACAACACAGACAGAAATCTCTGGGCAAGAAGGATGAATGCAAGGACTGAGAGGATGCCAAATGAGATGGCCGAGGTGAGACTGATGGCAAGCTGATGAGGCTCAGAAAACACTGAAGAAGATGCTAACCGAATGATTTATTTCAAGAACTGCAAAGATGGATGCCCGAGAATCCTACATTCAGAAACCTCTACCTGTCCTCACATTCTTTCAAGTCCTAATCCACCATAATGGACCCTGGCAGGGCATAGCTGTCCATACAGCTCAGAATAAGACCTGAAAAGACATCTGGCTGGATGCTTCCAAAGAGAGATGAGATTCTGATACATGTCTGAGCTCCTGAGACAAACATCCTATGGCATGGGTGGCAGGGCAAGGAATGCAGAGATCACAGATGATAAGAACAACACCAGGGTTTCTGACAGGCCCAAAGGGCTAAGGTAAGAGACATGACATACCCAAACAACACATAATGCACAATAGACAAGTGACACAATACACACCGGGACTGCTCTGCCCTGCTCACCTCAGCACTGTGATCCAAAGTGACACTTTCCTTTTATGGGGCCTAAGGGGCCGCTTCATGAACACCCCCCACCTCCAAAGCAGACTCAGAAACCCCTCCCTGTAATTCCCAAACCAGCACCCTGCTTTCATCCCCTCTGTGGGTCGTAGCCATCTACTTATCTCTTGGACATCTGGGGATGCCGGTCTCAAGTTCAAAAAAAGGCCACCTCAGCAGCTGGGAAGGTCTTCCTGGCACCGGGCTGTTGTATCTTAGACAGCTATATTAAAGAAAACCAAACATCAGTGCCTGATCTCAGCAGCCCATTGGCCAAAACCCCACAAGTCTGCTACTCACCATGCTCCTAAGAACGCTCAGCTGCTCGGGCCGCACGCTTCGGGCACGCTCAGAGACCGAGGCCGTCGTCACAGTGGACGCCTGGGTCAAGAGGAGATGAGGTGATTTGGCATGGCTGAAACCTGAGTGGACCCTCGCTCCTCCTCCCTACTTCCCTTCCCTGACTCACCGCAACTCCTTGGCAGCTGCTGAAGGCCACCCGGATGGCACCTTTAAATACAAAGGTTCAGGGCTTCATCACCGAGTCCTGTAATACAGCCACAGGGCTCACATTTGCAGGAAACCCGGTGCATCGGCCGGTTGGTGACGGGAGCTTGGCAGGCTCTGAGTGGATTGCCTAAGGCACAAAAATGAGAATGGAAACTTAGAGCTCCACCAGAAATTGAGACCTGAGCAATAACAACTACTTCTCTCCACTGCTCACCTTGACTATTGGTGTCCAGACTTACTTCCTAAAAAGAAAGACAAAGAACAGTGCTGTAACACAATCACCATTTACACTTCCTGGGAAGAGACAAATGGTGCCTCACCTGCTCAGGGGAATCCCCTCACCCGGGATGGGGGGCTCTGCCCTGGATTTTATCCTTCTGCACCTGAAAGAAAGTTAGGACAAAAGTCAAAGAGCTGCAGGATAACTTAAGAGATCCAGATATCTTGTGTCCATCTACACATCCCACCTAGAGTCCAACTACACCCCACATTACAAACATCAAGTCCCCGGGACTTCTCCTACTGCACCAGGCTATGCGGCAGGGCAGAGCAGCTCCGGCACAAATGTGTGCGGACACCGGTGACGCGGGACAGACAGGACGTGACAAACAATGGGCACAAGACACAGACGGAAATCCCTTGCTGAGGAAAATGGCTGCAAGGACTGAGAGAATGCAAAAGGAGATGATCGAGGTGAGACCGATGGTGAGATGGTGAGGCTCAGAGAACCCTGGAGGAAGAAGATGCTAACTGAATGATTTATTTCAAGAACTGCAAAGATGAATGCCCAGGAATTCTATGGCCAGAATCCTCTCCCTAACCTCACATTCTTACAAGTCCTAATCCACCATAATGGATCCTGGCAGGGCATAGCTATCCATACAGCTCAGAAAAAGACCTGACAAGACAAGACATCTGACTGGATGCTTCCAAAGAGAGAACTTTTGATTGCGGAGCTCAGACAGGTATCAGAATCGCATCTATGGCCTGGGTGCCAGGGCAAGGAATGCAGAGATCACAGATGCTAAGAATGATGCCAGGGTTTCTGCTAGGCCCCTCAAAGGCCTAAGGTAAAAGACCCGAGATATGCAAACAACACATAATGCACGATAGACAAGTGACATGATACACGTCGGGACTGCTCTGCCCTGTGCACCTCAGCACTGTGATCAAAAGTGAGACTTTCCTTTTATGGGCCTAAGGGCCCACTTCTTGGCTACCCTCATCTCCAGAGCTGACTCAACACCTCCCCCCCAGGGAGTCCCAACCCAGCACCCCACTTTCAGCCCCTATGTGGGTTGCAGCCCTCTACTTATCTCTCAGACGGGTGGGTGTGCCGATCCGTGTCGGCTTCGATAGGAAGCGGATGCGCCGTCTGGGAAGTCCCTGCTGACACGGGCTATTGTTCTCTTAGTCTGCCAAGAGAAAGGAAACCAAACGTGAGTGCACAATCTTAGCAGCATGGCGGCCAAAACACGACAAGTCTGCTACTCACCCTTCTCCTAAGAATGCTCGGCTCCTCGGGCTGCACGTTTCGGGCTCGCTTGGAGGCCGACGCTGTTGTCACAGGGTGCGCCTGGGTAAAGTGGAGACGAGGTGATTTGGCATTGCTGTGACCTGAGTTGAGCCTCGCCCCTCCTCCCTACCTCCTCCAATCACCGCAACTCCTCGGCCGCTCCCGAGGGCTCCTCGGATGGGACCGTGAAATAGAAAATTTGAAGGCTTCATCATCACGGAGTCCTGTAATACTTCCATGGAGCTCATATTTGCAGGAAACCCGGTGCGTCGGCCGGTTGGTGACAGGGGCCGGACATACGCCAAGTCGATTGCCTAAATCGCACAAATGAGAATGGATGCTTGTAGTTGCACCAGAGAGTGAGACTTGAGCAATAACCACTGCTTCTGTACGCTACTCAATGCTCACCTTGCCCACTCGGCCTTGACTGCTGCTCTCTGCTTTGACTTCCTAAAAAGAAAGATAAAGAACAGCGCTGTAACACAGTCACCATTTACACTTCCTCAGCAGAGACAAATGGTGCCTCACCTGCTCGGGAGAAACCCCTCACCTGGGATGGGTACCTCTGGCATAGATTTAATCTATCTGAATCTGAAAAAGTGTTAGGACAAAAGTCAAAGGGCTGCGGGATAACTTAAGAGCTCCAGATAGCTTGTGTCCATCGACAAATCCCACCTAGAGTCCAACTACACCCCACATTACAAATTCCAAGTCCCCGGGACTTCTCCTGTTGCGGCAGGTTATGCGGCAGGGCAGAGCAGCTCTGGCACAAACACGTGCCGACACCCGTGACACAGAACGCGACAAACCGGGGGACGTTAAACACGACACATTAGGCTTGTGGTGAGGGCCTCGAGGGGAAAAGGCAGAGATATCTGACCAAAGGGAGCCCAAAGACACACTAGGTAACACGGTACGCCGGACAACACACCGTGGACCGGAACTGTTCTGCGCTGCCTGCCTGAAAGCTGCCATCAAAATTAGAGCTTCTCCCTTCAGCTGTCCTAAGAGGCCTTTTGGAGAAGATTGCTTTTCCCTCTGCTAATTTTTAAATCTATCCCAAGAACTCCCAACCCACTACTCTCCCATCTCCGGGCCGTGGCCCCTGACTTATCTTTTGGATGATTGGTGATGTGAATCCACATGGCACCTTAAATGAGTCTGCCTCGGAGGGCCCCGTGATCGCCTGTTAGCCTCTCTCAGTCAGCTACAATAAAGAAAACCAAAACCAATGTATGAGTTCAGAGTTATGTGGGCCAAATCCCAGTAAGTCAGCTACTTACCTTCTTCTGAGTGTGCCTGAGTCCTTCAGGCTCCACCTTCATCCTGATTCCAAGGGTGTGACCTTTATTATTAGTAGCACCTGGGTTAGAGAAAAGCAAAGTTAAATAGCATTCCTGTGAGTGCAGTGGATAACCTTGTGTGAGGAAAACATGGGAATGCCTCTGCTATGCTTCTGAAAAGCCTTGTGTGGGGGGGCCCTCAAATAAACACCTTTTTTCACCCTGCTGCCTGCAAACCCCCCTGCCCCCCAATAACTCCTAACTGGATACCTGCTCACCCTCCCTCTCCTAGTCACAACCCTCAACTCATCTGAAGCCTCAATCTCAAACATCATTTTTGACACTGGGCAGATTCCTCTTGTGACATCATGAATCTGCTGAAAGAAGTGCTGTGCTTAGCAAAACCTGGAATCTCTGAAAGCTATGCTCCTCCCAAAAATAATTAAAAAAACAAAATAAGAACAAAACCAGAAATTGCAAATGCATTTTACCACCCCTAAATGCAATACCCAAAATCATGAACTTAAATACTCCCTGTATTCCATGCTGTTTTCTTCACAGTATCTTCCAAGCCTCTGTTGCTTTAGATGCCCAGAAACACCTGCTGAAAACAGGCTGAGCTAAGCTGAAAGAGCCTCTTCACTGAAATAACAGGAGAGCTGTTATCCCAGCACACCCCAGAAAGGGACTGAAGCCCCTCAGCAAAAGCTGGGGTTAATATACCCCTGATGGTGCCCGCCTCTCGTTCCCATGATGCCCAGGAAAAGGGAGGGGGCTAATCCCACCGGGTATAAAAGCCCTCAGAGCAGCTACAGCTGTTTGGCCCCTCTGACTCAAATTCAAGGGGAGTAAAGGGCTTGTTATAGAAGAAAACTCTTCAGAAAAATAGCAGTGCTTTCTTTTTTGCAGCAACTACTCAGAGCAGAAGAACAGAAAACTGGTAAGACATAAAACTTTGTGTTAAAGTTACATAGCTAGATAAATTGGGTTATTTGCTGTTAACTCACATAATTATTCCTTGGTGATTACTAAGTAGAACATCAAGTGTGACTAAGTAGGGTGGAGAAGAATACTAATGATATAAATAGTCTAAGTCTCCTTGGGACTCCTAATTAGGCCTATCTACATTAGAAACAAAAATAAGAAAAAGAAAAAAAACCTCCTTGGCAGTGTATGGGTTAAGTACATGCCAGGCTCACCCTTCTCTGAGATAGCTGGTCCAGAGGCACAGAAAGAAGTGCCCAGAAATGAATATTTAAATCCTAAAAAATGCTGAAAAAGACAGAGCTTCCTTCAAGTGAACCTGTAAAAATGGGAAACCAGAGCAGTTAGGTCCACTGAAACTGATAAAATGACAAATAAACCAATTCTGCCCTTTAATTTATTCTCCAAAGATATTGTGAAAAGAAGGGTTCTCCTCAATTTAAATCCCTCCAGCGATGAAAAAAACAGAAATTTTTCCCTCAATCAAAACCCTTAACAAGGAGGGACAGCTGGGGAAGGTTTGCAGGAGGCACTTAAGACTCACAAGGCAGCCTGACTTTGCGATGGTGGCAGCTTGTGTCTGGGAGATATTTGGCGCAATGCACAGTTTTTAGCGTGCAGCTGGCCGCTCTGGGCCACAGGCCTCTGAACACCAGTGCTGGCCCTTTTCCCTGGCAAACAAAACTAACTACTCCAGGTTCCTGAAGGCATATTGCAGGAGGCACTTGGCACTACCAAAGTACCTTGAGTTGGCACTGGTGCCAGCTTGGCTCTGGGAGGCATATTTCGCAAAGTAGAATTTCACCAGGCAGCCGGCCGCTCCGGGCCACAGGCCCGTGAACACAAACACCGGCCCTTTTCCCTGGCAAACAAAACTGACTGGCCTAGGTTCCTGATGGCAGATTGCAGGAGGCACTTGGCACTGACTACGCAGCCTGATTTTGCAGTGGTGGCAGCATGGGCTTGAGAGGCATCCTGGGCAATGCAGAATTTCAGAAGCCGGCCGGCCGCTCGTGGCACCTGGGCCCTTAACAAAAACGCCGGCCCTTTTCCTATGTTAACAAATCTAACCAGCCCCAGTTCCTGGTGTTGGTTTCAGGTGGCACTTGGAACTGTTAATGCAGGCCGAGTTTTCACTGGTGCCAGCTTGGGTCTGTAAGACATCTCGCACAATGCGGAATTTAAGGAGCCAGACGGCCGCTCCGGACCGCAAGCCCCCATAGACCAAAGCCAGCCCTTTTCCCTGGAAAACAAAACTCACCAGACCAGGTTCCTGATGGCAAATTGCAGGAACACCTTAAGACACACAAACCAGCCGGAGCTGCAAGTGGTGCCAGCTTAGGTCCTGGAGGCATCCTGCGCAATGCGGAATTTCAGCAGGCGGCCGGAGGCTCCGGGCCTGAGGCACCTGAAAAAAAACACTGGCCCAATTCCCTGGCAAACAACACTCACGAGCCTGGGGTCCTAAGGTCCACTTGAAGGAGGCCCTTCCTACCGTCAAAGCAGCCTGACTTTGCGGTGGTGGCAGCTTGGGTCTGGGAGGCATCCTGCGCAATGCGGAATTTCAGGAGCCAGCCGGCCGCTCTGGGCCACAGGCCCCCAAAAAACAATGCCGGCCCTTTCCCGGGAGAAGAAAACTCCCCAGCCCAGGTTCCTGGTGGCAGTTTGAAGCAGGCACTTAGCACTGTCAAAGCAGCCTGACTTTGTGGTGGTGGCAGCTTAGGTCTGTGAGGCGTCTTGCGCAATGGGGAATTTCAGGAGCCAGACGGCCGCTCCAGCCACAGGCCCCCAAACATCAAAGCCAGGCCTTTTCCCTGGAAAACAAAACTCATTGGCCCATGTTCCTGATGTCAGATTACAGGAGCCACTTGGCACTGTCAAACCACCTTGAGTTGCAAGTGGTGCCAGCTTAGGTGTTGGAGGCATCCTGTGCAACAGGGAATTACAGCAAGCAGTGGGCCACTCCCATGAAACCAAACGCTGGCCCTTTTCTCCAGCAAACAAAACTGACCATCCCAGGTTCCTGATGGCAGATTGCAGGACGCACTTGGGACTCTCAAATCGGCTCGAGTTGGCAGAGATTCCAGCTGAGATCGAGGAGGCATCCTGTGCAATGCGCAATTTCAGCGGCCAGACGGCCGCTCAGGCCCACAGAGCCCCAGAACAAAAACGCCGGCCCTTTTCCCTGAGAAACAAAACTCACCGGACCAGATTCATTAGGTCAGCTTGCAGGAGGCAGCTAGAACTGTTAAACCAGCCTGACTTTGCGGTGGTGGCAGCTTGGGTCTGGGAGGCATCCTGCGCAATGTGGAACTTCAGCGGTCAGACTGTCGCTCCGGGCCAGACGCCCCCGAACAGCAACGCCGTCCATTTTCCCAGGTACGCAAAATTCACCAGCCCAGGTTAGCGATGTCAGTTTGAAGGAGGGACTTGGCACTGTCAAAGCAGCCTGACTTTGCGGTGGTGGCAGCTTGGGTCTGGGAGGCATCCTGCGCAATGTGGAACTTCAGCAGGCAGCGGGCCGCTCCGGGCCTTAGGTCCCTGAAATCAACACTGACCCTTTTCCCGGGCAAACAAAACTGACCAGCCCAGGTTCCTGATGGCAGATTGCAGGAGACACTTGGCTCTCTAAATGCAGCTCGAGTGGGCACTAGGACCAGCTTGGGTCTGGGAGGCATCCTGCGCAATGCGGAATTTGAGCAGAGAGCCCGCCTCTCCAGACCGCTGGCCCCTGAACACCCTCACTGGCCCTTTTCCCTGGGAATTAAGACTCACCGTCCCAGGTTTCAGATGGCAGATTGCAGAAGCCACTTGGCGCTGTCAAACCAGCTCGAGTGGGCACTGGTTCCAGCTCAGGTCTAGGAGGCACCTGCACAATGCAGAATGTCAGTAGCCGGCCGGCCCGTGAGCCCTGAACACAAATGCCAGCCCTTTACACAGGTAAGCATAACTCAGCAGTCAAGGTTCCTGATGGAAGATTGCTGGAGCCACTTGGAACCCTCAAACCAGTCTGACTTTGGGGTGGTGGCAGCTTGGGTCTGGGAGGCATCCTGCACAATGCTGGAATTTCAGGAGCCGGCCAGCCGCTCCAGGCCACGGGCCTCTGAATGCTAGCGCTGACGCTTTTCCCAAGTAAGCAAAACACGGCTGCCCAGGCTCCTGATGGCAGATTGCAGGAGGTGCTTGGGACTCTCAAACCAGCTCAACTGGGCACAGGTGGCACCTTGGGTCTGGGAGGCATCCTGCAAAATGCGGAATTTCAGGAGCCAGCCAGCCGCTAAGGGGCCCTGGCCCTGAATGCCAATGCCGGCCCTTTACACAGGTAAGCGTAACTCACCAGCCCAGGTTCCTGATGGGAGATTTCAGGAGACACGTGCCATTGTCAAAGCAGCAGGAGTTGGCACTGGTGCCAGCTTGGGTCTGGGAGGCATATTTGGCAATGCAGACTTTCAGCAGGCAGCCTAGCACTCCAGGCTGCAGGCCCCCGAACAATAACTCCGTCCCTTTTCCCTGGAAAACAAAACTTACCAGTCCAGGGTCCTGAAGTCAGTTTGCAGGAGGCACATGGCACTGCCTACGCAGCCTGACTTTGCAGTGGTGGCAGCTTGGGTCTGGGAGGCATTCTGTGCAATGCTGAATTTCAGCAGGCAGCCGGCTGCTCCGGGCCGCAGGCCCCCAGACAACAACGCCAGCATATTCTCAGAGAAGAAACTCACTGGGCCAGGTTCCTGATGGCAGATTGCAGGAGGCGCTTGGCACTCTACGCAGCCTGACTTAGTGGTTGTGGCAGCTTGAGTCTCGGAGGCATCCTGCGCAATGTGGAATTTCAGCAGCTAGAAGGCCACTCGAGGCCTTAGGCCCCAAAAAAACCCACTGGCCCTTTTCCCTGGCAAACAAAACTCAGCAGTCCAGGTTCCTGATATCAGATTGCAGGAGGTACTTGGCCCTCTAAAAGTAGCCTGAATCGGCACAGGTGGCAGCTTGGGTCTGGGAGGCATATTTCACAGTGCGGAATTTAAGCAGGCAGCAGGCCACTTCCAGCCACAGGCCTTCCGAAAAAAATACCAGCCCTTTCCTAGAATAGGAAAACTCACCATCCCAGGTTCCTGGTGGCAGATTGCAGAGACGCTTGGCACTGTCAAACCGGCCTGACTTTGCGGTGGTGGCGGCTTGGGTCTAGGAGGCATCCCGCGCGATGCGGAATTTACGGAGCCGGCCGGCCGCACCGGACCGCGGCCCCTGAACAACAAGACTGGCCCTTTCTCAGATGAAGAAAACTCACCAGGCCAGGTTCCTGGTGACAGATTGCAGGAGGCGCTTGGGACTCTAAAACCAGCTTGAGTTGGCACAGATTCCAGCTCGGGTCTGGGAGGCATCCTGCGCAATGCACAATTTCAGGAGTCTGCTGGCCACTAAGGGCCCCTGGGCCATGAACACCAATGTCAGCCCTTTACACAGGTAAGCATAACTCACCAGGCCAGGTTCATGATGGCAGATAGCAGGAGGCACTTGGCCCTCTAAATGCAGCTCGAGTGGGCACTGGGACCAGCTTGGGTCTGGGAGGCATCCTGCGCAATGTAGAATTTCAGGACCCAGCCGGCTGCTCAGGGCTGCCCCCCTGAACACCAACACTGCCCCTTTCCCAGGTAAACGAAACTCACCAGGCCAGGTTCCTGATGGCAGATTGCAGGAGGCACTTGGGACTCTCAAACCAGCTCGACTTGGCACAGGTGGCAGCTTGGGTCTCGGAGGCATCCTGCGCAATATGAAATTTCAGGAGCCTGCTGGCTGCTCAGGGGCACAGGCTGCTGAACGCCGGTGTTTTGCGGAGATAATCAAAACTCCACAACTTTGGTGAAAGTTGTAAAGCCTGTATGTTTATTACAGCCCTGGACGCATATGAGTATCGTTCCCCTAAAATGACATGCGTACCTCGGGGAACTTCAGGTCTCTTTTTATCCCCCTCTCAAATACATATGCATACAATTTCACAATAGGTTCGTACGTATTAATTTTTACGAATTTTGCGTGATATTTTCTGCTAGTTTTTCTTTATCAGAAAGAATTCCTAGGTCAGGTTGACCTGCTCTCACAGCAGTCTCTCTGTCTCTCTCTATCACCTTCTGTCTCCCCCACCCCTTATCTCTGTCCTTCTCTGAAGTAGTTTCTCTGAGCCTCAGCTTTGCAGTCAGGCTAAATGGCTATGTTTTCTAACCACAGACTCAACTCAAAAATGTACATTTGACCTAAATCAAAATGGATTTCTACCCTGGAAAATTTCCACTCTGCCACATTCCCCCCTTTCCTAAAAGGAAGAAGTAAATTCTTTTACTTCATGCAAATTCCTATGACAATAAGTGTACTTTAGTGCTTTACCGTGTACGTTTGATAAGGGGGTAAACGCAGCTACTTGCTGTAGCATTCTCTAATTCCAAATTAGCTATATAATGGATAATCTTATACTTTTTCTAACTAATATTAACAAAACTACAATGGGATGACACAACTTATTAAAGATTGCATTTGCAGTTGGTGACCACCCAAAGATCACATGCCACCGGTGATGATCTGCATTTTGTTTTATTCTTTGCAGAATTCCGGTTATTTCCTTCTGTATCGTGTTGGACAGTTCTCTCTGCTTTCTTGGGTTTTTCTTCAAGATCCCCGGTAGGTCTTGGTGCTTAATTAATTGTTTTACCAATGTAAGGTCCATTCCAATAGGAGTAAGTGATAGTCTGTGATACACTGTGTAATTGGTTTTAATCAACTGGTGGGATGTCACTTGGGCCAAGTACGAAAACCACACTCGGTAATCTTAATGCATTACAAAGACAAAAATTAAAATGATTTCTGCTAGACAAAATAACATCGTTGTTATCAATTTTTACAGCGGCACAAGCAGTTCTCGGGCACGTGCAACCTTTATCGGTATATACGAGCACAGTTTTCTGGTCAGTGACTGGATGAATTTCAAAGTGGCAAATACTCTGTTCAGTGTCTAGACGCATATCTTGGGCATTCATAGTATTGCTTTAACAAATGAATCCCAGCTGTTCTCTAGTAATGCAGGATTTTAAGTTTACTTGTTCTAAAGGGTAGAGCACTGTTTATTTCGTGATTTAATCTTAGCGCAATGACGGGATGGATAACGTAAACAATGGCATTACATATGGTAATCACAAAGGCAGTGGCCACATTAGAAGCAGGATAATAGGTGAAATTTACCGTAGTCCACGGGGATTGAAACTTCTTTTCAAAATCAATTGCATTATCTCAGACAACTTTCCAAATTTCAGCTGGAAAATTACCTTCACCCCTTTCCCATATGATCAGAGCTGCTGTTGCTTGCATCTATAACAGTGCTTGTATACAACTGAAAGCTAAAGACACATTATCCTGAACTGTACTAAGCGCTTCTTCTATTAACTTGTGGTCTTGGTACCTGGCCTTTTCTCACTTAGGTAGGACTTTTGAAATCTGCCACTGGCTAGTTCCTAATGCCAATAGAGATGACTGTAAAGACTGCTTCAATTTTGCTAGGCTACCTGCTGCAGTGGCCAGCTTATTCATCAGTATTTCTGAATCAATTCCATTTAAAAATCTCAATCCTGTCCTTAATATCTCAGTTAGATCCTTTCTTATTCTGCTCTTGGGGTAGACTTATCTTTGTAACCATGTTGTCTAGCTCTTAAAGGATGTTCTTAGGAAAGAGCAGCAGGCTGGTTGGATTTTTGAGATGTTAATTTGCATTAGCAACTCAACACGTTTGAGAGGCCATTCTGGATTGAAGAACGGTTGTTGTTCGCCCTCATTCCTCACTACGTAAGGGCCTATTTCAAATGCTTCAGGTTCACGTTTGGGTTGCGTCTGAACTATTTGATTAGTAGTGTGGGTTGTATAAGGTCCTGCTGTTGCATAAAGTGCAGTGTCTATTTTAAACTGAAATGAGAGCCTGATAGCATCCTGAGCCTAAAGGCAGGTCACTTCTACAGGCTGTATCAAGGTGAAATTATACCAACGGTCTGATTCGCTTAGGCTATCGCAAACTTCCTGGTGCCTCTATACCGGAGACGTTGAGACACTAATTGCATCTGGTCTCTCATAAGCCATCCGATTGACCACCCAGCACCCTACTTTGATTTCTTCTCTCCTGATCTCTTGAAGTGTCCACAGTTCTCGTTCCTGCCGCTCCTGCTCCTCATATACCTGATCTTCATGAATTACTACAGTGGATAGGTTTAGATCTTTTATCTCAGCAAGTTCTCCCACGGATCTAGTATACTGATTAAAAGCCTGGGACCAAGGCCATTCAGCATCGCTTTGGATAGAGGTACTCTCTAATTCTAAGACTCCGGTTATAATTATATACAAAACAATTCTGTAAATGAAATTACAAACTACCCCCGGCCGCAATATACTCATTTTGTCCGAGTAAGCTTAATCTCAGTTCGTTGTCTCCTGATGTCACTCTCTGAGGGGTTCCTGGGGCCTTCTTCACTCGAGAGTGATGGATCTAGGCATTCTGCTCTTTGATCTTGATTGTGGTGAAGGTGGTGAGAAGCACTTGGAAGGGTCCCTCCCACTGTGGTTCCAAAGTCTTTTCTGCAAGAGGCTTAACATATACATAATCTCCAGACTGTGTGTTATGTACTGGTCTATCTAGCTCTCTGCTCCGAGTTCCAGCCACGTGTTTCTCAATTTCTCTAAGCTGTTTGCTTAAAGCCACCGTGTAGGTGGCCAGTGTTATCTCCCCAGTGTGGGTGGACATTCCCTTTTGTATTCCATATGGTCTTCCATAAAGCATTTCAAAAGGACTCAGCTTTCCTTTAGCCCGAGGTTTAGTTCGAATTTGCAATAGTGTCGGTGGAAGATCTTGGGGCCAGGGTAGATTAACTTCCTGCCCCAGTCTTACAATCTGCTGCTTAATCAAATGATTCATTTTCTCTACCTGGCTGTTTTACCGGGGGCGGTATGGAGTGTGAAGTTCCCAATCTATGCCCAGGTGGCTACTAATCTGTTGCACTACTTTGGAAAAGAAATGTGATCCTCTATCCGAGGATATTGTGGCTGGAACTCTGAAGCGTGGTATTATTTCTTGTAATAATACCCTGGTCACCTCTTGAGCTTTGACAGTTCTGGTGGGGAATGCCTCTGGCCACCCTGAAAATGTATCTGTTAATACCAATAAATACTGATACCCCCCCTTTCCTTGGGAGTTCTGAAAAGTCAATTTGCCGCTGCTGTCCAGCCCGTGGTCTCTCCCGGTCTGACCGAGTTTCGGCCTGGGGGTATTTTTGGGGTTAGTCTGGAGGTGAGGATCACGCTGTCAGTTTACCTGAGTAACAGTGGCAGATAAATTCCTGGCAACAATTCTTTCAATCAGATACGTGTCCTAGAAAGCCTGTGGAAACTACTACTTAAAAGTCAACTCTTCATTTCGATGCACTCTGTATCACTGGCAGCCTTGGTCATTCTGGGAAAGGAGCCACACTTTATAAAAGCTTTTAACTAGTTAGGCCCTAGTGTGTTTTCTAGTGCTCCTCCTTCGCTAGTGACCACAAAAATGGGAAGGGATTACCAGCTCTCTTTCAATGGTAGCCCACCCCTTGTGGTTGCATGTCTCTTTTGATTAGTATTATTATATTCTGGCTTACCTTCAAGGAAAATCTGTCCATAATTACCTCACCTTTTGCTTTCTTTGCCTGTCCATCCACCAGCTCATTTCCTTCCTCCAATTCTGAGCTCACTCTTTGGTGTGCCTTAATATGCCTTTTCAGGCAGCTGAACTGCTTCCAGCAGCCGGATTGTCTCTTCTTTCCTTGTGAGGTTAGCAGTCCCCTCTCCTTCCAGATGGCTCCATGTGCATGCACAGCTCTGAATGCATACCTCGAGTCTGTATAGATGTTTATTTTCTTTTCCTTTTCTATTTCTAAGGCATGGGTCAGGGCATTTATCTTGCCCTTCTGTGCAGTGGCACTTGTCGGTAAGGGTCCAGACTCTATTACTTTATTACCTCTCTGCAGGTAGTCACCGTGTACTTAGCATGTAGCTTTCCACTGGCAATGTAGCTGCTCCCGTGAGTGAACTAGGTCTCTGCATCATTCAGAGGAGCGTCTTTCAAGTCTGAGTTGCTGGAGTAAGTAGCTTCAGTGGTCTCTAGGCAATCGTGCTGTACTGCTTCTCCTTGATTCCACTGAGAGAAGAAGCTGGCTGGGTTGACAATATCAGTCACTACTATCTCTACATCACCTTGCTCTACCATGATGGCCTGGTATTTCAGGAACTTCTGTGGTGAGAACCAGTGGCTGCCCTTTACTGCCAGTACTGCGGACACCGTGTGGGACACTAGCGTGGTCATTTTTGTCCCAGGGTAAACTTGCGTGCCTCTTAAATACTCAGCACGACTGCTGCTACGGCCTGAGGCAACCTGGCCATCCCTTTGCTGTTGCATCTAGTTGCTTAGAGAAGTAAGCAACTGCCCTCTGGTATGGACCCAAGTCCCGAGCCAGTATTCCCAGGGCAATTCCTTATCTTTCATGGGAAAATAGAAAGAATGGTGTACTTACATCTGGAAGTCTCAAAGCTGGAGCTGACATGAGAGCACTCTTTAGCTGGTGAAAGGCCCGTGTGGCTTCTTTTGTCCACTGGAGATATCTGTTTCCAGTGGCAATAAGAGCATAGAGGGGTCTGACGAGCAGTCTATAATTATAAACTCACAGCTGGCACTACCTTGCCGTGCCTAAGAAGGTTTGGAGTTCCTTCGTTGTCTGGGCTTTTGGGGTTTGGCTTATGGCTTCCCTGCCCTAAAGTCTGCTGCTCGGCACTCGCTCCGTACCCCAGGTAGATTACTGTCTGTTTCGCTACCTGTGCCTTTTTCTTTGATACTCTGTATCCTTGGAGTCCTAGGAAATTTGAAAGGCTTACCGTCTAGGCCACACGTGCTTCCTTCCTCCGAGTGGCTACTATAAGATAATCCGTGTACTGCAACAGCCTCCCTTCTTCTTTTGGAGCTTACCAGGACTCTGGATCTTTGCGAGTTGTTCTCCAGTCAGAGTGGGGGAATTTTTGAAGCCTTCAGGCCCATGGACCATGTGAGCTGTGTTTTGCACTGCTTCTAGGGCTTTCTCACTCGAACGCAAAAATTTTCTGGCTGGCTTCGTGGATGGGGAGGCAAAAGAAGGCATCTCTCAGGTCTAAAACAGTAAACCAGGTTAACTCAGGTGTTAAACAAGTTAGTAAAGTATATGGATTTGCTACCACAGGGTATAAATTCTTTGTTATCTTATTGACAGCCCTCAATCCAGTACTATCAATTATTGGGCTGATTTCTTTCCTATCTTCTTTTGAGGGGGTACTGCTTAATTCTTACTGGTTGTGTTCCTTCCTTAAGCCTGATTACCATGGGAGGGCATTTTTCACTCTCCCTGGTACAGCAGAGGACCATACCCTCAAAAATAGTTATTTACTTATTCTAATATCTCTTTCCTAATGTCTTTCTTAATTTCAATGGCTGTTAATGTTAAGCCTAACATCTTTATATCATTTGCCTCCAGAGTAACCTACTCATTTGAGATTGTTTAGCGAATTGAGCATATACAAAAGCTTCTAAGTACACATGTTACTTTAAAGGTTTGCAAAAGTATGCCTTCTCAGACTGGCCAGTTGTTCCCTACACTACAACATAAACATTCTCCACAGGTAATAAAGCCTCTTATTTGGCCTTATCATAAAGCAGAGCACTAGGGCTCAGGAGCTCAGTCCCTGGGTAGGGACCGGGTGCCCGAAGCTAGCTCGCTCATGCCAAGGCCGCAGGGCTACTATCTAGCAAGCATGGTGGTTATCAGCTCTATAGTGATTGCAAGCTCTCAGGATTTCAGCTCTGCTTGCTAGGTAGTGGTGCCCTGGGCTGGAGGCTGCAGCAGACGGAGAGAGAGGAGAAGGAGAAGGCGCAGGCTGTTCCACGAAGATGGCTTTATTTGGGGAGGTCCGTGAAGGGTCTCTGCTCTTCTTCTTTCTCCCCTAATGGGGTACAGTATGCTTCTTTTATAGGGTTGGAAAGGATCCAAGCTTGACCAATGGGTAAAGGGTTAACATGACATTGCCTTATAGGGTTACAGAGGTAGGTTAAGGGGTGGAGGACAGAAAAACAGGAATTTTCTTTTGCTGTTTCAGCATTCCTATTGTTCATATCCTCCATGGTGCTTTTCCTAAATCTATGGGGTTTACTACACACAGGTACTAAAGCTTTATTTAAAACTGAATATATGGCCCCTGTATCAACTAAAATTCCACCCTTTTCTTTCTTCTGATCTCACTGCCTCTTGCAGAGGGGTCTGTTACCTCCTAGTTCTGGATGAAATCGGACTGCCAGGAGGGGGATGGGTGCGAATGGGTATACCTTTGGAGCCTGAGTCCTCTTCCCTTTTGGGGAGGTCATTCTTATCCTTCCTCCCTTACCTCAGGAGGAGCTTTCAACAAATCATATGTACTCATTTTGCGAACTGTAATCGCTTTGCATTTCAGCATGATAATCTTTGTCTGACTTCATACATTGCTATCTTATGCTGCATACTGAACAACATGTTTGATTTGCCTTCTCTTTGCTTTGTTTTTTTCTTTTTTTTTTTGTTCAAGAGCTACACCAGTAGGTCAGAGGGAGCTCTGACCCCACAGTTAGTCCACCATTCTGGGTGATTTCTTAAAGCAAAAAAAACACATCAGCATACGGGACCTTATCCCGTTTACCTTTCCATTTTAAAACAGCTTTAACTGCAATGAGGTATTATAAATATTTTTATTTTCTGAGCTGCCCCTACTGACAGCCTTGTCCCAGTCAGCCCCTCCCAAAAGGGGCTGGTTCAGGAACCTCTTTGCTCTGGTTAGTTCTCATTATCTCCTTCTCCTTATGCTATCTTGTTTCCCCCCAAGCCTCACAGTGTCTTTTCTCAGTTTTTCCTCACACACAGATCTCCAGGTGGCAGGTATCAGATATGATTGTTCACACATAAGCTTTAAGATCTCAGGTTCTGAATTGGCTTCATCAGGAACCTTTAATGTACGCTTAAGACACAGTACAGCAATACTAGTGCCTCTCACAAACTCTTGCACATGAGGTGCCAGCCTCTCAATGCACCAAAAACTCCCGGGAATTGCCTGCAGTCTATTCCGTTTATCACTTTGGCGTTTATTACTTAACCTCTATGGTGGGTTGTTCTCAGTCTAAACTTACTGTATTACCCACTGAAGTCCCATAAATTCATTCATCTCTTCTATCTAAACTCTATTTTACAAAATCTCAGTTTATTTTAGTTCTCTTCTTGCACAATCTAATTAAAGCATTGCTTCTACTGACACTCACTTTACTGCCTTGCAAAAGGCTGTGCTTGTTACAGCAAAAACTCTGATATGCTCACACACACAGACACACGCACACCACTGATCACAAATTCACTAGAGCCAGGCGCCAAATTCCCCATGTGCCTCGGCAACTGCCCGGGCCGTGCCAGGAGGGCTCCTGAGCGGGAACGTTCCAGGCCAGGCCACGGGCACAAGAAGCGCCCTCAAATGCAGCAGCACAGCCCGATTGCAGCCCTGCAAACACTGCCAGAGCTGCAGCTTCCCACAACTGAACCCCGAAACTGACACCGCGGGCGGGGCTCACCTTGCTTCAACAAGGGCAAAGAAATGTGTTCTCCCCTTCAAGTTCATCCCCTAGGAGAGCAAAAAAGAAGGGGCTTTCCTCCAATGAAATCCTTCAAGCCATGTGGAAAGGGGGATTTTGACCTCAATTCAAACCCTTGAAAAGGAGGGACACCAGCGCTGTCCCCTCCATTTAAACCTTAGGATGATGAAAATGGGCTGGCTGCCTTCAAATCAAACCTGCCACTGGCAACTATTTACAGACTCGAACAGGACGGGCCACTCAAAAATCAGTGTCTTGAGCTGGTTTATTTCAACATCAGTCTCAACACTTAACAATGGAGACACTCGATGTGAACAGCTCACTGATTTAAACAGAATGCCAAAGAAACATAATGTTACAACACAGCATAAAGCAAAATCTTCCCAAGTTTCAGCCAATCACACATAGAGCAAAAGCATATTCACATTACTTCTACCCAATTACATGGAGAATACATAGCTTTGGTTAAAACAATAGCGGCATATTTTCTAACACAGTGGCTAACTAACTAACATATTCACGTAAGCCTTCTAAAATATACATTAAGTAAATTTGTTGCAACCAAAAAGGACAAACCACATAGGCTTATTGTTCTATTTCTCATGTCTAAGCTGCAGCCTAAAACTCATTCTGCTATCTTGGCAGTTCTCTGTCTTTGCTAGCTTTTTGGGGCCTGCTTTTTTACCATTTTCTCAAAACCCTTTAACTTTATGGATTCCAGCAAAACCCATAATATGACAACAATACTGTGCCCATTCCCGTTCAAATGGAACACAGGGATTCCCTGTCACCCCTGGGATACCCCTAACAGCCTGGAAAAGACAGGTTTTCTTTCAATCAACACCCGTAAAACGGCAAGTGAAGGCGGATCCCCCCCAGTTCAAACTCAGACAATATTAGGAGAGTAGCTGCTTCTCTCTCCTTAATTTCTTTTGTCCTCAAAAGCTGCATTTTTGTTCCTGGAGAACCGGGGAGGGACTAGCAAGATGAGATTGAAAAGGGAAAGGACAAAAGTCCCCGCTCCAAATCCACACGCGCTCACCCGTTCGGCTGCTGCTTCCCAGCACAAAGATTCGTCCCTCGGCACCTCCTTGAAGCGATGCTCCGCGTATCCAAGCGCGTATCCAGGTGTTCGCCCAGACACTGCGAGAAGCTCTCGCAGCCCTTCCATGAGACAGCCCCGGGAGCCCCCCATGAACCCCTCTACTCAGCAGCTCCATGCAAAAGGGAGCTGAGGCAAAGCCTCCCCCTAAAACAGCCTCCCCCCCCCCCCCCCCCAGCAGGAGCCTGCCCCTCATCATCCTCACAGCTCACACCTGGGGCTGCTCCGAGCCCCCCATCATCCTCACAGCTCACACCTGGCGCTGATGCCACTCTCCAACGGCGCCTCTCCCCGTCCAGCACACAGCCCGCTTCTCACAGACACAGAGCCAACAGAAATCTGCTCCGGGTGCTGGCTTTTCTTAGTCCATCTGCTTCCACAATTCAGACACGTACCTGTGCTGATGGCACTGAGGGAAAGCTTTCCAGTGCACAAAACTGTCATTCTGGTAGCACGCTTTGAGACGCCTTCAGAAAAAGCAGAATCAGAGCCACCTCCTAAGAGCCCTGCTGAGGAACCCCGCCCTCCTTGGGACACCCAATGCAGCAGAGCTCGAAAAACGAGGGCAAAAGTCAAGCTTGGAGTGGAAAAAGACAATATAAATACAGCAGCCGTTCAAAAAAGCCTTCGCACAGCAATAGTGGGAACCGGTCACATTTCTTCTTTCCTTGCTCTCTGGAATGACATAAATACGAAGTAAAAAACCCACACGAAACACAAGGCAGAGCTGGGATTTTACAGGTCTTCCTTTTGGCTCTCGGGATGACAAGCGCCTCTTCCGGGACTGTGACACGATTTGGGCACTGGCAGAGAACGGAGGCAAAAGGTGCCAGAGAGCCCTTTCTATCGCCTTCAGCCCCTGCAGCTGTTCTGAGGGTTCCAGGGCACAGCTCGGTCCGTTCCTAGATCAAAACCTCACGGCAATATCTTCAGAAGTACTACCCATCTCCAGTCGGATCCTCCTACATTCCTGTAAACAAATGAGTGCATAGAGAGGGTTTCTCCCCAGCTGAGTTTAGAGACCAATTTCTATTCTTTAGCAATACCTAGAAAACCGAATACCTTGCCAGGTTTTAGCATCCTACACCCACTCACCCCTCCCTGTGCATTTGGTGGCAGCTTTGGGTCCCTCTGGGGGACGGCACCCAGCGTGACCCCCCCCCCCCCCCCCTCGCCCGCCACCCACCTGCTCCTGCACCGCAGTGGGGCTCCCTCTCCTGGGGACCTTGGGGTGCCCCCAACGGCATCAAAGCCCCGAGTCTTCACCCCCTCTTTTCCTGACCCCCAAAGAAGACACAGGAGCAGTCCGACTGCCCTGGACAGCAGCGCAGCGCTTCCCCCAAGCCCTTCCCACACGTGCATAGCCCCAGCAAGGGATTCTGCTGCAACAAGAAAGGGGGGGCAGCCCCCAGAAGGCTTGAGGTTCCTGCCCAGCCTCGCTGTCACGGGCCAGGGGCAGCGAGAGAGGGAGCGGCACAGACGGCGGAGACGGCACGGCACAGAGCGGGGGCCGCTCTCAGCGCAATGCCGGGAAAGCCGCAGCTCCGGCGCTGTCGGCCGGGGTGCTTGACCGGCACGGGGGGATCCGCCGAGAGCCTCCGGCCCCGCGCGGGGACTCCTGCAAGGGCCGAGGGGCGCCGGGCTCCGGCCCTCGGGGCTTTATTCTCCGGCAGCCCGAGCCCCGCGGCTGCGGGGCAAAGAAGGAAAGGGGGCACGGGAAGAGAGGAGAGAGAGCAGGGCATGAGAAAGGGCGGCGAGGGAGCTCGGGCTGTGGAGGAAAGCGGGACGGGAAGGGAAAGCCCGGGGCGAGGGTACAGGGAGGCTGGGCAGAGGAAGGAGACAGGGGGAACAGAAGGCAGTAGCGGGCTAGGGACAGGACAGGAAGGAGCCGGGTTTGTGGGGGGAGAGGGAATGGGGGAAAGGGAGCGAGAAAAGGCGAATACGGGGAGAAGGAAGGAGGGCTAGAGAGAGGGACAGGCGGGGAAGCCTCCCAGAGCCCCGGCTGCACCCCGAGCCCGGCCCGGCGCCTCGCCCTGCCTGGGATGCTGCGCTCGGCGGAGCTCGGCTCGCTCCGGAGACACTCGGCTCGAGTCGGCTCTTCGGCTACTGTCGCCTATTGTCGCCTAAACTCGGCTCTTGTCGCCTGCATTCGCCTCTTCGGCGCGCCTCGGCTCGCTTCGGCCCAACTCCCAGCCGCACTGTGCCTTCGGCGCGCCTCGGCTCCGCTCGCCTCGGCTCGGCTCCCTGACGGCGGGCAAGCGCCGCCGCCTTACGTTCAGCTCGCCCGGCTCGGGGCTCTCCCTCTGCCGCGTCCCGCGGGCGGCCCGGCCATCGCGCGGACACGACCGGGAGCGCGGGCTCGGGCAGGAGCTCATTAGGCTGTGACCGCACTCGCGCTAATTAGCGCGCACGAGAGCAGCAGGCTCGCTTCGCCTGAGCTCCGCTCGCTTGGCTTCAGGCAGCCTCGGAAGCCTCGCCTCGGTTCGCTCGAGGCCGTCAGGGTCGGCCGCTCTCGCCTTGCTTCGGCCGAGCTCGTGCGATTCCCCCGAAGGCGGCGTCGTTCGGTTGTGTATTGATTGTATATTTCTATAGTTAGATTTATATTTCTAGAATACTTCTATTAATCCAAATAAAAACCCCATCTCTAACCAAATAAATACAAGAAAACACCTTCTTTTAAACGATATCGAAATATTTTTATACTTTGTATAGTTATATTCACATTTATATTTATAGTTTCTTTTGATGCAATCTATTAATAATTATATATAGTATCTATAAAATTCTTGACATGTATTTAAATTATTATTTATATTATGTATCGTATCTACTGCTGCAACTAAATTTTTCTCATATTTGTAAACTTTATCTGTATGTATTTATGATATATTTCTAGACTTAGATTTCTACCTTCATATACTTTGTATTTATAGTTTTTATAATCAAAACCCTGCCTATTGACAAGTAAAAAAACCCGCTTTCTTTAACGATTAAAAAAATATTTTTATATTTGTAATTTTCATATTTCTATTTATAATTTGTTCTCTAGTACGTGATAACATACCTGCTCCTGTACCGCAGTGGGGCTCCCTCTCCTGGGCACCTCGGGGTGCCCCCAACGGCATCAGAGCCCCGAGTCTTCACCCCCCCCTTTTCCTCTAGTTAGAAACTACACTGGAACTTTTTTCTGGAAACAAAGACATGACCTAAATGCTCTCCCCATGTCCTAGACAGATAGATGTTCAGTTCTTAGTTGACTGGGCAGCAGTTTCTTAAATAGAATGATAAACAGTATGGAAACGTTTTAGCTACAAGCAAATAGGCAAATCTGAACAAGGTCCTGGTGGCCAGCCACTGCAGTTATTTTGAAGCAATTTTTTAAACAATCAAATACTGATACCACAAAAAATAAAGCAAAAAGCTGACTACTGGCTAAGAAAGAAGGAAAAATTAACTTTTGATGACAACAACAACATTCCAAGGACACAGGCTTTTTTCCAATCTCATACCTATTACTACCTCTCTTGGGAATTCTCATCGTGGATCCCAAAAGGAATAAATACCTCAGAGTGTCCTAAAGCACAAAGTAGCATGCACCAGCTCCTCACACTCCCAGGAGGTCAGCACAGCGTGCACCGAGTCTGCAACAAATTCTGCTCAGTGAGGGTCTGCAAACAAAGTTTCAAGTGATGAATTGAACTCATTTTCAAGGGACGCTTTCTAAGCACAGAAGCACAACAAAGAACAAGCAGAAACAATCCTTAAAAAAATCTGCAAGTTTTATTTAGCACGTATGCAACGGATTTCCACCCTATGGCTTCTCACTTGGATTTGTCTGTAGGTTCAGGAAGATGATAATGCACACTCTGCCTTCCCTGAACCCCCCACACCAGCTGAGCGCTGCTCAGCGTGTTCAGACCATCGGGAACTGGGTTATGCACACCCGGATGGACCGGAACTCCTCTGCTGCAGATTCAGGAGACCAGAGCAGAGAGGCGCTGGCCGAGGCGTCATCCCAATTCTATTTATGTGTGACGAGAAGTAGTTTGTTCCCAACAGCTGCAACAATCCTCAGCTCGCTCCTGTGGTGAGTATTAATGGCACACAGAGGGCAGCCTGAGGAAATAATGGTCTGGGCTCTAAGTGGTGGGACAGGCTCTGATTTTTTTCTTTTGTATTTGCATGATGATCGGTACAACAGGGCTCTGATGGATGACTCGGCAACACGCAATTAAAAACTCCTCCATAGGATTACATGGACTTGTAGGAAAAGACAAAAGCCTATCACCCTTCTGAAATCTCCTTGTAATCCAAAGCACGTGGATTGTCACTGTACTGCAACTTCCAGGTTTTCAAAGCAGCTTACTTCTGAAGACCAGGAAACATTTATTTCTACAGAAACAATGGGCAGCACCCAGGCTAATCTAAGCACTACTGTTAGATAGGGGATCTGCAAGTGTGCCAGTCCAGCTTAAAGCGGGCTTTATGCCAGTCTAACGTCCCCACTAAATTCTTACCATATCTCCCGACCCCAAAATCTTATTTTTCCCTAAAGCTTCTCATCATTGGCAATTTCCAAGTAACATGGGTTTTTTACAACATTCAAAAATGTCATGCTGGACTGAACTAGAGAGTAATTTTCCAATATAAGCTTAGCAAAGTCTGAATTGACTTGTCCAGACAGAAAACCTACAAGTGAACACCTACACCTGCCTAAAAAGACCTAACGAGCCCCTGGCAGCCACCGGCATCAAGGCACGGTGGATGTTTCTAATACAGGGTAAGGATAACAATATCACCTTTTGTTCTCTCCAGTTTGTTTCCTCTGCAGTCATATTTGCTTCTTATGATTTTTACAGTCTCTGTATCTTCTCGGACAGTGCTGAGTCTGACGACCAGGATACGAGAGTCTTTCCCTGCCCTATGGAGAGAACCAAGAAAAAAAGTTAAAAAAAGAACAGGGCAGTTTGAAGTTAATACTTCCGATGAGAAGCAGCACCTAACAAACAGAGCAACAGTGAACAAAGCGTGATACCTCCCTGGGGACAGAAGACTTACAAACTCTCCGGGATTTACAATTCTAGTAACCAAGCCCTTCAGCACAGCAGCCAAGTGTCCCATTAGGTGGTGCTGCACCAAAGAATGATCCGAGAGGTTCCAAAGAGTGAAATGCACCTTATTTTCCAAAGACGTAAAATCTTGCAAAATAACCAAACTACAATAGATATAAACTACAGGGCAAGAGTACAAGTGTTAACTTGAGGAACTGGAACCATCCAGGTGAGCAACTGCTAACTGGATCCTCAACAGAGTTTGAGGAACCCTTCAGGATACAGAAGGGTTTTCCCCAGAAATTGCACAGGCTGAGTTTTGATAGAAGTACACTTGCCAGACGCTCAGAAATGTCACCCACCCTCCGGGTGTCTTGAGAGAGCTGCGAATGGCTCTCACGTGGTTTGAGCTGGTTCTGTAAGGTCTCAGGGTGAATTTCACCAGATGCAACCAAATTGGGCAACACCCAGTGGGACAGAAGGAACCCAAAGCTTGTTTTACCCAAAGCTTGGGTAAGCAGAGCTCCAGCAAATACTGCGGAAACAGACATAACAGGGTAACAAATAATAAACCTACCTTTTTTTTTTTTTTTTAATCTTACCTTTTTTTTTTTTTCTTCAGGTGATCAAAACAATTAAGGAGAAGGTGGAAAACTCACCATTACTGAACATTTCATCACCTGTAAGCTGACCATCCTTAGCATAGAGGACTCCAAATTTAAAATTCACCAATCCCCTGGGAAATAAAACCAGATATTGCATGATAAACAGTCAAACAGGAGACGTAAGAATTTGTTTCCTTTAAGGACTTTCACATATGTACGTATCTTTGTATACATCCTACGCATTAGAACATACATTTTATACCATCTTCCAATACATAACAATTTACCTTTAAACTTTGATAGTATAGCATCAAATCATTAACTTAAATTGTTGCTCTATTATTGTTAAGTTGGTGCTTAAAGTTATTTTTGCTGTCATGTTCAAAAAAACATCACTTATTTTTACTGTAACGAGCAATTGATTTCCAAGTCATCATAAGCACATCAAAATACAAAGCTGTATTCACTGGACGGGTCTGTGAGCTACAAGTAGTTAGGCTTATCCTTACCTCTTACCCTTCAAGAACCAATAAATCCTGTCAACAAAAACAGCATCTTTAGCCCCCTCCTATTAAAGATTCTACAAGGATGATGGTTTTATTTGTGTTTAGAAGTTTGGATTTGAAATGGCCAGTTCAATGGATAAAGACAGTTTAAGTAGTATTAGATTATTATTATTATTATAATTATTATTATTATTATTATTATTATTATCTGCTACTGGAAGAGACAAACCAGTAGTATCTATACTTAATTACTTCTATTTCCCAAAAATAATAAAGAAAAAGAACCAAACAAAAAAAAGTCACTTCCTACCTTTTGTATCTCAGGATGAAAAATGTCTCTTGGGCTCTTCTCCAGTTTATCAAGACTCCTAGCACTGAAATGCAAATGAACGAGTGCTTTATAGGCCCCGAACCACCAACCGATTGCAGTTACAGGGCTTACAAAATGAATCGTTCCCAGAGCCTCTGGGAAATGGAATGGTTTGTGCAACTGCCATTTCTTCCCCAAAATACTAACTTCCAACACTTCCTAAACTTAGTTTGCATTTTAAAAACAGAAATTAGTGAGACTCAGGGTGGAGATCAGGTTGAAATTGATTTCCTTCTAAAGCACAGGGCTCTGTTCCATCACCCTTCACTTTGGCTCCACACAGAATCACAGGGAGCATTTTAGGAGGGCTCAAGAACCAATTCTATTTCTCTCTTTTTTCTAGTTCTCTCTCTTCCTAAATAATTCAAGGCAAGTCAAATGAAAAATGACAAGTTCAGCATCAAATTCACACTTTTTCCCTTTGTCTGCTCAAGAACAGGCTTTAAAACCACTTCTTGCTGCCTTCAACGATTAAGACTTGCAAAACAGTTTCACAAGTTTGATAGGTTTATCATAAAAACCACAGAACGCAAGCTCTGAATTACAGGAAAAGGTACACAGGCAAATATCTAAACTGATGGCTTATTTGTCAATCCATACCTTAATGGAGATTGCACTGAGAATGGTTTTGTGGGACTCTAAGGGAGACATATTTTCTGAGTACCCTGTAAACAAGAAAAGCTAGGATATATTACAGGACATACCCTCTTTTTCTGCATATTCAAATAGGATTATCAATAAAAACATTTCAGTTAAAAATGAAGAAAGAAAGCCACGGTAATTTTACTCAGCTATATTTACTGCCGATTTAGAGAAAAAAAAAATCACGGGTGCTGGAAAGAAAAAAAAAAGTGAACCAGAAACGCCTACAGTAGAACTTTAAAACAATTGCTTGGATAAAAGCATCACGTGGAACATGAAGTAGAAAAAAAGCGAAACCAGTATCAGAGCTGCCTATTTTCTTACCATTGCACAAGAAAATCCGACAAGCAGTATAAAGTCACTGCCTAAAACTGATCATAGGATGCAACCAAGAACAATTGAGGCATTTGCTAATCTAAACAGAAACCTTTTCTGGATCCTAGTGTGAAAAATGCATGTATTTTATGATTGGCTTTTCGCAAATATTAAAATGAATATTATATGTGTTGTGTTAGAAAGTAATGCTGTATTAATTCTCTTAAGTAGTGTGTTAAATATAGTTTTAGGTTATAAAAATTGTTAAAATAGAAACTATTTTTAGTAGGATACTATTTTTAAAAGAAAGGACTCACAGCGACATAGCAGCCATAGGACACCTAAATCTTTCAGAGAAAAAAAATTTATGGCCCTCTTATCAGAAGAAACAAACTTCTTCCTGACTCGAAGGTGCTGTTAGGATTCAGAGGAAGAAGTTGACCATGACCAGACAGAATCCTGTGTTTGAATGGAATTTATGCATCATGGATGAAGTGTATGAATATGCAACAGGCTGTTGTTTTTAAGGGTTAATCCTTTGTTAACGGGTGTCCTTTTTCGGGCTCGTGCTGCCCAGAAAAAGGTACTCGGACGTCCATAACTCTTTGTATTTATTGTCTCATATTGCCCTAATTAAAATTGTCCAAATTATTATTACTGTAATTGTATTACAATTTTTATAACCATTTTATTACTATTAAATTTTTAAAATTTTGAAAACAAGTGATTGGTGTTTTTAACACTAGTGTCAAATCACACGTTTTGTCTTTCAGCAGCTCGAGGCTGGAGAGCATTTCCCCTGGGGGTCGGGAGGGTAGGAGCACAAGGGGGTGAGTCTGCAGATCGCACCTGTGCCATCAGAAGGATCCAGCCCGGTGCTCCTTGCGCTCGCCATTCTCCGGGCCATCGCTGTGTTTTACTGCTCAGCGATGCCGCTCCATCTGTTTGCGTGGAAGGAAGAGCCACGAGCACTAAGGCAGTCAGCAGCCGTGCCATTCCAGCGATATCGCAGCGCTCTCTGCTCGCAAGGCTGAACACGCTGTGAAGCCGCCTCCACAGCCGCTCGCCCGTCCCCGCTCGCTGCCCCCGACCCGCGGAGCGCTGCAACCGCGCCTCTGCCGCCCGCCGAACCCGGCCCCGCCGGGCCGCCCCCGTGCCAGCCATTCTTCTCGGCCATCGTGTCCCTTTGCCTCCGGAATGTTCCTCAGCCCTCCCGACCATTTACCGACCCCGTCCCGCCCGCCGCTCTCTCCCGCCCCTCGCCCTTGCCTCGCTCGGCAGCCGCGTCCTTGCCCTGCCCCCGGCACCCAGCGGCGAGGGGCAGGGCGCTGGCTCGGGGGACTGCAGTACCGCTCTCTGGCCACAGGGTGGCGGACTTACCAGGGCTGTGATTTTCCCGCCCTTTTGGCTGCCACCTTGAGAAGGTCAATCGAGTCCACAACATCCGCTACACGCCACTCCTAAGATGGCGGCCTCTCGGCTGCCTGTCGCTGGCGGGCTACAGTACCGCGCTGTGCCCACAAGGGGGCAGCACTGCGCCCACCCCAGCCCGGGCTGCCTGGGGGGAATGCGGGCAGGGAAGGCGGCAGATAAGAGCAGGGGCGATCCCCTCCAAAAACTCCTCTGAAATAAATGCCCCAAAACAGCCGGGAAAAAAAAAACAACAAACCCTGCCTCTAAACCAATAAGAACCAAAAACCAAAAAGTTCCCAACCCTTTCTTTTAATCAATATTTAAATATATTTTATGTTTATATTTTTCATATTTATATACACATTTATATTTGTAATGTATATTGATGTATAACGTTTATTTATACATTTATATTTATAATTTTCTATTTAGATATAAATTTATATTCTATATTACATCTATTTCTATTACTTAGATTTATTTATATATTTTTATACATATCTTCATATATTGATTATATATTTCTGTGTTAAGATCTTTACTTCTGTAACACTTACATTATTTAAAGCCCCTGCCTCTACCCAAATAAAGCCAAATGAAGCCCTTTCTTTTAAAATGTATTTTAATTTTTTAATTATATTTTTCATATTTATATTCACATTTATATTTAAAACGTATACTAATGTATAGTGTTATTTGTGTTCTATATTACACCTCTTCCTATTATTTATATTTATTTATGTTTTAAATTTCTATATCTATACTTTTATATCTTGTTTATATATTTCTATAATTAGAATGTAAATAAAACCCCTTTCTTTTAAACTATATTTACATATTTTTTCATATCATAGTCACATTTATATTTATAATTTATATTTCCGGATAATGTTATTTATATTCTATGTTACATCTCATCATATTACTCACATTTACATTAATATTTTTAATTAATTTTATTTATAGATATTATATATATTATAGAGAATATCTTTTAATAGAATATCGGATATACCATTTTTATATTATATATTTCTATTACTTATATTTATATAAGTGGGCCACAGGTGCAGCTGCCGGTGCTCCCCTGAGTGTTCAGTCCAGAGCAGGTTTGAACAGGTCCAAAGAAAAAGGGAAAAAACCCACAGTCCAGGGAACTTCCTTGCCTCAGCAAGCTAAAACTAACTAAAAGCAAAGGAGAGCTCTGTTCCGCTGTGTGTCCATCCGCAGACAACACAGTCCAGGAGCGGGAATGTGGAGAAGTGAGTGCAGTGTCTGAAAACAAACTGCTGCTTCTTCTTTCCCCCCTTCACTCTCTGCAACAAGTCTTAAAGGTGCAAATTATTATTCAGCATAAACAGAACAAGATGATTTGGGATAAAAGCATCATATAGTCAACCTTGGACATTCCACCCCTTATCCCCTGTCATGGTTTGATGCTGGCACAATGCCAGTGCCCTCATGAAAATACCTTCTCCCTTGTGTCTGCTGTGAGATGTGACCAGGAATAAGCAAAGCAGGCTCCCACTTAGAAATAAAAAAAACCCTCTTTATTAACTAAACTAGAACTCTAAGTAAAAAGAAAACACACAGGGAAAATTAAAACCTTCCAAAAACATTTCCTCCTCCCCCCACCAAATTTCAATACATCCATCCCCCAAATTACCAACTCTCAGTCCGTTACCACCCTTTAGGTAATCAATTTTCAATACATCCATCCCCCAAATTACTACCTCTCGGTCCATCACCACCTTTTAGGTAATCAATTCTCAGGTCATCAAGAGGAGAGGAGTCCTTCTTGTGCCATAGGCTTCCCCTGGAAGCACACTTGATACCTCTTGTGTTTCCTGTCACACGTGGCACCGCCCGGAGAACATTTGCCATCTTCCTTCCATGCCCAGTGCTCTCACCACTGCGCATGGACCAGGGCTGCTTCTAGGGTTTTCCTTTTAAGGATGCTTTGTCCAGTTCCAAAAAAGAGCACAGTCTCTCACTTTTGGGACAGTTGTCCCCCCCAAATTTCACCCCCTGGGGCTGAGGGGTCTCGAGAACAGAGATCTTCTCCACTGAAGATCGAGGGCACCAACCACCACCCTCCTCATTCACTGTCTCTGTTCATGCACTCCCATAACATCACTGCACTCTCTTGGCTCCAAGCCGTTGCCTCCCCCTAAATGCAGTCTCCGTGTCACAGGGAAAAAAAATGGTTCTGTCCATGGCTATACAAGAAAAGTCCAGCCAAAAGCCACTCCATCATCTCCTCCCACCTAAGATTCTTCTCCACTTCTTTTTTCTTTCCTCTTATCTCATCTCTTATCTCTCTCCTTATTCAGCTCCAGGAGGATCAGCATTTGTAAGGTTTCCACGATGCAAGAAAAGGGTCAAAAATCTCAGTCTCTGCCTGTCCAGAACTCCCACGCTGCCCTGCCAGGCACCTTCTCGCCGCACCCCCCACCCCCATCCCCTTTCTCCTTTTTGGCTGGCAGTGCTATCAGATTTCAAGGTGGCACAAGCACAGGCATAGGCTGGCTCTCTCTCTCTCTCTCTCTCTCTCTCTCTCTCTCTCTCTCTCTCTCTCTCCTGGGGGGGGAGTGGGGGTGGCTCCCCGATGCCTCTTGGTGCTCTCAAGGGCCTCTTCACCTCCCATGTCTGTCCAAGCCCAGCCTACCTCAGGCTGCATGGCTGCCCGTCCCCCACCCAGCAGCAGACAGCTGGGCAGGGCAGGTCTGACCTGCTTCCCTTGCCGGAATTCAAGAGAACTTCCCTCACGAGTGCAGACAGCTGGGCAGGGCAGGTCTGACCTGCTTCCCTTGCCGGAATTCAAGAGAACTTCCCCCACGAGTGCAGACAGCTGAGCAGGGCAGGTCTGACCTGCTTCCCTTGCTGGAATTCAAGAGAACTTCCTCCACGAGTGCTCTGCTTTTTAACCTGTGTTCTCAGAGGCGTATCCATTGTCCCCAGTGGCCACACCAGGTGCCAATATTAAAATCTGAACACCTATTGGTGACCACAGCATATCCCAGAAAACCTACTTCCTGTCAAACCACGACATCTCCATATTGTCATCTTACTACTAAAACTAATATAAATTCTAACTTTACAAACACATACATTATACATCCAATATACAGCTATACACAAAGGTAATAACATTCAGCAAACAGTGATTTACCTTTACACATAGGTCTCACCCAACAATCAGATCTCCCTGAGGTACACATTGTGATCTTCCATCTTTTTGCATTATCCACCATGTGCAACCTGGTCCCTGAGCAAAAAGAACCCCACAAATGGGTTTGTCTGTATTCGAGGCAGAATTAATCCAAACTGTCTTCTCTAACAAACTTCTGACATGTACCACTGGGACTTTGTCTCCATCTACTCTATGCAAAGGCTCAGATTGGGCAGGGCCCACTCGGTTAGTAGAGCCTCGGGTGTTAACTAACCAGGTGGCTTTTGCCAGATGCTGCTCCCAGTTTTTGAAAGATCCCCCACCCAAAGCTTTCAAGGTGATTTTTAATAGTCCCTTGTACCTCTCCACTTTGCCTGCAGCTGGTGCATGGTAGGGGATATGGTACACCAACTCAATGCCATGTTCGCTAGCCCGGGTGCTGATAAGGCTGTTCTTGAAATGAGTCCCATTGTCTGACTCAATCCTCTCAGGGGTACCATCCCTCCAAAGGACCTGCTTTTCCAGGCCCAGGATGGTGTTCCAGGCAGTAGCATGAGACACAGGGTGGGTCTCCAACCATCCCATGGTGGCTTCCACCATGGTCAGCAGGTAGCGCTTGCCCTGGCGTGTCTGGGGCAGTGTGATGCAGCCAATCTGCCAGGCCTCCCCATACTTGTACTTGGACCCCCGCCCACCATACCATAGGGGCTTCACTTGCTTGGCCTGCTTGATGGCAGCACACATCTCACAGTCATGGATAACCTGAGAAATAGTCCATGGTTCAATCCACCCCTCGGTCTCGTGCCCACTTATAGGTGGCATCTCTGCTCTGATGGCCTGAGGCATCATGGGCCCATTGAGCTAGGGATATCTCTCCCTTGTGTTCCCAATCTAGGTCTATCTTGGACAGCCTTATCTTTGCTGCCTGGTCTACCTGCTCATTGTTTTGGTGCTCCTCATTGGCTCTACTCTTGGGAACATGGGCATCTACATGGCAGACCTTCACAGGTAGCCTCCCTACCCTGGTAGCAATGTCTTTCCACTCATCAGCAGCCCAAATTGGTTTTCCTCTATGCTGCCAGCTGGACTCTTTCCACCTCTCCAGCCATCCCCACAGAGCATTGGCTACCATCCACGAATCAGTGTAGAGGTAGAGCTTTGGCCACTTCTCTCTCTCAGCAATGTCCAGGGCCAGCTGAACAGCTTTGAGTTCTGCAAGTTGCCTTGCTCCACCTTCTCCTTCAGTGGCCTCTGCAACCTGTCCTGTGGGGCTCCATACGGCTGCTTTCCACTTTTGTTTCATTCCCACAATGTGGCAAGAACCATCAGTAAAAAGAGCGTATCGTGTATCTTCTGCTGGCAGTTGATTGTATGGTGGAGCTTCTTCAGCCCGTGTCACTTCTTGTTCCCCTTCTTCAGCGAGACCAAAGTTTTCACCTTCCGGCCAGTTTGTAATTATTTCCAGAATCCCAGAGCAATTCAGTTTACCTATACGGGCGCACTGGGTGATAACAGCAATCCATTTGCTCCATGTAGCACTGGTGACATGGTGAGTAGAAGGAACCTTGCCTTTGAACATCCACCCCAGCACCGGCAGTCGGGATGCCAGGAGGAGTTGCGCTTCTGTACCAATCACCTCTGAGGTGGCTTGGACTCCTTCATAGGCAGCCAAGATTTCTTTCTCTGTTGGAGTGTAGTTGGCTTCAGAGCCTCTGTAGCTTCAACTCCAAAATCCCAGTGGTCGACCCCGAGTCTCCCCAGGCACCTTCTGCCAAAGGCTCCAGGACAAGCCATGGTTCCCAGCTGCAGAATAGAGCATGTTCTTCACATCTGGTCTCATCCTGACTGGGCCAAGAGCTACTGCATGAGCGATCTCCTGCTTGATCTGAGCAAAGGCTGGTTGCTGCTCAGGGCCCCAGTGGAAAGTGTTCTTCTTGCGGGTGACCAGGTAAAGAGGGCTCACCATCTGACTGTACTTAGGAATGTGCATTCTCCAAAAGCCTATGGCACCTAGGAAAGCTTGTGTCTCCTTCTTATTAGTTGGTGGAGACATAGCTGTGATCTTGTTGATGACGTCTGTAGGAATCTGACACTGTCCATCTTGCCACTTCACTCCTAGGAACTGAATCTCATGAGCTGGTCCCTCTACTTTGCTCTTTTTAATGGCAAAACCAGCTCCCAGGAGGATTTGCATGATTTTCTCTCCTTTCTCAAACACTTCCGCAGCTGTGTTCCCCCACACAATGATGTCATCAATATATTGCAGATGTTCTGGAGCCTCACCCTTTTCCAGTGCAGTCTGGATCAGTCCATGGCAGATGGTAGGACTGTGCTTCCACCCCTGGGGCAGCCGGTTCCAGGTGTACTGCACTTCCCTCCACGTGAAAGCAAACTGAGGCCTGCATTCTGCTGCCAGAGGAATGGAGAAAAATGCATTGGCAATATCAATCATGGCGTACCACTTCACCGCCTTGAACTCAAGCTCATACTGGAGTTCTAATATGTCTGGCACAGTAGCGCTCAGTGGTGGAGTCACTTCATTCAATGCACAGTCCACAGTCCACAACAGTCAATCTCCATTCAATGTACAGTCCACAGTCAATCTCCATTCTCCTTCAGATTTACGCACAGGCCAAATGGGGCTGTTGAAGGGTGAGTGGGTCTTGCTGACCACCCCTTGGCTCTCCAGCTCTTGGATCATCTTATGGATGGGAATCACAGCATCTCGAGTGGTTCTATACTGTCGACGATGAACTGTGGAAGTGGCAATTGGCACCTGTTGCTCTTCTCCCCTCAGGTGTCCTACTGCAGATGGATTCTCAGACAGCCCAGGCAAGGTGTTCAATTGCTGCATGCCCTCTGTCACTACAGCTGCTATCCCAAATGCCCACCTGATTCCCTTTGGGTCTTTGAAAGACCCTCTTTGGAGGTAATCTATGCCCAAAATACATGGGGCCTCTGGGCCAGTCACAATAGGATGTTTCTTCCACTCATTTCCAGTCAGGCTCACATCAGCTTCCACCAAAGTGAAATCCTGGGATCCCCCTGTCACACCAGCAATAGAAACAGACTCTGTCCCTACATGTCTCAATGGAATTAATGTACCTTGAGCACCAGTATCAACCAAAGCTTTATACTATTGTGGTTCCGATGTGCCAGGCCAACGAATCCACACAGACCAGAAAACACGATTTTCCCTAGCCTCTACCTGGCTAGAGGCAGGGTCCCTCTAAGCCTGGTTATCCTTCTTTCCCTGGGCATATGTTTTGGATGTTCCTTCAAGGGGATTGGACATGTCATCATCAGCATCATACCTGGCAGCTCGGCTATGGGCAACTGGAGCTGCTTTCCTTTTGGTGGAACTCCCTCTCTTAGCCCTGTCTTCCTTCAATTCACGCACCTGTTGTGCCAGAACAGCAGTAGGTTTTCTACCCCATCTCCTTACGTTTTCTCCAAAATCATGCAGGACGAACCACAGGTCAGCTTGTGGGGTGTACCTTCTCTCGCCATCTGGGGAACATCTGTGTTGGGCACCAGAACCTGTGATCTGTACTGCTGAGATTTGGAGAAGGTCTTCTTTAATCTCCTCTCTGAGCTTCTTATGATTCTCCTCTATCTTGTCCTCTAAGTTCTGCAGACGTGTTTCCACTGCTGCAATTCTGGCATGTGTTGGGCCATGCACAGCATCTGCATATGCTCGGAGCTTCTTTGCCATATCAAGCATGGTCTCATCCCTCTCATCCCTCTTCATTATGGCTAAGGCAGAAGCATATTCATGTGGCCCAAGTCGCACAAGTTTTCGCCACATCACAGACACGCATGGTACCAAGTCTGGATTCCTAGTTGTTATGTCATCTGAGAAGATAATCTCTGCCACTGCCATCTCTCTAAGGCCTTGGATCCCTTGCTCTATGGTCTTCCACTGTGTTTGTTGCATATAAAGATCATCTGCACACAGGTATCTTTGTGCTACACTTTCCAAGACCCATGCCCAGAGGCTGTGAGGGTTTGCCCCCCTCATCATTCCTTGGTCGATGACAGGATCATGTGACAAGGATCCCAAATGCCTCGCTTCAGTGCCATCCAGAATTGTAGCCTCGCCTGCAGCATCCCAGAGACGGACTAACCAACAAATTATGGATTCATCAGGTCGTCGAGTGTAATCCTTCCATAGGCCACGAAGGGCTTCAAGGAAAAGGACTCAGTATTGGCTTCTGATCTTGTGCCTGCTGCTTTGACTCCTGATTTTACATCAGGAAGCATTGAGGGTCCTCCTCCTGTATCATCATCACCATCATCCACTGGTCGATTGGTCTTGTCCATGCACTTTCCACTTCTAGTGCTGGTAGCAACAGCCATTGGTTGAGGCTTATTGTCTGGTTTAGCTGCTGGCTTAGGCTCGCTATCTGGTTTGGCTGCTGGCTTCGAGCCTGGGCTGTTGGCTGCAGCCTGAGGGACTGGGATAGCTGCTGATTTATCTCCCTGCCTCTGTCTGCTGTCCTACAGTCTCCAACAGAGTGCGATAAGCATATGCCAGGGCCCAGCTCACTGCAATGATCTTTTCCTCCTTAGGGTCATCCTGCTACTTCTCTTTCAGGTATTTCCTCAGAACCTCAGCTGGGTTCTGAATTTGTTCATGGGGAAAGTCCCAGACTATAGGGTCAGAGAATTCCTTCAGGATTTGGCCCATATCCTCCCATTTCCCACACCACTCACGATTTTCCACACCTGGGTCTACTCCTGGGTCAGGGGTCTCATCAGCCCGTCTAGAAATCTCAGCCCTCATTCTAGAGAAGCTGCAGACTGTAGAGAGGAAGCTTACCAGATTGAATACCAGAAAGATGGTCTCAAACATTCAGGGTAAACTGAACATTCTCCAATAGCAATGTAAGAGATTCAGAGGAGAAAAAGGAAAGCAAAGGCTGAAAAGCCACATCCCCTGCTCCTCCTCTAACAAACTGGGAGCATAACCATAGCCACGAGCCATTCATACCTGGAGCAGACCCCAGCATGTTTATATATGTTTATTCTTACAAATCATTACCACCAAGCCCAGCAGGAGAGCTATTCTGGTCACTCCTCCTCTGCTGTAAAAACTATGTATTAGGGACAATGCTAGAGCTATTTCTGGATAAGAAAATAAACCTAGGGACCATAGAGGTATTAAGATCTCAAAAAACCCTAGGGACTAGAAATGCATGCAAGCCTTCACCCCAAGAGACATTATGAATTCAAGAAGCATGGCTATTAATTGCTTTATACCAACACAGAGTAATGCCAACCAAAATGCACTCAAAACAGGGTTTTTTCCACTCTCTCTCGAATCCCACGTGTTGGGCACCAAATTTTGTCCTGGTTTAGGGCAAATTTGGGAGAAAACCTCCAAAGGGAGCCCCTCCAGAAAACAAACCCCCACGGCCCCTCCCCACAACTGGGTCGGGAAGGATTCCTTGGAGAGAAGTGGAAAGAACCTGTTTCTGTAACAGGCACAGCACCCCCCAGCACACAAAAGGAACAATACCAGGTGACACCACTCTTTCACCGCTCTGAAATGATGACAAATTCAGAAAGTCCCTCTTGGGGGTGGTCGCTCTGTTCTCAGTCTGTCCTGTGCTGGGGCAGCTGCTGCAGCCACAAGGTGCAAACTCTCAGTGTTTCCCAGGTCCCAGTCCAGAGCAGGTTCAAGTGGGTCCAAAAAAGGAAGAGGAGAAACAGTCCAGGGAAAATTTAGACTGCTTAGCTAAACTAAGTAATGAGTAGAAGCAAAAAGCAAGAGCAAAGCAGGAGCAAAGCAGAAGCAAGTGCAAAGCGAAAAGCCAAGCAAAAGCAGCACCCATGTACTGCCCTGTCTGTGTGTCCTGCCAGCCGTGGGGCAGCGGCTGATAGCAAAACCAAAACAAAACATTCGCTCTTCACAGCCAGTCTTGAAGGCACAGAACATGATATCCAGCATAAACAGATGGGGATGGGGATACAAGCATCATAACATCACCCTAGGACAATAACAAAGTTTGCTTTAGTCCAAAATGCTGCTGAGTTTCAAAAGAAAGTCTTTATCATAGACTGCACAGCTGCAAAAATACACATTAACAACTACAAGATATTTAAGGACAGAAAAGTGTGTTTGAAAATGCAAATATAGTCCTATTTTATACTTTTCTCAGTAAAAACATTTGAGAGAAACAGTGTTGAAGTCAACAAAATAACATTATTGAACCCAACTCTGCTCTTTAAGGTGATCTTCAGTAAAAAGCTTGACACAGAAACATACAGAAATGTATTTTATAGTAATTTTCCCTTCCCAAAAGGCCTCCGATGTTCCTGCATGGCTTAGGAAAGCAGTAAGAAGTCTTTATGTTTAGTTCTCACAGAAAATGTGCAATGACTTTTGGTTTTTGCTATCTCAACCTTTGTACAAAGGATGCTAAATCCCAAAGGAGAGAGTGATTTCAGCATTGCCTTGGGCCCTTTCTTTAATGCTGGTAAAGTTCTAAAAGCCCTACTTTGATGGGACAGAAGAACCAAGATAAAAGAAAAGGTACAGGAGAGAAAAAAAGGTGTCACAAAAGTGCAGGAGGGAGGGGGAGAGGCAGGACAGGGAGGACCCAGGACACACAAAACAGAGTTGGGGCCCAGGGCCTGGGATTGGCTGCAACTCCAGCTGTCAGTGCTGCTTCTTCTCCTTCAGCCTCCCTTCCTGCTCAGCATCTCAGGGGGCTCGCCTATCCTCCACCTAAGAACAACCTGAACACTAAGAATAATTAGAATAGGCAAAGCTGTGGCTTAAATATTACTTTGAAATGAAGAGCTGGAGTGCACAGCCCAAAGATCATGGGCTACCACATCTGGGTTTGCAGTCCTGCAAACCAAGACTTTCTCTCCTACAGAAACTCCTACCAATACTGAGCAGCTTTGCCTAAACAAGGATTTGAGGACTCTGCCACATTACAATACACTATATATCCTTTTTCACTGTATCCAATACAGCAGAACTGGCATCTTCCACCTCTCCTAAAAACCAGAGACACAACAGCACAGTGCCTTAGGACATGCCAGGAACGTGAGGCAATCTAAGGGATGGCAGTGGGTGTGTCTGCATCAGCAGAGCCCCACCGAGTCCTGCCCTGCTGCTCCCGAAGCTTTCCAGTTCCCTTCAGCCCAGGGCCAGAGAGCTTCCAGTTCCAGGGAATGTCCCAGTACTGGGACAGCTCCAAGTCCCAGTTCTGCTGCTCCCAGTCCCAGACACCTTCCTGTATTTGTGTATGAAAGCATCAGTCTTGCCCAGGCTAACAGCATAGACACCCTCTGGCAGCAGAGACCCGAAATGTCTGCTGAGAATGGCTTCTCCACCCCTCTGGGCCAAGGAGGAGGAATTCCCATCCACAATCGGGGCTGCTCTGCTGTCAGAGGCCTCAGCAGGGTCACCTCCAGCACACCTGGTCAAACCATCCATGGCCTGTGCTCCACTGTCACTGTCAGCAGAGGCCTCAGCAGGGCCATCTCCAGCACTCCTGGTCAAACCATCCACACGTCTGTGGAGCTCCTGGCTCAGCAGCAACACCAGGGTCCCTCCAACTCGAAGCACTCTGGCAATCACAGGAAAAAGAAAGTTTAGGTGTTGATCCCTCACTGCTGACGCTTCAGGTGCCACCTGCATTCAGTGAAACACCCAAGTGTGTCACGGCTCAAGTCAGTGAGCTGCACCTCCAAGAGGAGTTTAAATCCCTGATCTCCTTCCCTCTTTCTAAATGGCAGAACAGGGCCTTGTCCTGACTCCAAGGTCAGTCCTTGTCCTGACTCCTGACTCCATTTCTGGTGTTAGCAGTTCTTTCTGTTGGGTTAGCAGGGAAGAGGGACTGATTTTTTACTCCCCTCAGCACTCTTTCAAGGATCAAGGGCACCATCAAGCCCAGAGTTTTTGGAGATTGCAAAGGAACAGCCTCCCAGTGCAGCAAGGGCTGCTCAGATTAGCATGGTAATTCTGAAACTGGTCCTTCCTTTTGGAAACTTCAAAAAACAGCCTTTTGGAACTTTTCCTGTTCCACTGATCCTTAATGGCTTTCAAACTCAGGAAGCAGAAGCAAATTAATAAATGTTTGCAATTATTTTTTCTAGGTATATGTCTAAACATTACATATGTCTTTGAAAGAAGAGAAAAAGAAATACTGTCCAGATTCAGTTTACAGCAAGTAGTTTGAACAGCTTTACTGGTGGGGCTCTCATGGCCCCTTCCTCATCTCCACCTTCCTAAGGGAATATTTTACTTAGGATGGACCAATAGAGCAAATAAGGCCAGAAAACAAGCACAGTGAGATTGCCACACCATTCTGTGGAGCCACACAACCTTCTCCATCACCTTCCCACCACATTCCTGCACTGGCTGAGTGAGATCAACACCTGCTGAAGAGCCCCTAGAGAAAGGGCTTCTTTGCAGGCAAGAAGTAGAAGGGAGAATGGCTTGACCTGTCTGTTAGAAGCAGCCCAGCTAGCAGCTTGGCCCAACTCTGCCACCAAATGACATGGTGAGAGATGAAAGGACACACCTAAAACCAGCCCAGGCTGCTAGTGAGGCATTCCTGGACAGCAAGGACAATGCATGCTCCTTCTTCTTGTCTGAGATCCTTCCTGCCCAGGCAGGCTGGCCAAAGCTGGGCTGTGGCCTCAAAAAGGAAAGACTATGCATTTATACAAGCAGGCCTCAACTAGAAAAGGATTACAGCTTTATTTGTCTAGCCATGCTTTAACTTTGTCCAGGTAGGCCTCTCCTCTTTCTCCTTTCTGCCACACTGGAGTGTGGCTCAGAAACATTTCCCCTCATGCCTTGCAAAGAGCATTTGTGAGCATGGCTCACACAGGAGCCTCCCTTGGCAGCTGCCACTGGCACTCAGAGCTGGTGAGACACAACAAACAGCCTCCAGGGGACAAGTAAAGGGCTGAGACCTCCACAGCCTGTACAGGGTCACACTACAGAGCTGCAGACTATGGAACAAAGCAGATCTGAAGCTGGCTGAATGCTCGGATCACAAACCACCATGGCACTTCCATCAAACCCTGTGCCAAAGGCCACACGTATCTCTCCATTTCCTGGAGAAGATCACTCACGGTCTTGAACTTCTCCCCAAATGGAATATATGAAATAAGGCTGTCAAAGCTTTCTGAAGTCAATGTCAGCGCTGCAGAATAAAGGCACAGAGTGCCTGACTCTGTGAAAAATGCACAGCAGCTCTGCCCCTGTTCCCCCTTCAACACTGCCTGCCAGCTCTTTCTGGGCTATGCACATTCATACAATCCACATTTTGGATTATGCAGTTCACAGCTCCTTCTGCACTTGCCCTCTACCATGGAGACACCACCCCTCTGCAGACTGGGAGGAGACAAATGTGTGGGAGCACCCTTCAGCCTGCAGAATCTCTGCTCCTGAGGATGTCTGCCTCTGCAGCAAGACTCTCCCCTAAGGCACTACATGGTCCCAAATTAACTGCTGCCTCTCGACACCCAGTACACCTTAAACATGAAAATCATTGAGCAAAACACAAAAGAAGAGCTACGTTTGTGAGCACTTTACTCAGTGCAAATGTTCTAGTGCACATGTATGAATGGCAAGGAGCCACCTCCAATTCTTCTCCATGCCCCTTTTCTCCCCTCAGGAATCTGGTTACAGCCAGAATCACATGGATTCTGTCAGAGCTAATGCCTTTGAAGGGTCACCTTAGAGCTTCTGCATCCCAGCCAAGGTCAGCTCCCCTAAGGAAGATGAAGCACTGTGCCTGTGGTGATGAAGGCTGGCCACGTGCCAGGCACTGCAGGCCAGCTGAGACCCCTCCTCAGACCCCAGGGGTCCTTCCATCCTGTGCCAGGCTGTGCAGGCTGGGCTGAGACCCCGGGGATCCTCCATCCTGTGCCAGGCTGTGATTCCAGGGGTCCTCCATCCCATGCCAGGCTGTTCAGGCCAGGCTGAGACCCCTCCTGAGACCCTGGGGGTCCCTCCATCCCGTGCCAGGCTGTGCAGCCAGGCTGTGCAGCAGGGCTGAGATCCCTCCTGAGACCCTGGGGTCCCTCCATCCCGTGCCAGGCTGTGCAGCAGGGCTGAGATCCCTCCTGAGACCCTGGGGTCCCTCCATCCCGTGCCAGGCTGTGCAGCCAGGCTGGGATCCCAGGAATCCTCCATCCTGTGCCAGGCTATGCAGCCAGGCTGGCATTCCACAGATCCTCCAACCTGTGCCAGGCTGGGCAGCCCAGCAGGCCTAGGCCCTGCACAGACCCTGGGGTCCTCCATCCCTCAGGGTGCTCCAAACTCACTGGACATGGCCTCGAGCAGACAGCAGGACTAAAGACTTCCAACAGCCCCTCCTCACCTAAACTGCTGAGATTCTATGCCAACTTTTCCACAACTAGCTGGAGATGTTTCCTGGAGCATTCTTGTGTCAACACTTGCAGCACCACAACTGGGTATCAATTTTATCTGCAAATGAAAGGACATGCCCTTTCCCTACAGCCCTGATCAAGACATGCAAAAGTGACAGCTCCTGACCAGTGATGGAGACACAAACTCACTCAGTTTAGAAAACCTGACTGTCGGGTCCGGCTGTCTGTCTCTGCCCCGACACGGGTAGAGTGGTTCTTTGGTGGGCGCGATGCAAAGGACGAGTCTGGACTCTTCAGCTTTCGGTCTTCAGGTTGTTTATTATTTCTTATCTACAAAATTTTTCTGTCTGCCCAACAGAGGTCTGATCTGCAGGCAGTCACAGGCACTCTCTGACCACCCACGGGGCGGTCATGTCTTTTTATACTAAAACCTACGTATACAATATTTACCTTTATTTCCCAATGCTTTTCGCCCATGTTGGCAAGTGCACCTTCACTAGAAACCAATCCCCAAGTGCCAACATCATCACAGGAGATGGAGGACAAGAAGAAGAAAGAAGAAGGACAAGACACGCCCTGATCTCTCCATCTTGTCTCCATAACCCCCCTGTACCAAAAACCTTAAAGTTTATATCTCACCCTCTAAATGTGTCTCTTTTACACCTTTTACTCTAAAGCGATTCTCTTGTCCTCAGACTCTTGTTACTTCTGTGGATGGATCAAAATCAAGCCACCAAGCACTCTTGGCAACATTCCAGGATTTTCGAGACCCCCAAGGGTTCTCCTGGCATCTCTGGACATCGGGAACGATGTGCTGAGATCCCACACCTGACAGCTCAGTACCTTCCATTGTCCTACAAACCAAAGTCAAACACATCTTTAAGTGAGAAATAAACCTACATTTTTATAAAAAATCAATAACGTTTCTTACCATTCCAGTAAGAAATAAATACTGCAAGGTAAAAAAATATGCACACTTCATCAATCATGCACAGGGAAACTCAGCCAGCTTGCCTGTCATGGATTTCATATAGGCATAATTTAGACTCAAACTCTGACATCCAGAATAAGGTCATGAAATTATTTCCTTCTCTACAGAATAGCTTCTAAAATAAGACCAAACAGACTCCTTCTTACAGGAGAAGGGAACCATCATTTAAAATACTCCTACTGCAAAACATGAACAATTCAGCTCAGTTTAATGTGTCCTCACCAATACTCACCTGGTAAATTTAACTTACAGGCTGCACTTCATTTGGATTTCTCCTGGCTGTGTTCCACTAAGATACAAAGAACTCTCACAGTCCAGAACACTCCACCTTTTGGAGGTTTTCTCCCAAATTTGCCCGAAACCAGGACATTTACCTACTCCCATTGGGATGAACATTACTTTGGTAAAGCAATCTTTGCTTCATCAGGACTTCATTGAAATATTGGAGAAGATCAAGCAGAATAGACAGAAAGCACTGGTAACTGTTCATCACAATGTGAAAGAAATACACCATGTCATAGAGAGAGTAAGAAAAGATGCTGAACACAGGTGGTAGGATACTCTTTTTGGGTGGTCACCTACTGCCACAAGAGTCCTGAACAGTATGTGTCATCCCATCATTGGCCTTTTGCGTTTCGTTTTGATTGGGGTTTTTTAATCAGCAATCTTACTCATTGTGAATTGGAGAATGATGAAAGAGTTAACAAAATTGATGTCTGTCATTAATGCACACAACTTGGCTGATGTCCTTTTCACTGTGGACATCTCCAAGACTATTGACACAAGGCGACTATAAATGAGAGGATGTGTTTTGAAATAATCTTCAATTTTCTTTGATGATTATAAGAAAATTACTTTTGATTTTTGGTGAATTGTTTTGAAAAAAAATATTTTAAATGAACTGTTGTTGATTTGTTTATTGCTTTATTGCCTTTGATTATTTGTGATTAGTTTCAGATATTTGAAAAAAATGTTTCAAAATAATATGGTTTAAATTCCTGTTATTATATTTGTTTCTTGTTTCCTTACCCCCGCCTTTTTTTATCTTTTCTTTTCCTTCCCTTCTCTCTCTCTGTCTGACATATTGTCTCTGCTTTCCGGGATATGCTACCAATGTACGACAAGTACACAACAATACTACAGAATACTGCTGATGAAGACCCTTTGAAGCCTGTCGTGAGTCACCAGGTGCTGTGAAAGACGGTCTGAGGTTCCCCCCATTTGCCTCACGACCGTCCACAGGACCGATATCAGGACCCTGAGGACGCCGATGGGACCTCTGGCCTGCCAGTAATGGATGAACACCAAAAATCCTGAGGCCCCTGAGCAGAATTCTGGCCTGCCAAGTGATTGTTCACAGCTGTGTCTTCAGTGACTGCTTCTAGCAGGGCCTGCCAAAGGGCGACCCAGCCTATATGCTTGCACCTGCTTCACGACAATAAACCAGGAATTTTCCCACCTCTTGGCCAGATGAACTTGCTGGGGCAACTTGGTAGCCCCCCCATGGAAAATCCTTCATCTGCTCCACTACCACCATGAGGCACCGAGGTTGAAGCCCCCCTACCAAGGACTGAGACTGAGGCACCCGTAATTCTGATGCAGGGGTGCTGGCCTGACTGAAGCAGGATGCCTGCTGAGTGCTGCCTACAGATGTGCCTACAGGACCTAGACTGGTTTCCCCCAGAAATCAGTCCTGAAACAGTGGGTCCCACTCACTGCTGATACTGACTTATCCTGCTGAGAACATGGACTGTCTGTACCCGTCTTCAATACCTTTTTCCCCCTCAGCAATTTCAATAGACTTCTTCTTCTTGATTGTATCTGTTCCCCCTCAGCCATTTCAAGATTCTGTTTCCCCCCTCAGCAATGGACTATAATAGAACCTTGAGTTAACCAGGACTTTGAGATCTTCCCAACGTGACTAGGCAAACTCTATCGGCTGGACTAAGAGGACTTAGTCTCTCCATGTTTGGTAGCTATACTCCCTCTCTCTTTCCCCCCTCTTTTTTATTCTTTTCCTCTCCCTGATTCCTTTCAGGCATTTGCTCTGGTCATTCTATAAAGGTGCATTTGTTTGGATTGATACTGCAATCCCCTTTCCAGGTTGTCTGTTGCACTCCCAGATCAGTTAACCAACCAACCAGTTAACCAACCCGTTGGTATGAGCGGATCGTGACAATACCTTCTTTCAAGCTGAAATTGGTTCTAGTCCATAGAAGCACACTGGTAGGTAAAAGTAGACTCTAAAAGATAACATTCAAAACCTATTTCCCTTGTCTTCCCATTAAAGCAAGTGAAGAAAGCAGACAGGACATGCTATGCAAATTGAAAAGATTCTGTCCTTATTTGAAGCAACTGAGGAACTCACACAATGAAATACAGTTCAGACAGATGGAAGGGTCACAGATGATGTCAAATCTGTACTTCCAATGTTTGAATGAAGCAAGATTTCTTGAAGTACAATCCTATAAAATGAAGGTGAGTTTGCAGAAGCAATTGAACTGGGTCTGTTTTAGAAACACAATGTTTTCTAAGTAACTGAGGATTCAGGAAGGCAACCTTGGAATTTAAAGGATTTAGAAACATACAAATACCAAGACTGGCAGTTCATTAGCTTTAACAGTCTCTTCAAATAAGATCTATTTTTAACTTCTTCTTGTAGTAGGTCTGAAGACATTAGGAATGATGCAATAAAACAAAACAAACAACAAACCAAAACAAAACCAAAACAGCTTTCTCAAAAAGCTTGGAGAAACCAGAGAAATTATGATTTCTAGGGGTTAAGTAGTCCTTTAAAAATTGTCTCTGGGAAAAGAGATAAAAAACCACTAATTGACTGTGGAGTATATTCCAAACCTGTACTGGAGCATGTAAGGGACAAGAGCCGGTAATAAAACTACTATGCTGGGTTCATCTGTTAAAAGCGTTCCAGAATGGTTGAAATTATCAATCACATAATGTGGGATTAAAAAAAAAAAAGAAAAAAAGGAAAAAGAAGAAAACATAGAGAAAAAAATATTTTGAACATGTTTTCCCATTCCCAGATGGCATAACAACTTTATTTCATTTTGTTCCTAAGACTGATTAATAGCTTATGAAGTGTTTTACAATTGAGAGTGAGAGTGTTCACACTAACCGTACAATTTGGATGGATCTCTTTTACTTTGCACAGCAGCAGATACGGTTTAGCACTCCACAGTTCAGTCCCCGAAAGTGAACGGGTGTGGCAGATTTAACCTAACTGGCCAGTCCACCAGAATGCTTAATTATCTTGGAAAATGCTTTGCTCTATCTCATTATCTGGACATGTCTCTCTAGCTCCGCTTTGAGCTCCTTGATCTTTCATCTACAGGATGAGATCCAATTTAGCTTAGCAAGGACATAGCCTTTCAAAACCACATCTTTTATCTTCTGCATTCATCCAAGTACATTTCTACTGCAGGGAACCCTGTGGAAGATCCTAGTTGTTTTGTTTCTCAGATAGTTGTTGCATAAAAGAGCTCTTCTTTTAATTTTTTCCCTGCTAAAGGATAGGCTCTGTACTTAACTGATTGTGATGCTAACTCATTATCATCTATTCTTCAGTCGTACAGAGTAGGCAGCAAAGTTTTCTTCTGAAGACATTCATTTAATGAGAAATGCTGAAGGTCTGACTTTAGTTGCAAAGGTCACTGATTGACCGGTTGCAAAATTGTTAAGTCTAGTAAGAGCAGGAAAAGTGTGCTGTTGCTGTGCCTGTAAATGTCGTGTCAGCTGCTGTTGGGATAAAAAGCATGAGCATAAGAAAACATGGATAGAAAAGAAACTTGTTGTGATTTCTGCACAAGAGGAAGTATGAAGCACTTATTTCAGTGGCTAAGACAGTATCATCATTGGGCCAGTTCTCTTCAACATCTTTTGAACAACCTGGACACAGCACTTGAAGGAATATTAAGAAAGTTTGCCAAAGACACTAAATTGGGAGGAGCTGTGAACTAACTCCCTTGAGGGCACAGAGACCTTGCCGAGAGATCTTGCCAAATAGGAGAGATGGGCAATTCTTGCTGGCCGGGAGTCTATGCACAAATCACAAAAGGGGCGGGACTGCTGGGGACGGCGTCTCAAGCTGGGTTTTTTCCAGCATCAGTCTCATTACATGGTGATGACAATGGGAAGCTGCCAGCAGCTCACGTCCCCAGCAGCAGACAAAGAACTTAATGTTACAACTGACTTGAAAAGTTTTTTGACCAATCACACAAAGCAAAAGCATATTGACAGTACTACTTCTATCCAATCACTATAAAGACATGTACCTGGGCTTAGAACAATGCTCGCTTCTTTCGAATAAAGGACCTGCTTGTAAGCCTTAAGATACAATGCACAGAGCTCCATTATTAAGCTTAGAACTACCTAACATCTGGCTAGATATACTTTGCTGTAGCTTAGGGAGTTATTCTAGACAAGCATTAATACACAGACCATTGTTCCATTTGTCCTTACTTTTCTACTTCTCATCTAGTTTTTCTGCTGACAAACCTTATGACTACTGCTTAGCTCCAATGACAGTTCTGCTGTCTCTGAGGCCTGCCTTTTGCAGCTTTCCCAAACCCCTCTGTTTTTGAGGATTCCCACAGGCAATCACCAACCAGATGGAGTGGAACAAGGGCAAGTGCTGGATTCAGCACCTGCAACTGGGCAATCCTGGTGGGTGTATAGACTGGGGAGGGAGCAAGAGGCTGGGAGAAGCACTGCAGAAAGGGACCCAGGCTCCTGGCCAATGGCAAGCTGAATGTGCATCAGCAGTGCCCTGGCAGCCAGGAGGGCCAAGCCTGTCCTGGGGTGCATCAGGCACAGCATCACCAGCTGGGCAAGGGAGGGGATTGTCTTGCTCTGCTCTGCTCTGCTCTGCTCTGCTCTGCTCTTCTCTTCTCTTGCTCTGCTCTGCTCTGCTCTGCTCTTCTCTTCTCTTGCTCTGCTCTGCTCTGGGGCGGAATCACCTTGGTATTAGAAAGTCCTCAAATGAGGTCTACAAAGACAGGACTCAAAGAAATGGCATGCAGCTGAGTCAGGGGAGGTTTAGGTCGGGTATCAGGAAAAAGTTTTTAACCAGAGAATGGCTGGGCACTGGAAGAGTCTTTCCAGGGAGTGGTCACACCATCACAACTGTCTGAGTTTGGGACATTGCTCTCAAGCATATGGTGTGATTCTCAAGGATGGCCCCAGGCAGGGCCAGGAGTTGGACTGATGATGATCCGCATGGGGTCCTTCCAATTCAACAGATTCGACGACTCAATGGCTCTGTCCTGGCCACTCAAGGTATATTGCTTGGTCTCATCAGATTTTGATCTGCTCTTGTTGTTGGTCAGACTTTGTCCCTAGTGGCTAATGATATTTATCACAAAAGACAAAGTGCCTTTTCTCAATTTTCTCAAGCAATTGGAACATGCGCCTTAGAATCCTAAAAAAGTCTTTTCTTTGAAACAACACTGTAGTGTTTTTCACTGCCTAGTAGTCTTTCCAGATCTTAAGGAGAAAGAAGGCAAAATGAGGGGACGTATTACAATGAATGATTGTCAGTTTTCTGGTTCTTTAGCAGTATATTTGTACTTCCACTATTCTTTTCTGTAAAATCATGGTTTTCTATAATATCCAATTTTCTAGCAAGACACATTTCTGCAACTGAGCCCATCAGTCTTTGTGAAAATATATTGTCAGAAGTACAAAACATATGAATAGGCAGTGACAAGTGAGGGAAAAAAGGAGTATGAGAAGCAGCTGCATGATACTAAAGTGAGACAAGAAGGAGGAGAAGGTGCTCCAGTTGACAGAGCAAAGAATCCCCCACAGTCCCTGGAGGACATCATCATCAAGCAGGTTGTCTCCCAGCAGTCCCTGGAGAACCGTGGAGGAACACAATGGAGCTCGTGGGGAGCTCCATGCCACAGCAGGTGACTGTGCCTTGAAGGAAGCTGCAGCTTGTGGAGGGAGAGAGGGCCAGAAAAGCATCCTTGACCTCTTGGAAGAGTGGAAGAGAACGTGCAAATCTTCAACAGCTGCTAACTCTAATCTATTCTCTTTCCGCTTCTTGTCTTAGGTAAGTAAGAAGACAACCCAAGAATTAGAAGCCTAAATTCTTTTGCTTGAGGCTCCCATTCTTTCTGCCATTCTCTTCAAATTTAGTTTGAAGTAAAACTCATGATAAAGTTCTTAAGGCTTGATGTTCAGGCTTTTCAGAAAATAGGGAGTGCAAATAACTCTTGTCACTGTCATTTTTTTCATAGAAGGAAAAAAGGGAAATTACTGGTTTTCAAGGACTTAGGGAAATCCATTGGTAACGGTGGTGAGACGGAAGAGTTTAATTAATCTGAAAAGAGAATGTCGTGGAGCTACCTCAGCTCTGTACAAGTTTTTTTACCAGGAAGTCTAGACTTTTAAACAGACTAAGGACACAATAGTTATCTCTGGGAATATTTTAGTATGTATAGTACATTCATCTTTAAATAGTTCTATCTGTTTGACAGTTATGACTTGGGCTTTAATTTTGATGTGAAAAGAAATATTTGTGATTCAGATCATTTCCATTTCTGAAGCATTTCAGTTGTTGACTGTTTTTGCTGTCTCCTGAGGGCGGGAAAATAGTCTTTGTACCAATACTGAAACAAACTAGATGGAAAAATTTGTTTTCCTCATTCTTTTCTGTCTATTCGAACAGGCACAGCAGCAAGACCACTGCTATGAGTCTGAGTGGCCCTTCCACTCCAGGATGACAAACTTGTATGGGCTAGTATGTTATTTGCACCCATTTCTGATGCCGGCTGTTAACTGTTGTGCAGAAAGATCTGTCAACCTTTTTCCCAGGAGGACACTTCTGAATTGCTTCACTTGTCTCTGAAGCAGAGAACTAAGCTGGCACTCCATTTCTGAGATCTTGCTGTGTTAGCCCCCAAACCCATTACTTTCAAATGCCTTTTACTTTCAACCCAAGCACTTCATTACTTCATGATGTAATCTCTTGTTCTTAATGTTCAGGGGATTGTTTTAGACTGATAAGAACATATTGCAGTAAGCAGGTAGAACATCTATCTTAAGCAGTATCCATCACTTGGCTTTGGTTCATGTATCATAACATCTGCAAGGAATGTCATTTACAATCAATGGATGGGCTGGGGTAACGGGCCACAGGTTTAGGAATCTTTCTCCAATTAATTTTGCGTTAAAATTTAGCTCTTATCATTTCAATTGGGTCTTTATTAAAACAATCATCTATTTATTACCTGTACCACAATGACCTGTGTACCTGTACCACAGTCAACAGTGGCTGAGCATCCTACAACAATTCCAAGAAGAAGAATGGTCTGAGCCCCCAGTGCAGCACAAGAAGTCTGTCATCAAGCCAGAGTCCCGCAGGCGTTTTCTCAGCCTGGAGAAGAGCAGACTCCGGGCAAATTGTTAGAGCAGCTCTCCAGTAGCTGAAGACAGCCTACCAGAAGGAGGCAGGTGAGCTACACAAGGGCACGGAGCAATAGGAAAAGTGTGGATGGCTTTAAAACCTGAAGAGTATAGGTTTCCTTTGGCTATTGGGAAGAAATTCCTTGCCAAGATGGTTGTGAGACACTAGAACATGTTGTGGGTGACCAATTCCTGGAAGTGATCAAGGCCAGCTTGAATGGGTCTTTGAGCTTAAGGCGGTCTAGTGGAAGGTGTCCCTGACAATGACATGCTGGGGAGGACGTAGGTGAATTTAAGGTCCCTTCCAAAGCCAACCATTCCATTATTCTATGGTAATCATTCTGTACAGTAGCAGTAAGAAGTTGAAGCTAGAAATAACATATTCATGCTGAGAAACTGCTTTCCAAGGAGTTGAACTGTTTGGGTCTCACATTTATGTGCCATTTAGCAATACTATATCTAATATCTAGTCCTCGCTCTTTATCATACACGCAAGTATTTTACCATCTTTAATGTTTCTGACATTTGGGAATTTTCTTTCCTTCTCTTTCTTTCTTTCTTTCTTTCTTTCTTTCTTTCTTTCTTTCTTTCTTTCTTTCTTTCTTTCTTTCTTTCTTTCTTTCTTTCTTTCTTTTTCTCTTTCTCTCTTTCCTTCTTTCTTTTCTTTCCTTCCCCCACTTCCTTCCTTCACTGCCTTCCTTCCACTATGTCCTTCTTTCTGCCACGTCCTTCTGCCACTTCCTTCCCTCCCTCTGTCCACTGTGATGTTAATTTGCAAACTGTCAAATAGTTACAGGAAATTACTCACAAGTATTTTATCATCTTTAACGTTTCTGACATTTGGGAATTTTCTTCCCTCCTTCCTCCTTCCCTCCTTCCCTCCCTCCCTCCCTCCCTCCCTCCTTCCCTCCCTCCTTCCTTCCCTCCCTCCCTCCCTCCCTCCTTCCTTCCTTCCTTCCTTCCTTCCTCCCTCCTCCCTCCTCCTTCCCTCCCTCCCTCCTTCCTCCTTCCTTCCTTCCTTCCTTTCTTTCTCTTTCTTTCTTTCTTTCTTTCTTTCTTTCTTTCTTTCTTTCTTTCTTCTTCTTTCTTTCTTTCTTCCTTTCTTCCTTTCTTCCTTTCTTCCTTTCTTCCTTTCTTTCTTTCTTTCTTTCTTTCTTTCTTTCTTTCTTTCTTTCTTTCTTTCTTTCTTTCTTTCTTTCTTTCTTTCTTTCTTTCTTTTTTCTCTTTCTCTCTTTCCTTTTTCTCTTTCTCTCTTTCCTTCTTTCTTTTCTTTCCTTCCCCCACTTCCTTCCTTCACTGCCTTCCTTCCACTATGTCCTTCTTTCTGCCACGTCCTTCTGCCACTTCCTTCCCTCCCTCCCTCCACTTTGATGTTATTTGCAAACTGTCAAATAGTTACAGGAAATTACTCTTCTTTAAATATCATTTTGAAGCTTAGAAATGAATAACAAAATTGTGTCAAAACATGGCATTTAAAAGCCATCTGAAAGTGAGAACTAGCTATTGAAAAGACAAAAATACAAAAATGAAATGATGGAGTGGATGGTTTTAAGGGATATTCTTTGTATGGCTTTGATACAAATGAGGATCTCAATTTTTACACCTTCTAAAAACACATCTTGAAACTTACTACTTTCCGTGTAGTGACAAAAATATTTCCAAAACAAGGAAATTGATTTATGCAGATGAAAATATCATCTCCCAAATAGTCCTCATCAAGTCCAAAAGATTACCCTGCTTTTACGTAGTAAGCTTTATGGAGATTTCTAGTCTCACACAAACAAAGAAGAATCTCTCAAATGACTAGAAAATCTTTAAAAGCAAAATAACCTTTAAGAAAAAAGATCCAAAAAAGAGCAGGGAATTATATACGTCCACACTTGTTACATGTTGGTTACTAATATTGGCTCTAGTTTGTTGGCGAGTACACTTCCCATTCACGCACGCACGCACCCCTCTTCCTTTTGCACACAGATGTGTGATATTGGGTCTCAAAGAATGGACTATTTTCTCTTAGATAGGTTTTGGTTCTCAAAGTCAAAGCGTAGTCTTCCTGGCTCTATTACCAGGATTTTGTTCCGGGAAGGGAATGTGCTTGTGCCTGTTAGAAATGGGGAGGAGGGGACAGAAAGCAAAGCCATTTGAAGACAACCTGCAGCAGAACTAAGAACGAAGGGTGCTTCTTGACTGCACAGCAAAAGAAATCTCGGGAGTAAAATGGAGGAAAACTTGAGGTGCTGATAGAGTTGCTCCTTGTGACAGCTTTCAAACGTACAGAAAACAGCACTTCCTCATTCTCCTGCCTTTTCAATTCACATTAACATTGGAAGAAAAGGGGTTTTGGACAACTTTCTTTTGCTTCTTGCTAAACACTCTGCTGACACTCCGTGCAACTTCCAGAAAAAGATCAAGGATGCTTTTTGTACTGGGACAGTTTCTCCTTGCGAGACATAGTAGAAAAGCTTTTTGCTAAGATGTAGGCGACAAGAGACGCAGATTCAGAGATACGGAGCTCTCCGAAGGTAGGGGCCGCTCCCGGGCGTCTTTCCGCAGAAGCCGTGCTCCGGAGCGCACCGCGACCGGCACAATGCTCTGTGTGCAAAGAAGCGGCTTCTTCGCCTCCGGGAGACGGAGACCGCGGCTGCCTCTTTAAAAGCCAAGAAAAAAGTCGCACAACATGGGGAGTGTGTGTGCAGTTGTCAAACCTAAAGAAAACAGTACCTTAGCACTCTCCTGCCTTTTCTATTCACATTACCATTCAAAAAGAAGGAGTTTTGGACAACTTTCTTTTGCTTCTTGCTAAACACTCTGCAGACCTCCGTGCAACTTCTAGAACAAGAGCGGAGATGCTTTCCGTACGGGCACAGTTTGTCCTGGCAAGACATAGTAAAAAAGCTTTTTGCTCAGTTTTATGCAACGAGAGAGGCAGAAGGCAGAGATATGGAGCTCTCCGAAACGAAGCCCCCTGCCAGGGCGTCTTTTGTCAGAAGCCGCTCTCCGGAGAACACCGCCACCGGCACAATGCTCTGTGCGCGAAGAAGCCGCTTCTTCGCCTCCGGGAGACTCGGCGAGCGGCAGCTTCCCAAAGGCGAAGATGCAAGCCGCAGCACACCGATATAGCGTGTGCAGCTTTCAAATTGATAGAAACGAGTACTTTAGCATTCTCCTGCCCTTTCACTCACAATATATTCGAATAAAAGGAGTTTTGGGACACTATGTTTTTCTTCTTGATAAACACTCTGCAGTCCTCTGTACAACTTTTAGAAGAAGATCGGGGATGTTTTGTGTACTGGCACAGTTCCTCCTTGCAAGATATGGTGGAAAAGATTTTTGCTGAGTGTTGAGCGAAAAGACACGCAGAAGACAGAGATACGCAGCTCTCCGAAGCAAAATGCCGGTCCTGGGCAGCTTTCGGCACAAACCGCTCTCCAAAGCTCCCGGCGCCCGGCACAATGCTCTGTGCGCAAAGAAGCCGCTTCTTCGCCTCCAGGAGACGGAGACAAGGGCAGCTTCCAAAAGGCTAAGAAGCAAGCCGCCCAATACCAGCATAACCTGAGCACCTTTCAAACAAATAGAAAAGACTACTTTACCACTCTCCTGACTTTTCCATTCACAATATAATCGAATAAAAGGAGTTTTCGACAACTACCTTTTTCTTCTAGTTAAACAGTTCGAATACCTATGTGCATCTTTTCGAGAAAGATCCGGGATGTTTTGTGTACTGGCACAATTTCTCCTTGCAAGATATGGTGGAAAAGCTTTTTACTAAGTGTTGAGCGACAAGAGACGCAGAAGACGCAGATACGGAACTCTCCGATTCTAAGTGCCCGTCCCGGGCATCTTTCGGCTCAAGCCGCTCTCCGAAATGCACCGAAAGAATGCTCTGTGCGCAAAGAAGCCGCTTCTTCGCCTCCGGGAGACTCGGCGAGCGGCAGCTTCCCAAAGGCGAAGATGCAAGCCGCACCAAACAGGCACAGTGTGGGCAGCATCCAAACTTAGAGAAAACAGTACTTTACTACTGTCTTGCCTTTTCCATTGTTATTATATTCGAATGGAACGAGTTTTGGACAACAATTTTTCCGTATTGCAAAACTCTTTGCCGACCTCCGTGCAAGTTTAGAAAATGATTTTGGATGTTTTCTATACTGGCAGAGTTTCTCTTTCCAAGATATGGTGGGAAAGCTTTTTGCTGAGTGTTGAACGCCAAGACACGCAGAAGACGCAGATACGGAGCTCTCCGAAGCTAAGTGCCGGTCCACGGCTTCTTTCGGCACAAACCGCTCTTAGGTGCTCACCGCGACCGACCCAATGTTGTGTGTGCGAAGAAGCCGCTTCTTCGTCCCCGGGAGACGGAGAGAACGGCATCTTCTCGAAAGCGGAGATGCAAGCTGCACCACACAGGAACAGTGTGGGCAGCATCCAGACTTAGAGAAAACAGTACTTTACCACTCTCCTGCCTTTTCCACTGATATTATATTCGAAAGGAACGACTTTTGGACAACTATCTTTTCCTTCTTGCAAAACTCTTTGCAGACCTCCGTGCAAGTTTAGAAAATGATTTTGGATGTTTTCTATACTGGCAGAGTTTCTCTTTGCAAGATATGGTGGAAAAGCTTTTTGCTGAGTGTTGAGCGGCAAGACACGCAGAAGACGCAGATACGGAGCTCTCCGATTCTAAGTGCCGGTCCCCGGCTTCTTTCGGCACAAACCGCTCTCAGGAGTTCCCTGCGCTCGGCACAATGCTCTGTGCGCATAGAAGCCGCTTCTTCGCCTCCGGGAGACGGAGAGAACGGCATCTTCCCGAAAGGCGAAGATGCAAGCCGCACCACACAGGAACAGTGTGGGCAGCATCCAGACTTAGAGAAAACAGTATTTTACTACTCTCCTGCCTTTTCCACTGATATTATATACGAAAGGAACGAATTTTGGACAACTATCTTTTCCGTATTGCAAAACTCTTTGCCGACCTCCGTGCAAGTTTAGAAAATGATTTTGGATGTTTTATTTACTGGCAGAGTTTCTCTTTGCAAGATATGGTGGGAAAGCTTTTTGCTGAGTGTTGAGCGGCAAGACACGCAGAAGTCGCAGATACGCAGCTCTCCGAAGCTAAGTGCCGGTCCACGGCTTCTTTCGGCACAAACCGCTCTCAGGAGTTCCCTGCGCTCGGCACAATCTTGTGCGCAAAGAAGCCGCTTCTTCGCCTCCGGGAGACGGAGAGAACGGCATCTTCCCAAAAGGCGAAGATGCAAGCCGCACCACACAGGAACAGTGTGGGCAGCATCCAGACTTAGAGAAAACAGTATTTTACTACTCTCCTGCCTTTTCCACTGATATTATATTCGAAAAGAACGAGTTTTGGACAACAATTTTTCCGTATTGCAAAACTCTTTGCCGATCTCCGTGCAAGTTTAGAAAATGATTTTGGATGCTTTCTATACTGGCAGAGTTTCTCTTTGCAAGATATGGTGGGAAAGCTTTTTGCTGAGTGTTGAGCGGCAAGACACGCAGAAGTCGCAGATACGCAGCTCTCCGAAGCTAAGTGCCGGTCCACGGCTTCTTTCGGCACAAACCGCTCTTAGGTGCTCACCGCGACCGACCCAATGTTGTGTGTGCGAAGAAGCCGCTTCTTCGTCCCCGGGAGACGGAGAGAACGGCATCTTCTCGAAAGCGGAGATGCAAGCTGCACCACACAGGAACAGTGTGGGCAGCATCCAGACTTAGAGAAAACAGTACTTTACCACTCTCCTGCCTTTTCCACTGATATTATATTCGAAAGGAACGACTTTTGGACAACTATCTTTTCCTTCTTGCAAAACTCTTTGCAGACCTCCGTGCAAGTTTAGAAAATGATTTTGGATGTTTTCTATACTGGCAGAGTTTCTCTTTGCAAGATATGGTGGAAAAGCTTTTTGCTGAGTGTTGAGCGGCAAGACACGCAGAAGACGCAGATACGGAGCTCTCCGATTCTAAGTGCCGGTCCCCGGCTTCTTTCGGCACAAACCGCTCTCAGGAGTTCCCTGCGCTCGGCACAATGCTCTGTGCGCATAGAAGCCGCTTCTTCGCCTCCGGGAGACGGAGAGAACGGCATCTTCCCGAAAGGCGAAGATGCAAGCCGCACCACACAGGAACAGTGTGGGCAGCATCCAGACTTAGAGAAAACAGTATTTTACTACTCTCCTGCCTTTTCCACTGATATTATATACGAAAGGAACGAATTTTGGACAACTATCTTTTCCGTATTGCAAAACTCTTTGCCGACCTCCGTGCAAGTTTAGAAAATGATTTTGGATGTTTTATTTACTGGCAGAGTTTCTCTTTGCAAGATATGGTGGGAAAGCTTTTTGCTGAGTGTTGAGCGGCAAGACACGCAGAAGTCGCAGATACGCAGCTCTCCGAAGCTAAGTGCCGGTCCACGGCTTCTTTCGGCACAAACCGCTCTTAGGTGCTCACCGCGACCGACCCAATGTTGTGTGTGCGAAGAAGCCGCTTCTTCGTCCCCGGGAGACGGAGAGAACAGCATCTTCTCGAAAGCGGAGATGTAAGCTGCACCAAACAGGCACAGTGTGGGCAGCATTCAGACTTAGAGAAAACAGTATTTTACCACTCTCCTGCCTTTTCCATTGTTATTATATTCGAAAAGAACGAGTTCTGCACAACTATCTTTTCCGTCTTGCAAAACTCTTTTCAGACCTCTGTGCAAGCTTTAGAACATGATTTTGGATATTTTATTTACTGGCAGAATTTCTCTTTGCAAGATATGGTGGAAAAGCTTTTTGCTGAGTGTTGAGCGGCAAGACACGCAGAAGACAGAGATACGCAGCTCTCCGATGCTAAGTGCCGGTCCACGGCGTCTTTCGGCACAAGCCGCTCTCCAGCGCTCACCGCGACCGGCCCAATGCTCTGTGTGCGAAGAAGCCGCTTCTTCGCCTCCGGGAGACTCGGCTAGCAGCAGCTTCCGAAACGCGACAAACAAATATTATCACCACCGGCATTGTGTCCCGGGCGTCTTTCGGCACAAGCGCCGCACCGGAGCGTACCGCCACCGGCGCAATGCTCTGTGCGCGAAGAACTCGATTCTTCGCCTCCCGGGATCTGAAAGAAGAAGCATAAGCTTAAGACGCCCTTGCCTCAGTTGTGTACAGGTTTGGGCGCTCCTCTCGATTAATTGTGCCATTCCTGACAGCAGGTGTCGCTGTTGGTCAAGCTTTGAGTATGCTTAAGAAGTTTCGATGCTGGGTGGTCAAACAACTCAAGGTAAGATCAGCGATTTTAAATCAGCTTCTCACTGGTGTAGATACCATTAGTCATTGCACACTGCAAAATAATGCTGCTCTAGTTTTCTTGTTAGCACATGGGCACGAGTGTGAGGATTTTGAAGGAATGTGTTTTTTGAACCTCTCTAACCATTCTGCAGTCATTCACTGGAAACTCAAACAAGGACAAGATAACATGAAGAAATTGATTGGGAATGAGAGGGTTACGCATGAATGGTTTGAGAGATGGGAAACAACTCAATGGTTGGAAGATCTTGTAAAGGGAACTTTATTGTTACTAGTAGTCATTATTATATTGCTTCTTGTTATTCCATGCATCATGAAACTGGTGAGCCTCTTGGAAGTAAATACAGTGAAAAGGGTTTAGCTGGTGCAAGACGAAGAAGGGGGAAATTGTAGCAATGTATCTGAACCTCTTCGACTAAAGGGTGCACCAGCCATCCAGCTGGAATATGTTCTTATCAGAATTTTCTCAGAGCCCTCTGGAATTCATCAAGGTTACTAAGACATAAGCCGTGCTAAAATAAGAAAGAGAAGCTGAGAAACCAAATTCCAAGACTACAAGAACTCGATAACGGGGGGCAGCAAAGCGCCTGGACTGTAACCAAACGTATCTTCTGAGAATGTGTGGACATAACAAAGGCACCAAGATAAAAATGCGGGCCTAGCGTGTGCAGAGATTTAGAATGTGTAAGTGCAACATGTCAACAATCAACGGCTTCTGCTTAATCCTCTTGCTCTGTTGTCCTGGAGTCCTGAATTTCCCACAAGGAAAGCCCTACTAAAAGGGCTCTGATTTTAATGATAGTTGCTGTCTAGACCATGAATAATGGGAAGAGTTCTTTCAAATCTTTCCCTCGCTGACATCTGTAAGTTTCATCTTTTCCTGATTGTACTGGTGGCTATACATTAGTTATGACTAGAAAGGAATGAGTTTTAGGGATATGTGGCAAGGAAATTGGTAGCTCTGCTTCCATTTCCATTGTCTAAGAAGAATTCTGATTAGTTTTGGACTTTTCATAGACCTCTGACTAGATTGCATTTGTCTTTGATTGAGCCCGTAAATTTTAGGCTACTAGGCTTGACCAATGAATAGAAAAGGGAAAGTCACACAGCTTAGGTGGTTCTCTTGTCAACAACTTCTCAATAGTAGGGCGATTTCTGTCCTCAAGTTTGTTACTTCAGCTAGCAGATTATGCTCACTCCAAAAGAAGGTGAGAAGTTTGCTACCGTAAATGGTCCGATAATTCTTCCTGCTTCTTTGTGACTCTTTTGTATGACTGGATTCTGTATTATTGGAGTTTGTTATAAAAAGTTGGATTAAATTGCGTGCGTCCGCTCTTGGGGGAAACAGTATTTAGCCAATAACATCTAGGCTTTTATCGACCTGAGACTGTCTGAACGGACCGGATGCTTTAAACACAGTAATTCCTGCTAGTTCCAATTCCATTTTTAGACTCGACAAACCGAATTGTAAACCTGCACCAGTAGGGAGGGACATTGGACTTTCTCCTTTTTAGAGAGAAACTAATGAAAAAGTTTCAGCAGAATCATAGCAGGCTGTAAAATAAGAACGGCATCATGAAAAGAGGCCAATCCTATCCTCTTAGATATGGCTAGTTGTGATTGGACATGAATGAAATATGTCAACTCTGTGTTCCTGGGTATCACATCAGTAACAGCTACTTCAACTGCTGTAGTTGTCTCCTAAAGCTAAGAACAGAATCCAAAGAATTGTGATTCCATGGTCCCAATTCACCCTGTGATGGTGACAGGTGAAAAAGGAGTGGAAGGTGCACGGGTAAATTAACTTGAATGGCCTATCTAAATCAGCAGCCACTGATTTCCTGAAAACTTCAACAGGTCAGTTGACCTGTTGGGATTCTTTTAATCCATGGTCATGTTTTTCTTGGGATTCTTGTAACCTTTCCCCATTCGTTCAGCCTTTGCTGACATTTCAAGTATCTCGACAAGCTGGACATGTGTTGTCTTTCTTTATCATGTCATAATTCCCTTCAAAGGCTTGTTTGCCTCAAGTCTTATTTTTGCTGGTTTTCTGCTAGTTGATTGTCAGAGGGCAGCAGGTGCTTTGTAAGAGCAAGTACACAATCTTATAGCTTGCTTTTCTTTTGATTTGGCCTGTCTAGAAAACTGAATGACTGAACATTTCCGACAGAATTTTCTCTCCCCATTATGTTTCACCGGAAGGGCAGATGCAAATCATCTACTTAAACTCTTGGCACGGAAGAAAATAGTGGTTTGCTGCTGCATATAGGTAGAAGCTTACAAAAGGAAGGCCTTGGGCGGAGGGCCGTTACTTTGGCTAAGTAGAAAAGGACTATGGGAAGGTGAGGCCGCTGAATCAGAGGTAGATCAACAAGTTCTAGAATCGTCACGTGTTCACAGCGTGGTGTATGATGGTTGGTTGAATGAATTTTGTTATGGCTTAAAGCTATGGAACTGATAAAGGCCTGAGTGCTTCAAAAGCCTGGTTTTTGCAAAAAAGCAGCTCCCCTCTGCACTTGCCTGGGGACTCTGCATCACTAGGGACCCTCACTCCCAGTTTGCCAAGGAGATGATCAGTAGGAATGTTGCAGAGCTGCTGTGTCCATATGAACGGAATGGCAAAGAGTGAAGCGGTGGGTAGTTTTGGGCTTTAATACAATGCTGCTGCATTGGTGCCAGTTTAGTCGGTTTTCCATCAGTGGCCTTTCTGTCTAGAAGTACACTGCCCAGTCTTTCTAGCATGTGATGCCATTTCCTTCCTGTTGTTTTAATACCTTCCTTCAGTTGAAAGGATGATACAATCTTTACATTTTGAAGATCCCTGTTAGGAAACACTATGCCAGAGGAGTCATTGCTCCCTTTTCTTCTGCCTCCTTTGTAATTTTCAGAGACTCATTTCAAATTTCTGCTAATGTCGAGAAGAATACTGAGACTACTCAGCAGGGTTGAGGCTCTCAGCTGCTTTCCTCTTTCATACTGCTTCATACTGGATGTGACTTAATGGCCTGGTTTTGTCATCCGCATTTTGCTGTGATCTGTGAACACAAAAAGAAGTCTTTGTTTTTTGCAAGAACTACCCCTAGGAGGATTTGTGTTCCTTTTGATTTCTACGGTGTTAGCCCTGTTGCAGAAAAAAAGGAGATTGTACCCTCTTCTTGTGCTCTCATTCCCTCCTCTCTGCTTTGCATGTCCTAATTAATCTACTGCCATGACTCATTTGGCATCATCTCATCGTGCAAATTCTGCACAGTTGCATGGACTTACAAATGCCAGGTGCCAAGGAGCTAATATAACCATTCAAAGATTAAAGAATTGTAGGGCTGGGCAAGTTCAGCTGCTGAAACTGTAAGTGGTCAAGTCATGCCATATTAAAGAGACAGAGCAAAGCAGTTCATCTAGGACTTTGAACTGGACACCTCTGAGAATAACAGCTTGACAGCAATGACACAGCCATCTTCCTAGCTGTATTCCAGAAAGAGAAAAGGGACACCTTCAATGGTTAAGATGTTTGGCATGAGAAAACAGCAAGAAATGTAGCACAAAATACTTGAGCCAGATAAAGTGCGTTTTTCTCGTGAGAATTTTGCAGTTGTTCTTTCTTGTCTGTGCCTTTACTTTTCACAGAAGACAGGGAGGGCGTTTAATTATTATTGTTCTTTTGTTTTCTATTCTTGGCCTCCCTCTTTCCACCTGCCATTAACAATTTTGCCTTTCTTGACTGGCTTGTCTTTCTTTACTTCTAGAAGGTTACATGAGGTCCTCCAACCTTGTCATAAACATTCGCATACAGTGGAAAGGAGTAGAAGGTACATCTAAATGCACAAAACAGACCCAGAAAAATAGAGTTTTTTTACAGTCTTTGAGAACAAGATATCTTTGAACTGAGTAATGCTTTAACTTTTAGTCCACTCATTACTATTATTACAAGTGTTTGGCCTTTAGTACATAGCCTTTGAAATCATCCAGCCCAATATTTTTGGCTAATTTTGTTTTAGTTCTCTCGGGGACTTTGTTTCTTAAGGAATAGTCCAGAGCGAGAGCGTCCACGGTAGAGTTATGCTGCCATAATAAAAGCGTCGTAAATTCTGGTACAGTTTGTGCTGGTAATAGGTCTAGGAAAGAAAGGTTTTACATCTTTTTTGACTTTCAAATGTAACCATTATTTGAAACAGTTAAGAGTTGGGCTTTCCCCCCCTCCAAAATACTTCTCTCTGGAATGTTACTCAGGGATTACACATAAAAGCTCACCCCGTAAAATATGTTGCGGATAATCTGCAGTAAGCGCAGCTTAGCAGCTAGAGATGATTATGTGGGTTAAATGACATTCCTTCCTTCTGCGGTGATGGAAACTCTGTCTAGGCAGACATACTCAACAAACGTTACCATGGCTTAGCTCCTCTCCTAAACTTCATGTGCATTTTAAAACTTTCCAAGAAGGTGAATTCAAGCTCCTTCATTGCTCTGTGCTGGAGTCCCAAGAAAATATCAGTGTGCTTTTTGTCATTTACAGCTGTCATTGCTTAGCTCTTGAACATGAGACTCTCTCATGACTGATGAAAGTTGTCTAGTTAAGAGTGGGTCAAAGACACGCTCCTGCTCTAGAAGGAGATGAGAAGGTTTCTGCAGTCTTTGTCATCTCTACTGCTTGTGATTTCTATACAAAACCAGTGGGAAGTTTTCTGAAGGCAGTCCAGAAGCTGGCAATATGGACAGCTTACAACCAAACACTTGCTGCACTGCTACCACGGTGATACCAGGAAGGACTTAAAAAATTTAAACGGGCAAACAAAGCAGTTGGAAGGAAAAGAACATTAACCATTATTCCAGTCTTCTAATATATCCTCCTTTAAGTCATCATTTTCATGCAGTTTAACGGCTTGCGTTGGTATCCCTCAAAAGGAATCTGAGACAGAGTAAGCTTTTTAATGCAGTAGATGTGACACACGTGCAGGCCAAGTTGCCTTTGTTGACATCAAATGCCAGTTATGCTTGAGCTACCCTTTGCTTAAGGTACTTCGCTTACACTAAGAATTTTACTCATCATTGAGCAAATTTTGCTGTCATGATTGAGTAAATTTTATTCATGATAGAGTGAATTTTACTGTCACTCAGAATTTTACTGTCATGATTGGCATTGAAACTTTTCAAGGAAAGCTCTGGATAGCAATGTTTGTGTAAAAATAGTATTTTATCTCCTGTATTTGTGTGAAGCAGGTAAGCCTTTTGCTGTCACCAGTGTTGCTTACCCTTTCATGTCATATCCCTCTTCATATCCATATTCTGCTGAAGGCTTAGTAATCTACTTTAAAATTGGCCCGTGGAATAAGACTCCTTTTCCTTTTTGAAAGCTAATGTCATTTGACCTACTGACAGTAAATAATTCATGAATTGTAAGTCCCCAGCTAGCATCTTTTACGCATATTCTAACCTTCTAAAGAAGTAACAAAAACACTCTCCAATACTTGACTTTCTTAAGCACACAAAATGCTTCCCTCCTTTGCAGTTGGCATCTGTAAAACGAACCACATCTCTGCAGTATTTTAATGTGCACCATATTTAGCCAAGTAATTCAAAAGAAATAAAAAGCAGCCCCTTCAATTTGGAAATATTTTTGAATTGTTTTTGAATATACAAACCATACCCTTACCGTACGCATTGCATGCAGATTTAATCGTCGTGAAAGCAAACCCTATGTTTCTGTTGGGATAGCACGGTTTTCCAGTTTCCACAATTGTTCTTGGCACAGTTTTCTACTTATGTGACTGTTAGGACACTCACAGGTACTTCTAAGGTACTGTAGTAAGCGGAAAAGGAGGAGAGGTTGTGCCTTATTTCTGGCTTCCTTTGGTTTTCGTTTTGGTTTTCTTCCTCTTGCTCTTTTTCATGTCACCTTTCTAGATACTGTGGTTTAGATTTGCAGTTTACTAAGCTGTGTTTTCTGTCTGGAATTCTTTGAAATTCCGAGAGGAACCCCACCGGTAAATATGCATCTTTTTATGATTTGCTAGCTACATAGAAAATCTTCCTGCTGCTCTAAAATGCTTTTATTTGATATGCATTTTTATCACCATTCCAATGAAAAGAAAAGTTCCTCTATTCACTGCTTTTGTACGGGATTCACTTCAATGTGCGCTAATGGTGCAAAAAAGTCCTGCTGGAAGAAAGGATCTGCATACCAATTGACCAAGACATGTGCTACAAGGGTCTTGGAAAGGTTCAAAGTTTCTCTACCTTTCTGGCAGTCTGTCTTCACAGCAGGACTTGATGAGGGATTTTGCTGGCGTTTCTTTGACAGAAAGCAATAACAAAGCAAGCAAAATGGAGCAGCAAAAGAAGATAGCAGCAAAAGGTACATTATCCCCTCTGTTATTATCATTGTCGAAAGAGATTTTTTCTCGCCATGTTACATCAAATACCTTAGTAGAGTTAAAGACTAGAAAAACGCAGCTCTGTTCTGGATTCATTAAAAGCAAAGCCATCTGTGGACAGAAGTGCCCAGCGTGATGCTGGGAACTCCTAGCTGGTTTCAGTAAACTGTCTGGAGAACGGCATTTTCGGTGGGCTTTACTAGCGTGTCTGTAAGGAGGGGGAGTTTATGTGCAGCTTTGAGCCCTGAGAGTGCCATAGGCAAAGAGACCCATCGTGTAGCTCTCTGAGCAGCCACAGCACACTGAGGCATGATGGATTACTCCCAGAGTTCACGTGGTAGAAAGGTTTTCTGCCCCCGTGAAGGACGACACATCCATTTGCTTGAATAGAGCCATTCTGTATGTTACAATGGTAACTTGAATTCATCAAGTTTGTGCTATTTGTACAATGGCAGTGAGCTTGGATTCTTAAGCTTCTCGTGTTTGATCTGTTTCCTGTTTCAGTAAATAGCAAAACTTCCAAGGACTGCAGCGACAAGAAGATGAAGCTGCTAGTGTATTTCAAATGTTTGCCTAATAAAATGGTGATTTTTGCACGTATTCGCAATGGAAATTTACGGTACCGAAACACCAGCTCTGCTCAGGGCAATTCTGAAATTGACTTGAGCTCTTTTCCCTGTTTCTTAGCAGGTGAACTGAGATACTTCTAGCTTCCAAGGCAAGGCGTTTGACAGCAGCTTCAAAAAGGCCCAGGCTGTTGGATGAAAAGGTGAAAAAACTGAGGGAAATGGGGGGAAATTTCACTTCTGGTTTATGTCATAGATTCAGCCAGATGATCAACAAGCATTAGTTTTATGAGGTACCAGCGTAGTCTTTCACTCTTGCAGATCCCCAAAAGCTTAACCATCCAGCAGCTTCTTCCTTGCAACAAGTGCCACAGCCAAAGGCCAGGCCTGGCCGTCACCTTCTCCTCGCAGCCTACAAACTCTGCCAAACGTATCGGTGATTCTCACTTTCCTTCTCAGCTACATGGACAAGCACATCCTCTCTATGTCTCCGAGTCCTTAGTGAAACCAAACAGCGGTTCACCTTCAAACAGCTCAGTGTGCCAGGACAGAAAGATTTCACTGGCCTGTCCCCTTGCTTTTTCCTTGCAGCCTTTTATTTTCAGAGCACACACCGAGGCATTGCACTTTGCTTCTCAGCTGAGTGCACTGCCATATTGCTGGAGTCCCACACGTCCATCTCCTTCTCGCACTAACTGCTTCTGTTGAAACCTGCTGATGTGATGTGCCTTCCTGCTCAGCTATTCACACAGTCACATTCTATGTCCTGCTTGCAGTCTGAATCTAAAAGGAGACGTTTCTGACTATGTCTCACAGACACAGATGTACCAGGATGAAAAGGTTGCTTGGACCTTGCCACTTATGTTCGAAAACATCCATTCACTCCACAATCAAGAGACACCTTTCTTTGCTTTACATCCTGCAAACTTCACTCACACACACACACACACACACACACACAGAGACACGAGAGCTACGCACTTTCTTTCTTTCTTTCTTAGCTGCACACACTCACCTATTTCCCACCTTGACCTCTCTACCACTTCTCCTTCGGCCTTGCTGTGCATGGACATTTCCTGTTAAGATACCCATTGTGTTGCCTATCCCTCCCCCACATTGCCTTGCCTCTCCTACCCAATCTTGCATTTCCTTGTCATTGCTGACAATTCCTTTCTTTTCCCTTGCCTTCCTGACCCATGCATGTCCTTCCCTTGCCCTTCATACCAACCCAGTGCCTTGTATTGACTTGCTCACCTATCCTTCTTTTCCTTCCCATTTGTCCAGCTCCAATCTTTCATTTCCTTCTCCTTCTAGGACTCTTATTGCCTTGTCTCCCTCTCTTTTGTGTTGCCTGGCAAAGCCACCACTTGTCTGGCCTTGTCCTTGAACGCCTTCCTTGCCTTGCATTACCTTGCTCACCAGTCCCCCACCTGGAATTCACCACCTCTCTTCTTGTGGAATCTCTTCAACATGCATTGCCCTGCCTGCTTCTCCTAGGATTCTCCAGGCTTCCACTGGCTTTTTTTTCTCAGGGCCCCAGCGTTTCAGGAGCTTGTGAGAAGAAGCCTGGAGGAGGCCACGGGCAAGCACACCTATCTGTCCTGACAGCTTTCTTCTGACATCTATGCTTCCATGTCTTGAATTTTGGACACAAAGTTCATCTTTCACCCTTGGGCTTCAGGGGCAGAATGACAGTTCTTTTGCATACAAAGGAAAGCAGGAAACCCAAGTGTCTTAGGTGCAGATTAGACATGACCCATGCAAGATCAAGGCTGGACAGAGCGGTCCGTCTGGGCCGCTTTTGTGTGTATCAGCAATCTTTGAATGGACCTGCCACTTGCCTTGCATTGGGCAACCAACCAGTTTCCTTGCCATGCCCTGCTCATTCTCCATTGCTTTGCATTCCCTTGCATACCCATGCCTCACATTTGACCTGCCTGCAGTTTTCCTACAGGGCTTGGCCTTGCCTAGCCCTTCCGGTTACCATTACCTCCTATGCCCAGCCTTGCCTCTAACTTCTGGCACTTGTCTCACCTACCACTCCATTTGCTTTCCCCTCACGGCTTCAGTCTTGCCAACCTGTCCCTTGACTTGCCTACAATTGCCTACACTTGCTTTGCATTGCCTTACCTGCATGGAAGGCAAGGCAAAGAGTGGTAGACAAGGCAAAGCAAAGCCAGGAAGTTATTGGAAGGGCTAGGCAAGGCAGACATAGGCAAGCAAGCAAAGCTAGGGTAGGGTAGGCTAGGAAAACTAGGCATGGTACTGGAGGCAAGGCAAAGCCAAGTGACTTGGAGTGCCTTTCCTTGCTTGGGAAGTAAAAGATACGGTGGCAATGTTGGTAGGGCTGATGATAAGGTATCGTGGGAAGGTATAGTACAGCAAGACATTTCTGTCCTGGTCCTTTCTGTGTAGGAGCCATTGTTGGACAGAGTCAGTACCGGACGTGGTATGCAACTTTTGCTCAGTAAGTTCCTGAAGGAGAACAGCAATGCTTTCTCATGGGAAGGAAAGAACTTAGCCCCAGTGTTGGAGGTGCAGATAAGAAGCTGTGTCGTGCAGCTTAAGGGCGGCAGCAACTTTCTATGCTGGCATATTTTGTTTGGAAGCACTGACTCAATTTGTACAATCATGGAGTCGGTATCCATCTTTGGAAGGCAGTCTCCTTCCTGCAAGAATCCATTTGGCATGTGTTTTCCACTTTCTCAAGGCAGCCTTCTTGAAATTCTGCCAGCACACTTCTTTTGGACAAGGTAAAGAGCTGCGCTGGGTCTTGGTGTGCAGCCTAGCTAGTGCCCCGCACAGGAAATGCCCAATAACAGTGGTCTGACACCTTTGTAGAGGATCAGGCCCTGGATGCTTTGGATTTTGGAGGAGGGGATGCCATTTCTTTTGAGATGGGCTTCTAGTTCCTCCTCCCTTTGGCAAAGTTTGGGTGGCCACTTTGGGTGGTCTCAGTGAATTGAAAGGCTTTTCCCAATAGGCAGTTCTCTGGGTTCGAGTTGTTGAACTGTCAGTGGCAATGCAGAGGCCAGGCCAGGCCTCTGCAGGACAGGTTTTTGTCCCTTGTAGCTTTAGGGACTGTGTGAGCAGTCCCTGGTGCCATCCCATTTGGATCCTGACTCTGAGAGATTGAAGGCTTACGGTGGTACCTAGAGCTGAGAAGGAAAGTGGCGATAGCAGGGTGCACGTTTATAGTTTGATGGGTGCAATTGAAATTGTAGGCAGCAAAGAGCTTTCTCCACCAACAGTTTTGCGAGCTCGGCCAACATTTTCAAGTTTGTTACCAGGCTCTGTGAGAGAGAAAAAGTTTGTTAGGGCAGAAGATCTGGTGTCGGCCTTTGAGTGTGGGGCAAAGAAGAGTATCCACTTGGAAGGGGAAGATCAGTGACATCTTTTTGTCCTGACACAGTTGATTGGAGAGCAGGGACGTTTCTGACTTGGCTGGGTCCTGGGGGTGGTTGTGAGCTGGGCTCGGTGCGTGTCCTGGTTTTGTGAGTTGACAATGCTGTGGTGTGGTTATTTAGAAGAGCGCTGACAGTGCCCAGGAAAAAGACAAGCACTTTTCTAGCCCAGCCCCGTTCGTGTGGGAGCAGTGGAGGGACAAGAGCTCCGCTGTGGATCCTGGCTCTCGGGTACTGACAGAATGGGATCCTGCATGTAGCCCAGAAGGAAGAAGAATTGTCGTGAACGGCGGGAGAAATGCGACACACCATATGCGTGAATGGCAAATCCCGAAGTTTATTGAAAACTCAGACATATTTATATTGGTGTTAATGAAGCTTAGACATATTGCAAAAGCTGAGTTCATTATTGGTTAAAGCACACTTGGATCAACCACACCTACTTCTATCTTCTAATAATTATTTTGCTTCTATGTTTGCATTCTTCCAGCTTCTCTACCTAAGATATCCACATTTTCTGGCAAGCGATTTTCTCCCCCGTCTTCCCGTTTCAGAGAAGGTCACTGTGACCTTTGTCAGTGATTGGACACTGGTTGCTTAGTTCCCAGCTTGTATCCCCTATCCTTATCCATCGGTATCACATCGAAATGTCCTTTCTCAGCTAACCAATTATCCAAAAAGCTCTCTACAAAGAATCATTTCATTGTTGGCTGCACAGTTTAGAAGCTTCAAAATAAAAGGCAATTGCAGCATGGCCTCTTCATTTTAGAAAGTTTTCTGGGCCATCAGCTGCTCAACATGTAACTTGCACCCACTGAACTGCATCCAGCTTCCTGGAGATATGCACTTTCCCTCAAGATCTAGGTACCATCTTGCACTGGAACGCTTGAAGATCCCAAACCGCTTCAAAATGTCCAGCGGCTGCTCTCAAAGAAAAAGTCCTACAACAAAAAGGCAGTGCTGGCCATAACGGTCCCTTTGCAGTCTGTCAACCAAACGAAACATACTAGCGATTCTCACGTACTTTCTCAATGATACATATACGTGCATCAGCACATTCTCTCAAAGTGACAGAGACTATCGCTATAGCCAAGCGTTTTCAGCTGCACTTCTGACTGACAGATGTGCCAGGACAGAAGGCATTTGCCAACCTACCCTCTTTCCTGTGCAACCTGACATTGGCAGCGCAAATATTTTCACATTCTTTCATTGTGGCCATGTCCAAAGCAGCTAAAGATCACACAGGTGGAAGTGTCAAGACAGAAGATGTTCTCAAAGTAACTCCTTTTTTTTCTAAACAGCTTTTAAACTGCGCACAATGCTTTGTATCTTCTTTCCCACATAGACCTGCCCTCACTTTTTCACACTCACATCTTTGTTGCAAACATCCAGCAGCTCTTTGCGTAGAAAAAGGCTCTAGAAAGAAAAGCGAGACTTGGGCTGCACCTTCTGCCTGCCCTGTGTAAGCCACATCAAGCTCACCAGTGCGCTCTGTCCTTCCCTTTTCCGCTGCAACTACCATTGTGTTCTCTGGATCTCGGAACCTAAAGGTAGGCACATTTGTTTCCACAGAAGGGCCATAGGTAGCAGCACAAATAGCTCTCACTGAACTTTAATCCTTACCACTGCCACCATGAGTTTGGTTGGTAGGCCAGTAGGAGTCATGCTCCTTTTACAGCTGGTATGCGGCAGCCACCAGCCCAGTGCTCTTCGACTCTTGTAACCAATCCTGCTTTTACTCTCCCGGAGGGGATTAGGCATCTGTTTCTCACACAGATCATTGTGGCAGCAGCCAACTGCTCTAGTGCACTGCTTCTGCCAAAAGACACTGGGGCCAGGCACTTACCTTCTCAGCACTACGTAGCCCCGTATTCTGTGCCTCTTGTCGTCCAGATCAGACCGCAAAGCGTTTCACAGAGAAAAAATGTGCCAGGACAACAAGCTTGGCTGAAGTGTACCCCTGAAACTGGTGGAAGTTTGTATTTGCACCACATTCAAGGGGAAGTCCTCTTTCCTATACAACCTGCAAACTGCTGTCTGTTCCCAGTGCCCTCTGCCCGCTCCTTCTTACCTTGAAGTACCATGCCAAAGAGGGCTCTGTGCTGAGGTCTCAGAAGAAGAGGGAAGCAGATGTGTTTGTAAAGTGGACTGTCTGTTAGTCACTTCCCTCTTCAAAGCAGCGTGTTCCATGCCAAGCAGACAACAAAGCAACAAAAGATGAGTGTGACTCTGCAGTCAAATCCTGCAATCTTCCCAGAAGTGAATTTCTCTCTTCTATAGGACTGACTTGTATGAAGTGGCGTGGTTGTTTCCTTCCATTAGAAGGGAAACTCATCTAGCCAGGCTTCATCACCCCCTGCATCTTTTGGGGTAGTTCTTGGAAGAAAATAGAGAGCAACTTTTCCACTCCACATGATTCATGTTTCATTCTCTTCCTTCTGTACTTCAGGCAACAAGCTATCAATTCCCTACTCTTTCTATGAAAAGGCATGAAGCTATTAATTAAATTCCCATAGATATAATAAGGAATCAAAGTCTTTTATGCCTGAAGGGCAGGCCCTTATGGTATGAAAAGTATGGATTGTCAAGGGTGGAAGAAGATCTGTATGAAAAGGGAGAAAGCCCAGAAGCATGCAGGGATTTTCAGGTATGAAAGGGAAAATGACATTAAATTGTCAAGGGAAAGAAATTGAACGAGGGAGGAGGGAGAAGGGAGGCGGAGGAGGCAAATGCTGCCTTTGAGGCAGCTGACACAAGGACCGTCGGCCTCATGAGCAAACAAGAAAACCAAATGAAACTTCACAGCAATCTCATCCACAACTTAGTGGACAAATGTGCAAACCCATTTCTTCATTTATTATGTGTCTAATATATATATAGAGATGTTCTTCATTCTGACAGAATTTTCAGGGAGCAAGCTAGTGTAAGGCACCTGGAACCAATGGTGTATTGGAAATGGCCAACATGCAGAACACGCTCCATCCTGAACGCTACCACAGCAGAATCACAGGATCATAGAATGGCCGGGGTAGACAAAGACCTTAAAGGCCATCTAGTTCTCTGACATGGGCGGGGACACCTTTTACTTGCTCAGGTTGCTCAGAGCCCCATCCAGCCTGGCCTTGAACACCAGGTTGGGGTGTCCATAACTTCTCCAGGCTGTCTGTGCCAGTGCTTCACCACCCTCACAGGGAAGAATTTCTTCCGAGTATCTAATTTCAACCTGCCCTCTTTCATTTTGAAGCCATTGCCCATTGTCCTGTCTCCAGAGCTGCTAATGAAGAGTCCCTCTCCTGCTTCCCTTCAGATATTGGAAGGTGTTGTGAGGTCTCCATGCAACCTTCTCTTCACCAGGCTAAACAGCCCTCATTCTCTCAGCCTGTGTGTCATGGCTTGACACTGGGACAATGCCAGTGCCCCCATGAGTATACTCTCTCCCTGGTTTCTGCTGTGAGATGTGACCAGGAATAAGCAAAGCAGGCTCCCACTTAGGGAAAAAAAAATAATTATTAACTAAACTACAAGGGAAAGGAAAAGAAAAAAAAAAGAAACACACAAGGAAAATGAAAACTTCACAAATACATCTCCTCCTCCTCCTCCCCAAATTCCCAATACAATACATCCCCAAATCATCGACTCTTGGTCCAGCACCACCCTTCAGAATACTCAATCCTCAGTTCATCAAGAGGAGAAGAAGTCTTTCTTGTGCCAATGGTGACCTCTTCTTTTCATGTCCACTGCTCTCACCACTGAACACAGACCAGAGCTGCTTCTAGGGTCGACTTTTAAGGATGCTTCGTCCCACTGCAAAAAGGCACAGTCTCAACTTTGGGACATCTGTCCCCCCCATATTTTTCACCCCCTGGGGCCGAGGGGTACCCACACCGAACCCTCTTGGTCCTGAGGCATTGCCTCCCCCTAGAATGCAGTCCCTGTATCACAAGGAAACATGGCTCTGTCCATGGCTACACACAAAGAGTCCAGCATAAGCTACTCCATCATCTCTTCCACCTGATTCTTCTCTATTTCTCTCATGGCCCATTTCCTCTTATCTCCTCTATATCTCTCTTCTCATTCAACTCCAGGAGGATTAGCATTTTTCCATCATCCAAGAAAAGGGTTAAAAATCTGAGGCTCTGTCTGTCCAGAACTCCCATGGCTGCCCTGCCAGGCACCTTCTTGCACTCCCCTCTTCTCCTTCTCGGCCGGCCAAGAACAGGCACCAGCTCTCTCTCTATCTCTCCTGGGGGGGCGGGGGGGGGGGGGGGGGGGGGCTGCCCAATGCCTCTCAGTGCTCCTCCACCCTTCCATCCTGCAGGGGCCTTCACCTCCCTTCTGGCCAGGGCCCCAGCCTACCTCACCGGGCCGGGTGGCTTCCCCTGCCCCGCCCAGCCTGCAGCCAGGCGGGGGAGATCTGAACCTTTCCCTGATCGGAACCCAAGAGAGCCTCCCAGGGGAGAGCCCTGCTTTTAACCCCGTGTTCTCAGAGGCGCATCCAATGTCCCAATGGCCACCTTAGGTTCCAATATTAAAATCTGAACATCCATTGGCCTAACCACAGCATCCCAGAAAACACATTTCCTGTCAAACCACCACACTGTGGGATATGCTCTTGTCCTGAATACTGAACTGCAGTATTGTCCGATGATTTTTTGAATTCTTTGAAGGCATTTTGAATTCTTTTTCAGCCTTAAATTAGACTAAATAGCTTTGATTTGTGGGTATTGAGCAACAGAAATCACTGCCCTGGCTTGCCTTTTTTACAGCTCCTTTCCGTGGGAGACTCGCTGCAAACGTCACAGCTGGTGAGACAGTGGGCACACCATCATTCTGAAAGAGCTTTGCACAGTAAATATAGAGGAGGATTAAATATTGAAATGCAGATGACAGGAGCTGCCCAATGGACTCTGCTGGTGGAAATCAAATACTAGTCTAGCCTTTTGAATGCAAATAATTCCTCCCAATGAGGCCAGACAGGCTTGTTTGCCTTTGAATTTGAGCATGTGGACAGTAGTGGATGGTCTACAGGTTGAAAACAGTGTAGATACTTCTCCTTTTTTTCAATAGTGGCTCAGAAACTGAAAAGGCAGCTACAAAATGGTAAATACATCCCTACAGATTCAAAAATGGTTGTTCTTAATTTGCATCTCCACCATAACAACAAATTGTTAGAGCTAAAATACAGATGGGAATTTTATAGCTTCTCAGAAATGAAGCAGGAATTGGCCAATGGGCCTTAGCAGTAGCTACAAGTTTTTCAGCATGAGGCATCTCAAAAGTATTTTAACCGTACAGAACTTTTCTGTACTTTTGGCCTTTTATCTCAAGGATGCATCAAAAAAAAAAAAAAGGAAAAAAACCCCAAGAAAAATAAAAAAGAACAAACCCTACCAAATATATATATATATATATATTACATGACTAAGATAATAAGCACAATCAGTAACATATATAGAAACAGAACCCAATGTTTTTAACTTTCAACCTTGTCTTCTCAACACACTCTCGAAAATGGAATTGTTTCCCTATCTGCCTTGAAACATTTTGGAGCAAAAAACACTCTAAGGTCCTGATAGGTGTTTTGGTCAAAAATCCCTTCTTCTGGTTTTCTGTCCAGAAGCAGAGTAATGGAGGGGAAAGCTGGTAGCTGGCCAAAGGAGGTAGGAAGAGTAATCATCATCCACAACACTGGGGCTAAAGAAATTTCCACAGAAAATTACCTGCCTTATTACTTGTTCATGTGGTGGGTTGAAAGCTCAGAATCTGTTTCCATGTTTCCCATCCCTCGAATGTTCTATTTCACAGAATTCGAGCCCCTCAAACTTCAGTCCTGCCAGAACAGCCTGCCACGTGCTGTCATAGGGGATCTGCTGATGCCCACTGACTCTTACCAGTCTAGTGCTCGTCACTGTTGCAGATCAAGAACTACTGAATAGTTCTGATTAATGCTCTTAGAGTGGTTGAAAACAAGGAAAGAATGACTAGACATTTGTATGACCAAATCCCCTGATGGAATAAAAACATGCCAGGACAACAAGCTTAATAAATGTATTCATTGTCATAAGAAGGGAGATGAAGGGTCCAAAAGATTACTTGCATACTTACTGTTCTAAATCCCTTGTCATCTGGTAAATTGCAAAGGATGCCCGGCTTTCACCAAAATGCAAATCAGATTAAAATGTGAAGCCTTACACTTTACTGGATATAAAACTTCATCATCCATTTTTAAATCTTAGAGATTGCGATGTTGTCCTGGTTTAGGGCAAATTTGGAGGAGAATTTCCAAATTAGGGCCCCTCCCCGCAACTGGTTCGGGAAGGATTCCTCAGAGAGAAGTGGAACGAACCTGTTTATTTAATAGGCACAGCACCCCCCAGCACGCAAAAGGAACAATTCCGGATGACACCGCTCTGAAAAAGATGACAAATTCAGAAAGTCTCTCTTGGGCGGGTGCTCACTCTCTTCTCAGTCCCTCCGGCGCTGGGCCAGCTGCTGCAGGCCACAAGGTGCAAACACTCGGTGTTTCCCAGGTCCCAGTCCGGAGCAGGTTCAAAATGGTCAGTAAAAGGAAAGGAGAAATGGTCCAGGAAGAAATTTGGACAGTTTAGCTAAACTAGCTAATGAGCAAAAGCAAGCAGAAGCAAAGCAAGCAAGAGTAAGAGAGAGCAAAGCGAAAAGCAAAAGCAGCAAAAGCAAAAGCTGCAGTCTCTGTGTCCCACCAGGCTGATAAGAAAACCAAAACAAAACATTCCCTCTTCAGAGCCAGTCTTAAAGGTACAGAACATAATATCCAACGTTCACAGAACACATGAATGGGGATACAAGCATCATAACGTCACCCTAGGACAGATGTATTTCCTATTAATACCTTAATATTAGTAAGGTTTAGAGCTGGAATTCAGAGGGAAAAGAAAGCTATTTTGAATTCATTCTATTCAATCATCTTGTCTGGACTGTCTCTTCCTGCTTTTCCCTTCTGAAACTCTGTATGAAAGGCATAGAGTTCTGGATTAATTCTTTTCAACAGTTTCCCCTGTTATTCTTCTTTAAAGGCAAACCTGAAAAATCCACACTTTCTTTCCCAACCACTTCTAAAATTCCATTGAGAAGCAAAAAACAACCCCATCAAACAACTAAATCTCTGCTCCAATTTGTAGGAAAAAAACCCCATGCCATTAACTGCTTTCCTAACATTTTCTTTCTCTTGTATTAATATGGCAACCTGTTCTTGCTTTTATAGATTAGAACCAAATTCTTAAAGCTATAAGGAAACACAGGTTTACTGTAGCTGATTCTGAGATACAGTAGTCCAGCAAGGAGTTCAGACCTCAAAAGAAGAGTCGGTACAACAAGATTCAGCACAACGTTGAGACATATTAGCTATTGTTCAAGAAAAGCCGCCAAAATGAAACTGCTTAGACTTCTATACTATCATGGGTGCCTGCTTCCAGAACCTGACCTAAGTTGCTGGAAACTAGCTGCAATATGACTGCAAACAATGCTGTGAATGTAGGACATTGTTATTCTTCTCTTCCATTGAAAACCACAAGTGGAGTTGCGTCATTTTCTTAAAAATTCTCTATTTCCTTCCAAACTGGTAAAATAATGATAAATAAAGTGTTCTGTTCATACAGTTTAAATCTAATAATGTTCAAAATGAAAAACAAAAAAAATTCATTCAGATATGGTCTGCAATAATACAGCCGAGAGAAGAGGAACCAGTCTGGCCTACAAAATAAAGTGAAGCAGAATTTGGGAATTTGGAACACCTTACGATGTAATATTTAAAGAAAAAAAAGAAATAAAATGTAACCTACCCAAACTCAATCAGTGATGCACCGACAGAGAAAAAAGAACTCATTACTACTAATATTTCTTTCATTCTCAGACAAGAAGTTAAATTATCCTCTTGAATGCACGGAAGATTGTTGCGAAAGACAGCAGCCTTCTTCTTTACAACATATTCTTCAGAACTCCAGGAGACAAATCATTAGAGCTATGAGGCTCTTTCTCTCTGTAAAACTTCCAGAGCATAGCCAATATTATATTCCTTTAGAGATCCTCACCGCCCTGGGCGACTGGTGGATAGTCTACAGCTCCAGTACATCAGCCAGACGCTCTGCCTTATTTAGCATGGCTACTGCAGCAAGGACATCATCTCTACTGGCTTTCTATCCAAAATATATGCAAGGCACAACAAAGAATATACCCAAAAGACTGAGCACAGCCTATGGCCTTCAAAACAAAAATCTCACGATGGCAATACTGGATCTTCTGATCCAAACCATCGGGAAACATTTCTTTAGAGGCGAAAAAAGCTCCTGTTGATTGTACAAAAAATAGTGATGTAAACCAGAGTTGCATGACCAAGTATTTCTATTGAACTGGAACTATTTTGATCAATATTATGGATCCATTTCTTTTCAGGGCATTTGGTAAAAAATGTAAAGTATAGTTTAAAAGGAATTATTGGATGCGTACTAAGTACTAGGGATTAGTTAAGGTGTTGGTTTTGCATGGCTTGGTTTTTGGTGGGGAGGGAAGAAGCCAGCCACAGAAGTGAATCTTTTGTGAAAAGCTCCTAGAAGCTTCCTCCATGCCTGGCAAAGTGAATCCCTGCTTGGCACTAAGAACAGACATGCTGCTAAGCCAATTAGACAAGCAGTAATATATTTAAGAAGGAAATCAAAACTGCGGCCAGTTAACTTTTAAGTTTGCTAATTTTTTGGTTGGCACCTCTTCTGGTTTGAAAGCAAAACCAGCAAGAGATGCTGTTGCTGTTGCAGTGTGTGTTTTTGATTGTAATGCAGTTTGAGTAGTCAGTTTGATAATACTTCCTGCTTTGTGCTGTTGGAGCATATTTTATTATTAAGGGATTGTTCCTTTCCCCCCGTGTTGTTAGTTTTTGCCCTAGTTGTCCATCTCCCCAAAGACCTGCCCTTTTCTTCCCTTTTCCTCCTCCCACTGAATGTCAATCCCTCCCCAAGCCTGCCCCTTTCTCTAGAAACTTCCCTATCAATTTTATAGTCTTCAAAACCCCATTGGTTTGTTTAAGTTATTCTCCTCCCCTGTAGTCCCCTATTGGTTTAAACATTGTATTCCCCGCCTTGTGGTCCACCCCCAGTTGCTCCCAGTGTGTTAAAGATTGTATCCGCCTCTGGGACTTCTCCCCATTTCTAAGTTGATGTATGCATTTGGGTCAGTGTCTTTGTGTCCCTGACCCTCCAGGGAAGAAACTCCTTTGGAAAACATACAGAAGACCTCTCCCTGTTCCTTGTCCCTGCCCTCGGCGCAGTCCTATCCCCAATGCAGTCCACCTGTGCCATAGAGCAGCTGTGCCCTACAGCTGCAGCCTGGATTCGACAGCTTTCTGGGGGCAGCCCACTCTGGCTGTTGGTGTCAGGAGCTAGTCGGTCTGAAGAAATCCAGCATGGCAGCAAGACTCCAAGTCAGAAATACAATTTATTAGGAAAAGGGGAAAAACCAAATACATGCAATAATACAAAAGAAAAACCACGGACAGAATACAACCTGTCACCCTGCTAGTTAGGGTGGTGGCAGCAGTCCGGATGAAATGGTCTTGTTGAAGTAGTGATCCTGTAGAAACCATCTGGTAGCTCTTGTCCTCTGAAGACCCAGTGGGTGAGGGTGGCCGTTCCTCTAGGAAGCCAGTGGAAAGACTGCTTGTGGTGTCCCAAAACTCAGATTATATCCAGCTGGGGATGCTTAGCTCCTGCCCCCTGGGCAGAGCATCTTGCAATGGGCTCAAATTGTTCTGAGTCAGGCGGTGGTTCCTTGATTACCCTTTAAACAGAAATGGCTCCTGCAGGGAGTCATCTCTGAATCATGTGGCAAGACATGGATGGCCCCGTTAAGAGATAAGGAGATAAGGAAAAAACGATGCCCCTCCCGGTTTCAGCAGCTCTTGAGGTTGGGAGCAGAAAACATTTTTATATTGTAGCCTAGGACAATACAGGATGAATGCTTTTGCATTTGCAGGAAGTTTGTGTGGATTTGAGAAGCATCCTTATAGCAGAGGCACAAAAGTATTCTCCTACCCTTTTAAATCATCTTCAAACCAAGCAATTCTCACAATAAGGTAGCGCATGAATGACTTGCAAGTGAGTTGAAGAAACACGGCAAAGATAAGTAGTGTTCAACTGCAGAGAATCGTTTAGGGACACCATACCTTTATATACCTTTATATTTTACATCAGGAAGCATGGATGGACCGTTTTTTTCCCCTTAGTTGACTACAGAACCAGCGGTCCCTTGCGGGAGGGTGTTTGGATTCAAGATGACACTGGCAGCTAAGAGCATGGCTACATAGAAGGTGCTACTTTGAGACCAGAACATTCAACTACTTCAAGGCAGATAGGAGAATAGCTGACTAGTGACAGCTCTGAGCAGAAGAGTCTGTGGCTTATCCTGTGGGACCAATAGTAAGACATTTCAATTGAAAAACCCCATTCATTTCCAAGGAGCAAACATCAGTAAAAATAAAAGGTCAAGTAAAGACACCCTAGTGCTCTTCTTATCAGAAGCATGTTCCTCCATATGAGAGTATTTAGGAAAGGACAGTCCATTCATAAAGAAAGGTGTGCCAGTTAGAAAACCTGTAGAACAATACAAGACAAACTCACACAATATACATCCTCAAATGCAAAATGAAGAAATAATCATTTCAAGCTTCCGTGGAATTAAATGCATTTTATTTGTTCTTTTCATTTCAGCTGCTATCAAGTTATTTTTTAAGACTGAATTTTATGAATTCAGCAAAGCTCTCTTTTTGAATGTCTGCATACCCCTATAAAACACTGAGGTGACAAAGAGAACGGCAGTGGAAGGAAACCTGGTCCACCTCCCCCTCCTTGAAGCTTTAGGCCAGCGAGTGATTAGAATTTAGTCACTTCATTTGCTTTACCAAGAGAGAATGTTTTCCAGCCTTTATCTTTCCTTTTGGAGCTGATCCAATTTGTAGTCATAAATTCTTGACTCAGTTGGTGAGAAACAATGGCATTACAGCCGTGGATGTTAAAGTGCACTGATGGGAAATGAAGCTTTCATCTTCAGCTCCTTGCTTCAGTAAATATTCCAAATTCATCAGAAAGAAAGTTCCCAGACCAGTAATCCCCACTCAAATGACCTAATTCAAATAGTCTGTAGGTATAAGAGGCATCAAGCAGGTGCTGTCATCTGTTAGGGGAATACCCAGCCAGTACATGATTGTCTTGTTAGGCGGCAACAATTTTGGAAAGAATTTATTTTTTTTGTATTGCAAGTGAATGGTCAATACATTTTATTAGTGGATACGGGTACAAGAATGTCTTCTGCATCCTTTCAGAGGGGAAGCTTCCCTAGATCTAAAGCTGCTCAGCTCCACGATAGGATGCTTTGTCTGAAAAGGGAACTCAAGTCTTTGTCCTTTTGGATTGCTTCCATAGTTTTTCACTCACTCTTCAGGTACCTGTTAATATGTTCTGTTATCCCTTGCAAACTTTTATGGGCATAGTCACTGAATTGGTACGTATTCCATGAAGTCCACAGGCCCTGTTGAGATGCAGCCACAGGTCTCAAGGGTGTTAGCAGATGTTATTCTGAGGCCACTCCTAATGATGTTTGATGGATCATAGTGACTGAGGAAAGTGCCCAAAGACTGGATGAAAGCAAATGTCACCCATCTTGGAAAAAGGCAACTAGGAGGACTTGGAAAAGTACAAGCCAGCCAGCCAGCGTCATTTTTATCCCCAGGAAGTTGATGGAGCAGCTATTGCTGGAAAGCATTGCCAGGCACATGAAGGAGGACAAAATAACATAGTCAGCATGGATTTACCAGGGGAACTTCATGCTGAACAACTTTTTAAACTCCTCTGATGAATCAACTTGCCCGGTAGATGAAGGGAATATTGTCTGCCTGGGCTTCAGGAAGGTTTTTGACATTTATCTAGGTGGCAGCACACAGACATCCCAGAAGTGTGCAAAGAGGAGGGAACCAGTGTCTTTTCAAGGATGCTCAGTGAAAAGACAAGAGGCAGTAGGCACACACTGAAATACAGGAGATTGCCTCTGCACATCACCAAATGATTTTTTACTGTGAGGGCGACTGAACCACGGCACAGACTGCCCAGAAAGATGGTGGAGCCTGGATCTTTGAAGACATTAAAAGTACACCCAGATATAATCCTGGGCAAGAGGCTCTAGGTATCCTGGTTTAAGCAGGGGGGTTGGACCTGGTGAGCCCCACTGACGCCGTCCACTCTCGTTCATTCTGTGCTAGTGAATTCTCTTAGAGATGCATTTCAAGCACTGGCATGACAAAGATCTGTGCAGAGAGAGATCCAAATGGACATGGGATCTAAGTTCCTTAAGTAGCGTTCAAGAAGAATGCAAAACTCTGGGATAAGTGTCTCTTCCATAACTGAATCCCTTTCACGGGAAAATTCCCCAGCTATAGAAAGATCTTCTGATAGGCATGCTTAAGACTGACACTGGCAGAGCAAATTTCTCCCTATGTGTGTTTAAGACCAGTTAGGATCTTCACCAAGAGTGTTGTCAACATAGTCACAGAATGTATATTGTTAAGAAGGGACAACTTACATCAGAATGGCAAATTTTGGTCCACAAAATGTATTAACGTATGGGAACTATCTACTTGGGTTGAAAATAAAAAGAAAGAGTTAGTCTTTATTTATCAATTCCATCGCAATATTGATGAGGTAAGAAAAAGACCTTAGTCCTTAACCTTCTTAACTCAAGCAAAGATTTTTAAAAATTCCTTGTAAAAAATGTATCCTAATTATCAGACTATGAAACAATTTTAGTTGGGAAAAAAGTTCCAAAATTGTGTAGATAGTGGTAAAGAAGCCAAGAAAATAGGTAAGAAACAAAAAGAGAGCAAAAGAGTCAGCTTCAGTCTGCAAGCTCGTTCTAGAAGTAATCTGCTAGAAAAAGGAACCCCCAGTTGAATTTCCAATGTATTCATGCACTTGATTCAGTAACTAGTCAATGTAAAAACCAATCCTTTTGTACAACTTCTCCCAGCAACAAAAACCCCAACAGCTTGACACCACCATCATGCCTGTCCCAGATGTATTTTAAAAGAAATTATCCTTTCTTGAAACTCTATTTGCATAAAAGTTGCAAGACATTGGAGGGATTCTCCACATTCTCATTTCTCCATGTGGCTTGAAAGTCTATTTGATAAAATATGCAACAAAGCATATGATTTATAAGGTAGGGTAAAATGGATGATTTGGGAATTGATCTCTTGTTGATATTAAACTTCATATCCACTCTCTGTGAAGTTCTAAAACAAATGATGGAGCTGAGGCATGAATCTGCCACAACAAGTGTTAAGCAAACATACACACTCCCCTTCACATGCCCCCCTTCCACACACACCTAGGCCCACACAGAGGTCAGCATAGCAGATGATGAACACCTTGCAAAAGACCAAAATGCTAAATACCTCTCTTTGGGGGCAAAATAGCTGGTGCAACAATTCAAATATCTGGTGTAAAAATTCTGTTTAATATCTACCTCCTATTTAAAACACAGCTTTTCATTTAATTATATGTAGGGAATATTTCATATTATTTGTTTCTTTACAATTACTTTGTTCTCATGTGTTGTATGTCTAGGAATATTTTCTTCTAAAAATAGAAAAAAATAGATAATATCCTTTCAGAAGAAAACATTGGTTTATACAATTTTAAACCATCATGGTATGGAAGAATTCTTTTGTCCCTCACTAAGGTGGAAGAACTATTTGGATCACAGATCATTTACAATTAAATACTTTACCTTTTTAAGATGCTTTCAGTCAATTTCATATCCTCATTGCTTATTCATTGTAAACAGTAATTTTTCAGGGAAGGGAAAGTGTGTGGTATATCTACATTATGTTCAAACCCAATTTCTACTAAAGGCCAGGCTGAGCTCCAGTAAATAATGTCCTGAATGATATTTTGCCGCCTTCTTTGGCACTTCATGAAATCCTAACATGAGGAAGTGTTGAAATACAGAGATTTTGTCCCGTGTAGAAACCCATCCCATGTATTTTATGCTGTAATTCTTCTCTCTTTTAAAATTTGCTATCTTCTGCATAGTTTTCATTAACCTGTTACAGTAGTGAAAATCACAGATCAAGGTAATTTTGTAACACTTTGATTTTACCCCAAGAGCTGAGGGAAAACTTGCTCCTATACTTCAATCTGAGTTTCTTCTAGATTCAAACTTTGTTTCTCTACCATCAAGAGTCTCCTGTGTTGCTGCTCAAAGCCCCATCCAACCTGACCTTGAATACTTTCAGGGATGGGACACCCACTACTTCTCTGGGCAACCTGTTCCAGTGTTCCAGCACGCCCACAGTAAAAAAAGTCTTCCTTTCATCTAATATGTGTCAGAAGTATTAAATCTAGGCATATAAACTTTGAGGAAAGGTTTGAAATTCTTTTGATTTGAATCACATTTTCTATGAATACTGACTTACAGATGACTAAAATATGTTGATGGGCATTTGAGCTGACACTTTTTGAAAAGGTGCATGGAATTTAAAATTAAAACCAGTGCCATTAAAAGCTTTGTGCCGTTTTCTTTTTCCTCTGGTATTCAAAATTGCATATATCAAATATCTGTGCTTCGTACAAAGCTCTTAGACACTCTCAGAAAAAAGCTTTTCTTTCAGACTAAGTTGCAGTTTACGTAGAACACTAGTACTAGTGAAGGTTTTTCTGGGCATAGGGGGAACACCTTCTCATTGGATTTGTGTGCAGAATGCATTTTATCCAAACTGGAAAATTGATCCCAGCTGTGTTCTAGTCATCATTCTTACTGCATCAGGCCTGAAGATTCTGTGAAAAGTAGCCTGTGGACCTTGAACATAGCTCACGTGAAACAGATGAGAGGCGATGGAGAAGTTGAGGGAGAGAATAAAGAGCAAATGGCCCAGTACAGACTAACAATTGTTTGGCACCCTTTAAAGGCTGTGTTTGACAAGCAGGGCTGAAGCAGGTCTGCAAAATATCCGGGAGATCAAAATCCATTGAAGCAAATTGCCCTGGCCAGTCACCTTGCTGCCGATAATTCACTCTCCATACCAGCTGATCAGGCCTAACAATGCTGCTGCAGAAGTATTGTGAAAAAGGTAGGCATATTTTCACAGATGCAGGGGAAAATCCCCTTGGATGATGGTTCCAAGGGATTACTTGATGGAGCAAGTTATGTACCCTTATCTACCGTGCAATATCTAAGTTGGTGAGTTCACTATCTGTCAGCATCACTTTCGAAAATAAATCTTTGATCCACAAAACAATATTTCATATGTCCTGTCTACCTGCTTCATTTCAACCAATGAATAGGCTACGTTCCACCAGCAAAGGGTTTATGATCCTATGTTTCTTTAAACTGTGATAATTCTTTATTTTTTTCTAAATCAGACACTGTCTGTTCATAAGATTCAGATGTCCATGGCAGGGGTGTAATTAAATTCACATGTTAAAAAATAACCTTGTTCTTGTTATCTTTTTATTAAATTACTGCCATGTAACATCAGTCTAAGAGCTGAAGAAAACCCCTTCATTTGCTGTTTGCCAAGTATCATCTATGTGATACAAATTCTACTTGAGAAATCACACCCGTACATTGCCATGTAGCAATACTAGTAATGCTTTCACAACCTTTTCTTCATCATTAGGTCTTTTGGTGAAGTGAATGATTAGAACATAAGCAAGGGCATTTGTTCAAGATGCTCCAGAAAGAGCTGTGGTCTGTTCTCTTCTTTGCTGCCTATGTTAGCACTGAGCTGCAAAAAAGGAAAGATTACTAGGAAAAGTGTTACTTTCAGTCTAAACTTGTAAATGATGTTTGGAATACCCTGTTAAATGACAAGGTGCTCTTTTAAAATATGGCATCTTAAGGGAAAATGTCAGCTTTAAAAAGGTTTTGAGACAGTTGCTTCTGGAAAAAAAAAAAAAAAAAAGAAAAGAATTGGAGGCTTCTAAGGTCTTTAGGCATACTATTTTGAAGATTGGTTCAAAACACAGTTTCTTCATATAGGAAGAACAGAGGACCATAGATGCAACCCATTTGAAAATGGATTTCTATATGTTTCTGGTTGGGATTACCAGACATCATTTCTTGTGAAGTCGAGGGACTGCAGTTAGCACTCCAATAATTTCCTTCCCTGAAATTCATCTGCATTTGGTCCTTTTTCCAGAGTCCCCATTTATTAGTGAAGGTATACTCTATCTATGCATTAGAATATTCCATTAGAGTGTGTGACTCATACTTGCTAGTTAAAATTAGCTGGAGCGGAATGGATAGTTACAGTTGCGTGTATACAATAGTCTTATTTTGGCAAGTTTTCTTTAGACAATGTTGAAGCAGCACTAGCAACTAGGAAGTACAGCTTGCAGCAGGGAAGGACACTCTTCTGCTTTCTCAAGTTTCCTGTAGTTAAATAGACGCCAAAAGGCTTTTCCTAGTACTACTACTGTCTTGTAGGAATACTTGATCTAATCCTATCTTTGATCAAATTCCTAATGGGTTACTTTTCTACAAGGCAGAACATTTTTCTTTTAATAATATGTATTTTGTAAGTTGGAAACATGAACTTGTGCACCAGTCACGTGGAATGTACTCCTCATTAAGTTTCACAACCTTCTTTAGAAAATATTGACTGTGTGTAACTTCAAAAGAAGAATTCTGGGCATCTTCATTCTATTGATGTAATTGTTTTTCTCCCATGCTGGTATTGTTTTCTATCATTTTTACCAACAGAAATATTTTTCCCTGACACCTATGGAAAAGACCTATGTTTACTCAACAGTGCAGCGTCAGTACATTGTTTAGAATGATTTCAACATGGTCCCAAACATATGGGACAGCTAGACAGCAGAGGTTAGCAACAGGGAATGGGAATAACTTCTGAACCGTTTCAGTAGATTTCCCAGGAAGGGCTTGCTTTCTGCCACTGCATCAAAAGAGTATTTTTGCCCAAACCTTGGGGCAAGCTCTGTCTCGGATTTACTAGTGAATGCAAAGAGGGTGAAAGTGCTGCTTCAAAGCCCTCTGTGCGCTTTCTGTACCAAGAGGGGGGGTGACCCCAGAAATAAGTTTTGATCTCTCTTCAGAACACAAGGCATGTCATCACCTCATTCATCTTCTTCTGGGACTCATAGCGTCTTAAGACTAAGAAGCTCTCTTGCTTGCTGAAGTGCGTTCAGCAAAAAAACCTTGTCTCATCAGCAGATTTGAACACAACTACAGTCGAGTCAATTCCAATGCTGGCAGGGCAATACTCTACCCCACTAGTAACATGCCACTATTAGAAGACTGTGTAAAACTATTTTTGTACAAAGTAATCGGAGGGAAAAATAGAATTGGGAAGAACTGCACATTGTTCTGGAAAAAGCCTCCTGCCTCAGTCTTACAGACCTCATTTGCTGGTATCATTTTTAATAGTTGGGGTTTTTTAAATTTTGTAGAAGAAAAAATATTACTGCACCTTTATGTTTCCTTAATAGAAGTACAGCCATTTCTTAATAGAATAGAAGTAAGCCATTTGGATATGTACAAATGGTCTTTTCAACTACATATGCTATAGCCCACTGTGAAAGTAATTAGCTATAAAGAGAAATCTAAAGGTTTAAAAAGATTTTGGAAGAAAGTAAGTCTAAGGTGATAGAAGAAGAAGAAAACAGCAGTTTTCTTCTGGTGAAAAAAAAACAAAGGGAGGACCTTGTACAGTGGAGATGTATTATTTGACTTCCTGAAAAACTGAGTAGGTTTGCTATTGCCAATGGTTTTCATTAGGAAGGAAGAGATTCCTTTGGCAAAAAAACCCCTTCAAACTGACTTGACAAAAATGTTATGACACTTAACTTCACCAGTCCTGAAGAAAAATTCTCATCACTTGATCTGGAAATCATGATGGTAATGGAGACAAGGATGTCTAAGCCATGCCATCAGGAACATAAAAAAGCATTAGAATGCAGGTAAGACTGAGCTCCTGAACTAGTGTGAAGAGAATGCAACAAAGACATTTTCCTTTAGGAGTCTTCAGGATGGAGAGCAGATCAAATTTTTTTCTTGTGAAGTATTTCTGAATAGAATGAATCTTCAAAATAACTTTGTTTTCCAAAACCTGTTTACAGGATCTCTTACCATGATACACAGTTCCTATGAATAGAAAAAGCAAAGCACTTTTTTCCAAACTGTTGTGCACTCTTAAGCAATCTACAATAAAAATAGTATTTTTTCATGCTGGGAATGATGTGAATTACAAAAAAGCCTTGTGGCACACTTGGCACTGTAGTCTCTTGATTAGCATAGCTTTTTATTCATCAAACACGTTTCACATTGACTATTTTTCTCTTTTAAATAACGGTGTCTTTGTACTTATGCAGCATCCATGAAGAATTTCTTGGGTGTTATTTTGTACCTGATCCTAAATGGCAGGTTCTGCATTCTGCCATCTGTCTAGCTTTCCCATTTGATGCAGCTTCTGAGAGGTATTTTCAGAATCGAGGACTACTTGCAAGAATGATGCTAAATCCATGCATTGTACTCCTTGGTTAATGCAAAACTATTTTTCCTTTACAGTTCAATGAGAACAGGAAAATAATGATGGTGAGTTCAATCCTTAGAGTAATACAAAGAGGACTATTATCATCATTAGAAATCAAGCAAGGTGTATTTATTGCACATGCATGATACTCACTGATGCAAATTACCCTGTAAATTCAAAAGGAATCTGTATCATAGGAGTGGATGGACTGTTTCTATTGATATTTTGCTTAAAGCAGAAAATTAATTCTTTTGACAGCCAACTCATGATTGCAAGCTCACTTTCAACTACAGCTTTCAACCAGATGAAACATGTCTGTTTATAAAACGATACAGTACAGTAGACAATAGCAAGTCAGGTCATAGACATTGAAAAGAAAAAAACAGATCAAAGGACAGATTCATTCACATCTACAAGCCCTCAAGAGTGTACAGGTCAACTGTCCCCAGAAAACTAGGCTGGTGGCGCAAATTCTCTATGTTGGCACCAGCAGAAGCAGCTGCTATCTTGATAGGATGCAATCTTGCTTCCATCACCCTTCAGAGCAATCTTCTGTACCCCTGCCCAATACACCTTCTGCTCTATTCCTTGGACTTCACATTTGCATTTCTACAGAGTCCTGTCCTGCAAACTGACTCAAAGTTCAGGTAATAGATTTCCAAGATTTAGAAAGGTTGTGTGAGGTTCATTTATTTCATATTTCATTCCATCTAAGCAAACTGTAACTTTCTGAAGTGAAATATTTCAAGTATGTCACGTATATTTTAATGTTAGCTCTGCTTCACATTAAAACTTCTCACAGACCCCTGTGATGCCTTGCTGCAAAAATATATAGCTGCCAAGAGTGGTTGTGGGAAGTTAGAATTGCCAGAAAACCATACAAACAATCTAACAATAGAGCCTTGGATTTCTGAATATAATTGCACCATGTAAAGTCAAAATATAATATTTAAATGATTTTGTATAATGATGAGTGTGGGCTAGAGAGAATCCAGATAGAATTTTATTTTTTTAAACAGTTCCGGGAAAAACATGGCCTTGACTATGAAGTATAGCAGGAAATATTTTTATACAGCATGAGTTCTCATTACCTAATCATATGATTTGTAGACCTGAATTGGAAACCAGGAAATAAACGAAGAAAAATACTCAAGCTATAAAAGATGGGGGTTTAAAATTTTCTTTGTATTTCTGATTAAAGCTATTAGGTAGCTAAATGGTCACCCATTATTTTAAAAAGCATCTGGACATTAAAAATAGGTAAATTTCTGCGGGACTTGGATGTCAGCTATTCCTGAAAAGCTTTATTTCACTGCTTTCCAACCCTGAATCAATCCACTTAAACGCAGCTGTATTTCAGATGCTCAGTGGAACTGTCCATGTAATGCATATAGTTGACAAATAATCTGCAGAAAAAGCTAGATCGATTTGAAGATCTTTTCCTGTAAATGGTATTCACGTTATTTGTACAAACACACAGATGGGATTTCTGCTGTCTTCTTCAGGCCACTTCCTCCAGAGAGCTCTCCATCAAATCTCTCTAGTTCTACTCTTCTGGTGATCCAAAGTCAGCACTGGGATGGTCCAACTGCATGAATTACTGTCTGCTAGAGGTGCACCCTGAGGGCTTCTGTGTGCAGCATCACGTGAGCCCTACTAAAGTCACCCTGTTGGTATAAACTGAGCTAGCTGGACCTTAAGGGACAAGATTGTGCACTGATATTGTAATAGAAATTAGGTACTAAGAAGGAGGCTGGAAGATTTAAATATTTCTGCCTCCAGCTTAAGCAACACTCAATCTTGGTCTTTATCTGAAAAACTAGGTGAATTAACCTATTTGGCATTCCTATGCCAAAAATGTCAGTAATACAACAAGAACCGTCAAAAGAGTAACAATTCCAATCATTACTTTGTAAAAGTAATTCATTGGAAGAAGTCGGGAAGAAGGATGAAACATGCCAATATCCTACCCTGAGAATCATTCTGTTGATTTGCACAGGTTTCTTATTATATACCCATCTAATGCATTGGACATGCATGCTTGTGATGACACAAATACTTGCAAAGCTTACCATGTTCTCTTCAGACAGCAAAACATTTCTTGATGGTTGTGTTTGCTAATTACATTTAGACTCAATGTTCTTAAAGGTCTTTTCCAGCCGAAGTGATTCCATCATTCTCTAAATCGCAGATCCTGCTTGTCTTGGTTTAGGGCAAATTTGGCAGCAATCCTCAAGAAGGGGTGATTTATTAAAAATATTGATCTAGTACTGATATCCAACTGTGACGGACAAAGGCTCCCTAACAGTTCAAAATTAGAAAGTGTATGTTTATTGCAACGCTGGGCAGTGTGCAGGATAGCTCCCAAATACACACTGTGATTTAGAGGTGATAACAGAGTCTTTTTATCTATACAAGTATTGAATACCCAAAAGACAAGTACATGTTCATAATTTAGGTACATCCCATCATTCCTCACTTCGTATGGTAATTAGTTCAAAAGCTATTAAGCACGCGTAGTTTGTTCCTCAAAATGAATCGGTGGTCCCTTTCATGGGGAGGGGTTCCAAAATGAGGAAATAAATGAAGTCTTCCTGCTTCTGAACTTTCTACATTTTCAATGCAAATATGACAAATGAACCCATTGGTAGAACTCCCATTCCCCATCTTCAATTGGTTTCAGAACAGAGGTGGCCGACCATTGTCTTATGTTCCTAAAAGCTATTTATGAGTTTCTATATTCTTCATGATAAACCCAGCTAAGCAAACATGATGTTGACAAGCAATCAATTATTAGTTAACTACTAACTCTTAACTTCATCAAGGCCTACCTATTTATTTTGATAAACTCTAATAAGGCTTGTCTCTGACTAAAACCTCAGCTCCTCTAAAATCCCTAAATTTCTTTAAAGTTCATGTCTCAGGGGGCCCCCCCCAGAAAGCCCACCTACACGGCCCCTCCCCTCAACTGGTCTGGGAAACATTTCCTCTGAGAGAAGTGGAAAAAATCTGTTTATTTAACAGGGAAAGCACCCCCCAGCACAAAAAATGAACAATACCAGATGACAAAACTCAATTGCCGCTCTGAAGAGACAACAAATTCAGAAAGTCTCTCCTGTGGATGCTTGCTCTGTTATCAATCCCTCCGGCACTAGGAAAGGCTGCTGCCCATAGTAGGCCCCCATAGGCCACAAAATGCAAGCTCTCAGTGCTCTCCAGGTCCCAGTCTGGAGCAGGTTTGAACAGTTCCAAGAAAAGGGAAAGAAAAAAAGACAGTCCAGGGAAAACTCTGCCTCAGCCAGCTAAACCAACTGAAAAGCAAAGAACACTCTGTTCTGCTCCATCAGTGCCCAGACAACACAGTGCAGCACAGAATGTGGAGCAGTGTTGCTTTTAGAAGAGTGAGTGCAGCCTGTGATAACAAACTCCGTACTTCTTCTTCTCCCCACCTTTGCTCTCAGAAGCAGTCTTGAAGGCAGAGAATAGAATATCCAGCATTAACAGAACAGATGGCTGGGGATACAAGCATCATAAAGTCACCCTAGGACACTGCCCTACTGAGATATGTCACCAGACTATGCTAAGACAAAGTTTTGGAACTGCTAATTAAAATTCTACTATCACAGTGAAGCTGAGGAGGAAACACAGCTCACTCCAGTTACCTTGTGGCATGCCAATACTTCCTTTCAATCACAATGGTTTTTGTCTTTAAGTCCGTGACATCACAGGCATAATTCAACATCTTTTGGGCAGGAAGGAAGATATTCTTCTTCTCATTATACTGATGGGTAAGCTGAAATGCAAAGCAGTTAATTCAAAGTGAAACAGCGATAAAGTCAATAGTAAAACTCACCACAGTTTTGTTTACCAACCCAAGTCCTTACTATCCCAAAATACAAGAACAGCTGTAAAAGCCTTGTGGTTTCTTAATTTTTTCCTATACCTACATGGGAGGGTAAGGGATAAATGATCCCAAACAATGGTAATCCACAACAAAGCATTCTTGACATCATATGCAGCTTTTGCATAGTGAGCTCTTCACCTGATCAAGTTATTCCATTGCAATAGTTTGGGGAGTATCTTAGAGGGCTGGCTGTTGTTTGGTTTAAACCATCTTGATCATTCCGGAACCCAGTAGCAATGAGAAAGTTCAAAATAAGATAGTGCTACGCATTGATTTTCCTATATGACAGATGTATTTCTACAAGACAGAAGGCTGACCTAATGCTTCCCTACAACATGGCTGAAGTGGCATCCTGTTCCCCATAGGTTTTTCCGTTTAATTTTAGCAGCTTTCTTACTAGATTAATGAGCTGAACTAACTCAAAAAGGAATCAGATAAGTGCCAGAGCTTTAAAACAAACAACAACAACAACAACAAAGATGCAAAATGGTGATTTGTGGGTGCGTTTGAAAACAAATTTTTTTGCATTTTTCATAGAGACATGGCATTCTCTAGAATGATATTGCTCCAACGGTTTGAGTTTGGTTTTCTTTTTCCCCCTCAATTGTAAATGTTATGCATTCTTTTTGGCCATTTCAGTAAATAGATTTTCTGATACCTGTGAAAGACAGTCTAACGTTCTCCTCATTTGCCTCACGACCATTCCCAGGACAGACACTGGGACACTAAAGGCACCGATGGGACCTCTGGCCTGCCAGTAATGGATGAACACCAAAAATCCTGAGGCCCCTGAGCAGAATTCTGGCCTGCCAAGTGATTGTTCACAGCTGTGTCTTCAGTGACTGCTTCTAGCAGGGCCTGCCAAAGGGCGACCCAGCCTATATGCTTGCACCTGCTTCACGACAATAGACCAGGAATTTTCCCACCTCTTGGCCAGACGAACTTGCTGGGGCAACTTGGTAGCCCCCCCATGGAAAATCCTTCCTCTGCTCCACTACCACCGTGAGGCACCGAGGTTGAAGCCCCCCTACCAAGGACTGAGACTGAGACACCTGTAATTCTGATGCAGGGGTGCTGGCCTGACTGAAGCAGGATGCCTGCTGAGTGTTGCCTACAGATGTGCCTACAGGACCTAGACTGGTTTCCCCCAGAAAGCAGTCCTGAAACAGTGGGTCCCACTCACTGCTGATACTGACTTATCCTGCTGAGAACATGGACTGTCTGTACCCGTCTTCAATACCTTTTTCCCCCTCAGCAATTTCAATAGACTTCTTCTTCTTGATAGTATCTGTTCCCCCTCAGCCATTTCAAGATTCTGTTTCCCCCCTCAGCAATGGACTATAATAGAACCTTGAGTTCACCAGGACTTAACCTTGAGTTAACCAGGCAGGGCCATTATCTTCCCAACGTGACTAGGCAAACTCTGTTGGCTGGACTATGAGGACTTAGTCTCTCCACATTTGGTAGCTATACTCCTGTCTTGGTTCAGGGCAAATTTTGGGGAGAACCCCCAAAGGGGCTCCTCTAGGAAAGCAGATTCATTTGGCCCCTCCCCTATGAAATATTAATCCCAATATTACCGGGTGGGATGTGCCTGGGCTCGTCTGACCCTTGCTGCTGGGCCAAAGGCGGCAGCTGTGATGTTTCACCTCAGAGATACATTTGGCCGGCTGCATCCTGCAGCTAGGCACTCGCAACAAATCCAGGCATAGTAGAAACTCAGTTGACCTCTGGTGGAAGAGGTTCAGGGGACGGTGAAGAGAAAAAGGAGAGGATTCTGCTGTAGAGTTTTAATCCAAAGTTTATTCCAGGATGACAGACCTCTGAATCTTGTAACAGCTCCCAACAGAATCCAGACCGCATGGTCCCGTCTCCTTTTCAGGCCGGGGACAGGGGGAGGGGAAGGCACAGGTGAGCCACCAACCAGGTGGGAGGAGGGGAAGGCTCAAAGGATAAAGACACTTGGACAGGCCAATGAGCCCGGACCTGAGGGGCATCTTTTGAACTTCTGCCAACCACACCATGACCCTGCTGGAATGTTAACATTGATGGACAGCACTTAGCAGGAGGGCAAAGGGGGAGGGGAAAGGACAGGTTTCACCTATCCCAACACCTGAGGGATTTTCCTGTTTCCTGAAACAGGAAATGGCGTCACACTGCAACACTCCCCCCAACCGGTCCAGGAGAAAATAGCTCCTTGGAAAGAGGTGGAAAAAGCCTGTTTATTAAACAATAAAAGCTAAACAATATTGAACAATAAAACCCCTTGTTGCTCCAAAAGAGATGACAAACTGAGAAAGTCCCCTCCCTGGGTTGCAGTTCAGCTCACACAGGCTCTTATCAGTCCCTCCGGTGCTGGAAATGTTGCGGGCCGGGCCCGGCCTGGTGGGCCACAGGTGCTAGCTGCCGGTGCTCTTCTGGGTGTTCAGTCCAGAGCAGGTTTCAAGAGGTCCAAAGAAAAGGGAAAAAAGAAAAGAAACCACAGTCCAGGGAACTTCCTTGCCTCAGCAAGCTAAAACTAACTAAAAGCAAAGGAGAGCTCTGTCCCACTGTCTGTTCATCCCCAGACAACACAGTCCAGGAGCAGGAATGTGGAGGAGTGAGTGCAGGGTCTGAAAACAAACTGCTGCTTCTTCTCTCCCCCCTTCACTCTCTGCAACAAGTCTTAAAGGTGCAAAACTTATGATGCAGCATAAACAGAACAAGATGATTGGGGTTAAAAGCATCATATAATCAGCTTAGGACAACTCCCTCTCTCTTTCTCCCCCTCTTTTCTATTCTTTTCCTCTCCCTAATTCCTTTCATGCATTTGCTGTGGTCATTCTGTAAAGGTGCATTTGTTTGGATTGATACTGCAATCCCCTTTCCGTGTTGTCTGTTGCACTCCCAGATCAGTTAACCAACCATCACCACCCCCATTGGTATGAGCGGATCGTGACATTAAATTGGCATCATGGACAAGATTCTGATAGACAGAAGGGTCTGCAAGGCTGTTTGTAGTCTGTAACAGGGGAAGGACGATTTGCTTCAGCCACACCTAACCCCTCATCGCGAAAGGGTTGAACGAAGCTGGAAAGCAAGGAAAGCTCTTTGAATTTCCCACAAACTGCACACGCCCAGGTGAAATACGCCCCCATACTCTATTGAGGGTTCTGTCTTTAGAATTTCCCAAAAAATCTCTAAGAGCAAAAGGGGAAACTGTTTTTGTTTATGTGTGAATTTGGACTGTCTGGGAAGGAAGGGACAACTTGAAGGAACTAAGCAGGGCCTCCCAGGGAGATTTGGTCTCTTCACCCAGCCAGGGAAGCAAAGGGGAGCACAGCAAAGGCTGTGAGATTGTCTAACTTAAGCTTGCACCTCCCTGTCATGGTTTTGGTCCCTTCATAAAATGACTGAAAACTCTAGCACAAAAGTTACAGCTGAATTTTCTGCTCTGCTTGCTAAATGGAATGCCAAGCCTTCTCCAAGGGGGGAGGTTTGGGCAGAGAACAGCTGGTTTAATTTAGAAAATGTCATAGATAGAATTTGTTCTTTACAACATGAAACAGAAGTTAAACTGGGCAAAAATAAAACCATCCTCTGCTCAGTTTTGGCAGCTTGTCTCACAGCAGCCATAGAAACCCTTTTTAAGCAAAGAAACGAGGAAATAGCAAGAATAGATTCCCTTCAAAACCTAGTTGAAATTTTGCAGAAAGAATTAAAGGAAGATAGAAATGAAATCTATATGTTGCGAGCTGCCCTTAGAGAGGGACTTGCTAAGAATTCACATCATACTGATTCCTCTACAGAGCCAGAGGAAAAGGACACTCCTGACATGAAACAAATCTATCCCCGTCAGGAACTTGAGGCAGTAAAAAATTGGAGAGAATACTGCTGTCCTTGCTTGAGACCCTTGGTTCAAACAGAATAGAACTATCTTAATGATGAGGATTGTTGGAATGTTGGGGGACATAAGACAGATGATGCACTTTGGACCTGGTTAACATAAGAGATTGGAAAACAGGATGCCTTGGCATAAACAAACGGAACTTTGAAAATTCGACCTGGATTGCAAGAAGATTAAATCAAACGGGTTTACTGGAAAAAGAAAATCCCATGAAACTCTGCAAGCAAGAGATGTTGTTATATGCGTAAGTTTGTGTATGTAATTTTAACCTAATCATTGTAGTACACATTACTAGTCTCCCTGCAATGGTATGTAAGTGCTTGTATCCCACAATCAAATTGGATTCTGATTACCGAGTGGGTCTCCCTGTCTCTCTGCATTGCCGAAAGAGGATCTTGACCCACCTATCACAACTAAACAAATACCGTTCAGTGCTACCGAATTAGCTAAGCTGTAAAAAGAATTCGGGCGCCTCCCACGAGAATAAGAGACAAATATGTCCTCCGAGTGTCCCTCGATGGTGGAGATCAAATTAAATTAACCGGAGGCCAGTGGGTACTGGGGACATGGAGCCTTCTTCACAACAGGAGATAAGGAGGTAAGCGTGATGCATGGTCCCTGACACAGGGTGCGTCTTTCTGGGCTGGGAGAATGAATCCTTTGGAACGGGGTGACCCCCTGGCAATCGTTGACACCACCGACCAGCTCTTAGAAAGTGTCCACAAAGCCGCCTGCCTGCAAAAGATTCATGAAAAGAAATTAGTTCCTGGTTTTGAATGCCCAATGCAATTACCTGTGAAGCCAGAACTAATGACCGATTGAACTCGTGGGCTTCCAGAAACACTTAAACATACAGCAATGACTCTACAGAAAACCATAATGGCTTTGAATCCTGTAGAAAGACTAGATAAGATTCCTCAGGAATTCCCCTGACCAAAGTGGACCTAGAGATCCTGGCTTCACTCCCTACTCTTCCCCCTCACAGCCCTCAGCTTCTCAATCTGATTCACCTGCCAGTAGCCATAAAGTTTGGACATGAGCTGAAGTTGCAGTAGATCTGATTAATTATTGTAGACAATATGGACCTATAAAAACCCCGGCGTAGAAATCAGAAAATAACAAAGGTGTTTGGTTTATTGGGGCTCCTCACAGTGAAAATATAGAGAAAGGAAAACAGATCTCTAACTGCCACCATTGGTGGTTGTTGGGAATTCAAAAGTGGGTCCCCAAAGAGGTGATGGATGGTTTGCCCCTTGATAAATTGCAGAAAATAATAAATAATTGGCACCAGCGAAAACCAAATCCATTGGCTCAACCCAGTGTACCCCTCCCTTCTCAGGGACAAAAACTAACCCTCCCCCAGCCTCTCCCACAGAACACAGGCAGTGAACCAAAACCAACAGGGTTTTCGGCAAACAAATCTCTCTGCCGCTTACAGGTGGGCAAAGGGGCGGAGCGTGGGTTTATTTAAGAATGCTCACTAAAAATAAATCAGGATATATATTAAGCCCAGCTATCACAGGCCTCCACAGGCTACTAGTAACCTTTTTGATTGACATTGGGGCTCAAATCTCTGCACTAACAAAAAAGGATGCCCAGAGGTGTGGAATTGTTCCAACTAAGAGACAATGCTGTGTTCTTAATGCTCTGGGAACTACAGAATCTATGAATGTTGCCTTAGCCAAACTGACGCTCCCTGGAAATGAGCATCACCTAGTCATCAAAATGGTAATTAGGAACATTCCAAATAATTGATTAGGAATGGGTGTCCTTGCTGGGAGGCAGTGGGAAGACTCTGAGGGATTTCTGTGGTCTTTTGGCACACTGCCACTTAACATTAGGCTGCTTCAAACCGCACCCTCCCTACCCTATAATCAAACAACTCATGTAAAACAATACCCTCTACCTTCTGGTGCCAGAGAAGGTATCAAAGCGGTTCTACAGGACTTGAGAAACCAAGGGGTAATAATTCACACACATTCTCCTTTTAATTCACCGGTATGGCCAGTCTGAAAAGCCAGTGGAAAGTGGAGATTAACAGTAGATTTTCGCAGGCTTAAAGCCAACACAGACCCTCTTACAGCACTGGTCCCAAACTTAGCTGAATTAATAACATCAATTCAAGAAAAGGCTCACTCAATCATGGCAATGGCAACTGTGGATGTCAAAGACATCTTCCTTATGATACCTATACAGCCAGAAGATAGGGACCATTTTGCCTTCACATGGGAAAGGACAGCAATACACTTGCACTAGGCTTCCCCAAGGCTACAAACACTCCTCCACTTTGGCCCACCATGCTTTAGTTCAGGAATTAGAAAAAATACCCAAACCTGATCCTGCTGATCCTGTAGCTGATAATCAATACATTTAAGACACTCTGGGGGGGGGGGGGGGGCGGGGGGGGGGGTGGTGGGGAGGGGGGGAAGGATGAAATAGAGGTAGTAGGGAAACATCAGCAGAAAATAATCTCTCACTTAAAAAGTCTTGATTTGCAGATACCCACAGAGAAAATTCAGAAACCTTCTCAGGAAGTGAAGATTTTGAGAATTTGGTGGAAAGGAGGCATGACATGTATTCCACCCGATACCCTAACCTCTTTAGATCAGACTCAAAGGCCTGAATTGAGGAAAGATCTCCAGCAAGCTCTAGGACTATTAGTGTTCTGGAGAAAACACATCCCAGATTTCTCAATAATTGCTAGGCCGCTTTTTGACTTGCTGAGGAAAAGGATGAAATGGGATTGGACTCCTTCTCAGGAAGAAGCATTGCAATTACTGATTTTTGAGGCAACAGCTCACCAAGCACTAGGCCCTATCCATCCCACAGATCCCTTTCAGGTGGAATGGGGATTTGCCTCCTCAGGGCTATCAGTACACATTTGGCAGTGGGCTCCCGAGGGTCCAACGGGGCCACTTGGTTTTTATTCCTGTGGTTTCAAAGATGCTGAGAAAAGATACACTACCTGGGAAAAGGGGTCGTTTGTAGTTAGCTTAGCTCTCCTAGAAGAGGAAAAAATTGCATGACAAGAGCTTATTGTATTAAGAAGCCCTTTCAAAGTTATCAAAATCATCAATAATGGGAGGCCACCCCCCCCCCCCCCCAACCTGACGGGGTAGCCCAAAGGGCCTCAGTTAGGAAATGGTATGCTCAGATGGAAGGCTATTGTAATACCGTCTCAATAACAGAAGATGCTGCTAAAAATCTAACAATCCAAGGCACTGAGAGCCTGGTTAGCAGCCAAGATAAATCTGCCTCTGTAATCAAAGCTGCCCTTCCTTTCTCCCCCGAACGAGCAGCAAGTTCTTGGTTCACAGATGCCTCTGCAAAACGGGAAGGGAAGGTATGGAGATCTAGAAGAGCTGTCTTACACAATTCATTTGGTGAAAGAATCATTACCGAAGGGGAAGGCAGCGCTCAGGCTGGGGAACTCATAGCTGTTGGGAGTGTTTTCCGATGTGAGGCACAGAACATTTCTCTTGTCTGCATTTATACCGACTCTTACGCAGTGTACAAAGGTTGTACCGAGTGGCTTCCTTTCTGGCAGCAAAATGATTGGGAAGTTCACAGAATTCCAGTGTGGCAAAAGGAAAAGGGGCAAGAAATTTTAGATGTTGCAAGCCAAGGAAATGTTGCTATTGGTTGGGTAGCTTCTCAGCAAACAGATGGAAATCCAGCAGGAGAGTGGAAGAATAGAGCTGATGAACTAGCAAGGCTCAGCCCCCTGAAAAAGGAACTCATTCCTGAGGACTGGGATCAACTATTAGAATGGCTGCATGTAAAAAGACAGCACACAGGTGCGAAAGATTTGTACAAAGAAGCTCATGCTCGTGGTTGGCTGGTTACCAGGGAAATGTGTAAAACATGCGTATCAGCCTGCGAGCAATGTCGCAGGTGACTGGAGAGACATCCTTTAGAAGATGACCCTCTGCATTTAAGAAAGGGTAAAGGCTTATGGGACGCGTGGCAGGTAGACTATATTGGCCCCTTTAAGAAGTCAGGAGGTAAACACTTTGTGCTAGTAGGAGTAGAAATTGTATCTGGGTTGGTTCAAGCTGATGCTTTGAAAAGAGCTACAGGTGATAATGCGGTTAAAGCTTTGCAGGGGTGGTTTGGAACTTTCCCAAAGCCACAGGAAATTCAATCTGATCACAGGTCCCACTTCACTGCTAGAGGTGTACAGCATTGGGCAAAAGGTGAAGGAATTAAGCGGTCTTTCCACAGCCCTTTCCACTACCCTCAAGCTAAGGGGATCTTAGAAAGGACCAAGGGTTTTTTGAAAGGACTTCTGAAGCCCCGGGAGGGAAATTGGGACGTTCGGTTATGGGAAGCTGTTAAAAGAATGAACAGTAGATGGGGGGTGAATGGATGTCCCAAAATCACTGCCTTTTGCCCAACAGCTCCAAGCATCGTTCCCTTACTACGGCGACCTGACGATTCAAAAAGTCCAGCACATTACCCTGGACAACCTGTTCTGGTGGACCTCCCTACTGTAGGGGAAGTAGCACTAGTGCTGAAAACCCCTCTGAAGAAATATGCATGGCTAGCCTCTGATGCTCTAGGGAAAGAGCATTGGATAAATACATGCTGGATAATCCTATCATTTTAACTCTTTTCTGCCCTCAGTGGAAGGATTTCTGTTGTTTTTACTTTTACAGAAGAACCCTGAGGAACATGAAAATCATCTGAACCATGATAACACTGGTGATGCTTTTCTGCATCCTACCACAATTCCATGGACAGGATCCTGCTGAGTGGTTGTGGTCTGAAGCTACCCTCCATCCCACTAATGTTCTAGGAGCATATCCCAAGGGTGGCCACCCGAACCTAGAGCCTCTAGTGCTGCATGACCCCCAGGTATATGGTCCAAGTGAGTGGGGATGGGATCAGAAGGACTGGACTAGAGCCCTAACTGGAACAATTGGTGAGTCGATTGTGGAAGCATGCAGAAAAATGGAAGGATCTCTCTATGAGAAATCCACCTCCATCACAGTTGCCGGAAATTTTATGGAACCAGATGGGAAAAATGATCGGGATATCCCTTCAGCGAGACTGTGTCCTACAAACAAGTGGGAGTGTGCCAAACAAATTCCCCTTACTCTGTGTTGCTGCCAGGAGTATGTTGGTAATTACACTCTAGGTCGCAAAACGAACAATGTTGCAAGTACAAAGGATTGTAAAAATCAACCAATTGATTGCTGGCATAATTTGACGTTAACTAAACCGACTTAAGTGACATGCCACTGGCAAAATAACTTGACCAACCTGTTAGGTTGAAAAGGCTTAGTTCATAAATTTAAGATAGACGCTATAAGAAAACCCACGCTGAGTACCGTAGTTACATCCCAGTGGAATAGACGGGACGGAGAGCATGAAGCCCACACTGAGCACCATAGTTACACCCCAATGGGTAGAAGGGACTGAGAGCACAAAGCTGACATTGAGTACAGTAGTTACATCCTAGTGGGCAGAAGGGACTGAGAGTCCCCTTAGTCAATGTGGCCTTGGTCCCAAGCTTTTGTTCACTTGGCAGGTATGGGAAAAACAAAAAGCCTGGCAGCTTCAAGGGGGAGTGGGAGAAGGAATTAGCCGAAGGATTTGTGGAACTGCTTATAGCAAAGCAATCTCCATCAGTGTTTTGACAGATCAGACAAATAATCGTGAACAGGTTTGTACGCCCCCAAGCGTACAAGACTGTTGGCACAATTTTACATTAACACAAACTGCAGAAGTACTTTGTCTTTGGTCCAAAACTAGTGAAGGCTTTTCTTTTAAGTTGATAATAAATGGAATGAACCAACCTTCTACTACCACCACTCCAGCCCAAGCAGCGCTTATGCTTAGCCTGAGAAGTTTTGAAATTGGACCATATATAATCAGGAAAACTGGTTGTGGTGGTTTGACAGGAAATGTGTTTTTTGGGATGCTGTGTTTTTGGCCAATGGATATTCAGACTTTAATATTGGCATTTAACCTGGCCATTGGGACATGGACACGCCTCTGAGAACACGGGGTTAAAAGCAGAGCTCTCCCCTGGCAGGGTCCTCTTGGGTTTCTGGCGGGAAAGAGTTCGGGTCTCTCCCCCGGCCCAGCTGCTGGCTGGGCAGGGGGAGGGGAAAAGCCATGTGGCCGGGAGAGGTAGGCCTGAGCCCCGGGGGTGGAAGGGTGGAAGAGAGAGAGAGAGAGAGAGAGACCGGGAGCCATCGGGCAGCCCCCCCTGAGAGACAGAGAGAGAGAGAGAGAGAGAAAGAGCCGCTGCCTGAGACTGTAACCTTGAAACTGGATAAACATGGGCCTGTGCCGGCAGCACGGCTGGGACGGAGAAGAGGGGGGGGTTCAGCCGGCCACTTGTAGGAGCTTTTAACCCCTTTTTGGAGAATGAGAACTTCACAGAACATTGACCTTTCCTAGAAGATAGAGTGGAAGATGAGGAAGAAAATGGGCCAGTGTGAGAGAGGTCTGGGCAAGCGAGAGATAGTAGAAGAGTAGAGAAGAATCCTAGTGGGAAGAGATGATGGAGTAGCTTTTGCTGGACTCTTTTTGTATAGCCATGGACAGAACCAAGAGGGTTCAGTGTTGATACCCCTCGGCCCCAGGGGGTGAAAAATATGGGGGGGACAGGTGTCCCAAAGGAGAGATTGTGGGGACAGGTGTCCCAAAAGAGAGATGACGGCCTCAGAACCAAGAGGGTTCAGTGTTGATGCCCCTCGGCCCCAGGGGGTGAAAAATATGGGGGGACAGGTGTCCCAAAGGAGAGATTGTGGGGACAGGTGTCCCAAAAGAGAGATGGACAGACCCAAGTTCCTTGTGACACAGAGACTGCATTCTAGGGGGAGGCAATGGCCTCAGAACCAAGAGGGTTCAGTGTTGATGCCCCTCGGCCCCAGGGGGTGAAAAATATGGGGGGGACAGGTGTCCCAAAGGAGAGATTGTGGGGACAGGTGTCCCAAAGGAGAGACTGTGCCTTTTTGGATCGGGACAGAGCATCCTTAAAAGACAACCCTAGAAGCAGTTCTGGTCCGTGTTCAGTGGTGAGAGCACTGGACATGAAAAGGAAGAAGTCACGACGGCAGATGTACTCTGGGCGGTGCCACGAGTGACACAGAAACACACGAGGCTTCGACTGTGTTTCCAGGGGAAGCCCATGGCACAAGAAGGACTCCTCTCCTCTTGATGAACTGAGGATTGATTATCTAAAAGGTGCTGCTGGACCGAGAGTTGGTGATTTGAGGATCAAATGTATTGTGTTGGAATTTGGTGGGGGGAGGAGGAAATGCATTTGTGAGGTTTTCATTTTCCCTGTGTGTGTGTTTCATTTTATCTGTAGTTGTAGAGTAGTTAATAAAGTTCTGGTTCTTTTTTTTTTTCCCCTAAGTAGGAGCCTGCTTTGCTTATTCCTGGTCACATCTCACAGCAGAAACCAGGGAGAAAGTATCTTCATGGGGGCACTGGCATTGTGCCAGTGTTTAACCATGACACTGGTCAACAACACATATTGTTCAATCTGGCACGGTCTCTTAAACAAGTCAAATTGCTGATGATACAAAACAATGTCTCAGAAATTCAGCCGGCCTGTTTGCCTTTTTTGCGGACTTCCTTTGAGGGTTGGACCACCTGGCTGCAAAAACAGAAAGTCCGTTTTTTCTTTAAAAACAGACACTAAGAGACATAACCGGTGTTTTGGGAACAGGTTTTGGAATTCTAAATAGTATTGATTCTGAAGTACACTAATGGATAAATTGGCTGCCACAAAATGGTTAGAGATTTGACCAAATTAAAACAACCACTGCAATCATCCTTATTGGCTTTGGGAACACAGCAGTGCTTGCTATCAAACATATTACCAGCTTGGGAAAAGGTAAATGGAAGTGATCACAAATTGGTAGACTGATGCACTCGCTGCTACACAAAACAGCCTTTCTTTGGCTCTTAGCTGTATCCAGGCACAATTGTCGATGCAGTCAGTTGCTGCCTCAATGATAAGAGAAGGTGAAGGCAATTTTCCTACTGCAATTCAGAAAAGAATTTGGGACAGTGCCACTGATTTTGAAAGAGAATTCCAGTCCTGGTGGAACTTGGTGAATTTTACTTATCACCCCATTACAAACACAGCCAAGCTCTTGTGTTAACCGTACGCAATGCCTCAGTGCATTTGAGATTTCCTATTATTGCATTAGGGCTAAATCATGATGGAGCTATTCCCAATCTTTCTGAACATAGACAATGGGCCCATCAAACTGGTAAAAAATGGCAACATGTTAATTTGGAATCTTCTATTGTCCGAGAACTAGGCTTCATCTGTGAAAGTAATGCAATTACAGCTCAGGATGTTTGTTTGGACACAGAACAAAATATCTGTCATTTTGAAATTCATCCTAACGAGACTTTCAAAACAGTCCTTAAATATATAGGCAATGGGTGTGGGTGCTTTAGAACTGCTTGTGATACGGTATTTGTAGAAAATGCAGTAGTGGATAGTAAAAATCATTCAAATTGTTGCGCTTGTAACTTTACAAAATTGAGGGATGTGATTTTTCTTCAGAAGCTCCAGTTACCTCCCATTACCTTTTTCAATCCAATTAAAGACTGATTCACAAACTATTACTGTCCTAGGGTGACGTTATGATGCTTGTATCCCCATCCGTGTGTTCTGTTGATGCTGGATATCATGTTCTGTGCCTTCAAGACTGGCTGTGAAAAGCGAATGTTTTGTTTTGGTTTTGCTATCAGCCGCTCCCCCACAGCTGGCGCGACACAGAGACAGGGCAGTACATGGGTGCTGCTTTTGCTTTTTGCTTTGCTTTTTGCTTTGCTCTTGCTTCGGCTTTGCTCCTGCTTTGCTCTTGCTTTTTTGCTCCTGCTCATTAGTTAGTTTAGCTAAGCAGTCCAAATTTTCCCTGGACTGTTTCTCCTTTCCCTTCTTTGGACCTACTCGGACCTGCTCCGGACTGGGACCTGGGAAACACCGAGAGTTTGCACCTTGTGGCCAAGGTGCAGCAGCTACCCCAGCACAGGACAGACTGAGAACAGAGCGAGCACTCCCAAGAGAGACTTTCTGAAGCTGTCTACTTTTTCAGAGCGGTGAAAGAGTGGTGCCATCTGGTATTGTTCCTTTTGTGTGCTGCGGGGTGCTTTGCCTGTTACAGAAACAGGTTCTTTCCACTTGTTTCCAAGGAATCCTTCCCGACCCGGTTGGGGGGAGGGGCCGTGTGGGTTTGTTTTCTGGAGGGTCCACCTTTTGGAGGTTTTCTCCCAAATTTGCCCAAAACCAGGACATTTACCTACTCCCATTGGGATGAACATTACTTTGGTAAAGCAATCTTTGCTTCATCAGGACTTCATTGAAATATTGGAGAAGATCAAGAAGAATAGACAGAAAGCACTGGTAACTGTTCATCACAATGTGAAAGAAATACACCATGTCATAGAGAGAGTAAGAAAAGATGCTGAACACAGGTGGTAGGATACTCTTTTTGGGTGGTCACCTACTGCCACAAGAGTCCTGAACAGTATGTGTCATCCCATCATTGGCCTTTTGCGTTTCGTTTTGATTGGGGTTTTTTAATCAGCAATCTTACTCATTATGAATTGGAGAATGATGAAAGAGTTAACAAAATTGATGTCTGTCATTAATGCACACAACTTGGCTGATGTCCTTTTCACTGTGGACATCTCCAAGACTATTGACACAAGGCGACTATAAATGAGAGGATGTGTTTTGAAATCGTCTTCAATTTTCTTTGAAGATTATAAGAAAATTACTTTTGATTTTTGGTGAATTGTTTTGAAAAAAAATATTTTAAATGAACTGTTGTTGATTTGTTTATTGCTTTATTGCCTTTGATTATTTGTGTTTAGTTTCAGATATTTGAAAAAAATGTTTCAAAATCATATGGTTTAAATTCCTGTTATTATATTTGTTTCTTGTTTCCTTACCCCCGCCTTTTTTTATCTTTTCTTTTCCTTCCCTTCTCTCTCTCTGTCTGACGTATTGTCTCTGCTTTCCAGGATATGCTACCAATGTGCGACAAGTATACAACAATAGTACAGAACACTGCTGATGAAGACCCTTTGAAGCCTTCATGAGTCACCAGGTGCTGTGAAAGATGGTCTGAGGTTCCCCTCATTTGCTTCACGACCGTCCACAGGACCGATATCAGGACCCTGAGGACCCCGATGGGACCTCTGGCCTGCCAGTAATGGATGAACACCAAAAATCCTGAGGCCCCTGAGCAGAATTCTGGCCTGCCAAGTGATTGTTCACAGCTGTGTCTTCAGTGACTGCTTCTAGCAGGGCCTGCCAAAGGGCGACCCAGCCTATATGCTTGCACCTGCTTCACGACAATAGACCAGGAATTTTCCCACCTCTTGGCCAGATGAACTTGCTGGGGCAACTTGGTAGCCCCCCCATGGAAAATCCTTCCTCTGCTCCACTACCACCGTGAGGCACCGAGGTTGAAGCCCCCCTACCAAGGACTGAGACTGAGACACCTGTAATTCTGATGCAGGGGTGCTGGCCTGACTGAAGCAGGATGCCTGCTGAGTGTTGCCTACAGATGTGCCTACAGGACCTAGACTGGTTTCCCCCAGAAAGCAGTCCTGAAACAGTGGGTCCCACTCACTGCTGATACTGACTTATCCTGCTGAGAACATGGACTGTCTGTACCCGTCTTCAATACCTTTTTCCCCCTCAGCAATTTCAATAGACTTCTTCTTCTTGATTGTATCTGTTCCCCCTCAGCCATTTCAAGATTCTGTTTCCCCCCTCAGCAATGGACTATAATAGAACCTTGAGTTCACCAGGACTTTGAGATCTTCCCAACGTGACTAGGCAAACTCTATCGGCTGGACTAAGAGGACTTAGTCTCTCCATGTTTGGTAGCTATACTCCTCTCTCTTTCTCCCCCTCTTTTTTATTCTTTTCCTCTCCCTGATTCCTTTCAGGCATTTGCTGTGGTCATTCTATAAAGGTGCATTTGTTTTGATTGATACTGCAATCCCCTTTACAGGTTGTCTGTTGCACTCCCAGATCAGTTAACCAACCAACCAGTTAACCAACCCGTTGGTACGAGCGGATCGTGACAATACCTTCTTTCAAGCTGAAATTGGTTCTAGTCCATATAAGCACACTGGTAGGTAAAAGTAGACTCTAAAAGATAACATTCAAAACCTATTTCCCTTGTCTTCCCATTAAAGCAAGTGAAGAAAGCAGACAGGAGATCTTCAGATAACATGCTATGCAAATTGAAAAGATTCTGTCCTTATTTGAAGCAACTGAGGAACTCTGTTCAGACAGATGGAAGGGTCACAGATGATGTCAAATCTGTACTTCCAATGTTTGAATGAAGCAAGATTTCTTGAAGTACAATCCTATAAAATGAAGGTGTGTTTGCAGAAGCAATTGAACTGGGTCTGTTTTAGAAACACAATGTTTTCTAAGTAACTGAGGATTCAGGAAGGCAACCTTGGAATTTAAAGGATTTAGAAACATACAAATACCAAGACTGGCAGTTCATTAGCTTTAACAGTCTCTTCAAATAAGATCTATTTTTAACTTCTTCTTGTAGTAGGTCTGAAGACATTAGGAATGATGCAATAAAACAAAACAAACAACAAACCAAAACAAAACCAAAACAGCTTTCTCAAAAAGCTTGGAGAAACCAGAGAAATTATGATTTCTAGGGGTTAAGTAGTCCTTTAAAAATTGTCTCTGGGAAAAGAGATAAAAAACCACTAATTGACTGTGGAGTATATTCCAAACCTGTACTGGAGCATGTAAGGGACAAGAGCCGGTAATAAAACTACTATGCTGGGTTCATCTGTTAAAAGCATTCCAGAATGGTTGAAATTATCAATCACATAATGTGGGATTAAAAAAAAAAAAAGAAAAAAAGAAAAAAGAAGAAAACATAGAGAAAAAAATATTTTGAACATGTTTTCCCATTCCCAGATGGCATAACAACTTTATTTCATTTTGTTCCTAAGACTGATTAATAGCTTATGAAGTGTTTTACAATTGAGAGTGAGAGTGTTCACACTAACCATACAATTTGGATGGATCTCTTTTACTTTGCACAGCAGCAGATACGGTTTAGCACTCCACAGTTCAGTCCCCGAAAGTGAACGGGTGTGGCAGATTTAACCTAACTGGCCAGTCCACCAGAATGCTTAATTATCTTGGAAAATGCTTTGCTCTATCTCATTATCTGGACATGTCTCTCTAGCTCCGCTTTGAGCTCCTTGATCTTTCATCTACAGGATGAGATCCAATTTAGCTTAGCAAGGACATAGCCTTTCAAAACCACATCTTTTATCTTCTGCATTCATCCAAGTACATTTCTACTGCAGGGAACCCTGTGGAAGATCCTAGTTGTTTTGTTTCTCAGATAGTTGTTGCATAAAAGAGCTCTTCTTTTAATTTTCTCCCTGCTAAAGTATAGGCTCTGTACTTAACTGATTGTGATGCTAACTCATTATCATCTATTCTTCAGTCGTACAGAGTAGGCAGCAAAGTTTTCTTCTGAAGACATTCATTTAATGAGAAATGCTGAAGGTCTGACTTTAGTTGCAAAGGTCACTGATTGACCGGTTGCAAAATTGTTAAGTCTAGTAAGAGCAGGAAAAGTGTGCTGTTGCTGTGCCTGTAAATGTCGTGTCAGCTGCTGTTGGGATAAAAAGCATGAGCATAAGAAAACATGGATAGAAAAGAAACTTGTTGTGATTTCTGCACAAGAGGAAGTATGAAGCACTTATTTCAGTGGCTAAGACAGTATCATCATTGGGCCAGTTCTCTTCAACATCTTTTGAACAACCTGGACACAGCACTTGAAGGAATATTAAGAAAGTTTGCCAAAGACACTAAATTGGGAGGAGCTGTGAACTAACTCCCTTGAGGGCACAGAGACCTTGCCGAGAGATCTTGCCAAATAGGAGAGATGGGCAATTCTTGCTGGCCGGGAGTCTATGCACAAATCACAAAAGGGGCGGGACTGCTGGGGACGGCGTCTCAAGCTGGGTTTTTTCCAGCATCAGTCTCATTACATGGTGATGACAATGGGAAGCTGCCAGCAGCTCACGTCCCCAGCAGCAGACAAAGAACTTAATGTTACAACTGACTTGAAAAGTTTTTTGACCAATCACACAAAGCAAAAGCATATTGACAGTACTTCTATCCAATCACTATAAAGACATGTACCTGGGCTTAGAACAATGCTCGCTTCTTTCGAATAAAAGACCTGCTTGTAAGCCTTAAGATACAATGCACAGAGCTCCATTATTAAGCTTAGAACTACCTAACATCTGGCTAGATATACTTTGCTGTAGCTTAGGGAGTTATTCTAGACAAGCATTAAGACACAGACCATTGTTCCATTTGTCCTTACTTTTCTACTTCTCATCTAATTTTTCTGCTGACAAACCTTATGACTACTGCTTAGCTCCAATGACAGTTCTGCTGTCTCTGAGGCCTTCCTTTTGCAGCTTTCCCAAACCCCTCTGTTTTTGAGGATTCCCACAGGCAATCACCAACCAGATGGAGTGGAACAAGGGCAAGTGCTGGATTCAGCACCTGCAACTGGGCAATCCTGGTGGGTGTATAGACTGGGGAGGGAGCAAGAGGCTGGGAGAAGCACTGCAGAAAGGGACCCAGGCTCCTGGCCAATGGCAAGCTGAATGTGCATCAGCAGTGCCCTGGCAGCCAGGAGGGCCAAGCCTGTCCTGGGGTGCATCAGGCACAGCATCACCAGCTGGGCAAGGGAGGGGATTGTCTTGCTCTGCTCTGCTCTGCTCTGCTCTGCTCTGCTCTGCTCTGGGGCGGAATCACCTTGGTATTAGAAAGTCCTCAAATGAGGTCTACAAAGACAGGACTCAAAGAAATGGCATGCAGCTGAGTCAGGGGAGGTTTAGGTCGGGTATCAGGAAAAAGTTTTTAACCAGAGAATGGCTGGGCACTGGAAGAGTCTTTCCAGGGAGTGGTCACACCATCACAACTGTCTGAGTTTGGGACATTGCTCTCAAGCATATGGTGTGATTCTCAAGGATGGCCCCAGGCAGGGCCAGGAGTTGGACTGATGATGATCCGCATGGGGTCCTTCCAATTCAACAGATTCGACGACTCGATGGCTCTGTCCTGGCCACTCAAGGTATATTGCTTGGTCTCATCAGATTTTGATCTGCTCTTGTTGTTGGTCAGACTTTGTCCCTAGTGGCTAATGATATTTATCACAAAAGACAAAGTGCCTTTTCTCAATTTTCTCAAGCAATTGGAACATGCGCCTTAGAATCCTAAAAAAGTCTTTTCTTTGAAACAGCACTGTAGTGTTTTTCACTGCCCAGTAGTCTTTCCAGATCTTAAGGAGAAAGAAGGCAAAATGAGGGGACGTATTACAATGAATGATTGTCAGTTTTCTGGTTCTTTAGCAGTATATTTGTACTTCCACTATTCTTTTCTGTAAAATCATGGTTTTCTATAATATCCAATTTTCTAGCAAGACACATTTCTGCAACTGAGCCCATCAGTCTTTGTGAAAAGATATTGTCAAAAGTACAAAACATATGAATAGGCAGTGACAAGTGAGGGAAAAAAGGAGTATGAGAAGCAGCTGCATGATACTAAAGTGAGACAAGAAGGAGGAGAAGGTGCTCCAGTTGACAGAGCAAAGAATCCCCCACAGGCCCTGGAGGACATCATCATCAAGCAAGTTGTCTCCCAGCAGTCCCTGGAGAACCGTGGAGGAACACAATGGAGCTCGTGGGGAGCTCCATGCCACAGCAGGTGACTGTGCCTTGAAGGAAGCTGCAGCTTGTGGAGGGAGAGAGGGCCAGAAAAGCATCCTTGACCTCTTGGAAGAGTGGAAGAGCACATGCAAATCTTCAACAGCTGCTAACTCTAATCTATTCTCTTTCCACTTCTTGTCTTAGGTAAGTAAGAAGACAACCCAAGAATTAGAAGCCTAAATTCTTTTGCTTGAGGCTCCCATTCTTTCTGCCATTCTCTTCAAATTTAGTTTGAAGTAAAACTCATGATAAAGTTCTTAAGGCTTGATGTTCAGGCTTTTCAGAAAATAGGGAGTGCAAATAACTCTTGTCACTGTCATTTTTTTCATAGAAGGAAAAAAGGGAAATTACTGGTTTTCAAGGACTTAGGGAAATCCATTGGTAACGGTGGTGAGACGGAAGAGTTTAATTAATCTGAAAAGAGAATGTCGTGGAGCTACCTCAGCTCTGTACAAGTTTTTTTACCAGGAAGTCTAGACTTTTAAACAGACTAAGGACACAATAGTTATCTCTGGGAATATTTTAGTATGTATAGTACATTCATCTTTAAATAGTTCTATCTGTTTGACAGTTATGACTTGGGCTTTAATTTTGATGTGAAAAGAAATATTTGTGATTCAGATCATTTCCATTTCTGAAGCATTTCAGTTGTTGACTGTTTTTGTTGTCTCCTGAGGGCGGGGAAATAGTCTTTGTACCAATACTGAAACAAACTAGATGGAAAAATTTGTTTTCCTCATTCTTTTCTGTCTATTCGAACAGGCACAGCAGCAAGACCACTGCTGTGAGTCTGAGTGGCCCTTCCACTCCAGGATGACAAACTTGAATGTTATTTATGCTAGTATGTTATTTGCACCCATTTCTGATGCCGGCTGTTAACTGTTGTGCAGAAAGATCTGTCAGCCTTTTTCACAGGAAGACACTTCTGAATTGCTTCACTTGTCTCTGAAGCAGAGAACTAAGCTGGCACTCCATTTCTGAGATCTTGCTGTGTTAGCCCCCAAACCCATTTCTTTCAAATGCCTTTTACTTTCAACCAAAGCACTGCATTACTTCATGATGTAATCTCTTGTTCTTAATGTTCGGGGGATTGTTTTAGACTGATAAGAACATATTGCAGTAAGCAGGTAGAACATCTATCTTAAGCAGTATCCATCACTTGGCTTTGGTTCATTATCATAACATCTGCAAGGAATCTCATTTACAATCAATGGATGGGCTGGGGTAACGGGCCACAGGTTTAGGAATCTTTCTCCAATTAATTTTGCGTTAAAATTTAGCTCTTATCATTTCAATTGGGTCTTTATTAAAACAATCATCTATTTATTACCTGTACCACAATGACCTGTGTACCTGTACCACAGTCAACAGTGGCTGAGCATCCTACAACAATTCCAAGAAGAAGAATGGTCTGAACCCCCAGTGCAGCACAAGAAGTCTGTCATCAAGCCAGAGTCCCGCAGGCGTTTTCTCAGCCTGGAGAAGAGCAGACTCCGGGCAAATTGTTAGAGCAGCTCTCCAGTAGCTGAAGACAGCCTACCAGAAGGAGGCAGGTGAGCTACACAAGGGCACGGAGCAATAGGAAAAGTGTGGATGGCTTTAAAACCTGAAGAGTATAGGTTTCCTTTGGCTATTGGGAAGAAATTCCTTGCCAAGATGGTTGTTAGACACTAGAACATGTTGTGGGTGACCAATTCCTGGAAGTGATCAAGGCCAGCTTGAATGGGTCTTTGAGCTTAAGGCGGTCTAGTGGAAGATGTCCCTGACAATGACATGCTGGGGAGGACGTAGGTGAATTTAAGGTCCCTTCCAAAGACAACCATTCCATTATTCTATGGTAATCATTCTGTACAGTAGCAGTAAGAAGTTGAAGCTAGAAATAACATATTCATGCTGAGAAACTGCTATCCAAGGAGTTGAACTGTTTGGGTCTCACATTTATGGGCCATTTAGCAATACTATATTTAATATCTAGTCCTCGCTCTTTATCATACACGCAAGTATTTTATCATCTTTAACGTTTCTGACATTTGGGAATTTTCTTCCCTTCTCTCTCTTTCTTTCTTTCTTTCTTTCTTTTTCTCTTTCTCTCTTTCCTTCTTTCTTTTCTTTCCTTCCCCCACTTCCTTCCTTCACTGCCTTCCTTCCACTATGTCCTTCTTTCTGCCACGTCCTTCTGCCACTTCCTTCCCTCCCTCTGTCCACTTTGATGTTAATTTGCAAACTGTCAAATAGTTACAGGAAATTACTCACAAGTATTTTATCATCTTTAACGTTTCTGACATTTGGGAATTTTCTTCCCTTCTCTTTCTTTCTTTCTTTCTTTCTTTCTTTCTCTCTCTTTCTTTCTTTCCTTCTTTCTTTCCTTCTTTCATTCCCTCTTTCCTTCTTTCCCTCTTTCCCTCTTTTTCCCTTCCTTTTCTTTCTTTCTTTTTCTTTCTTTCTTTCTTTCTTTCTTTTTCTCTTTCTCTCTTTCCTTCTTTCTTTTCTTTCCTTCCCCCACTTCCTTCCTTCACTGCCTTCCTTCCACTATGTCCTTCTTTCTGCCACGTCCTTCTGCCACTTCCTTCCCTCCGTCCCTCCACTTTGATGTTAATTTGCAAACTGTCAAATAGTTACAGGAAATTACTCTTCTTTAAATATCATTTTGAAGCTTAGAAATGAATAACAAAATTGTGTCAAAACATGGCATTTAAAAGCCATCTGAAAGTGAGAACTAGCTATTGAAAAGACAAAAATACAAAAACGAAATGATGGAGTGGATGGTTTTAAGGGATATTCTTTGTATGGCTTTGATACAAAGGAGGATCTCAATTTTTACACCTTCTAAAAACACATCTTGAAACTTACTACTTTCCGTGTAGTGACAAAAATATTTCCAAAACAAGGAAATTGATTTATGCAGATGAAAATATCATCTCCCAAATAGTCCTCATCAAGTCCAAAAGATTACCCTGCTTTTACGTAGTAAGCTTTATGGAGATTTCTAGTCTCACACAAACAAAGAAGAATCTCTCAAATGACTAGAAAATCTTTAAAAGCAAAATAACCTTTAAGAAAAAAGATCCAAAAAAGAGCAGGGAATTATATACGTCCACACTTGTTACATGTTGGTTACTAATATTGGCTCTAGTTTGTTGGCGAGTACACTTCCCATTCACGCACGCACGCACCCCTCTTCCTTTTGCACACAGATGTGTGATATTGGGTCTCAAAGAATGGACTATTTTCTCTTAGATAGGTTTTGGTTCTCAAAGTCAAAGCGTAGTCTTCCTGGCTCTATTACCAGGATTTTGTTCCGGGAAGGGAATGTGCTTGTGCCTGTTAGAAATGGGGAGGAGGGGACAGAAAGCAAAGCCATTTGAAGACAACCTGCAGCAGAACTAAGAACGAAGGGTGCTTCTTGACTGCACAGCAAAAGAAATCTCGGGAGTAAAATGGAGGAAAACTTGAGGTGCTGATAGAGTTGCTCCTTGTGACAGCTTTCAAACGTACAGAAAACAGCACTTCCTCATTCTCCTGCCTTTTCAATTCACATTAACATTGGAAGAAAAGGGGTTTTGGACAACTTTCTTTTGCTTCTTGCTAAACACTCTGCTGACACTCCGTGCAACTTCCAGAAAAAGATCAAGGATGCTTTTTGTACTGGGACAGTTTCTCCTTGCGAGACATAGTAGAAAAGCTTTTTGCTAAGATGTAGGCGACAAGAGACGCAGATTCAGAGATACGGAGCTCTCCGAAGGTAGGGGCCGCTCCCGGGCGTCTTTCCGCAGAAGCCGTGCTCCGGAGCGCACCGCGACCGGCACAATGCTCTGTGTGCAAAGAAGCGGCTTCTTCGCCTCCGGGAGACGGAGACCGCGGCCGCCTCTTTAAAAGCCAAGAAAAAAGTCGCACAACATGGGGAGTGTGTGTGCAGTTGTCAAACCTAAAGAAAACAGTACCTTAGCACTCTCCTGCCTTTTCTATTCACATTACCATTCAAAAAGAAGGAGTTTTGGACAACTTTCTTTTGCTTCTTGCTAAACATTCTGCAGACCTCCGTGCAACTTCTAGAACAAGAGCGGAGATGCTTTCCGTACTGGCACAGTTTGTCCTGGCAAGACATAGTAAAAAAGCTTTTTGCTCAGTTTTATGCAACGAGAGAGGCAGAAGGCAGAGATATGGAGCTCTCCGAAACGAAGCCCCCTGCCAGGGCGTCTTTTGTCAGAAGCCGCTCTCCGGAGAACACCGCCACCGGCACAATGCTCTGTGCGCGAAGAAGCCGCTTCTTCGCCTCCGGGAGACTCGGCGAGCGGCAGCTTCCCAAAGGCGAAGATGCAAGCCGCAGCACACCGATATAGCGTGTGCAGCTTTCAAATTGATAGAAACGAGTACTTTAGCATTCTCCTGCCCTTTCATTCACATTATATTCGAATAAAAGGAGTTTTGGGACACTATGTTTTTCTTCTTGATAAACACTCTGCAGTCCTCTGTACAACTTTTAGAAGAAGATCGGGGATGTTTTGTGTACTGGCACAGTTCCTCCTTGCAAGATATGGTGGAAAAGATTTTTGCTGAGTGTTGAGCGAAAAGACACACAGAAGACAGAGATACGCAGCTCTCCGAAGCAAAATGCCGGTCCTGGGCAGCTTTCGGCACAAACCGCTCTCCAAAGCTCCCGGCGCCCGGCACAATGCTCTGTGCGCAAAGAAGCCGCTTCTTCGCCTCCAGGAGACGGAGACAAGGGCAGCTTCCAAAAGGCTAAGAAGCAACCGCCCAATACCAGCATAACCTGAGCACCTTTCAAACAAATAGAAAAGACTACTTTACCACTCTCCTGACTTTTCCATTCACAATATAATCAAATAAAAGGAGTTTTCGACAACTATCTTTTTCTTCTAGTTAAACAGTTCGAATACCTATGTGCATCTTTTCGAGAAAGATCCGGGATGTTTTGTGTACTGGCACAATTTCTCCTTGCAAGATATGGTGGAAAAGCTTTTTACTAAGTGTTGAGCGACAAGAGACGCAGAAGACGCAGATACGGAACTCTCCGATTCTAAGTGCCGGTCCCGGGCATCTTTCGGCTCAAGCCGCTCTCCGAAAATCACCGAAAGAATGCTCTGTGCGCAAAGAAGCCGCTTCTTCGCCTCCGGGAGACTCGGCGAGCGGCAGCTTCCCAAAGGCGAAGATGCAAGCCGCACCAAACAGGCACAGTGTGGGCAGCATCCAAACTTAGAGAAAACAGTACTTTACTACTGTCTTGCCTTTTCCATTGTTATTATATTCGAATGGAACGAGTTTTGGACAACAATTTTTCCGTATTGCAAAACTCTTTACAGACCTCCGTGCAAGTTTAGAAAATGATTTTGGATTTTTTCTATACTGGCAGAGTTTCTCTTTCCAAGATATGGTGGAAAAGCTTTTTGCTGAGTGTTGAGCGGCAAGACACGCAGAAGACGCAGATACGCAGCTCTCCGAAGCTAAGTGCCGGTCTGGGGCATCTTTCTGCACAAACCGCTCTCAGGAATTTCCTGCGCTCAGCACAATGTTGTGCGCAAAGAAGCCGCTTCTTCGTCCCCGGGAGACGGAGAGCGCGGCACCTTCCCAAAGGCTAAGAAAAAAAGTCGCCGATAACAGCATAATCTGAGCACCTTTAAAACAAATAGGAACGAGTACTTTACCACTCTCCTGACTTTTCCATTCACAAAATATTCGAATAAAAAGAGTTTTGAACAACTATTTTTTGCTATGAGCTACTCTCTAAAGACCTGTTTGCACCCATTAGCACACCATCGGTGATGTTTACTGGCACAGTTCCTCTTTGCAAGATATGGTGGAAAAGCTTTTTGCTGAGTGTTGAGCGGCAAGACACGCAGAAGACGCAGATACGCAGCTCTCCGATTCTAAGTGCCGGTCCACGGCTTCTTTCGGCACAAACCGCTCTCAGGAGCTCCCTGCGCTCGGCACAATCTTGTGCGCAAAGAAGCCGCTTCTTCGCCTCCGGGAGACGGAGAGAACGGCATCTTCCCGAAAGGCGAAGATGCAAGCCGCACCACACAGGAACAGTGTGGGCAGCATCCAGACTTAGAGAAAACAGTACTTTACTACTGTCTTGCCTTTTCCACTGATATTATATTCGAAAGGAACAAGTTTTGGACAACTATCTTTTCCTTCTTGCAAAACTCTTTGCCGACCTCCGTGCAAGTTTAGAAAATGATTTTGGATGTTTTCTATACTGGCAGAGTTTCTCTTTGCAAGATATGGTGGAAAAGCTTTTTGCTGAGTGTTGAGCGGCAAGACACGCAGAAGACGCAGATACGGAGCTCTCCGATTCTAAGTGCCGGTCCCCGGCTTCTTTCGGCACAAACCGCTCTCAGGAGTTCCCTGCGCTCGGCACAATCTTGTGCGCAAAGAAGCCGCTTCTTCGCCTCCGGGAGACGGAGAGAACGGCATCTTCCCGAAAGGCGAAGATGCAAGCCGCACCACACAGGAACAGTGTGGGCAGCATCCAGACTTAGAGAAAACAGTACTTTACTACTGTCTTGCCTTTTCCACTGATATTATATTCGAAAGGAACGAGTTTTGGACAACTATCTTTTCCTTCTTGCAAAACTCTTTGCCGATCTCCGTGCAAGTTTAGAAAATGATTTTGGATGCTTTCTATACTGGCAGAGTTTCTCTTTCCAAGATATGGTGGGAAAGCTTTTTGCTGAGTGTTGAACGCCAAGACACGCAGAAGACGCAGATACGGAGCTCTCCGATTCTAAGTGCCGGTCCCCGGCTTCTTTCGGCACAAACCGCTCTCAGGAGTTCCCTGCGCTCGGCACAATGCTCTGTGCGCATAGAAGCCGCTTCTTCGCCTCCGGGAGACGGAGAGAACGGCATCTTCCCGAAAGGCGAAGATGCAAGCCGCACCACACAGGAACAGTGTGGGCAGCATCCAGACTTAGAGAAAACAGTATTTTACCACTCTCCTGCCTTTTCCACTGATTTTATATACGAAAGGAACGAATTTTGGACAACTATCTTTTCCGTATTGCAAAACTCTTTGCCGACCTCCGTGCAAGTTTAGAAAATGATTTTGGATGTTTTCTATACTGGCAGAGTTTCTCTTTGCAAGATATGGTGGGAAAGCTTTTTGCTGAGTGTTGAACGCCAAGACACGCAGAAGACGCAGATACGGAGCTCTCCGATTCTAAGTGCCGGTCCCCGGCTTCTTTCGGCACAAACCGCTCTCAGGAGTTCCCTGCGCTCGGCACAATCTTGTGCGCAAAGAAGCCGCTTCTTCGCCTCCGGGAGACGGAGAGAACGGCATCTTCCCGAAAGGCGAAGATGCAAGCCGCACCACACAGGAACAGTGTGGGCAGCATCCAGACTTAGAGAAAACAGTACTTTACTACTGTCTTGCCTTTTCCACTGATATTATATTCGAAAGGAACGAATTTTGGACAACTATCTTTTCCGTATTGCAAAACTCTTTGCAGACCTCCGTGCAAGTTTAGAAAATGATTTTGGATGTTTTCTATACTGGCAGAGTTTCTCTTTGCAAGATATTGTGGGAAAGCTTTTTGCTGAGTGTTGAGCGGCAAGACACGCAGAAGACGCAGATACGCAGCTCTCCGAAGCTAAGTGCGGGTCCACGGCTTCTTTCGGCACAAACCGCTCTTAGGTGCTCACCGCGACCGACCCAATGTTGTGTGTGCGAAGAAGCCGCTTCTTCGCCTCCGGGAGACGGAGAGAACGGCATCTTCTCGAAAGCGGAGATGTAAGCTGCACCAAACAGGCACAGTGTGGGCAGCATTCAGACTTAGAGAAAACAGTATTTTACCACTCTCCTGCCTTTTCCATTGTTATTATATTCGAAAAGAACGAGTTCTGCACAACTATCTTTTCCGTCTTGCAAAACTCTTTTCAGACCTCTGTGCAAGCTTTAGAACATGATTTTGGATATTTTATTTACTGGCAGTATTTCTCTTTGCAAGATATGGTGGAAAAGCTTTTTGCTGAGTGTTGAGCGGCAAGACACGCAGAAGACAGAGATACGCAGCTCTCCGATGCTAAGTGCCGGTCCACGGCGTCTTTCGGCACAAGCCGCTCTCCAGCGCTCACCGCGACCGGCCCAATGCTCTGTGTGCGAAGAAGCCGCTTCTTCGCCTCCGGGAGACTCGGCTAGCAGCAGCTTCCGAAACGCGACAAACAAATATTATCACCACCGGCATTGTGTCCCGGGCGTCTTTCGGCACAAGCGCCGCACCGGAGCGTACCGCCACCGGCGCAATGCTCTGTGCGCGAAGAACTCGATTCTTCGCCTCCCGGGATCTGAAAGAAGAAGCATAAGCTTAAGACGCCCTTGCCTCAGTTGTGTACAGGTTTGGGCGCTCCTCTCGATTAATTGTGCCATTCCTGACAGCAGGTGTCGCTGTTGGTCAAGCTTTGAGTATGCTTAAGAAGTTTCGATGCTGGGTGGTCAAACAACTCAAGGTAAGATCAGCGATTTTAAATCAGCTTCTCACTGGTGTAGATACCATTAGTCATTGCACACTGCAAAATAATGCTGCTCTAGTTTTCTTGTTAGCACATGGGCACGAGTGTGAGGATTTTGAAGGAATGTGTTTTTTGAACCTCTCTAACCATTCTGCAGTCATTCACTGGAAACTCAAACAAGGACAAGATAACATGAAGAAATTGATTGGGAATGAGAGGGTTACGCATGAATGGTTTGAGAGATGGGAAACAACTCAATGGTTGGAAGATCTTGTAAAGGGAACTTTATTGTTACTAGTAGTCATTATTATATTGCTTCTTGTTATTCCATGCATCATGAAACTGGTGAGCCTCTTGGAAGTAAATACAGTGAAAAGGGTTTAGCTGGTGCAAGACGAAGAAGGGGGAAATTGTAGCAATGTATCTGAACCTCTTCGACTAAAGGGTGCACCAGCCATCCAGCTGGAATATGTTCTTATCAGAATTTTCTCAGAGCCCTCTGGAATTCATCAAGGTTACTAAGACATAAGCCGTGCTAAAATAAGAAAGAGAAGCTGAGAAACCAAATTCCAAGACTACAAGAACTCGATAACGGGGGGCAGCAAAGCGCCTGGACTGTAACCAAACGTATCTTCTGAGAATGTGTGGACATAACAAAGGCACCAAGATAAAAATGCGGGCCTAGCGTGTGCAGAGATTTAGAATGTGTAAGTGCAACATGTCAACAATCAACGGCTTCTGCTTAATCCTCTTGCTCTGTTGTCCTGGAGTCCTGAATTTCCCACAAGGAAAGCCCTACTAAAAGGGCTCTGATTTTAATGATAGTTGCTGTCTAGACCATGAATAATGGGAAGAGTTCTTTCAAATCTTTCCCTCGCTGACATCTGTAAGTTTCATCTTTTCCTGATTGTACTGGTGGCTATACATTAGTTATGACTAGAAAGGAATGAGTTTTAGGGATATGTGGCAAGGAAATTGGTAGCTCTGCTTCCATTTCCATTGTCTAAGAAGAATTCTGATTAGTTTTGGACTTTTCATAGACCTCTGACTAGATTGCATTTGTCTTTGATTGAGCCCGTAAATTTTAGGCTACTAGGCTTGACCAATGAATAGAAAAGGGAAAGTCACACAGCTTAGGTGGTTCTCTTGTCAACAACTTCTCAATAGTAGGGCGATTTCTGTCCTCAAGTTTGTTACTTCAGCTAGCAGATTATGCTCACTCCAAAAGAAGGTGAGAAGTTTGCTACCGTAAATGGTCCGATAATTCTTCCTGCTTCTTTGTGACTCTTTTGTATGACTGGATTCTGTATTATTGGAGTTTGTTATAAAAAGTTGGATTAAATTGCGTGCGTCCGCTCTTGGGGGAAACAGTATTTAGCCAATAACATCTAGGCTTTTATCGACCTGAGACTGTCTGAACGGACCGGACGCTTTAAACACAGTAATTCCTGCTAGTTCCAATTCCATTTTTAGACTCGACAAACCGAATGGTAAACCTGCACCAGTAGGGAGGGACATTGGACTTTCTCCTTTTTAGAGAGAAACTAATGAAAAAGTTTCAGCAGAATCATAGCAGGCTGTAAAATAAGAAAGGCATCATGAAAAGAGGCCAATCCTATCCTCTTAGATATGGCTAGTTGTGATTGGACATGAATGAAATATGTCAACTCTGTGTTCCTGGGTATCACATCAGTAACAGCTACTTCAACTGCTGTAGTTGTCTCCTAAAGCTAAGAACAGAATCCAAAGAATTGTGATTCCATGGTCCCAATTCACCCTGTGATGGTGACAGGTGAAAAAGGAGTGGAAGGTGCACGGGTAAATTAACTTGAATGGCCTATCTAAATCAGCAGCCACTGATTTCCTGAAAACTTCAACAGGTCAGTTGACCTGTTGGGATTCTTTTAATCCATGGTCATGTTTTTCTTGGGATTCTTGTAACCTTTCCCCATTCGTTCAGCCTTTGCTGACATTTCAAGTATCTCGACAAGCTGGACATGTGTTGTCTTTCTTTATCATGTCATAATTCCCTTCAAAGGCTTGTTTGCCTCAAGTCTTATTTTTGCTGGTTTTCTGCTAGTTGATTGTCAGAGGGCAGCAGGTGCTTTGTAAGAGCAAGTACACAATCTTATAGCTTGCTTTTCTTTTGATTTGGCCTGTCTAGAAAACTGAATGACTGAACATTTCCGACAGAATTTTCTCTCCCCATTACGTTTCACCGGAAGGGCAGAGGCAAATCATCTACTTAAACTCTTGGCACGGAAGAAAATAGTGGTTTGCTGCTGCATATAGGTAGAAGCTTACAAAAGGAAGGCCTTGGGCTGAGGGCCGTTACTTTGGCTAAGTAGAAAAGGACTATGGGAAGGTGAGGCCGCTGAATCAGAGGTAGATCAACAAGTTCTAGAATCGTCACGTGTTCACAGCGGGGTGTATGATGGTTGGTTGAATGAATTTTGTTATGGCTTAAAGCTATGGAACTGATAAAGGCCTGAGTGCTTCAAAAGCCTGGTTTTTGCAAAAAAGCAGCTCCCCTCTGCACTTGCCTGGGGACTCTGCATCACTAGGGACCCTCACTCCCAGTTTGCCAAGGAGATGATCAGTAGGAATGTTGCAGAGCTGCTGTGTCCATATGAACGGAATGGCAAAGAGTGAAGCGGTGGGTAGTTTTGGGCTTTAATACAATGCTGCTGCATTGGTGCCAGTTTAGTCGGTTTTCCATCAGTGGCCTTTCTGTCTAGAAGTACACTGCCCAGTCTTTCTAGCATGTGATGCCATTTCCTTCCTGTTGTTTTAATACCTTCCTTCAGTTGAAAGGATGATACAATCTTTACATTTTGAAGATCCCTGTTAGGAAACACTATGCCAGAGGAGTCATTGCTCCCTTTTCTTCTGCCTCCTTTGTAATTTTCAGAGACTCATTTCAAATTTCTGCTAATGTCGAGAAGAATACTGAGACTACTCAGCAGGGTTGACGCTCTCAGCTGCTTTCCTCTTTCATACTGCTTCATACTGTATGTGACTTAATGGCCTGGTTTTGTCATCCGCATTTTGCTGTGATCTGTGAACACAAAAAGAAGTCTTTGTTTTTTGCAAGAACTACCCCTAGGAGGATTTGTGTTCCTTTTGATTTCTACGGTGTTAGCCCTGTTGCAGAAAAAAAGGAGATTGTACCCTCTTCTTGTGCTCTCATTCCCTCCTCTCTGCTCTGCATGTCCTAGTTAATCTACTGCCATGACTCATTTGGCATCATCTCATCGTGCAAATTCTGCACAGTTGCATGGACTTACAAATGCCAGGTGCCAAGGAGCTAATATAACCATTCAAAGATTAAAGAATTGTAGGGCTGGGCAAGTTCAGCTGCTGAAACTGTAAGTGGTCAAGTCATGCCATATTAAAGAGACAGAGCAAAGCAGTTCATCTAGGACTTTGAACTGGACACCTCTGAGAATAACAGCTTGACAGCAATGACACAGCCATCTTCCTAGCTGTATTCCAGAAAGAGAAAAGGGACACCTTCAATGGTTAAGATGTTTGGCATGAGAAAACAGCAAGAAATGTAGCACAAAATACTTGAGCCAGATAAAGTGCGTTTTTCTCGTGAGAATTTTGCAGTTGTTCTTTCTTGTCTGTGCCTTTACTTTTCACAGAAGACAGGGAGGGCGTTTAATTATTATTGTTCTTTTGTTTTCTATTCTTGGCCTCCCTCTTTCCACCTGCCATTAACAATTTTGCCTTGCTTGACTGGCTTGTCTTTCTTTACTTCTAGAAGGTTACATGAGGTCCTCCAACCTTGTCATAAACATTCGCATACAGTGGAAAGGAGTAGAAGGTACATCTAAATGCACAAAACAGACCCAGAAAAATAGAGGTTTTTTACAGTCTTTGAGAACAAGATATCTTTGAACTGAGTAATGCTTTAACTTTTAGTCCACTCATTACTATTATTACAAGTGTTTGGCCTTTAGTACATAGCCTTTGAAATCATCCAGCCCAATATTTTTGGCTAATTTTGTTTTAGTTCTCTCGGGGACTTTGTTTCTTAAGGAATAGTCCAGAGCGAGAGTGTCCACGGTAGAGTTATGCTGCCATAATAAAAGCGTCGTAAATTCTGGTACAGTTTGTGCTGGTAATAGGTCTAGGAAAGAAAGGTTTTACATCTTTTTTGACTTTCAAATGTAACCATTATTTGAAACAGTTAAGAGTTGGGCTTTCCCCCCCTCCAAAATACTTCTCTCTGGAATGTTACTCAGGGATTACACATAAAAGCTCACCCCATAAAATATGTTGCGGATAATCTGCAGTAAGCGCAGCTTAGCAGCTAGAGATGATTATGTGGGTTAAATGACATTCCTTCCTTCTGCGGTGATGGAAACTCTGTCTAGGCAGACATACTCAACAAACGTTACCATGGCTTAGCTCCTCTCCTAAACTTCATGTGCATTTTAAAACTTTCCAAGAAGGTGAATTCAAGCTCCTTCATTGCTCTGTGCTGGAGTCCCAAGAAAATATCAGTGTGCTTTTTGTCATTTACAGCTGTCATTGCTTAGCTCTTGAACATGAGACTCTCTCATGACTGATGAAAGTTGTCTAGTTAAGAGTGGGTCAAAGACACGCTCCTGCTCTAGAAGGAGATGAGAAGGTTTCTGCAGTCTTTGTCATCTCTACTGCTTGTGATTTCTAGACAAAACCAGTGGGAAGTTTTCTGAAGGCAGTCCAGAAGCTGGCAATATGGACAGCTTACAACCAAACACTTGCTGCACTGCTACCACGGTGATACCAGGAAGGACTTAAAAAATTTAAACGGGCAAACAAAGCAGTTGGAAGGAAAAGAACATTAACCATTATTCCAGTCTTCTAATATATCCTCCTTTAAGTCATCATTTTCATGCAGTTTAACAGCTTGCCTTGGTATCCCTCAAAAGGAATCTGAGACAGAGTAAGCTTTTTAATGCAGTAGATGTGACACACGTGCAGGCCAAGTTGCCTTTGTTGACATCAAATGCCAGTTATGCTTGAGCTACCCTTTGCTTAAGGTACTTTGCTTACACTAAGAATTTTACTCCTCATTGAGCAAATTTTGCTGTCATGATTGAGTAAATTTTATTCATGATAGAGTGAATTTTACTGTCACTCAGAATTTTACTGTCATGATTGGCATGGAAATTTTTCAAGGAAAGCTCTGGATAGCAATGTTTGTGTAAAAATAGTATTTTATCTCCTGTATTTGTGTGAAGCAGGTAAGCCTTTTGCTGTCACCAGTGTTGCTTACCCTTTCATGTCATATCCCTCTTCATATCCATATTCTGCTGAAGGCTTAGTAATCTACTTTAAAATTGGCCCGTGGAATAAGACTCCTTTTCCTTTTTGAAAGCTAATGTCATTTGACCTACTGACAGTAAATAATTCATGAATTGTAAGTCCCCAGCTAGCATCTTTTACGCATATTCTAACCTTCTAAAGAAGTAACAAAAACACTCTCCAATACTTGACTTTCTTAAGCACACAAAATGCTTCCCTCCTTTGCAGTTGGCATCTGTAAAACGAACCACATCTCTGCAGTATTTTAACGTGCACCATATTTAGCCAAGTAATTCAAAAGAAATAAAAAGCAGCCCCTTCAATTTGGAAATATTTTTGAATTGTTTTTGAATATACAAACCATACCCTTACCGTACGCATTGCATGCAGATTTAATCGTCGTGAAAGCAAACCCTATGTTTCTGTTGGGATAGCACGGTTTTCCAGTTTCCACAATTGTTCTTGGCACAGTTTTCTACTTATGTGACTGTTAGGACACTCACAGGTACTTCTAAGGTACTGTAGTAAGCGGAAAAGGAGGAGAGGTTGTGCCTTATTTCTGGCTTCCTTTGGTTTTCGTTTTGGTTTTCTTCCTCTTGCTCTTTTTCATGTCACCTTTCTAGATACTGTGGTTTAGATTTGCAGTTTACTAAGCTGTGTTTTCTGTCTGGAATTCTTTGAAATTCCGAGAGGAACCCCACCGGTAAATATGCATCTTTTTATGATTTGCTAGCTACATAGAAAATCTTCCTGCTGCTCTAAAATGCTTTTATTTGATATGCATTTTTATCACCATTCCAATGAAAAGAAAAGTTCCTCTATTCACTGCTTTTGTACTGGATTCAGTTCAATGTGCGCTAATGGTGCAAAAAAGTCCTGCTGGAAGAAAGGATCTGCATACCAATTGACCAAGACATGTGCTACAAGGGTCTTGGAAAGGTTCAAAGTTTCTCTACCTTTCTGGCAGTCTGTCTTCACAGCAGGACTTGATGAGGGATTTTGCTGGCGTTTCTTTGACAGAAAGCAATAACAAAGCAAGCAAAATGGAGCAGCAAAAGAAGATAGCAGCAAAAGGTACATTATTCCCTCTGTTATTATCATTGTCGAAAGAGATTTTTTCTCGCCATGTTACATCAAATACCTTAGTAGAGCTAAAGACTAGAAAAACGCAGCTCTGTTCTGGATTCATTAAAAGCAAAGCCATCTGTGGACAGAAGTGCCCAGCGTGATGCTGGGAACTCCTAGCTGGTTTCAGTAAGCTGTCTGGAGAACGGCATTTTCGGTGGGCTTTACTAGCGTGTCTGTAAGGAGGGGGAGTTTATGTGCCGCTTTGAGCCCTGAGAGTGCCATAGGCAAAGAGACCCATCGTGTAGCTCTCTGAGCAGCCACAGCACACTGAGGCATGATGGATTACTCCCAGAGTTCACGTGGTAGAAAGGTTTTCTGCCCCCGTGAAGGACGACACATCCATTTGCTTGAATAGAGCCATTCTGTAGGTTACAATGGTAACTTGAATTCATCAAGTTTGTGCTATTTGTACAATGGCAGTGAGCTTGGATTCTTAAGCTTCTCGTGTTTGACCTGTTTCCTGTTTCAGTAAATAGCGAAACTTCCAAGGACTGCAGCGACAAGAAGATGAAGCTGCTAGTGTATTTCAAATGTTTGCCTAATAAAATGGTGATTTTTGCACATATTCGCAATGGAAATTTACGGTACCGAAACACCAGCTCTGCTCAGGGCAATTCTGAAATTGACTTGAGCTCTTTTCCCTGTTTCTTAGCAGGTGAACTGAGATACTTCTAGCTTCCAAGGCAAGGCGTTTGACAGCAGCTTCAAAAAGGCCCAGGCTGTTGGATGAAAAGGTGAAAAAACTGAGGGAAATGGGGGGAAATTTCACTTCTGGTTTATGTCATAGATTCAGCCAGATGATCAACAAGCATTAGTTTTATGAGGTACCAGCGTAGTCTTTCACTCTTGCAGATCCCCAAAAGCTTAACCTTCCAGCAGCTTCTTCCTTGCAACAAGTGCCACAGCCAAAAGCCAGGCCTGGCCGTCACCTTCTCCTCGCAGCCTACAAACTCTGCCAAACGTACCGGCGATTCTCACTTTCCTTCTCAGCTACATGGACAAGCACATCCTCTCCACGTCTCCGAGTCCTTAGTGAAACCAAACAGCGGTTCACCTTCAAACAGCTCAGTGTGCCAGGACAGAAAGATTTCACTGGCCTGTCCCCTTGCTTTTTCCTTGCAGCCTTTTATTTTCAGAGCACACACCGAGGCATTGCACTTTGCTTCTCAGCTGAGTGCATTGCCATATTGCTGGAGTCCCACACGTCCATCTCCTTCTCGCACTAACTGCTTCTGTTGAAACCTGCTGATGTGATGTGCCTTCCTGCTCAGCTATTCACACAGTCACATTCTATGTCCTGCTTGCAGTCTGAATCTAAAAGGAGACGTTTCTGACTATGTCTCACAGACACAGATGTACCAGGATGAAAAGGTTGCTTGGACCTTGCCACTTATGTTCGAAAACATCCATTCACTCCACAATCAAGAGACACCTTTCTTTGCTTTACATCCTGCAAACTTCACTCACACACACACACACACACACACACACACACACACAGAGACATGAGAGCTACGCGCTTTCTTTCTTTCTTAGCTGCACACACTCACCTATTTCCCACCTTGACCTCTCTACCACTTCTCCTTCGGCCTTGCTGTGCATGGACATTTCCTGTTAAGATACCCATTGTGTTGCCTATCCCTCCCCCACATTGCCTTGCCTCTCCTACCCAATCTTGCATTTCCTTGTCATTGCTGACAATTCCTTTCTTTTCCCTTGCCTTCCTGACCCATGCATGTCCTTCCCTTGCCCTTCATACCAACCCAGTGCCTTGTATTGACTTGCTCACCTATCCTTCTTTTCCTTCCCATTTGTCCAGCTCCAATCTTTCATTTCCTTCTCCTTCTAGGACTCTTATTGCCTTGTCTCCCTCTCTTTTGTGTTGCCTGGCAAAGCCACCACTTGTCTGGCCTTGTCCTTGAACGCCTTCCTTGCCTTGCATTACCTTGCTCACCAGTCCCCCACCTGGAATTCACCACCTCTCTTTTTGTGGAATCTCTTCAACATGCATTGCCCTGCCTGCTTCTCCTAGGATTCTCCAGGCTTCCACTGGCTTTTTTTTCTCAGGGCCCCAGCGTTTCAGGAGCTTGTGAGAAGAAGCCTGGAGGAGGCCACGGGCAAGCACACCTATCTGTCCTGACAGCTTTCTTCTGACATCTATGCTTCCATGTCTTGAATTTTGGACACAAAGTTCATCTTTCACCCTTGGGCTTCAGGGGCAGAATGACAGTTCTTTTGCATACAAAGGAAAGCAGGAAACCCAAGTGTCTTAGGTGCAGATTAGACATGACCCATGCAAGATCAAGGCTGGACAGAGCGGTCGGTCCAGGCCGCTTTTGTGTACCAGCAATCTTTGAATGGACCTGCCACTTGCCTTGCATTGGGCAACCAACCAGTTTCCTTGCCATGCCCTGCTCATTCTCCTTGCTTTGCATTCCCTTGCATACTCATGCCTCACATTTGACCTGCCTGCAGTTTTCCTACAGGGCTTGGCCTTGCCTAGCCCTTCCGGTTACCATTACCTCCTATGCCCAGCCTTGCCTCTAACTTCTGGCACTTGTCTCACCTACCACTCCATTTGCTTTCCCCTCACGGCTTCAGTCTTGCCAACCTGTCCCTTGACTTGCCTACAATTGCCTACACTTGCTTTGCATTGCCTTACCTGCATGGAAGGCAAGGCAAAGAGTGGTAGACAAGGCAAAGCAAAGCCAGGAAGTTATTGGAAGGGCTAGGCAAGGCAGACATAGGCAAGCAAGCAAAGCTAGGGTAGGGTAGGCTAGGAAAACTAGGCATGGTACTGGAGGCAAGGCAAAGCCAAGTGACTTGGAGTGCCTTTCCTTGCTTGGGAAGTAAAAGATACGGTGGCAATGTTGGTAGGGCTGATGATAAGGTATCGTGGGAAGGTATAGTACAGCAAGACATTTCTGTCCTGGTCCTTTCTGTGTAGGAGCCATTGTTGGACAGAGTCAGTACCGGACGTGGTATGCAACTTTTGCCCGGTAAGTTCCTGAAGGAGAACAGCAATGCTTTCTCATGGGAAGGAAAGAACTTAGCCCCAGTGTTGGAGGTGCAGATAAGAAGCTGTGTCATGCAGCTTAAGGGCGGCAGCAACTTTCTATGCTGGCATATTTGGTTTGGAAGCACTGACTCAATTTGTACAATCATGGAGTCGGTATCCATCTTTGGAAGGCAGTCTCCTTCCTGCAAGAATCCATTTGGCATGTGTTTTCCACTTTCTCAAGGCAGCCTTCTTGAAATTCTGCCAGCACACTTCTTTTGGACAAGGTAAAGAGCTGCGCTGGGTCTTGGTGTGCAGCCTAGCTAGTGCCCCGCACAGGAAATGCCCAATAACAGTGGTCTGACACCTTTGTAGAGGATCAGGCCCTGGATGCTTTGGATTTTGGAGGAGGGGATGCCATTTCTTTTGAGATGGGCTTCTAGTTCCTCCTCCCTTTGGCAAAGTTTGGGTGGCCACTTTGGGTGGTCTCAGTGAATTGAAAGGCTTTTCCCAATAGGCAGTTCTCTGGGTTAGAGTTGTTGAACTGTCAGTGGCAATGCAGAGGCCAGGCCAGGCCTCTGCAGGACAGGTTTTTGTCCCTTGTAGCTTTAGGGACTGTGTGAGCAGTCCCTGGTGCCATCCCATTTGGATCCTGACTCTGAGAGATTGAAGGCTTACGGTGGTACCTAGAGCTGAGAAGGAAAGTGGCGATAGCAGGGTGCACGTTTATAGTTTGATGGGTGCAATTGAAATTGTAGGCAGCAAAGAGCTTTCTCCACCAACAGTTTTGCGAGCTCGGCCAACATTTTCAAGTTTGTTACCAGGCTCTGTGAGAGAGAAAAAGTTTGTTAGGGCAGAAGATCTGGTGTCGGCCTTTGAGTGTGGGGCAAAGAAGAGTATCCACTTGGAAGGGGAAGATCAGTGACATCTTTTTGTCCTGACACAGTTGATTGGAGAGCAGGGACGTTTCTGACTTGGCTGGGTCCTGGGGGTGGTTGTGAGCTGGGCTCGGTGCGTGTCCTGGTTTTGTGAGTTGACAATGCTGTGGTGTGGTTATTTAGAAGAGCGCTGACAGTGCCCAGGAAAAAGACAAGCACTTTTCTAGCCCAGCCCCGTTCGTGTGGGAGCAGTGGAGGGACAAGAGCTCCGCTGTGGATCCTGGCTCTCGGGTACTGACAGAATGGGATCCTGCATGTAGCCCAGAAGGAAGAAGAATTGTCGTGAACGGCGGGAGAAATGCGACACACCATATGCGTGAATGGCAAATCCCGAAGTTTATTGAAAACTCAGACATATTTATATTGGTGTTAATGAAGCTTAGACATATTGCAAAAGCTGAGTTCATTATTGGTTAAAGCACACTTGGATCAACCACACCTACTTCTATCTTCTAATAATTATTTTGCTTCTATGTTTGCATTCTTCCAGCTTCTCTACCTAAGATATCCACATTTTCTGGCAAGCGATTTTCTCCCCCGTCTTCCCGTTTCAGAGAAGGTCACTGTGACCTTTGTCAGTGATTGGACACTGGTTGCTTAGTTCCCAGCTTGTATCCCCTATCCTTATCCATCGGTATCACATCGAAATGTCCTTTCTCAGCTAACCAATTATCCAAAAAGCTCTCTACAAAGAATCATTTCATTGTTGGCTGCACAGTTTAGAAGCTTCAAAATAAAAGGCAATTGCAGCATGGCCTCTTCATTTTAGAAAGTTTTCTGGGCCATCAGCTGCTCAACATGTAACTTGCACCCACTGAACTGCATCCAGCTTCCTGGAGATATGCACTTTCCCTCAAGATCTAGGTACCATCTTGCACTGGAACGCTTGAAGATCCCAAACCGCTTCAAAATGTCCAGCGGCTGCTCTCAAAGAAAAAGTCCTACAACAAAAAGGCAGTGCTGGCCATAACGGTCCCTTTGCAGTCTGTCAACCAAACGAAACATACTAGCGATTCTCACGTACTTTCTCAATGATACATATACGTGCATCAGCACATTCTCTCAAAGTGACAGAGACTATCGCTACAGCCAAGCGTTTTCAGCTGCACTTCTGACTGACAGATGTGCCAGGACAGAAGGCATTTGCCAACCTACCCTCTTTCCTGTGCAACCTGACATTGGCAGCGCAAATATTTTCACATTCTTTCATTGTGGCCATGTCCAAAGCAGCTAAAGATCACACAGGTGGAAGTGTCAAGACAGAAGATGTTCTCAAAGTAACTCCTTTTTTTTCTAAACAGCTTTTAAACTGCGCACAACGCTTTGTATCTTCTTTCCCACATAGACCTGCCCTCACTTTTTCACACTCACATCTTTGTTGCAAACATCCAGCAGCTCTTTGCGTAGAAAAAGGCTCTAGAAAGAAAAGCGAGACTTGGGCTGCACCTTCTGCCTGCCCTGTGTAAGCCACATCAAGCTCACCAGTGCGCTCTGTCCTTCCCTTTTCCGCTGCAACTACCATTGTGTTCTCTGGATCTCGGAACCTAAAGGTAGGCACATTTGTTTCCACAGAAGGGCCATAGGTAGCAGCACAAATAGCTCTCACTGAACTTTAATCCTTACCACTGCCACCATGAGTTTGGTTGGTAGGCCAGTAGGAGTCATGCTCCTTTTACAGCTGGTATGCGGCAGCCACCAGCCCAGTGCTCTTCGACTCTTGTAACCAATCCTGCTTTTACTCTCCCGGAGGGGATTAGGCATCTGTTTCTCACACAGATCATTGTGGCAGCAGCCAACGGCTCTAGTGCGCTGCTTCTGCCAAAAGACACTGGGGCCAGGCACTTACCTTCTCAGCACTACCTAGCCCCGTATTCTGCGTCTCTTGTCATCCAGATCATACCGCAAAGCGTTTCACAGAGAAAAAATGTGCCAGGACAACAAGCTTGGCTGAAGTGTACCCCTGAAACTGGTGGAAGTTTGTATTTGCACCACATTCAAGGGGAAGTCCTCTTTCCTATACAACCTGCAAACTGCTGTCTGTTCCCAGTGCCCTCTGCCCGCTCCTTCTTACCTTGAAGTACCATGCCAAAGAGGGCTCTGTGCTGAGGTCTCAGAAGAAGAGGGAAGCAGATGTGTTTGTAAAGTGGACTGTCTGTTAGTCACTTCCCTCTTCAAAGCAGCGTGTTCCATGCCAAGCAGACAACAAAGCAACAAAAGATGAGTGTGACTCTGCAGTCAAATCCTGCAATGTTCCCAGAAGTGAATTTCTCTCTTCTATAGGACTGACTTGTATGAAGTGGCATGGTTGTTTCCTTCCATTAGAAAGGAAACTCATCTAGCCAGGCTTCATCACCCCCTGCATCTTTTGGGGTAGTTCTTGGAAGAAAATAGAGAGCAACTTTTCCACTCCACATGATTCATGTTTCATTCTCTTCCTTCTGTACTTCAGGCAACAAGCTATCAATTCCCTACTCTTTCTATGAAAAGGCATGAAGCTATTAATTAAATTCCCATAGATATAATAAGGAATCAAAGTCTTTTATGCCTGAAGGGCAGGCCCTTATGGTATGAAAAGTATGGATTGTCAAGGGTGGAAGAAGATCTGTATGAAAAGGGAGAAAGCCCAGAAGCATGCAGGGATTTTCAGGTATGAAAGGGAAAATGACATTAAATTGTCAAGGGAAAGAAATTGAACGAGGGAGGAGGGAGAAGGGAGGCGGAGGAGGCAAATGCTGCCTTTGAGGCAGCTGACACAAGGACCGTCGGCCTCATGAGCAAACAAGAAAACCAAATGAAACTTCACAGCAATCTCATCCACAACTTAGTGGACAAATGTGCAAACCCATTTCTTCATTTATTATGTGTCTAATATATATAGAGATGTTCTTCATTCTGACAGAATTTTCAGGGAGCAAGCTAGTGTAAGGCACCTGGAACCAAAGGTGTATTGGAAATGGCCAACATGCAGAACACGCTCCATCCTGAACGCTACCACAGCAGAATCACAGGATCATAGAATGGCCGGGGTAGACAAAGACCTTAAGGGCCATCTAGTTCTCTGACATGGGCGGGGACACCTTTTACTTGCTCAGGTTGCTCAGAGCCCCATCCAGCCTGGTCTTGAACACCAGGTTGGGGTGTCCATAACTTCTCCAGGCTGTCTGTGCCAGTGCTTCACCACCCTCACAGGGAAGAATTTCTTCCGAGTATCTAATTTCAACCTGCCCTCTTTCATTTTGAAGCCATTGCCCATTGTCCTGTCTCCAGAGCTGCTAATGAAGAGTCCCTCTCCTGCTTCCCTTCAGATATTGGAAGGTGTTGTGAGGTCTCCATGCAACCTTCTCTTCACCAGGCTAAACAGCCCTCATTCTCTCAGCCTGTGTGTCATGGCTTGACACTGGGACAATGCCAGTGCCCCCATGAGTATACTCTCTCCCTGGTTTCTGCTGTGAGATGTGACCAGGAATAAGCAAAGCAGGCTCCCACTTAGGGAAAAAAAAATAATTATTAACTAAACTACAAGGGAAAGGAAAAGAAAAAAAAAAAAGAAACACACAAGGAAAATGAAAACTTCACAAATACATCTCCTCCTCCTCCTCCCCAAATTCCCAATACAATACATCCCCAAATCATCGACTCTTGGTCCAGCACCACCCTTCAGAATACTCAATCCTCAGTTCATCAAGAGGAGAAGAAGTCTTTCTTGTGCCAATGGTGACCTCTTCCTTTCATGTCCACTGCTCTCACCACTGAACACAGACCAGAGCTGCTTCTAGGGTCGACTTTTAAGGATGCTTCGTCCCACTGCAAAAAGGCACAGTCTCAACTTTGGGACATCTGTCCCCCCCATATTTTTCACCCCCTGGGGCCGAGGGGTACCCACACCGAACCCTCTTGGTCCTGAGGCATTGCCTCCCCCTAGAATGCAGTCCCTGTATCACAAGGAAACATGGCTCTGTCCATGGCTACACACAAAGAGTCCAGCATAAGCTACTCCATCATCTCTTCCACCTGCGTTCTTCTCTATTTCTCTCGTGGCCCATTTCCTCTTATCTCCTCTATATCTCTCTTCTCATTCAACTCCAGGAGGATTAGCATTTTTCCATCATCCAAGAAAAGGGTTAAAAATCTGAGGCTCTGTCTGTCCAGAACTCCCATGGCTGCCCTGCCAGGCACCTTCTTGCACTCCCCTCTTCTCCTTCTCGGCCGGCCAAGAACAGGCACCAGCTCTCTCTCTATCTCTCCTGGGGGGGCGGGGGGGGGGGGGCTGCCCAATGCCTCTCAGTGCTCCTCCACCCTTCCATCCTGCAGGGGCCTTCACCTCCCTTCTGGCCAGGGCCCCAGCCTACCTCACCGGGCCGGGTGGCTTCCCCTGCCCCGCCCAGCCTGCAGCCAGGCAGGGGAGATCTGAACCTTTCCCTGATCGGAACCCAAGAGAGCCTCCCAGGGGAGAGCCCTGCTTTTAACCCCGTGTTCTCAGAGGCGCATCCAATGTCCCAATGGCCACCTTAGGTGCCAATATTAAAATCTGAACATCCATTGGCCTCACCACAGCATCCCAGAAAACACATTTCCTGTCAAACCACCACACTGTGGGATATACTCTTGTCCTGAATACTGAACTGCAGTATTGTCTGATGATTTTTTGAATCCTTTGAAGGCATTTTGAATTCTTTTTCAGCCTTAAATTAGACTAAATAGCTTTGATTTGTGGGTATTGAGCAACAGAAATCACTGCCCTGGCTTGCCTTTTTTACAGCTCCTTTCCGTGGGAGACTCGCTGCAAACGTCACAGCTGGTGAGACAGTGGGCACACCATCATTCTGAAAGAGCTTTGCACAGTAAACATAGAGGAGGATTAAATATTGAAATGCAGATGACAGGAGCTGCCCAATGGACTCTGCTGGTGGAAATCAAATACTAGTCTAGTCTTTTGAATGCAAATAATTCCTCCCAATGAGGCCAGACAGGCTTGTTTGCCTTTGAATCTGAGCATGTGGACAGTAGTGGATGGTCTACAGGTTGAAAACAGTGTAGATACTTCTCCTTTTTTTCAATAGTGGCTCAGAAACTGAAAAGGCAGCTACAAAATGGTAAATACATCCCTACAGATTCAAAAATGGTTGTTCTTAATTTGCATCTCCACCATAACAACAAATTGTTAGAGCTAAAATACAGATGGGAATTTTATAGCTTCTCAGAAATGAAGCAGGAATTGGCCAATGGGCCTTAGCAGTAGCTACAAGTTTTTCAGCATGAGGCATCTCAAAAGTATTTTAACCGTACAGAACTTTTCTGTACTTTTGGCCTTTTATCTCAAGGATGCATCAAAAAAAAAAAAAAAAGGAAAAAAACCCCAAGAAAAATAAAAAAGAACAAACCCTACCAAATATATATATATATATATATATATATTACATGACTAAGATAATAAGCACAATCAGTAACATATATAGAAACAGAACCCAATGTTTTTAACTTTCAACCTTGTCTTCTCAACACACTCTCGAAAATGGAATTGTTTCCCTATCTGCCTTGAAACATTTTGGAGCAAAAAGCACTCTAAGGTCCTGATAGGTGTTTTGGTCAAAAATCCCTTCTTCTGGTTTTCTGTCCAGAAGCAGAGTAATGGAGGGGAAAGCTGGTAGCTGGCCAAAGGAGGTAGGAAGAGTAATCATCATCCACAACACTGGGGCTAAAGAAATTTCCACAGAAAATTACCTGCCTTATTACTTGTTCATGTGGTGGGTTGAAAGCTCAGAATCTGTTTCCATGTTTCCCATCCCTCGAATGTTCTATTTCACAGAATTCGAGCCCCTCAAACATCAGTCCTGCCAGAACAGCCCACCACCTGCTGTCATAGGGGATCTGCTGATGCCCACTGACTCTTACCAGTCTAGTGCTCGTCACTGTTGCAGATCAAGAACTACTGAATAGTTCTGATTAATGCTCTTAGAGTGGTTGAAAACAAGGAAAGAATGACTAGACATTTGTATGATCAAATCCCCTGATGGAATAAAAACATGCCAGGACAACAAGCTTAATAAATGTATTCATTGTCATAAGAAGGGAGATGAAGGGTCCAAAAGATTACTTGCATACTTACTGTTCTAAATCCCTTGTTATCTGGTAAATTGCAAAGGATGCCCGGCTTTCACCAAAATGCAAATCAGATTAAAATGTGAAGCCTTACACTTTACTGGATATAAAACTTCATCATCCATTTTTAAATCTTAGAGATTGCGATGTTGTCCTGGTTTAGGGCAAATTTGGAGGAGAATTTCCAAATTAGGGCCCCTCCCCGCAACTGGTTCGGGAAGGATTCCTCAGAGAGAAGTGGAACGAACCTGTTTATTTAATAGGCACAACACCCCCCAGCACGCAAAAGGAACAATTCCGGATGACACCGCTCTGAAAAAGATGACAAATTCAGAAAGTCTCTCTTGGGGGGGTGCTCACTCTCTTCTCAGTCCCTCCGGCGCTGGGCCAGCTGCTGCAGGCCACAAGGTGCAAACACTCGGTGTTTCCCAGGTCCCAGTCCGGAGCAGGTTCAAAATGGTCAGTAAAAGGAAAGGAGAAATGGTCCAGGAAGAAATTTGGACAGTTTAGCTAAACTAGCTAATGAGCAAAAGCAAGCAGAAGCAAAGCAAGCAAGAGTAAGAGAGAGCAAAGCGAAAAGCAAAAGCAGCAAAAGCAAAAGCTGCAGTCTCTGTGTCCCACCAGGCTGATAAGAAAACCAAAACAAAACATTCCCTCTTCAGAGCCAGTCTTAAAGGTACAGAACATAATATCCAACGTTCACAGAACACATGAATGGGGATACAAGCATCATAACGTCACCCTAGGACAGATGTATTTCCTATTAATACCTTAATATTAGTAAGGTTTAGAGCTGGAATTCAGAGGGAAAAGAAAGCTATTTTGAATTCATTCTATTCAATCATCTTGTCTGGACTGTCTCTTCCTGCTTTTCCCTTCTGAAACTCTGTATGAAAGGCATAGAGTTCTGGATTAATTCTTTTCAACAGTTTCCCCTGTTATTCTTCTTTAAAGGCAAACCTGAAAAATCCACACTTTCTTTCCCAACCACTTCTAAAATTCCATTGAGAAGCAAAAAACAACCCCATCAAACAACTAAATCTCTGCTCCAATTTGTAGGAAAAAAACCCCATGCCATTAACTGCTTTCCTAACATTTTCTTTCTCTTGTATTAATATGGCAACCTGTTCTTGCTTTTATAGATTAGAACCAAATTCTTAAAGCTATAAGGAAACACAGGTTTACTGTAGCTGATTCTGAGATACAGTAGTCCAGCAAGGAGTTCAGACCTCAAAAGAAGAGTCGGTACAACAAGATTCAGCACAACGTTGAGACATATTAGCTATTGTTCAAGAAAAGCCGCCAAAATGAAACTGCTTAGACTTCTATACTATCATGGGTGCCTGCTTCCAGAACCTGACCTAAGTTGCTGGAAACTAGCTGCAATATGACTGCAAACAATGCTGTGAATGTAGGACATTGTTATTCTTCTCTTCCATTGAAAACCACAAGTGGAGTTGCGTCATTTTCTTAAAAATTCTCTATTTCCTTCCAAACTGGTAAAATAATGATAAATAAAGTGTTCTGTTCATACAGTTTAAATCTAATAATGTTCAAAATGAAAAACAAAAAAAATTCATTCAGATATGGTCTGCAATAATACAGCCGAGAGAAGAGGAACCAGTCTGGCCTACAAAATAAAGTGAAGCAGAATTTGGGAATTTGGAACACCTTACGATGTAATATTTAAAGAAAAAAAAGAAATAAAATGTAACCTACCCAAACTCAATCAGTGATGCACCGACAGAGAAAAAAGAACTCATTACTACTAATATTTCTTTCATTCTCAGACAAGAAGTTAAATTATCCTCTTGAATGCACGGAAGATTGTTGCGAAAGACAGCAGCCTTCTTCTTTACAACATATTCTTCAGAACTCCAGGAGACAAATCATTAGAGCTATGAGGCTCTTTCTCTCTGTAAAACTTCCAGAGCATAGCCAATATTATATTCCTTTAGAGATCCTCACCGCCCTGGGCGACTGGTGGATAGTCTACAGCTCCAGTACATCAGCCAGACGCTCTGCCTTATTTAGCATGGCTACTGCAGCAAGGACATCATCTCTACTGGCTTTCTATCCAAAATATATGCAAGGCACAACAAAGAATATACCCAAAAGACTGAGCACAGCCTATGGCCTTCAAAACAAAAATCTCACGATGGCAATACTGGATCTTCTGATCCAAACCATCGGGAAACATTTCTTTAGAGGCGAAAAAAGCTCCTGTTGATTGTACAAAAAATAGTGATGTAAACCAGAGTTGCATGACCAAGTATTTCTATTGAACTGGAACTATTTTGATCAATATTATGGATCCATTTCTTTTCAGGGCATTTGGTAAAAAATGTAAAGTATAGTTTAAAAGGAATTATTGGATGCGTACTAAGTACTAGGGATTAGTTAAGGTGTTGGTTTTGCATGGCTTGGTTTTTGGTGGGGAGGGAAGAAGCCAGCCACAGAAGTGAATCTTTTGTGAAAAGCTCCTAGAAGCTTCCTCCATGCCTGGCAAAGTGAATCCCTGCTTGGCACTAAGAACAGACATGCTGCTAAGCCAATTAGACAAGCAGTAATATATTTAAGAAGGAAATCAAAACTGCGGCCAGTTAACTTTTAAGTTTGCTAATTTTTTGGTTGGCACCTCTTCTGGTTTGAAAGCAAAACCAGCAAGAGATGCTGTTGCTGTTGCAGTGTGTGTTTTTGATTGTAATGCAGTTTGAGTAGTCAGTTTGATAATACATCCTGCTTTGTGCTGTTGGAGCATATTTTATTATTAAGGGATTGTTCCTTTCCCCCCGTGTTGTTAGTTTTTGCCCTAGTTGTCCATCTCCCCAAAGACCTGCCCTTTTCTTCCCTTTTCCTCCTCCCACTGAATGTCAATCCCTCCCCAAGCCTGCCCCTTTCTCTAGAAACTTCCCTATCAATTTTATAGTCTTCAAAACCCCATTGGTTTGTTTAAGTTATTCTCCTCCCCTGTAGTCCCCTATTGGTTTAAACATTGTATTCCCCGCCTTGTGGTCCACCCCCAGTTTCTCCCAGTGTGTTAAAGATTGTATCCGCCTCTGGGACCTCTCCCCATTTCTAAGTTGATGTATGCATTTGGGTCAGTGTCTTTGTGTCCCTGACCCTCCAGGGAAGAAACTCCTTTGGAAAACATACAGAAGACCTCTCCCTGTTCCTTGTCCCTGCCCTCGGCACAGTCCTATCCCCAATGCAGTCCACCTGTGCCATAGAGCAGCTGTGCCCTACAGCTGCAGCCTGGATTCGACAGCTTTCTGGGGGCAGCCCACTCTGGCTGTTGGTGTCAGGAGCTAGTCGGTCTGAAGAAATCCAGCATGGCAGCAAGACTCCAAGTCAGAAATACAATTTATTAGGAAAAGGGGAAAAACCAAATACATGCAATAATACAAAAGAAAAACCACGGACAGAATACAACCTGTCACCCTGCTAGTTAGGGTGGTGGCAGCAGTCCGGATGAAATGGTCTTGTTGAAGTAGTGATCCTGTAGAAACCATCTGGTAGCTCTTGTCCTCTGAAGACCCAGTGGGTGAGGGTGGCCGTTCCTCTAGGAAGCCAGTGGAAAGACTGCTTGTGGTGTCCCAAAACTCAGATTATATCCAGCTGGGGATGCTTAGCTCCTGCCCCCTGGGCAGAGCATCTTGCAATGGGCTCAAATTGTTCTGAGTCAGGCGGTGGTTCCTTGATTACCCTTTAAACAGAAATGGCTCCTGCAGGGAGTCATCTCTGAATCATGTGGCAAGACATGGATGGCCCCGTTAAGAGATAAGGAGATAAGGAAAAAACGATGCCCCTCCCGGTTTCAGCAGCTCTTGAGGTTGGGAGCAGAAAACATTTTTATATTGTAGCCTAGGACAATACAGGATGAATGCTTTTGCATTTGCAGGAAGTTTGTGTGGATTTGAGAAGCATCCTTATAGCAGAGGCACAAAAGTATTCTCCTACCCTTTTAAATCATCTTCAAACCAAGCAATTCTCACAATAAGGTAGCGCATGAATGACTTGCAAGTGAGTTGAAGAAACACGGCAAAGATAAGTAGTGTTCAACTGCAGAGAATCGTTTAGGGACCCCATACCTTTATATACCTTTATATTTTACATCAGGAAGCATGGATGGACCGTTTTTTTCCCCTTAGTTGACTACAGAACCAGCGGTCCCTTGCGGGAGGGTGTTTGGATTCAAGATGACACTGGCAGCTAAGAGCATGGCTACATAGAAGGTGCTACTTTGAGACCAGAACATTCAATACTTAAAGGCAGATAGGAGAATAGCTGACTAGTGACAGCTCTGAGCAGAAGAGTCTGTGGCTTATCCTGTGGGACCAATAGTAAGACATTTCAATTGAAAAACCCCATTCATTTCCAAGGAGCAAACATCAGTAAAAATAAAAGGTCAAGTAAAGACACCCTAGTGCTCTTCTTATCAGAAGCATGTTCTTCCATATGAGAGTATTTAGGAAAGGACAGTCCATTCATAAAGAAAGGTGTGCCAGTTAGAAAACCTGTAGAACGATACAAGACAAACTCACACAATATACATCCTCAAATGCAAAATGAAGAAATAATCATTTCAAGCTTCCGTGGAATTAATTGCATTTTATTTGTTCTTTTCATTTCAGCTGCTCTCAAGTTATTTTTTAAGACTGAATTTTATGAATTCAGCAAAGCTCTCTTTCTGAATGTCTGCATACCCCTATAAAACACTGAGGTGACAAAGAGAACGGCAGTGGAAGGAAACCTGGTCCACCTCCCCCTCCTTGAAGCTTTAGGCCAGCGAGTGATTAGAATTTAGTCACTTCATTTGCTTTACCAAGAGAGAATGTTTTCCAGCCTTTATCTTTCCTTTTGGAGCTGATTCACTTTGTAGTCATAAATTCTTGACTCAGTTGGTGAGAAACAATGGCATTACAGCCGTGGATGTTAAAGTGCACTGATGGGAAATGAAGTTTTCATCTTCAGGTCCTTGCTTCAGTAAATCTTCCAAATTCATCAGAAAGAAAGTTCCCAGACCAGTAATCCCCACTCAAATGACCTAATTCAAATAGTCTGTAGGCATAAGAGGCATCAAGCAGGTGCTGTCATCTGTTAGGGGAATACCCAGCCAGTACATGATTGTCTAGTTAGGCGGCAACAATTTTGGAAAGAATTTAGTTTTTTTGTATTGCAAGTGAATGGTCAATACATTTTCTTAGTGGATACGGGTACAAGAATGTCTTCTGCATCCTTTCAGAGGGGAAGCTTCCCTAGATCTAAAGCTGCTCAGCTCCACGATAGGATGCTTTGTCTGAAAAGGGAACTCAAGTCTTTGTCCTTTTGGATTGCTTCCATAGTTTTTCACTCACTCTTCAGGTAGCTGTTAATATGTTCTGTTATCCCTTGCAAACTTTTATGGGCATAGTCACTGAATTGGTACGTATTCCATGAAGTCCACAGGCCCTGTTGAGATGCAGCCACAGGTCTCAAGGGTGTTAGCAGATGTTATTCTGAGGCCACTCCTAATGATTTTTGATGGATCATAGTGACTGAGGAAAGTGCCCAAAGACTGGATGAAAGCAAATGTCACCCATCTTGGAAAAAGGCAACTAGGAGGACTTGGAAAAGTACAAGCCAGCCAGCCAGCGTCATTTTTATCCCCAGGAAGTTGATGGAGCAGCTATTGCTGGAAAGCATTGCCAGGCACATGAAGGAGGACAAAATAACATAGTCAGCATGGATTTACCAGGGGAACTTCATGCTGAACAACTTTTTAAACTCCTCTGATGAATCAACTTGCCTGGTAGATGAAGGGAATATTGTCTGCCTGGGCTTCAGGAAAGTTTTTGACATTTATCTACGTGGCAGCACACAGACATCCCAGAAGTGTGCAAAGAGGAGGGAACCAGTGTCTTTTCGAGGATGCTCAGTGAAAAGACAAGAGGCAGTAGGCACACACTGAAATACAGGAGATTGCCTCTGCACATCACCAAATGATTTTTTACTGTGAGGGCGACTGAACCACGGCACAGACTGCCCAGAAAGATGGTGGAGCCTGGATCTTTGAAGACATTAAAAGTACACCCAGATATAATCCTGGGCAAGAGGCTCTAGGTATCCTGGTTTAAGCAGGGGGGTTGGACCTGGTGAGCCCCACTGACGCCGTCCACTCTCGTTCATTCTGTGCTAGTGAATTCTCTTAGAGATGCATTTCAAGCACTGGCATGACAAAGATCTGTGCAGAGAGAGATCCAAATGGACATGGGATCTAAGTTCCTTAAGTAGTGCTCAAGAAGAATGCAAAACTCTGGGATAAGTGTCTCTTCCATAACTGAATCCCTTTCACGGGAAAATTCCCCAGCTATAGAAAGATCTTCTGATAGGCATGCTTAAGACTGACACTGGCAGAGCAAATTTCTCCCTATGTGTGTTTAAGACCAGTTAGGATCTTCACCAAGAGTGTTGTCAACATAGTCACAGAATGTATATTGTTAAGAAGGGACAACTTACATCAGAATGGCAAATTTTGGTCCACAAAATGTATTAACGTATGGGAACTATCTACTTGGGTTGAAAATAAAAAGAAAGAGTTAGTCTTTATTTATCAATTCCATCGCAATATTGATGAGGTAAGAAAAAGACCTTAGTCCTTAACCTTCTTAACTCAAGCAAAGATTTTTAAAAATTCCTTGTAAAAAATGTATCCTAATTATCAGACTATGAAACAATTTTAGTTGGGAAAAAAGTTCCAAAATTGTGTAGATAGTGGTAAAGAAGCCAAGAAAATAGGTAAGAAACAAAAAGAGAGCAAAAGAGTCAGCTTCAGTCTGCAAGCTCGTTCTAGAAGTAATCTGCTAGAAAAAGGAACCCCCAGTTGAATTTCCAATGGATTCATGCACTTGATTCAGTAACTAGTCAATGTAAAAACCAATCCTTTTGTACAACTTCTCCCAGCAACAAAAACCCCAACAGCTTGACACCACCATCATGCCTGTCCCAGATGTATTTTAAAAGAAATTATGCTTTCTTGAAACTCTATTTGCATAAAAGTTGCAAGACATTGGAGGGATTCTCCACATTCTCATTTCTCCATGTGGCTTGAAAGTCTATTTGATAAAATATGCACCAAAGCATATGATTTATAAGGTAGGGTAAAATGGATGATTTGGGAATTGATCTCTTGTTGATATTAAACTTCATATCCACTCTCTGTGAAGTTTCTAAAAGAAATGATGGAGCTGAGGCATGAATCTGCCACAACAAGTGTTAAGCAAAGATACACACTCCCCTTCACATGCCCCCCTTCCACACACACCTAGGCCCACACAGAGGTCAGCATAGCAGATGACGAACACCTTGCAAAAGACCAAAATGCTAAATACCTCTCTTTGGGGGCAAAATAGCTGGTGCAACAATTCAAATATCTGGTGTAAAAATTCTGTTTAATATCTACCTCCTATTTAAAACACAGCTTTTCATTTAATTATATGTAGGGAATATTTCATATTATTTGTTTCTTTACAATTACTTTGTTCTCATGTGTTGTATGTCTAGGAATATTTTCTTCTAAAAATAGAAAAAAATAGATAATATCCTTTCAGAAGAAAACATTGGTTTATACAATTTTAAACCATCATGGTATGGAAGAATTCTTTTGTCCCTCACTAAGGTGGAAGAACTATTTGGATCACAGATCATTTACAATTAAATACTTTACCTTTTTAAGATGCTTTCAGTCAATTTCATATCCTCATTGCTTATTCATTGTAAACAGTAATTTTTCAGGGAAGGGAAAGTGTGTGGTATATCTACATTATGTTCAAACCCAATTTCTACTAAAGGCCAGGCTGAGCTCCAGTAAATAATGTCCTGAATGATATTTTGCCGCCTTCTTTGGCACTTCATGAAATCCTAACATGAGGAAGTGTTGAAATACAGAGATTTTGTCCCGTGTAGAAACCCATCCCATGTATTTTATGCTGTAATTCTTCTCTCTTTTAAAATTTGCTATCTTCTGCATAGTTTTCATTAACCTGTTACAGTAGTGAAAATCACAGATCAAGGTAATTTTGTAACACTTTGATTTTACCCCAAGAGCTGAGGGAAAACTTGCTCCTATACTTCAATCTGAGTTTCTTCTAGATTCAAACTTTGTTTCTCTACCATCAAGAGTCTCCTGTGTTGCTGCTCAAAGCCCCATCCAACCTGACCTTGAATACTTTCAGGGATGGGACACCCACTACTTCTCTGGGCAACCTGTTCCAGTGTTCCAGCACGCCCACAGTAAAAAAAGTCTTCCTTTCATCTAATATGTGTCAGAAGTATTAAATCTAGGCATATAAACTTTGAGGAAAGGTTTGAAATTCTTTTGATTTGAATCACATTTTCTATGAATACTGACTTACAGATGACTAAAATATGTTGATGGGCATTTGAGCTGACACTTTTTGAAAAGGTGCATGGAATTTAAAATTAAAACCAGTACCATTAAAAGCTTTGTGCCATTTTCTTTTTCCTCTGGTATTCAAAATTGCATATATCAAATATCTGTGCTTCATACAAAGCTCTTAGACACTCTCAGAAAAAAGCTTTTCTTTCAGACTAAGTTGCAGTTTACGTAGAACACTAGTACTAGTGAAGGTTTTTCTGGGCATAGGGGGAACACCTTCTCATTGGATTTGTGTGCAGAATGCATTTTATGCAAACTGGAAAATTGATCCCAGCGGTGTTCTAGTCATCATTCTTACTGCATCAGGCCTGAAGATTCTGTGAAAAGTAGCCTGTGGACCTTGAACATAGCTCATGTGAAACAGATGAGAGGCGACGGAGAAGTTGAGGGAGAGAATAAAGAGCATATGGCCCAGTACAGACTAACAATTGTTTGGCACCCTTTAAAGGCTGTGTTTGACAAGCAGGGCTGAAGCAGGTCTGCAAAATATCCGGGAGATCAAAATCCATTGAAGCAAATTGCCCTGGCCAGTCACCTTGCTGCCGATAATTCACTCTCCATAGCAGCTGATCAGGCCTAAGAATGCTGCTGCAGAAGTATTGTGAAAAAGGTAGGCATATTTTCACAGATGCAGGGGAAAATCCCCTTGGATGATGGTTCCAAGGGATTACTTGATGGAGCAAGTTATGTACCCTTATCTACCGTGCAATATCTAAGTTGGTGAGTTCACTATCTGTCAGCATCACTTCCGAAAATAAATGTTTGATCCACAAAACAATATTTCATATGTCCTGTCTACCTGCTTCATTTCAACCAATGAATAGGCTACGTTCCACCAGCAAAGGGTTTATGATCCTATGTTTCTTTAAACTGTGATAATTCTTTATTTTTTTCTAAATCAGACACTGTCTGTTCATAAGATTCAGATGTCCATGGCAGGGGTGTAATTAAATTCACATGTTAAAAAATAACCTTGTTCTTGTTATCTTTTTATTAAATTACTGCCATGTAACATCAGTCTAAGAGCTGAAGAAAACCCCTTCATTTGCTGTTTGCCAAGTATCATCTATGTGATACAAATTCTACTTGAGAAATCACACCCGTACATTGCCATGTAGCACTACTAGTAATGCTTTCACAACCTTTTCTTCATCATTAGGTCTTTTGGTGAAGTGAATGATTAGAACATAAGCAAGGGCATTTGTTCAAGATGCTCCAGAAAGAGCTGTGGTCTGTTCTCTTCTTTGCTGCCTATGTTAGCACTGAGCTGCAAAAAAGGAAAGATTACTAGGAAAAGTGTTACTTTCAGTCTAAACTTGTAAATGATGTTTGGAATACCCTGTTAAATGACAAGGTGCTCTTTTAAAATATGGCATCTTAAGGGAAAATGTCAGCTTTAAAAAGGTTTTGAGACAGTTGCTTCTGGGAAAAAAAAAAAAAAAAAGAAAAGAATTGGAGGCTTCTAAGGTCTTTAGGCATACTATTTTGAAGATTGATTCAAAACACAGTTTCTTCATATAGGAAGAACAGAGGACCATAGATGCAACCCATTTGAAAATGGATTTCTATATGTTTCTGGTTGGGATTACCAGACATCATTTCTTGTGAAGTCGAGGGACTGCAGTTAGCACTCCAATAATTTCCTTCCCTGAAATTCATCTGCATTTGGTCCTTTTTCCAGAGTCCCCATTTATTAGTGAAGGTATACTCTATCTATGCATTAGAATATTCCATTAGAGTGTGTGACTCATACTTGCTAGTTAAAATTAGCTGGAACGGAATGGATAGTTACAGTTGCGTGTATACAATAGTCTTATTTTGGCAAGTTTCCTTAGACAATGTTGAAGCAGCACTAGCAACTAGGAAGTACAGCTTGCAGCAGGGAAGGACACTCTTCTGCTTTCTCAAGTTTCCTGTAGTTAAATAGACGCCAAAAGGCTTTTCCTAGTACTACTACTGTCTTGTAGGAATACTTGATCTAATCCTATCTTTGATCAAATTCCTAATGGGTTACTTTTCTACAAGGCAGAACATTTTTCTTTTAATAATATGTATTTTGTAAGTTGGAAACATGAACTTGTGCACCAGTCCTGTGGACTGTACTCCTTATTAAGTTTCACAACCTTCTTTAGAAAATATTGACTGTGTGTAACTTCAAAAGGAGAATTCTGGGCATCTTCGTTCTATTGATGTAATTGTTTTTCTGCCATGCTGGTATTGTTTTCTATCATTTTTACCAACAGAAATATTTTTCCCTGACACCTATGGAAAAGACCTATGCTTACTCAACAGTGCAGCATCAGTCCATTGTTTAGAATGATTTCAACATGGTCCCAAACATATGGGACAGCTAGACAGCAGAGGTTAGCAACAGGGAATGGGAATAACTTCTGAACCGTTTCAGTAGATTTCCCAGGAAGGGCTTGCTTTCTGCCACTGCATCAAAAGAGTATTTTTGCCCAAACCTTGGGGCAAGCTCTGTCTCCGATTTACTAGTGAATGCAAAGAGGGTGAAAGTGCTGCTTCAAAGCCCTCTGTGCGCTTTCTGTACCAAGAGGGGGGGTGACCCCAGAAATAAGTTTTGATCTCTCTTCAGAACACAAGGCATGTCATCACCTCATTCATCTTCTTCTGGGACTCATAGCGTCTTAAGACTAAGAAGCTCTCTTGCTTGCTGAAGTGCGTTCAGCAAAAAAACCTTGTCTCATCAGCAGATTTGAACACAACTACAGTCGAGTCAATTCCAATGCTGGCAGGGCAATACTCTACCCCACTAGTAACATGCCACTATTAGAAGACAGTGTAAAACTATTTTTGTACAAAGTAATCGGAGGGAAAAATAGAATTGGGAAGAACTGCACATTGTTCTGGAAAAAGCCTCCTGCCTCAGTCTTACAGACCTCATTTGCTGGTATCATTTTTAATAGTTGGGGTTTTTTAAATTTTGTAGAAGAAAAAATATTACTGCACCTTTATGTTTCCTTAATAGAAATACAGCCATTTCTTAATAGAATAAAAGTAAGCCATTTGGATATGTACAAATGGTCTTTTCAACTACATATGCTATAGCCCACTGTGAAAGTAATTAGCTATAAAGAGAAATCTAAAGGTTTAAAAAGATTTTGGAAGAAAGTAAGTCTAAGGTGATAGAAGAAGAAGAAAACAGCAGTTTTCTTCTGGTGAAAAAAAAACAAAGGGAGGACCTTGTACAGTGGAGATGTATTATTTGACTTCCTGAAAAACTGAGTAGGTTTGCTATTGCCAATGGTTTTCATTAGGAAGGAAGAGATTCCTTTGGCAAAAAAAACCCTTCAAACTGACTTGACAAAAATGTTATGACACTTAACTTCACCAGTCCTGAAGAAAAATTCTCATCACTTGATCTGGAAATCATGATGGTAATGGAGACAAGGATGTCTAAGCCATGCCATCAGGAACATAAAAAAGCATTAGAATGCAGGTAAGACTGAGCTCCTGAACTAGTGTGAAGAGAATGCAACAAAGACATTTTCCTTTAGGAGTCTTCAGGATGGAGAGCAGATCAAATTTTTTTCTTGTGAAGTATTTCTGAATAGAATGAATCTTCAAAATAACTTTGTTTTCCAAAACCTGTTTACAGGATCTCTTACCATGATACACAGTTCCTATGAATAGAAAAAGCAAAGCACTTTTTTCCAAACTGTTGTGCACTCTTAAGCAATCTACAATAAAAATAGTATTTTTTCATGCTGGGAATGATGTTAATTACAAAAAAGCCTTGTGGCACACTTGGCACTGTAGTCTCTTGATTAGCATAGCTTTTTATTCATCAAACACGTTTCACATTGACTATTTTTCTCTTTTAAATAACGGCGTCTTTGTACTTATGCAGCATCCATGAAGAATTTCTTGGGTGTTATTTTGTACCTGATCCTAAATGGCAGGTTCTGCATTCTGCCATCTGTCTAGCTTTCCCATTTGATGCAGCTTCTGAGAGGTATTTTCAGAATCGAGGACTACTTGCAAGAATGATGCTAAATCCATGCATTGTACTCCTTGGTTAATGCAAAACTATTTTTCCTTTACAGTTCAATGAGAACAGGAAAATAATGATGGTGAGTTCAATCCTTAGAGTAATCCAAAGAGGACTATTATCATCATTAGAAACCAAGCAAGGTGTATTTATTGCACATGCATTATACTCACTGATGCAAATTACCCTGTAAATTCAAAAGGAATCTGTATCATAGGAGTGGATGGACTGTTTCTATTGATATTTTGCTTAAAGCAGAAAATTAATTCTTTTGACAGCCAACTCATGATTGCAAGCTCACTTCCAACTACAGCTTTCAAACAGATGAAACATGTCTGTTTATAAAACGATACAGTACAGTAGACAATAGCAAGTCAGGTCATAGACATTGAAAAGAAAAAAACAGATCAAAGGACAGATTCATTCACATCTACAAGCCCTCAAGAGTGTACAGGTCAAATGTCCCCAGAAAACTAGGCTGGTGGCGCAAATTCTCTATGTTGGCACCAGCAGAAGCAGCTGCTATCTTGATAGGATGCAATCTTGCTTCCATCACCCTTCAGAGCAAACTTCTGTACCCCTGCCCAATACACCTTCTGCTCTATTCCTTGGACTTCACATTTGCATTTCTACGGAGTCCTGTCCTGCAAACTGACTCAAAGTTCAGGTAATAGATTTCCAAGATTTAGAAATGTTGTGTGAGGTTCATTTATTTCATATTTCATTCCATCTAAGCAAACTGTAACTTTCTGAAGTGAAATATTTCGAGTATGTCACGTATATTTTAATGTTAGCTCTGCTTCACATTAAAACTTCTCACAGACCCCTGTGATGCCTTGCTGCAAAAATATATAGCTGCCAAGAGTGGTTGTGGGAAGTTAGAATTGCCAGAAAACCATACAAACAATCTAACAATAGAGCCTTGGATTTCTGAATATAATTGCACCATGTAAAGTCAAAATATAATATTTAAATGATTTTGTATAATGATGAGTGTGGGCTAGAGAGAATCCAGATAGAATTTTATTTTTTTAAACAGTTCCGGGAAAAACATGGCCTTGACTTGGAAGTATAGCAGGAAATATTTTTATACAGCATGAGTTCTCATTACCTAATCATATGATTTGTAGACCTGAATTGGAAACCAGGAAATAAACGAAGAAAAATACTCAAGCTATAAAAGATGGGAGTTTAAAATTTTCTTTGTATTTCTGATTAAAGCTATTAGGTAGCTAAATGGTCACCCATTATTTTAAAAAGCATCTGGACATTAAAAATAGGTAAATTTCTGCGGGACTTGGATGTCAGCTATTCCTGAAAAGCTTTATTTCACTGCTTTCCAACCCTGAATCAATCCACTTAAACGCAGCTGTATTTCAGATGCTCAGTGGAACTGTCCATGTAATGCAGATAGTTGACAAATAATCTGCAGAAAAAGCTAGATCGATTTGAAGATCTTTTCCTGTAAATGGTATTCACGTTATTTGTACAAACACACAGATGGGATTTCTGCTGTCTTCTTCAGGCCACTTCCTCCAGAGAGCTCTCCATCAAATCTCTCTAGTTCTACTCTTCTGGTGATCCAAAGTCAGCACTGGGATGGTCCAAGTGCATGAATTACTGTCTGCTAGAGGTGCACTCTGAGGGCTTCTGTGTGCAGCATCACGTGAGCCCTACTAAAGTCACCCTGTTGGTATAAACTGAGCTAGCTGGACCTTAAGGGACAAGATTGTGCACTGATATTGTAATAGAAATTAGGTACTAAGAAGGAGGCTGGAAGATTTAAATATTTCTGCCTCCAGCTTAAGCAACACTAAATCTTGGTCTTTATCTGAAAAACTAGGTGAATTAACCTATTTGGCATTCCTATGCCAAAAATGTCAGTAATACAACAAGAACCGTCAAAAGAGTAACAATTCCAATCATTACTTTGTAAAAGTAATTCATTGGAAGAAGTCGGGAAGAAGGATGAAACATGCCAATATCCTACCCTGAGAATCATTCTGTTGATTTGCACAGGTTTCTTATTATATACCCATCTAATGCAGTGGACATGCATGCTTGTGATGACACAAATACTTGCAAAGCTTACCATGTTCTCTTCAGACAGCAAAACATTTCTTGATGGTTGTGTTTGCTAATTACATTTAGACTCAATGTTCTTAAAGGTCTTTTCCAGCCGAAGTGATTCCATCATTCTCTAAATCGCAGATCCTGCTTGTCTTGGTTGAGGGCAAATTTGGCAGCAATCCTCAAGAAGGGGTGATTTATTAAAAATATTGATCTAGTACTGATATCCAACTGTGACGGACAAAGGCTCCCTAACAGTTCAAAATTAGAAAGTGTATGTTTATTGCAACGCTGGGCAGTGTGCGGGATAGCTCCCAAATACACACTGTGATTTAGAGGTGATAACAGAGTCTTTTTATCTATACAAGTATTGAATACCCAAAAGACAAGTACATGTTCATAATTTAGGTACATCCCATCATTCCTCACTTCGTATGGTAATTAGTTCAAAAGCTATTAAGCACGCGTAGTTTGTTCCTCAAAATGAATCGGTGGTCCCTTTCATGGGGAGGGGTTCCAAAATGAGGAAATAAATGAAGTCTTCCTGCTTCTGAACTTTCTACATTTTCAATGCAAATATGACAAATGAACCCATTGGTAGAACTCCCATTCCCCATCTTCAATTGGTTTCAGAACAGAGGTGGCCGACCATTGTCTTATGTTCCTAAAAGCTATTTATGAGTTTCTATATTCTTCATGATAAACCCAGCTAAGCAAACATGATGTTGACAAGCAATCAATTATTAGTTAACTACTAACTCTTAACTTCATCAAGGCCTACCTATTTATTTTGATAAACTCTAATAAGGCTTGTCTCTGACTAAAACCTCAGCTCCTCTAAAATCCCTAAATTTCTTTAAAGTTCATGTCTCAGGGGGCCCCCCCCAGAAAGCCCACCTACACGGCCCCTCCCCTCAACTGGTCTGGGAAACATTTCCTCTGAGAGAAGTGGAAAAAATCTGTTTATTTAACAGGGAAAGCACCCCCCAGCACAAAAAATGAACAATACCAGATGACAAAACTCAATTGCCGCTCTGAAGAGACAACAAATTCAGAAAGTCTCTCCTGTGGATGCTTGCTCTGTTATCAATCCCTCCGGCACTAGGAAAGGCTGCTGCCCAGAGTAGGCCCCCATAGGCCACAAAATGCAAGCTCTCAGTGCTCTCCAGGTCCCAGTCTGGAGCAGGTTTGAACAGTTCCAAGAAAAGGGAAAGAAAAAAAGACAGTCCAGGGAAAACTCTGCCTCAGCCAGCTAAACCAACTGAAAAGCAAAGAACACTCTGTTCTGCTCCATCAGTGCCCAGACAACACAGTGCAGCACAGAATGTGGAGCAGTGTTGCTTTTAGAAGGTGAGTGCAGCCTGTGATAACAAACTCCGTACTTCTTCTTCTCCCCACCTTTGCTCTCAGAAGCAGTCTTGAAGGCAGAGAATAGAATATCCAGCATTAACAGAACAGATGGCTGGGGATACAAGCATCATAAAGTCACCCTAGGACACTGCTCTACTGAGATATGTCACCAGACTATGCTAAGACAAAGTTTTGGAACTGCTAATTAAAATTCTACTATCACAGTGAAGCTGAGGAGGAAACACAGCTCACTCCAGTTACCTTGTGGCATGCCAATACTTCCTTTCAATCACAATGGTTTTTGTCTTTAAGTCCGTGACATCACAGGCATAATTCAACATCTTTTGGGCAGGAAGGAAGATATTCTTCTTTTCATTATACTGATGGGTAAGCTGAAATGCAAAGCAGTTAATTCAAAGTGAAACAGCGATAAAGTCAATAGTAAAACTCACCACAGTTTTGTTTACCAACCCAAGTCCTTACTATCCCAAAATACAAGAACAGCTGTAAAAGCCTTGTGGTTTCTTAATTTTTTCCTGTACCTACATGGGAGGGTAAGGGATAAATGATCCCAAACAATGGTAATCCACAACAAAGCATTCTTGACATCATATGCAGCTTTTGCATAGTGAGCTCTTCACCTGATCAAGTTATTCCATTGCAATAGTTTGGGGAGTATCTTAGAGGGCTGGCTGTTGTTTGGTTTAAACCATCTTGATCATTCCGGAACCCAGTAGCAATGAGAAAGTTCAAAATAAGATAGTGCTACGCATTGATTTTCCTATATGACAGACGTATTTCTACAAGACAGAAGGCTGACCTAATGCTTCCCTACAACATGGCTGAAGTGGCATCCTGTTCCCCATAGGTTTTTCCGTTTAATTTTAGCAGCTTTCTTACTAGATTAATGAGCTGAACTAACTCAAAAAGGAATCAGATAAGTGCCAGAGCTTTAAAACAAACAACAACAACAACAACAAAGATGCAAAATGGTGATTTGTGGGTGCGTTTGAAAACAGAAATTTTTTTGCATTTTTCATAGAGACATGGCATTCTCTAGAATGATATTGCTCCAACGGTTTGAGTTTGGTTTTCTTTTTCCCCCTCAATTGTAAATGTTATGCATTCTTTTTGGCCATTTCAGTAAATAGATTTTCTGATACCTGTGAAAGACAGTCTAACGTTCCCCTCATTTGCCTCACGACCATTCCCAGGACAGACACTGGGACCCTAAAGGCACCGATGGGAATTCTGGCCTGCCAGTAATGGATGAACACCAAAAATCCTGAGGCCCCTGAGCAGAATTCTGGCCTGCCAAGGGATTGTTCACAGCTGTGTCTTCAGTGACTGCTTCTAGCAGGGCCTGCCAAAGGGCGACCCAGCCTATATGCTTGCACCTGCTTCACGACAATAGACCAGGAATTTTCCCACCTCTTGGCCAGATGAACTTGCTGGGGCAACTTGGTAGCCCCCCCATGGAAAATCCTTCCTCTGCTCCACTACCACCGTGAGGCACCGAGGTTGAAGCCCCCCTACCAAGGACTGAGACTGAGACACCTGTAATTCTGATGCAGGGGTGCTGGCCTGACTGAAGCAGGATGCCTGCTGAGTGTTGCCTACAGATGTGCCTACAGGACCTAGACTGGTTTCCCCCAGAAAGCAGTCCTGAGACAGTGGGTCCCACTCACTGCTGATACTGACTTATCCTGCTGAGAACATGGACTGTCTGTACCCGTCTTCAATACCTTTTTCCCCCTCAGCAATTTCAATAGACTTCTTCTTCTTGATTGTATCTGTTCCCCCTCAGCCATTTCAAGATTCTGTTTCCCCCCTCAGCAATGGACTATAATAGAACCTTGAGTTCACCAGGACTTAACCTTGAGTTAACCAGGCAGGGCCATTATCTTCCCAAGGTGACTAGGCAAACTCTGTTGGCTGGACTATGAGGACTTAGTCTCTCCACATTTGGTAGCTATACTCCTGTCTTGGTTCAGGGCAAATTTTGGGGAGAACCCCCAAAGGGGCTCCTCTAGGAAAGCAGATTCATTTGGCCCCTCCCCTATGAAATATTAATCCCAATATTACCGGGTGGGATGTGCCTGGGCTCGTCTGACCCTTGCTGCTGGGCCAAAGGCGGCAGCTGTGATGTTTCACCTCAGAGATACATTTGGCCGGCTGGATCGTGCAGCTAGGCACTCGCAACAAATCCAGGCATAGTAGAAACTCAGTTGACCTCTGGTGGAAAAGGTTCAGGGGACGGTGAAGAGAAAAAGGAGAGGATTCTGCTGTAGAGTTTTAATCCAGAGTTTATTCCAGGATGACAGACCTCTGAATCTTATAACAGCTCCCAACAGAATCCAGACCGCATGGTCCCGTCTCCTTTTAAGCCCGGGGACAAGGGGAGGGGAAGGCACAGGTGAGCCACCAACCAGGTGGGAGGAGGGGAAGGCTCAAAGGATAAAGACACTTGGACAGGCCAATGAGCCCGGACCTGAGGGGCACCTTTTGAACTTCTGCCAACCACACCATGACCCTGCTGGAATGTTAAGATTGATGGACAGCACTTAGCAGGAGGGCAAAGGGGGAGGGGAAAGGACAGATTTCACCTATCCCAACACCTGAGGGATTTTCCTGTTTCCTGAAACAGGAAATGGCGTCACACTGCAACACTCCCCCCAACCGGTCCAGGAGAAAATAGCTCCTTGGAAAGAGGTGGAAAAAGCCTGTTTATTAAACAATAAAAGCTAAACAATATTGAACAATAAAACCCCTTGTTGCTCCAAAAGAGATGACAAACTGAGAAAGTCCCCTCCCTCGGTTGCAGTTCAGCTCACACAGGCTCTTATCAGTCCCTCCGGTGCTGGAAATGTTGCGGGCCGGGCCTGGCCTGGTGGGCCACAGGTGCTAGCTGCCGGTGCTCTTCTGGGTGTTCAGTCCAGAGCAGGTTTCAAGAGGTCCAAAGAAAAGGGAAAAAAGAAAAGAAACCACAGTCCAGGGAACTTCCTTGCCTCAGCAAGCTAAAACTAACTAAAAGCAAAGGAGAGCTCTGTCCCACTGTCTGTTCATCCCCAGACAACACAGTCCAGGAGCAGGAATGTGGAGGAGTGAGTGCAGTGTCTGAAAACAAACTGCTGCTTCTTCTCTCCCCCCTTCACTCTCTGCAACAAGTCTTAAAGGTGCAAAACTTATGATGCAGCATAAACAGAACAAGATGATTGGGGTTAAAAGCATCATATAATCAGCTTAGGACAACTCCCTCTCTCTTTCTCCCCCTCTTTTCTATTCTTTTCCTCTCCCTAATTCCTTTCATGCATTTGCTGTGGTCATTCTGTAAAGGTGCATTTGTTTGGATTGATACTGCAATCCCCTTTCCGTGTTGTCTGTTGCACTCCCAGATCAGTTAACCAACCATCACCACCCCCATTGGTATGAGCAGATTGTGACATTAAATTGGCATCATGGACAGGATTCTGATAGACAGAAGGGTCTGCAAGGCTGTTTGTAGTCTGTAACAGGGGAAGGACGATTTGCTTCAGCCACACCTAACCCCTCATCGTGAAAGGGTTGAACGAAGCTGGAAAGCAAGGAAAGCTCTTTGAATTTCCCACAAACTGCGCACGCCCAGGTGAAATACGCCCCCATACTCTATTGAGGGTTCTGTCTTTAGAATTTCCCAAAAAATCTCTAAGAGCAAAAGGGGAAACTGTTTTTGTTTATGTGTGAATTTGGACTGTCTGGGAAGGAAGGGACAACTTGAAGGAACTAAGCAGGGCCTCCCAGGGAGATTTGGTCTCTTCACCCAGCCAGGGAAGCAAAGGGGAGCACAGCAAAGGCTGTGAGATTGTCTAACTTAAGCTTGCACCTCCCTGTCATGGTTTTGGTCCCTTCATAAAATGACTGAAAACTCTAGCACAAAAGTTACGGCTGAATTTTCTGCTCTGCTTGCTAAATACAATGCCAAGCCTTCTCCAAGGGGGGAGGTTTGGGCAGAGAACAGCTGGTTTAATTTAGAAAATGTCATAGATAGAATTTGTTCTTTACAACATGAAACAGAAGTTAAACTGGGCAAAAATAAAACCATCCTCTGCTCAGTTTCGGCAGCTTGTCTCACAGCAGCCATAGAAACCCTTTTTAAGCAAAGAAATGAGGAAACAGCAAGAATAGATTCCCTTCAAAACCTAGTTGAAATTTTGCAGAAAGAATTAAAGGAAGATAGAAATGAGATCTATATGTTGCGAGCTGCCCTTAGAGAGGAACTTGCTAAGAATTCACATCATACTGATTCCTCTACAGAGCCAGAGGAAAAGGACACTCCTGACATGAAACAAATCTATCCCCGTCAGGAACTTGAGGCAGTAAAAAATTGGAGAGAATACTGCTGTCCTCGCTTGAGACCCTTGGGTCAAACAGAATAGAACTATATTAATGATGAGGATTGTTGGAATGTTGGGGGACATAAGACAGATGATGCACTTTGGACCTGGTTAACATAAGAGATTGGAAAACAGGATGCCTTGGCATAAACAAACGGAACTTTGAAAATTCGACCTGGATTGCAAGAAGATTAAATCAAACGGGTTTACTGGAAAAAGAAAATCCCATTAAACTCTGCAAGCAAGAGATGTTGTTATATGCGTAAGTTTGTGTATGTAATTTTAACCTAATCATTGTAGTACACATTACTAGTCTCCCTGCAATGGTATGTAAGTGCTTGTATCCCACAATCAAATTGGATTCTGATTACCGAGTGGGTCTCCCTGTCTCTCTGCATTGCCGAAAGAGGATCTTGACCCACCTATCACAACTAAACAAATACCGTTCAGTGCTACCGAATTAGCTAAGCTGTAAAAAGAATTCGGGCGCCTCCCACGAGAATAAGAGACAAATATGTCCTCCGAATGTCCCTCGATGGTGGAGATCAAATTAAATTAACCGGAGGCCAGTGGGTACTGGGGACATGGAGCCTTCTTCACAACAGGAGATAAGGAGGTAAGCGTGATGCATGGTCCCTGACACAGGGTGCGTCTTTCTGGGCCGGGAGAATGAATCCTTTGGAACGGGGTGACCCCCTGGCAATCGTTGACACCACCGACCAGCTCTTAGAAAGTGTCCACAAAGCCGCCTGCCTGCAAAAGATTCATGAAAAGAAATTAGTTCCTGGTTTTGAATGCCCAATGCAATTACCTGTGAAGCCAGAACTAATGACCGATTGAACTCGTGGGCTTCCAGAAACACTTAAACATACAGCAATGACCCTACAGAAAACCATAATGGCTTTGAATCCATAAGATTCCTCAGGAATTCCCCTGACCAAAGTGGACCTAGAGATCCTGGCTTCACTCCCTACTCTTCCCCCTCACAGCCCTCAGCTTCTCAATCTGATTCACCTGCCAGTAGCCATAAAGTTTGGACATGAGCTGAAGTTGCAGTAGATCTGATTAATTATTGTAGACAATATGGACCTATAAAAACCCCGGCGTAGAAATCAGAAAATAACAAAGGTGTTTGGTTTATTGGGGCTCCTCACAGTGAAAATATAGAGAAAGGAAAACAGATCTCTAACTGCCACCATTGGTGGTTGTTGGGAATTCAAAAGTGGGTCCCCAAAGAGGTGATGGATGGTTTGCCCCTTGATAAATTGCAGAAAATAATAAATAATTGGCACCAGCGAAAACCAAATCCATTGGCTCAACCCAGTGTACCCCTCCCTTCTCAGGGACAAAAACTAACCCTCCCCCAGCCTCTCCCACAGAACACAGGCAGTGAACCAAAACCAACAGGGTTTTCGGCAAACAAATCTCTCTGCCGCTTACAGGTGGGCAAAGGGGCGGAGCGTGGGTTTATTTAAGAATGCTCACTAAAAATAAATCAGGATATATATTAAGCCCAGCTATCACGGGCCTCCACAGGCTACTAGTAACCTTTTTGATTGACATTGGGGCTCAAATCTCTGCACTAACAAAAAAGGATGCCCAGAGGTGTGGAATTGTTCCAACTAAGAGACAATGCTGTGTTCTTAATGCTCTGGGAACTACAGAATCTATGAATGTTGCCTTAGCCAAACTGACGCTCCCTGGAAATGAGCATCACCTAGTCATCAAAATGGTAATTGGGAACATTCCAAATAATTGATTAGGAATGGGTGTCCTTGCTGGGAGGCAGTGGGAAGACTCTGAGGGATTTCTGTGGTCTTTTGGCACACTGCCACTTAACATTAGGCTGCTTCAAACCGCACCCTCCCTACCCTATAATCAAACAACTCATGTAAAACAATACCCTCTACCTTCTGGTGCCAGAGAAGGTATCAAAGCGGTTCTACAGGACTTGAGAAACCAAGGGGTAATAATTCACACACATTCTCCTTTTAATTCACCGGTATGGCCAGTCTGAAAAGCCAGTGGAAAGTGGAGATTAACAGTAGATTTTCGCAGGCTTAAAGCCAACACAGACCCTCTTACAGCACTGGTCCCAAACTTAGCTGAATTAATAACATCAATTCAAGAAAAGGCTCACTCAATCATGGCAATGGCAACTATGGATGTCAAAGACATCTTCCTTATGATACCTATACAGCCAGAAGATATAGGGACCATTTTGCCTTCACATGGGAAAGGACAGCAATACACTTGCACTAGGCTTCCCCAAGGCTACAAACACTCCTCCACTTTGGCCCACCATGCTTTAGTTCAGGAATTAGAAAAAATACCCAAACCTGATCCTGCTGATCCTGTAGCTGATAATCAATACATTTAAGACACTCTGGGGGGGGGGGGGGAGGGGGGGGGGGCGGAGAGGGGGGGTGGGGAGGGGGGAAGGATGAAATAGAGGTAGTAGGGAAACATCAGCAGAAAATAATCTCTCACTTAAAAAGTCTTGATTTGCAGATACCCGCAGAGAAAATTCAGAAACCTTCTCAGGAAGTGAAGATTTTGAGAATTTGGTGGAAAGGAGGCATGACATGTATTCCACCCGATACCCTAACCTCTTTAGATCAGACTCAAAGGCCTGAATTGAGGAAAGATCTCCAGCAAGCTCTAGGACTATTAGTGTTCTGGAGAAAACACATCCCAGATTTCTCAATAATTGCTAGGCCGCTTTTTGACTTGCTGAGGAAAAGGATGAAATGGGATTGGACTCCTTCTCAGGAAGAAGCATTGCAATTACTGATTTTTGAGGCAACAGCTCACCAAGCACTAGGCCCTATCCATCCCACAGATCCCTTTCAGGTGGAATGGGGATTTGCCTCCTCAGGGCTATCAGTACACATTTGGCAGTGGGCTCCCGAGGGTCCAACGGGGCCACTTGGTTTTTATTCCTGTGGTTTCAAAGATGCTGAGAAAAGATACACTACCTGGGAAAAGGGGTCGTTTGTAGTTAGCTTAGCTCTCCTAGAAGAGGAAAAAATTGCATGACAAGAGCTTATTGTATTAAGAAGCCCTTTCAAAGTTATCAAAATCATCAATAATGGGAGGCCACCCCCCCCCCCCCCCAACCTGACGGGGTAGCCCAAAGGGCCTCAGTTAGGAAATGGTATGCTCAGATGGAAGGCTATTGTAATACCGTCTCAATAACGGAAGATGCTGCTAAAAATCTAACAATCCAAGGCACTGAGAGCCTGGTTAGCAGCCAAGATAAATCTGCCTCTGTAATCAAAGCTGCCCTTCCTTTCTCCCCCGAACGAGCAGCAAGTTCTTGGTTCACAGATGCCTCTGCAAAACGGGAAGGGAAGGTATGGAGATCTAGAAGAGCTGTCTTACACAATTCATTTGGTGAAAGAATCATTACCGAAGGGGAAGGCAGCGCTCAGGCTGGGGAACTCATAGCTGTTGGGAGTGTTTTCCGATGTGAGGCACAGAACATTTCTCTTGCCTGCATTTATACCGACTCTTACGCAGTGTACAAAGGTTGTACCGAGTGGCTTCCTTTCTGGCAGCAAAATGATTGGGAAGTTCACAGAATTCCAGTGTGGCAAAAGGAAAAGGGGCAAGAAATTTTAGATGTTGCAAGCCAAGGAAATGTTGCTATTGGTTGGGTAGCTTCTCAGCAAACAGATGGAAATCCAGCAGGAGAGTGGAAGAATAGAGCTGATGAACTAGCAAGGCTCAGCCCCCTGAAAAAGGAACTCATTCCTGAGGACTGGGATCAACTATTAGAATGGCTGCATGTAAAAAGACAGCACACAGGTGCGAAAGATTTGTACAAAGAAGCTCATGCTCGTGGTTGGCTGGTTACCAGGGAAATGTGTAAAACATGCGTATCAGCCTGCGAGCAATGTCGCAGGTGACTGGAGAGACATCCTTTAGAAGATGACCCTCTGCATTTAAGAAAGGGTAAAGGCTTATGGGACGCGTGGCAGGTAGACTATATTGGCCCCTTTAAGAAGTCAGGAGGTAAACACTTTGTGCTAGTAGGAGTAGAAATTGTATCTGGGTTGGTTCAAGCTGATGCTTTGAAAAGAGCTACAGGTGATAATGCGGTTAAAGCTTTGCAGGGGTGGTTTGGAACTTTCCCAAAGCCACAGGAAATTCAATCTGATCACAGGTCCCACTTCACTGCTAGAGGTGTACAGCATTGGGCAAAAGGTGAAGGAATTAAGCGGTCTTTCCACAGCCCTTTCCACTACCCTCAAGCTAAGGGGATCTTAGAAAGGACCAAGGGTTTTTTGAAAGGACTTCTGAAGCCCCGGGAGGGAAATTGGGACGTTCGGTTATGGGAAGCTGTTAAAAGAGTGAACAGTAGATGGGGGGTGAATGGATGTCCCAAAATCACTGCCTTTTGCCCAACAGCTCCAAGCATCGTTCCCTTACTACGGCGACCTGACGATTCAAAAAGTCCAGCACATTACCCTGGACAACCTGTTCTGGTGGACCTCCCTACTGTAGGGGAAGTAGCACTAGTGCTGAAAACCCCTCTGAAGAAATATGCATGGCTAGCCTCTGATGCTCTAGGGAAAGAGCATTGGATAAATACATGCTGGATAATCCTATCATTTTAACTCTTTTCTGCCCTCAGTGGAAGGATTTCTGTTGTTTTTACTTTTACAGAAGAACCCTGAGGAACATGAAAATCATCTGAACCATGATAACACTGGTGATGCTTTTCTGCATCCTACCACAATTCCATGGACAGGATCCTGCTGAGTGGTTGTGGTCTGAAGCTACCCTCCATCCCACTAATGTTCTAGGAGCATATCCCAAGGGTGGCCACCCAAACCTAGAGCCTATAGTGCTGCATGACCCCCAGGTATATGGTCCAAGTGAGTGGGGATGGGATCAGAAGGACTGGACTAGAGCCCTAACTGGAACAATTGGTGAGTCGATTGTGGAAGCATGCAGAAAAATGGAAGGATCTCTCTATGAGAAATCCACCTCCATCACAGTTGCCGGAAATTTTATGGAACCAGATGGGAAAAATGATCGGGATATCCCTTCAGCGAGACTGTGTCCTACAAACAAGTGGGAGTGTGCCAAACAAATTCCCCTTACTCTGTGTTGCTGCCAGGAGTATGTTGGTAATTACACTCTAGGTCGCAAAACGAACAATGTTGCAAGTACAAAGGATTGTAAAAATCAACCAATTGATTGCTGGCATAATTTGACGTTAACTAAACCGACTTAAGTGACATGCCACTGGCAAAATAACTTGACCAACCTGTTAGGTTGAAAAGGCTTAGTTCATAAATTTAAGATAGACGCTATAAGAAAACCCACGCTGAGTACCGTAGTTACATCCCAGTGGAATAGACGGGACGGAGAGCATGAAGCCCACACTGAGCACCATAGTTACACCCCAATGGGTAGAAGGGACTGAGAGCACAGAGCTGACATTGAGTACAGTAGTTACATCCTAGTGGGCAGAAGGGACTGAGAGTCCCCTTAGTCAATGTGGCCTTGGTCCCAAGCTTTTGTTCACTTGGCAGGTATGGGAAAAACAAAAAGCCTGGCAGCTTCAAGGGGGAGTGGGAGAAGGAATTAGCCGAAGGATTTGTGGAACTGCTTATAGCAAAGCAATCTCCATCAGTGTTTTGACAGATCAGACAAATAAGCGTGAACAGGTTTGTACGCCCCCAAGCGTACAAGACTGTTGGCACAATTTTACATTAACACAAACTGCAGAAGTAGTTTGTCTTTGGTCCAAAACTAGTGAAGGCTTTTCTTTTAAGTTGATAATAAATGGTATGAACCAACCTTCTACTACCACCACTCCAGCCCAAGCAGCGCTTATGCTTAGCCTGAGAAGTTTTGAAATTGGACCATATATAATCAGGAAAACTGGTCAACAACACATATTGTTCAATCTGGCACGGTCTCTTAAACAAGTCAAATTGCTGATGATGCAAAACAATGTCTCAGAAATTCAGCCGGCCTGTTTGCCTTTTTTGCAGACTTCCTTTGAGGGTTGGACCACCTGGCTGCAAAAACAGAAAGTCCGTTTTTTCTTTTAAAACAGACACTAAGAGACATAACCGGTGTTTTGGGAACAGGTTTTGGAATTCTAAATAGTATTGATTCTGAAGTACACTAATGGATAAATTGGCTGCCACAAAATGGTTAGAGATTTGACCAAATTAAAACAACCACTGCAATCATCCTTATTGGCTTTGGGAACACAGCAGTGCTTGCTATCAAACATATTACCAGCTTGGGAAAAGGTAAATGGAAGTGATCACAAATTGGTAGACTGATGCACTCGCTGCTACACAAAACAACCTTTCTTTGGCTCTTAGCTGTATCCAGGCACAATTGTCGATGCAGTCAGTTGCTGCCTCAATGATAAGAGAAGGTGAAGGCAATTTTCCTACTGCAATTCAGAAAAGAATTTGGGACAGTGCCACTGATTTTGAAAGAGAATTCCAGTCCTGGTGGAACTTGGTGAATTTTACTTATCACCCCATTACAAACACAGCCAAGCTCTTGTGTTAACCGTACGCAATGCCTCAGTGCATTTGAGATTTCCTATTATTGCATTAGGGCTAAATCATGATGGAGCTATTCCCAATCTTTCTGAACATAGACAATGGGCCCATCAAACTGGTAAAAAATGGCAACATGTTAATTTGGAATCTTCTATTGTCCGAGAACTAGGCTTCATCTGTGAAAGTAATGCAATTACAGCTCAGGATGTTTGTTTGGACACAGAACAAAATATCTGTCATTTTGAAATTCATCCTAACGAGACTTTCGAAACAGTCCTTAAATATATAGGCAATGGGTGTGGGTGCTTTAGAACTGCTTGTGATACGGTATTTGTAGAAAATGCAGTAGTGGATAGTAAAAATCATTCAAATTGTTGCGCTTGTAACTTTACAAAATTGAGGGATGTGATTTTTCTTCAGAAGCTCCAGTTACCTCCCATTACCTTTTTCAATCCAATTAAAGACTGATTCACAAACTATTACTGTCCTAGGGTGACGTTATGATGCTTGTATCCCCATCCGTGTGTTCTGTTGATGCTGGATATCATGTTCTGTGCCTTCAAGACTGGCTGTGAAAAGCGAATGTTTTGTTTTGGTTTTGCTATCAGCCGCTCCCCCACAGCTGGCGCGACACAGAGACAGGGCAGTACATGGGTGCTGCTTTTGCTTTTTGCTTTGCTTTTTGCTTTGCTCTTGCTTCGGCTTTGCTCCTGCTTTGCTCTTGCTTTTTTGCTCCTGCTCATTAGTTAGTTTAGCTAAGCAGTCCAAATTTTCCCTGGACTGTTTCTCCTTTCCCTTCTTTGGACCTACTCGGACCTGCTCCGGACTGGGACCTGGGAAACACCGAGAGTTTGCACCTTGTGGCCAAGGTGCAGCAGCTACCCCAGCACAGGACAGACTGATAACAGAGCGAGCACTCCCAAGAGAGACTTTCTGAAGTTGTCTACTTTTTCAGAGCGGTGAAAGAGTGGTGCCATCTGGTATTGTTCCTTTTGTGTGCTGCGGGGTGCTTTGCCTGTTACAGAAACAGGTTCTTTCCACTTGTTTCCAAGGAATCCTTCCCGACCCGGTTGGGGGGAGGGGCCGTGTGGGTTTGTTTTCTGGAGGGTCCACCTTTTGGAGGTTTTCTCCCAAATTTGCCCGAAACCAGGACATTTACCTACTCCCATTGGGATGAACATTACTTTGGTAAAGCAATCTTTGCTTCATCAGGACTTCATTGAAATATTGGAGAAGATCAAGAAGAATAGACAGAAAGCACTGGTAACTGTTCATCACAATGTGAAAGAAATACACCATGTCATAGAGAGAGTAAGAAAAGATGCTGAACACAGGTGGTAGGATACTCTTTTTGGGTGGTCACCTACTGCCACAAGAGTCCTGAACAGTATGTGTCATCCCATCATTGGCCTTTTGCGTTTCGTTTTGATTGGGGTTTTTTAATCAGCAATCTTACTCATTATGAATTGGAGAATGATGAAAGAGTTAACAAAATTGATGTCTGTCATTAATGCACACAACTTGGCTGATGTCCTTTTCACTGTGGACATCTCCAAGACTATTGACACAAGGCGACTATAAATGAGAGGATGCGTTTTGAAATCGTCTTCAATTTTCTTTGAAGATTATAAGAAAATTACTTTTGATTTTTGGTGAATTGTTTTGAAAAAAAATATTTTAAATGAACTGTTGTTGATTTGTTTATTGCTTTATTGCCTTTGATTATTTGTGATTAGTTTCAGATATTTGAAAAAAATGTTTCAAAATCATATGGTTTAAATTCCTGTTATTATATTTGTTTCTTGTTTCCTTACCCCCGCCTTTTTTTATCTTTTCTTGTCCTTCCGTTCTCTCTCTCTGTCTGACGCATTGTCTCTGCTTTCCAGGATATGCTACCAATGTGCGACAAGTATACAACAATAGTACAGAACACTGCTGATGAAGACCCTTTGAAGCCTGTCATGAGTCACCAGGTGCTGTGAAAGATGGTCTGAGGTTCCCCCCATTTGCCTCACGACCGTCCACAGGACCGATATCAGGACCCTGAGGACCCCGATGGGACCTCTGGCCTGCCAGTAATGGATGAACACCAAAAATCCTGAGGCCCCTGAGCAGAATTCTGGCCTGCCAAGTGATTGTTCACAGCTGTGTCTTCAGTGACTGCTTCTAGCAGGGCCTGCCAAAGGGCGACCCAGCCTATATGCTTGCACCTGCTTCACGACAATAGACCAGGAATTTTCCCACCTCTTGGCCAGACGAACTTGCTGGGGCAACTTGGTACCCCCCCATGGAAAATCCTTCATCTGCTCCACTACCGCCGTGAGGCACCGAGGTTGAAGCCCCCCTCCCAAGGACTGAGACTGAGACACCTGTAATTCTGATGCAGGGGTGCTGGCCTGACTGAAGCAGGATGCCTGCTGAGTGCTGCCTACAGATGTGCCTACAGGACCTAGACTGGTTTCCCCCAGAAAGCAGTCCTGAGACAGTGGGTCCCACTCACTGCTGATACTGACTTATCCTGCTGAGAACATGGACTGTCTGTACCCGTCTTCAATACCTTTTTCCCCCTCAGCAATTTCAATAGACTTCTTCTTCTTGATTGTATCTGTTCCCCCTCAGCCATTTCAAGATTCTGTTTCCCCCCTCAGCAATGGACTATAATAGAACCTTGAGTTCACCAGGACTTTGAGATCTTCCCAACGTGACTAGGCAAACTCTATCGGCTGGACTAAGAGGACTTAGTCTCTCCACATTTGGTAGCTATACTCCTCTCTCTTTCTCCCCCTCTTTTCTATTCTTTTCCTCTCCCTGATTCCTTTCAGGCATTTGCTGTGGTCATTCTATAAAGGTGCATTTGTTTTGATTGATACTGCAATCCCCTTTCCAGGTTGTCTGTTGCACTCCCAGATCAGTTAACCAACCAACCAGTTAACCAACCCGTTGGTACGAGCGGATCGTGACAATACCTTCTTTCAAGCTGAAATTGGTTCTAGTCCTTAGAAGCACACTGGTAGGTAAAAGTAGACTCTAAAAGATAACATTCAAAACCTATTTCCCTTGTCTTCCCATTAAAGCAAGTGAAGAAAGCAGACAGGAGATCTTCAGATAACATGCTATGCAAATTGAAAAGATTCTGTCCTTATTTGAAGCAACTGAGGAACTCACACAATGAAATACAGTTCAGACAGATGGAAGGGTCACAGATGATGTCAAATCTATACTTCCAATGTTTGAATGAAGCAAGATTTCTTGAAGTACAATCCTATAAAATGAAGGTGAGTTTGCAGAAGCAATTGAACTGGGTCTGTTTTAGAAACACAATGTTTTCTAAGTAACTGAGGATTCAGGAAGGCAACCTTGGAATTTAAAGGATTTAGAAACATACAAATACCAAGACTGGCAGTTCATTAGCTTTAACAGTCTCTTCAAATAAGATCTATTTTTAACTTCTTCTTGTAGTAGGTCTGAAGACATTAGGAATGATGCAATAAAACAAAACAAACAACAAACCAAAACAAAACCAAAACAGCTTTCTCAAAAAGCTTGGAGAAACCAGAGAAATTATGATTTCTAGGGGTTAAGTAGTCCTTTAAAAATTGTCTCTGGGAAAAGAGATAAAAAACCACTAATTGACTGTGGAGTATATTCCAAACCTGTACTGGAGCATGTAAAGGACAAGAGCCGGTAATAAAACTACTATGCTGGGTTCATCTGTTAAAAGCGTTCCAGAATGGTTGAAATTATCAATCACATAATGTGGGATTAAAAAAAAAAAGAAAAAAAGAAAAAAGAAGAAAACATAGAGAAAAAAATATTTTGAACATGTTTTCCCATTCCCAGATGGCATAACAACTTTATTTCATTTTGTTCCTAAGACTGATTAATAGCTTATGAAGTGTTTTACAATTGAGAGTGAGAGTGTTCACACTAACCATACAATTTGGATGGATCTCTTTTACTTTGCACAGCAGCAGATACGGTTTAGCACTCCACAGTTCAGTCCCCGAAAGTGAATGGGTGTGGCAGATTTAACCTAACTGGCCAGTCCACCAGAATGCTTAATTATCTTGGAAAATGCTTTGCTCTATCTCATTATCTGGACATGTCTCTCTAGCTCCGCTTTGAGCTCCTTGATCTTTCATCTACAGGATGAGATCCAATTTAGCTTAGCAAGGACATAGCCTTTCAAAACCACATCTTTTATCTTCTGCATTCATCCAAGTACATTTCTACTGCAGGGAACCCTGTGGAAGATCCTAGTTGTTTTGTTTCTCAGATAGTTGTTGCATAAAAGAGCTCTTCTTTTAATTTTTTCCCTGCTAAAGGATAGGCTCTGTACTTAACTGATTGTGATGCTAACTCATTATCATCTATTCTTCAGTCGTACAGAGTAGGCAGCAAAGTTTTCTTCTGAAGACATTCATTTAATGAGAAATGCTGAAGGTCTGACTTTAGTTGCAAAGGTCACTGATTGACCAGTTGCAAAATTGTTAAGTCTAGTAAGAGCAGGAAAAGTGTGCTGTTGCTGTGCCTGTAAATGTCGTGTCAGCTGCTGTTGGGATAAAAAGCATGAGCATAAGAAAACATGGATAGAAAAGAAACTTGTTGTGATTTCTGCACAAGAGGAAGTATGAAGCACTTATTTCAGTGGCTAAGACAGTATCATCATTGGGCCAGTTCTCTTCAACATCTTTTGAACAACCTGGACACAGCACTTGAAGGAATATTAAGAAAGTTTGCCAAAGACACTAAATTGGGAGGAGCTGTGAACTAACTCCCTTGAGGGCACAGAGACCTTGCCGAGAGATCTTGCCAAATAGGAGAGATGGGCAATTCTTGCTGGCCGGGAGTCTATGCACAAATCACAAAAGGGGCGGGACTGCTGGGGACAGCGTCTCAAGCTGGTTTTTTTCCAGCATCAGTCTCATTACATGGTGATGACAATGGGAAGCTGCCAGCAGCTCACGTCCCCAGCAGCAGACAAAGAACTTAATGTTACAACTGACTTGAAAAGTTTTTTGACCAATCACACAAAGCAAAAGCATATTGACAGTACTTCTATCCAATCACTATAAAGACATGTACCTGGGCTTAGAACAATGCTCGCTTCTTTCAAATAAAGGACCTGCTTGTAAGCCTTAAGATACAATGCACAGAGCTCCATTATTAAGCTTAGAACTACCTAACATCTGGCTAGATATACTTTGCTGTAGCTTAGGGAGTTATTCTAGACAAGCATTAAGACACAGACCATTGTTCCATTTGTCCTTACTTTTCTACTTCTCATCTAATTTTTCTGCTGACAAACCTTATGACTACTGCTTAGCTCCAATGACAGTTCTGCTGTCTCTGAGGCCTTCCTTTTGCAGCTTTCCCAAACCCCTCTGTTTTTGAGGATTCCCACAGGCAATCACCAACCAGATGGAGTGGAACAAGGGCAAGTGCTGGATTCAGCACCTGCAACTGGGCAATCCTGGTGGGTGTATAGACTGGGGAGGGAGCAAGAGGCTGGGAGAAGCACTGCAGAAAGGGACCCAGGCTCCTGGCCAATGGCAAGCTGAATGTGCATCAGCAGTGCCCTGGCAGCCAGGAGGGCCAAGCCTGTCCTGGGGTGCATCAGGCACAGCATCACCAGCTGGGCAAGGGAGGGGATTGTCTTGCTCTGCTCTGCTCTGCTCTGCTCTGCTCTGCTCTGGGGCGGAATCACCTTGGTATTAGAAAGTCCTCAAATGAGGTCTACAAAGACAGGACTCAAAGAAATGGCATGCAGCTGAGTCAGGGGAGGTTTAGGTCGGGTATCAGGAAAAAGTTTTTAACCAGAGAATGGCTGGGCACTGGAAGAGTCTTTCCAGGGAGTGGTCACACCATCACAACTGTCTGAGTTTGGGACATTGCTCTCAAGCATATGGTGTGATTCTCAAGGATGGCCCCAGGCAGGGCCAGGAGTTGGACTGATGATGATCCGCATGGGGTCCTTCCAATTCAACAGATTCGACGACTCGATGGCTCTGTCCTGGCCACTCAAGGTATATTGCTTGGTCTCATCAGATTTTGATCTGCTCTTGTTGTTGGTCAGACTTTGTCCCTAGTGGCTAATGATATTTATCACAAAAGACAAAGTGCCTTTTCTCAATTTTCTCAAGCAATTGGAACATGCGCCTTAGAATCCTAAAAAAGTCTTTTCTTTGAAACAGCACTGTAGTGTTTTTCACTGCCCAGTAGTCTTTCCAGATCTTAAGGAGAAAGAAGGCAAAATGAGGGGACATATTACAATGAATGATTGTCAGTTTTCTGGTTCTTTAGCAGTATATTTGTACTTCCACTATTCTTTTCTGTAAAATCATGGTTTTCTATAAATTTTCTAGCAAGACACATTTCTGCAACTGAGCCCATCAGTCTTTGTGAAAAGATATTGTCAAAAGTACAAAACATATGAATAGGCAGTGACAAGTGAGGGAAAAAAGGAGTATGAGAAGCAGCTGCATGATACTAAAGTGAGACAAGAAGGAGGAGAAGGTGCTCCAGTTGACAGAGCAAAGAATCCCCCACAGGCCCTGGAGGACATCATCATCAAGCAAGTTGTCTCCCAGCAGTCCCTGGAGAACCGTGGAGGAACACAATGGAGCTCGTGGGGAGCTCCATGCCACAGCAGGTGACTGTGCCTTGAAGGAAGCTGCAGCTTGTGGAGGGAGAGAGGGCCAGAAAAGCATCCTTGACCTCTTGGAAGAGTGGAAGAGCACGTGCAAATCTTCAACAGCTGCTAACTCTAATCTATTCTCTTTCCGCTTCTTGTCTTAGGTAAGTAAGAAGACAACCCAAGAATTAGAAGCCTAAATTCTTTTGCTTGAGGCTCCCATTCTTTCTGCCATTCTCTTCAAATTTAGTTTGAAGTAAAACTCATGATAAAGTTCTTAAGGCTTGATGTTCAGGCTTTTCAGAAAATAGGGAGTGCAAATAACTCTTGTCACTGTCATTTTTTTCATAGAAGGAAAAAAGGGAAATTACTGGTTTTCAAGGACTTAGGGAAATCTATTGGTAACGGTGGTGAGACGGAAGAGTTTAATTAATCTGAAAAGAGAATGTCGTGGAGCTACCTCAGCTCTGTACAAGTTTTTTTACCAGGAAGTCTAGACTTTTAAACAGACTAAGGACACAATAGTTATCTCTGGGAATATTTTAGTATGTATAGTACATTCATCTTTAAATAGTTCTATCTGTTTGACAGTTATGACTTGGGCTTTAATTTTGATGTGAAAAGAAATATTTGTGATTCAGATCATTTCCATTTCTGAAGCATTTCAGTTGTTGACTGTTTTTGTTGTCTCCTGAGGGCGGGGAAATAGTCTTTGTACCAATACTGAAACAAACTAGATGGAAAAATTTGTTTTCCTCATTCTTTTCTGTCTATTCGAACAGGCACAGCAGCAAGACCACTGCTGTGAGTCTGAGTGGCCCTTCCACTCCAGGATGACAAACTTGAATGTTATTTATGCTAGTATGTTATTTGCACCCATTTCTGATGCCGGCTGTTAACTGTTGTGCAGAAAGATCTGTCAGCCTTTTTCACAGGAAGACACTTCTGAATTGCTTCACTTGTCTCTGAAGCAGAGAACTAAGCTGGCACTCCATTTCTGAGATCTTGCTGTGTTAGCCCCCAAAACCATTTCTTTCAAATGCCTTTTACTTTCAACCAAAGCACTGCATTACTTCATGATGTAATCTCTTGTTCTTAATGTTCGGGGGATTGTTTTAGACTGATAAGAACATATTGCAGTAAGCAGGTAGAACATCTATCTTAAGCAGTATCCATCACTTGGCTTTAGTTCATTATCATAACATCTGCAAGGAATCTCATTTACAATCAATGGATGGGCTGGGGTAACGGGCCACAGGTTTAGGAATCTTTCTCCAATTAATTTTGCGTTAAAATTTAGCTCTTATCATTTCAATTGGGTCTTTATTAAAACAATCATCTATTTATTACCTGTACCACAATGACCTGTGTACCTGTACCACAGTCAACAGTGGCTGAGCATCCTACAACAATTCCAAGAAGAAGAATGGTCTGAACCCCCAGTGCAGCACAAGAAGTCTGTCATCAAGCCAGAGTCCCGCAGGCGTTTTCTCAGCCTGGAGAAGAGCAGACTCTGGGCAAATTGTTAGAGCAGCTCTCCAGTAGCTGAAGACAGCCTACCAGAAGGAGGCAGGTGAGCTACACAAGGGCACGGAGCAATAGGAAAAGTGTGGATGGCTTTAAAACCTGAAGAGTATAGGTTTCCTTTGGCTATTGGGAAGAAATTCCTTGCCAAGATGGTTGTGAGACACTAGAACATGTTGTGGGTGACCAATTCCTGGAAGTGATCAAGGCCAGCTTGAATGGGTCTTTGAGCTTAAGGCGCTCTAGTGGAAGGTGTCCCTGACAATGACATGCTGGGGAGGACGTAGGTGAATTTAAGGTCCCTTCCAAAGCCAGCCATTCCATTATTCTATGGTAATCATTCTGTACAGTAGCAGTAAGAAGTTGAAGCTAGAAATAACATATTCATGCTGAGAAACTGCTATCCAAGGAGTTGAACTGTTTGGGTCTCACATTTATGGGCCATTTAGCAATACTATATCTAATATCTAGTCCTCGCTCTTTATCATACACGCAAGTATTTTATCATCTTTAACGTTTCTGACATTTGGGAATTTTCTTCCCTTCTCTTTCTTTCTTTCTTTCTTTCTTTCTTTCTTTCTTTCTTTCTTTCTTTCTTTCTTTCTTTCTTTCTTTCTTTCTTTCTTTCTTTCTTTCTTTCTTTCTTTCTTTCTTTCTTTCTTTCTTTTTCTCTTTCTCTCTTTCCTTCTTTCTTTTCTTTCCTTCCCCCACTTCCTTCCTTCACTGCCTTCCTTCCACTATGTCCTTCTTTCTGCCACGTCCTTCTGCCACTTCCTTCCCTCCCTCTGTCCACTTTGATGTTAATTTGCAAACTGTCAAATAGTTACAGGAAATTACTCACAAGTATTTTATCATCTTTAACGTTTCTGACATTTGGGAATTTTCTTCCCTTCTCTTTCTTTCTTTCTTTCTTTCTTTCTTTCTTTGTCTTTCTTTCCTTCTTTCTTTCCTTCTTTCATTCCCTCTTTCCTTCTTTCCCTCTTTCCCTCTTTTTCCCTTCCTTTTCTTTCTTTCTTTTTCTTTCTTTCTTTCTTTCTTTCTTTTTCTCTTTCTCTCTTTCCTTCTTTCTTTTCTTTCCTTCCCCCACTTCCTTCCTTCACTGCCTTCCTTCCACTATGTCCTTCTTTCTGCCACGTCCTTCTGCCACTTCCTTCCCTCCCTCTGTCCACTTTGATGTTAATTTGCAAACTGTCAAATAGTTACAGGAAATTACTCTTCTTTAAATATCATTTTGAAGCTTAGAAATGAATAACAAAATTGTGTCAAAACATGGCATTTAAAAGCCATCTGAAAGTGAGAACTAGCTATTGAAAAGACAAAAATACAAAAACGAAATGATGGAGTGGATGGTTTTAAGGGATATTCTTTGTATGGCTTTGATACAAAGGAGGATCTCAATTTTTACACCTTCTAAAAACACATCTTGAAACTTACTACTTTCCGTGTAGTGACAAAAATATTTCCAAAACAAGGAAATTGATTTATGCAGATGAAAATATCATCTCCCAAATAGTCCTCATCAAGTCCAAAAGATTACCCTGCTTTTACGTAGTAAGCTTTATGGAGATTTCTAGTCTCACACAAACAAAGAAGAATCTCTCAAATGACTAGAAAATCTTTAAAAGCAAAATAACCTTTAAGAAAAAAGATCCAAAAAAGAGCAGGGAATTATATACGTCCACACTTGTTACATGTTGGTTACTAATATTGGCTCTAGTTTGTTGGCGAGTACACTTCCCATTCACGCACGCACGCACCCCTCTTCCTTTTGCACACAGATGTGTGATATTGGGTCTCAAAGAATGGACTATTTTCTCTTAGATAGGTTTTGGTTCTCAAAGTCAAAGCGTAGTCTTCCTGGCTCTATTACCAGGATTTTGTTCCGGGAAGGGAATGTGCTTGTGCCTGTTAGAAATGGGGAGGAGGGGACAGAAAGCAAAGCCATTTGAAGACAACCTGCAGCAGAACTAAGAACGAAGGGTGCTTCTTGACTGCACAGCAAAAGAAATCTCGGGAGTAAAATGGAGGAAAACTTGAGGTGCTGATAGAGTTGCTCCTTGTGACAGCTTTCAAACGTACAGAAAACAGCACTTCCTCATTCTCCTGCCTTTTCAATTCACATTAACATTGGAAGAAAAGGGGTTTTGGACAACTTTCTTTTGCTTCTTGCTAAACACTCTGCTGACACTCCGTGCAACTTCCAGAAAAAGATCAAGGATGCTTTTTGTACTGGGACAGTTTCTCCTTGCGAGACATAGTAGAAAAGCTTTTTGCTAAGATGTAGGCGACAAGAGACGCAGATTCAGAGATACGGAGCTCTCCGAAGGTAGGGGCCGCTCCCGGGCGTCTTTCCGCAGAAGCCGTGCTCCGGAGCGCACCGCGACCGGCACAATGCTCTGTGTGCAAAGAAGCGGCTTCTTCGCCTCCGGGAGACGGAGACCGCGGCCGCCTCTTTAAAAGCCAAGAAAAAAGTCGCACAACATGGGGAGTGTGTGTGCAGTTGTCAAACCTAAAGAAAACAGTACCTTAGCACTCTCCTGCCTTTTCTATTCACATTACCATTCAAAAAGAAGGAGTTTTGGACAACTTTCTTTTGCTTCTTGCTAAACATTCTGCAGACCTCCGTGCAACTTCTAGAACAAGAGCGGAGATGCTTTCCGTACTGGCACAGTTTGTCCTGGCAAGACATAGTAAAAAAGCTTTTTGCTCAGTTTTATGCAACGAGAGAGGCAGAAGGCAGAGATATGGAGCTCTCCGAAACGAAGCCCCCTGCCAGGGCGTCTTTTGTCAGAAGCCGCTCTCCGGAGAACACCGCCACCGGCACAATGCTCTGTGCGCGAAGAAGCCGCTTCTTCGCCTCCGGGAGACTCGGCGAGCGGCAGCTTCCCAAAGGCGAAGATGCAAGCCGCAGCACACCGATATAGCGTGTGCAGCTTTCAAATTGATAGAAACGAGTACTTTAGCATTCTCCTGCCCTTTCATTCACATTATATTCGAATAAAAGGAGTTTTGGGACACTATGTTTTTCTTCTTGATAAACACTCTGCAGTCCTCTGTACAACTTTTAGAAGAAGATCGGGGATGTTTTGTGTACTGGCACAGTTCCTCCTTGCAAGATATGGTGGAAAAGATTTTTGCTGAGTGTTGAGCGAAAAGACACACAGAAGACAGAGATACGCAGCTCTCCGAAGCAAAATGCCGGTCCTGGGCAGCTTTCGGCACAAACCGCTCTCCAAAGCTCCCGGCGCCCGGCACAATGCTCTGTGCGCAAAGAAGCCGCTTCTTCGCCTCCAGGAGACGGAGACAAGGGCAGCTTCCAAAAGGCTAAGAAGCAACCGCCCAATACCAGCATAACCTGAGCACCTTTCAAACAAATAGAAAAGACTACTTTATGACTCTCCTGACTTTTCCATTCACAATATATTCGAATAAAAAGAGTTTTGAACAACTATTTTTTGCTATGAGCTACTCTCTAAAGACCTGTTTGCACCCATTAGCACACCATCGGTGATGTTGACTGGCACAGTTCCTCTTTGCAAGATATGGTGGAAAAGCTTTTTGCTGAGTGTTGAGCGGCAAGACACGCAGAAGACGCAGATACGCAGCTCTCCGATTCTAAGTGCCGGTCCACGGCTTCTTTCGGCACAAACCGCTCTCAGGAGTTCCCTGCGCTCGGCACAATCTTGTGCGCAAAGAAGCCGCTTCTTCGCCTCCGGGAGACGGAGAGAACGGCATCTTCCCGAAAGGCGAAGATGCAAGCCGTACCACACAGGAACAGTGTGGGCAGCATCCAGACTTAGAGAAAACAGTACTTTACTACTGTCTTGCCTTTTCCACTGATATTATATTCGAAAGGAACGAATTTTGGACAACTATCTTTTCCGTATTGCAAAACTCTTTGCCGACCTCCGTGCAAGTTTAGAAAATGATTTTGGATGTTTTCTATACTGGCAGAGTTTCTCTTTGCAAGATATGGTGGAAAAGCTTTTTGCTGAGTGTTGAGCGGCAAGACACGCAGAAGACGCAGATACGCAGCTCTCCGATTCTAAGTGCCGGTCCCCGGCTTCTTTCGGCACAAACCGCTCTCAGGAGCTCCCTGCGCTCGGCACAATGCTCTGTGCGCATAGAAGCCGCTTCTTCGCCTCCGGGAGACGGAGAGAACGGCATCTTCCCGAAAGGCGAAGATGCAAGCCGCACCACACAGGAACAGTGTGGGCAGCATCCAGACTTAGAGAAAACAGTATTTTACTACTCTCCTGCCTTTTCCACTGATTTTATATTCGAAAGGAACGAATTTTGGACAACTATCTTTTCCGTATTGCAAAACTCTTTGCAGACCTCCGTGCAAGTTTAGAAAATGATTTTCGATGTTTTCTATACTGGCAGAGTTTCTCTTTGCAAGATATGGTGGAAAAGCTTTTTGCTGAGTGTTGAGCGGCAAGACACGCAGAAGACGCAGATACGCAGCTCTCCGAAGCTAAGTGCGGGTCCACGGCTTCTTTCGGCACAAACCGCTCTTAGGTGCTCACCGCGACCGACCCAATGCTCTGTGTGCGAAGAAGCCGCTTCTTCGCCTCCGGGAGACGGAGAGAACGGCATCTTCTCGAAAGCGGAGATGTAAGCTGCACCAAACAGGCACAATGTGGGCAGCATTCAGACTTAGAGAAAACAGTATTTTACCACTCTCCTGCCTTTTCCATTGTTATTATATTCGAAAAGAACGAGTTCTGCACAACTATCTTTTCCGTCTTGCAAAACTCTTTTCAGACCTCTGTGCAAGCTTTAGAACATGATTTTGGATATTTTATTTACTGGCAGAATTTCTCTTTGCAAGATATGGTGGAAAAGCTTTTTGCTGAGTGTTGAGCGGCAAGACACGCAGAAGACAGAGATACGCAGCTCTCCGATGCTAAGTGCCGGTCCACGGCGTCTTTCGGCACAAGCCGCTCTCCAGCGCTCACCGCGACCGGCCCAATGCTCTGTGTGCGAAGAAGCCGCTTCTTCGCCTCCGGGAGACTCGGCTAGCAGCAGCTTCCGAAACGCGACAAACAAATATTATCACCACCGGCATTGTGTCCCGGGCGTCTTTCGGCACAAGCGCCGCACCGGAGCGTACCGCCACCGGCGCAATGCTCTGTGCGCGAAGAACTCGATTCTTCGCCTCCCGGGATCTGAAAGAAGAAGCATAAGCTTAAGACGCCCTTGCCTCAGTTGTGTACAGGTTTGGGCGCTCCTCTCGATTAATTGTGCCATTCCTGACAGCAGGTGTCGCTGTTGGTCAAGCTTTGAGTATGCTTAAGAAGTTTCGATGCTGGGTGGTCAAACAACTCAAGGTAAGATCAGCGATTTTAAATCAGCTTCTCACTGGTGTAGATACCATTAGTCATTGCACACTGCAAAATAATGCTGCTCTAGTTTTCTTGTTAGCACATGGGCACGAGTGTGAGGATTTTGAAGGAATGTGTTTTTTGAACCTCTCTAACCATTCTGCAGTCATTCACTGGAAACTCAAACAAGGACAAGATAACATGAAGAAATTGATTGGGAATGAGAGGGTTACGCATGAATGGTTTGAGAGATGGGAAACAACTCAATGGTTGGAAGATCTTGTAAAGGGAACTTTATTGTTACTAGTAGTCATTATTATATTGCTTCTTGTTATTCCATGCATCATGAAACTGGTGAGCCTCTTGGAAGTAAATACAGTGAAAAGGGTTTAGCTGGTGCAAGACGAAGAAGGGGGAAATTGTAGCAATGTATCTGAACCTCTTCGACTAAAGGGTGCACCAGCCATCCAGCTGGAATATGTTCTTATCAGAATTTTCTCAGAGCCCTCTGGAATTCATCAAGGTTACTAAGACATAAGCCGTGCTAAAATAAGAAAGAGAAGCTGAGAAACCAAATTCCAAGACTACAAGAACTCGATAACGGGGGGCAGCAAAGCGCCTGGACTGTAACCAAACGTATCTTCTGAGAATGTGTGGACATAACAAAGGCACCAAGATAAAAATGCGGGCCTAGCGTGTGCAGAGATTTAGAATGTGTAAGTGCAACATGTCAACAATCAACGGCTTCTGCTTAATCCTCTTGCTCTGTTGTCCTGGAGTCCTGAATTTCCCACAAGGAAAGCCCTACTAAAAGGGCTCTGATTTTAATGATAGTTGCTGTCTAGACCATGAATAATGGGAAGAGTTCTTTCAAATCTTTCCCTCGCTGACATCTGTAAGTTTCATCTTTTCCTGATTGTACTGGTGGCTATACATTAGTTATGACTAGAAAGGAATGAGTTTTAGGGATATGTGGCAAGGAAATTGGTAGCTCTGCTTCCATTTCCATTGTCTAAGAAGAATTCTGATTAGTTTTGGACTTTTCATAGACCTCTGACTAGATTGCATTTGTCTTTGATTGAGCCCGTAAATTTTAGGCTACTAGGCTTGACCAATGAATAGAAAAGGGAAAGTCACACAGCTTAGGTGGTTCTCTTGTCAACAACTTCTCAATAGTAGGGCGATTTCTGTCCTCAAGTTTGTTACTTCAGCTAGCAGATTATGCTCACTCCAAAAGAAGGTGAGAAGTTTGCTACCGTAAATGGTCCGATAATTCTTCCTGCTTCTTTGTGACTCTTTTGTATGACTGGATTCTGTATTATTGGAGTTTGTTATAAAAAGTTGGATTAAATTGCGTGCGTCCGCTCTTGGGGGAAACAGTATTTAGCCAATAACATCTAGGCTTTTATCGACCTGAGACTGTCTGAACGGACCGGATGCTTTAAACACAGTAATTCCTGCTAGTTCCAATTCCATTTTTAGACTCGACAAACCGAATTGTAAACCTGCACCAGTAGGGAGGGACATTGGACTTTCTCCTTTTTAGAGAGAAACTAATGAAAAAGTTTCAGCAGAATCATAGCAGGCTGTAAAATAAGAACGGCATCATGAAAAGAGGCCAATCCTATCCTCTTAGATATGGCTAGTTGTGATTGGACATGAATGAAATATGTCAACTCTGTGTTCCTGGGTATCACATCAGTAACAGCTACTTCAACTGCTGTAGTTGTCTCCTAAAGCTAAGAACAGAATCCAAAGAATTGTGATTCCATGGTCCCAATTCACCCTGTGATGGTGACAGGTGAAAAAGGAGTGGAAGGTGCACGGGTAAATTAACTTGAATGGCCTATCTAAATCAGCAGCCACTGATTTCCTGAAAACTTCAACAGGTCAGTTGACCTGTTGGGATTCTTTTAATCCATGGTCATGTTTTTCTTGGGATTCTTGTAACCTTTCCCCATTCGTTCAGCCTTTGCTGACATTTCAAGTATCTCGACAAGCTGGACATGTGTTGTCTTTCTTTATCATGTCATAATTCCCTTCAAAGGCTTGTTTGCCTCAAGTCTTATTTTTGCTGGTTTTCTGCTAGTTGATTGTCAGAGGGCAGCAGGTGCTTTGTAAGAGCAAGTACACAATCTTATAGCTTGCTTTTCTTTTGATTTGGCCTGTCTAGAAAACTGAATGACTGAACATTTCCGACAGAATTTTCTCTCCCCATTATGTTTCACCGGAAGGGCAGATGCAAATCATCTACTTAAACTCTTGGCACGGAAGAAAATAGTGGTTTGCTGCTGCATATAGGTAGAAGCTTACAAAAGGAAGGCCTTGGGCTGAGGGCCGTTACTTTGGCTAAGTAGAAAAGGACTATGGGAAGGTGAGGCCGCTGAATCAGAGGTAGATCAACAAGTTCTAGAATCGTCACGTGTTCACAGCGTGGTGTATGATGGTTGGTTGAATGAATTTTGTTATGGCTTAAAGCTATGGAACTGATAAAGGCCTGAGTGCTTCAAAAGCCTGGTTTTTGCAAAAAAGCAGCTCCCCTCTGCACTTGCCTGGGGACTCTGCATCACTAGGGACCCTCACTCCCAGTTTGCCAAGGAGATGATCAGTAGGAATGTTGCAGAGCTGCTGTGTCCATATGAACGGAATGGCAAAGAGTGAAGCGGTGGGTAGTTTTGGGCTTTAATACAATGCTGCTGCATTGGTGCCAGTTTAGTCGGTTTTCCATCAGTGGCCTTTCTGTCTAGAAGTACACTGCCCAGTCTTTCTAGCATGTGATGCCATTTCCTTCCTGTTGTTTTAATACCTTCCTTCAGTTGAAAGGATGATACAATCTTTACATTTTGAAGATCCCTGTTAGGAAACACTATGCCAGAGGAGTCATTGCTCCCTTTTCTTCTGCCTCCTTTGTAATTTTCAGAGACTCATTTCAAATTTCTGCTAATGTCGAGAAGAATACTGAGACTACTCAGCAGGGTTGACGCTCTCAGCTGCTTTCCTCTTTCATACTGCTTCATACTGGATGTGACTTAATGGCCTGGTTTTGTCATCCGCATTTTGCTGTGATCTGTGAACACAAAAAGAAGTCTTTGTTTTTTGCAAGAACTACCCCTAGGAGGATTTGTGTTCCTTTTGATTTCTACGGTGTTAGCCCTGTTGCAGAAAAAAAGGAGATTGTACCCTCTTCTTGTGCTCTCATTCCCTCCTCTCTGCTTTGCATGTCCTAATTAATCTACTGCCATGACTCATTTGGCATCATCTCATCGTGCAAATTCTGCACAGTTGCATGGACTTACAAATGCCAGGTGCCAAGGAGCTAATATAACCATTCAAAGATTAAAGAATTGTAGGGCTGGGCAAGTTCAGCTGCTGAAACTGTAAGTGGTCAAGTCATGCCATATTAAAGAGACAGAGCAAAGCAGTTCAGCTTCTGAAACTGTAAGTGGTCAAGTCATGCCATATTAAAGAGACAGAGCAAAGCAGTTCATCTAGGACTTTGAACTGGACACCTCTGAGAATAACAGCTTGACAGCAATGACACAGCCATCTTCCTAGCTGTATTCCAGAAAGAGAAAAGGGACACCTTCAATGGTTAAGATGTTTGGCATGAGAAAACAGCAAGAAATGTAGCACAAAATACTTGAGCCAGATAAAGTGCGTTTTTCTCGTGAGAATTTTGCAGTTGTTCTTTCTTGTCTGTGCCTTTACTTTTCACAGAAGACAGGGAGGGCGTTTAATTATTATTGTTCTTTTGTTTTCTATTCTTGGCCTCCCTCTTTCCACCTGCCATTAACAATTTTGCCTTTCTTGACTGGCTTGTCTTTCTTTACTTCTAGAAGGTTACATGAGGTCCTCCAACCTTGTCATAAACATTCGCATACAGTGGAAAGGAGTAGAAGGTACATCTAAATGCACAAAACAGACCCAGAAAAATAGAGTTTTTTTACAGTCTTTGAGAACAAGATATCTTTGAACTGAGTAATGCTTTAACTTTTAGTCCGCTCATTACTATTATTACAAGTGTTTGGCCTTTAGTACATAGCCTTTGAAATCATCCAGCCCAATATTTTTGGCTAATTTTGTTTTAGTTCTCTCGGGGACTTTGTTTCTTAAGGAATAGTCCAGAGCGAGAGCGTCCACGGTAGAGTTATGCTGCCATAATAAAAGCGTCGTAAATTCTGGTACAGTTTGTGCTGGTAATAGGTCTAGGAAAGAAAGGTTTTACATCTTTTTTGACTTTCAAATGTAACCATTATTTGAAACAGTTAAGAGTTGGGCTTTCCCCCCCTCCAAAATACTTCTCTCTGGAATGTTACTCAGGGATTACACATAAAAGCTCACCCCGTAAAATATGTTGCGGATAATCTGCAGTAAGCGCAGCTTAGCAGCTAGAGATGATTATGTGGGTTAAATGACATTCCTTCCTTCTGCGGTGATGGAAACTCTGTCTAGGCAGACATACTCAACAAAAGTTACCATGGCTTAGCTCCTCTCCTAAACTTCATGTGCATTTTAAAACTTTCCAAGAAGGTGAATTCAAGCTCCTTCATTGCTCTGTGCTGGAGTCCCAAGAAAATATCAGTGTGCTTTTTGTCATTTACAGCTGTCATTGCTTAGCTCTTGAACATGAGACTCTCTCATGACTGATGAAAGTTGTCTAGTTAAGAGTGGGTCAAAGACACGCTCCTGCTCTAGAAGGAGATGAGAAGGTTTCTGCAGTCTTTGTCATCTCTACTGCTTGTGATTTCTATACAAAACCAGTGGGAAGTTTTCTGAAGGCAGTCCAGAAGCTGGCAATATGGACAGCTTACAACCAAACACTTGCTGCACTGCTACCACGGTGATACCAGGAAGGACTTAAAAAATTTAGAAGGGCAAACAAAGCAGTTGGAAGGAAAAGAACATTAACCATTATTCCAGTCTTCTAATATATCCTCCTTTAAGTCATCATTTTCATGCAGTTTAACAGCTTGCCTTGGTATCCCTCAAAAGGAATCTGAGACAGAGTAAGCTTTTTAATGCAGTAGATGTGACACACGTGCAGGCCAAGTTGCCTTTGTTGACATCAAATGCCAGTTATGCTTGAGCTACCCTTTGCTTAAGGTACTTTGCTTACACTAAGAATTTTACTCCTCATTGAGCAAATTTTGCTGTCATAATTGAGTAAATTTTATTCATGATAGAGTGAATTTTACTGTCACTCAGAATTTTACTGTCATGATTGGCATGGAAACTTTTCAAGGAAAGCTCTGGATAGCAATGTTTGTGTAAAAATAGTATTTTATCTCCTGTATTTGTGTGAAGCAGGTAAGCCTTTTGCTGTCACCAGTGTTGCTTACCCTTTCATGTCATATCCCTCTTCATATCCATATTCTGCTGAAGGCTTAGTAATCTACTTTAAAATTGGCCCGTGGAATAAGACTCCTTTTCCTTTTTGAAAGCTAATGTCATTTGACCTACTGACAGTAAATAATTCATGAATTGTAAGTCCCCAGCTAGCATCTTTTACGCATATTCTAACCTTCTAAAGAAGTAACAAAAACACTCTCCAGTACTTGACTTTCTTAAGCACACAAAATGCTTCCCTCCTTTGCAGTTGGCATCTGTAAAACGAACCACATCTCTGCAGTATTTTAACGTGCACCATATTTAGCCAAGTAATTCAAAAGAAATAAAAAGCAGCCCCTTCAATTTGGAAATATTTTTGAATTGTTTTTGAATATACAAACCATACCCTTACCGTACGCATTGCACGCAGATTTAATCGTCGTGAAAGCAAACCCTATGTTTCTGTTGGGATAGCACGGTTTTCCAGTTTCCACAATTGTTCTTGGCACAGTTTTCTACTTATGTGACTGTTAGGACACTCACAGGTACTTCTAAGGTACTGTAGTAAGCGGAAAAGGAGGAGAGGTTGTGCCTTATTTCTGGCTTCCTTTGGTTTTCTTTTTGGTTTTCTTCCTCTTGCTCTTTTTCATGTCACCTTTCTAGATACTGTGGTTTAGATTTGCAGTTTACTAAGCTGTGTTTTCTGTCTGGAATTCTTTGAAATTCCGAGAGGAACCCCACCGGTAAATATGCATCTTTTTATGATTTGCTAGCTACATAGAAAATCTTCCTGCTGCTCTAAAATGCTTTTATTTGATATGCATTTTTATCACCATTCCAATGAAAAGAAAAGTTCCTCTATTCACTGCTTTTGTACTGGATTCAGTTCAATGTGCGCCAACGGTGCAAAAAAGTCCTGCTGGAAGAAAGGATCTGCATACCAATTGACCAAGACATGTGCTACAAGGGTCTTGGAAAGGTTCAAAGTTTCTCTACCTTTCTGGCAGTCTGTCTTCACAGCAGGACTTGATGAGGGATTTTGCTGGCGTTTCTTTGACAGAAAGCAATAACAAAGCAAGCAAAATGGAGCAGCAAAAGAAGATAGCAGCAAAAGGTACATTATTCCCTCTGTTATTATCATTGTCGAAAGAGATTTTTTCTCGCCATGTTACATCAAATACCTTAGTAGAGCTAAAGACTAGAAAAACGCAGCTCTGTTCTGGATTCATTAAAAGCAAAGCCATCTGTGGACAGAAGTGCCCAGCGTGATGCTGGGAACTCCTAGCTGGTTTCAGTAAGCTGTCTGGAGAACGGCATTTTCGGTGGGCTTTACTAGCGTGTCTGTAAGGAGGGGGAGTTTATGTGCAGCTTTGAGCCCTGAGAGTGCCATAGGCAAAGAGACCCATCATGTAGCTCTCTGAGCAGCCACAGCACACTGAGGCATGATGGATTACTCCCAGAGTTCACGTGGTAGAAAGGTTTTCTGCCCCCGTGAAGGACGACACATCCATTTGCTTGAATAGAGCCATTCTGTATGTTACAATGGTAACTTGAATTCATCAAGTTTGTGCTATTTGTACAATGGCAGTGAGCTTGGATTCTTAAGCTTCTCGTGTTTGATCTGTTTCCTGTTTCAGTAAATAGCAAAACTTCCAAGGACTGCAGCGACAAGAAGATGAAGCTGCTAGTGTATTTCAAATGTTTGCCTAATAAAATGGTGATTTTTGCACATATTCGCAATGGAAATTTACGGTACCGAAACACCAGCTCTGCTCAGGGCAATTCTGAAATTGACTTGAGCTCTTTTCCCTGTTTCTTAGCAGGTGAACTGAGATACTTCTAGCTTCCAAGGCAAGGCGTTTGACAGCAGCTTCAAAAAGGCCCAGGCTGTTGGATGAAAAGGTGAAAAAACAGGGAAATGGGGGGAAATTTCACTTCTGGTTTATGTCATAGATTCAGCCAGATGATCAACAAGCATTAGTTTTATGAGGTACCAGCGTAGTCTTTCACTCTTGCAGATCCCCAAAAGCTTAACCTTCCAGCAGCTTCTTCCTTGCAACAAGTGCCACAGCCAAAAGCCAGGCCTGGCCGTCACCTTCTCCTCGCAGCCTACAAACTCTGCCAAACGTACCGGCGATTCTCACTTTCCTTCTCAGCTACATGGACAAGCACATCCTCTCTATGTCTCCGAGTCCTTAGTGAAACCAAACAGCGGTTCACCTTCAAACAGCTCAGTGTGCCAGGACAGAAAGATTTCACTGGCCTGTCCCCTTGCTTTTTCCTTGCAGCCTTTTATTTTCAGAGCACACACCGAGGCATTGCACTTTGCTTCTCAGCTGAGTGCATTGCCATATTGCTGGAGTCCCACACGTCCATCTCCTTCTCGCACTAACTGCTTCTGTTGAAACCTGCTGATGTGATGTGCCTTCCTGCTCAGCTATTCACACAGTCACATTCTATGTCCTGCTTGCAGTCTGAATCTAAAAGGAGACGTTTCTGACTATGTCTCACAGACACAGATGTACCAGGATGAAAAGGTTGCTTGGACCTTGCCACTTATGTTCGAAAACATCCATTCACTCCACAATCAAGAGACACCTTTCTTTGCTTTACATCCTGCAAACTTCACTCACTCACACACACACACACACACACACACACACACACACACAGAGACATGAGAGCTACGCGCTTTCTTTCTTTCTTAGCTGCACACACTCACCTATTTCCCACCTTGACCTCTCTACCACTTCTCCTTCGGCCTTGCTGTGCATGGACATTTCCTGTTAAGATACCCATTGTGTTGCCTATCCCTCCCCCACATTGCCTTGCCTCTCCTACCCAATCTTGCATTTCCTTGTCATTGCTGACAATTCCTTTCTTTTCCCTTGCCTTCCTGACCCATGCATGTCCTTCCCTTGCCCTTCATACCAACCCAGTGCCTTGTATTGACTTGCTCACCTATCCTTCTTTTCCTTCCCATTTGTCCAGCTCCAATCTTTCATTTCCTTCTCCTTCTAGGACTCTTATTGCCTTGTCTCCCTCTCTTTTGTGTTGCCTGGCAAAGCCACCACTTGTCTGGCCTTGTCCTTGAACGCCTTCCTTGCCTTGCATTACCTTGCTCACCAGTCCCCCACCTGGAATTCACCACCTCTCTTTTTGTGGAATCTCTTCAACATGCATTGCCCTGCCTGCTTCTCCTAGGATTCTCCAGGCTTCCACTGGCTTTTTTTTCTCAGGGCCCCAGCGTTTCAGGAGCTTGTGAGAAGAAGCCTGGAGGAGGCCACGGGCAAGCACACCTATCTGTCCTGACAGCTTTCTTCTGACATCTATGCTTCCATGTCTTGAATTTTGGACACAAAGTTCATCTTTCACCCTTGGGCTTCAGGGGCAGAATGACAGTTCTTTTGCATACAAAGGAAAGCAGGAAACCCAAGTGTCTTAGGTGCAGATTAGACATGACCCATGCAAGATCAAGGCTGGACAGAGCGGTCGGTCCAGGCCGCTTTTGTGTACCAGCAATCTTTGAATGGACCTGCCACTTGCCTTGCATTGGGCAACCAACCAGTTTCCTTGCCATGCCCTGCTCATTCTCCTTGCTTTGCATTCCCTTGCATACCCATGCCTCACATTTGACCTGCCTGCAGTTTTCCTACAGGGCTTGGCCTTGCCTAGCCCTTCCGGTTACCATTACCTCCTATGCCCAGCCTTGCCTCTAACTTCTGGCACTTGTCTCACCTACCACTCCATTTGCTTTCCCCTCACGGCTTCAGTCTTGCCAACCTGTCCCTTGACTTGCCTACAATTGCCTACACTTGCTTTGCATTGCCTTACCTGCATGGAAGGCAAGGCAAAGAGTGGTAGACAAGGCAAAGCAAAGCCAGGAAGTTATTGGAAGGGCTAGGCAAGGCAGACATAGGCAAGCAAGCAAAGCTAGGGTAGGGTAGGCTAGGAAAACTAGGCATGGTACTGGAGGCAAGGCAAAGCCAAGTGACTTGGAGTGCCTTTCCTTGCTTGGGAAGTAAAAGATACGGTGGCAATGTTGGTAGGGCTGATGATAAGGTATCGTGGGAAGGTATAGTACAGCAAGACATTTCTGTCCTGGTCCTTTCTGTGTAGGAGCCATTGTTGGACAGAGTCAGTACCGGACGTGGTATGCAACTTTTGCCCGGTAAGTTCCTGAAGGAGAACAGCAATGCTTTCTCATGGGAAGGAAAGAACTTAGCCCCAGTGTTGGAGGTGCAGATAAGAAGCTGTGTCGTGCAGCTTAAGGGCGGCAGCAACTTTCTATGCTGGCATATTTGGTTTGGAAGCACTGACTCAATTTGTACAATCATGGAGTCGGTATCCATCTTTGGAAGGCAGTCTCCTTCCTGCAAGAATCCATTTGGCATGTGTTTTCCACTTTCTCAAGGCAGCCTTCTTGAAATTCTGCCAGCACACTTCTTTTGGACAAGGTAAAGAGCTGCGCTGGGTCTTGGTGTGCAGCCTAGCTAGTGCCCCGCACAGGAAATGCCCAATAACAGTGGTCTGACACCTTTGTAGAGGATCAGGCCCTGGATGCTTTGGATTTTGGAGGAGGGGATGCCATTTCTTTTGAGATGGGCTTCTAGTTCCTCCTCCCTTTGGCAAAGTTTGGGTGGCCACTTTGGGTGGTCTCAGTGAATTGAAAGGCTTTTCCCAATAGGCAGTTCTCTGGGTTAGAGTTGTTGAACTGTCAGTGGCAATGCAGAGGCCAGGCCAGGCCTCTGCAGGACAGGTTTTTGTCCCTTGTAGCTTTAGGGACTGTGTGAGCAGTCCCTGGTGCCATCCCATTTGGATCCTGACTCTGAGAGATTGAAGGCTTACGGTGGTACCTAGAGCTGAGAAGGAAAGTGGCGATAGCAGGGTGCACGTTTATAGTTTGATGGGTGCAATTGAAATTGTAGGCAGCAAAGAGCTTTCTCCACCAACAGTTTTGCGAGCTCGGCCAACATTTTCAAGTTTGTTACCAGGCTCTGTGAGAGAGAAAAAGTTTGTTAGGGCAGAAGATCTGGTGTCGGCCTTTGAGTGTGGGGCAAAGAAGAGTATCCACTTGGAAGGGGAAGATCAGTGACATCTTTTTGTCCTGACACAGTTGATTGGAGAGCAGGGACGTTTCTGACTTGGCTGGGTCCTGGGGGTGGTTGTGAGCTGGGCTCGGTGCGTGTCCTGGTTTTGTGAGTTGACAATGCTGTGGTGTGGTTATTTAGAAGAGCGCTGACAGTGCCCAGGAAAAAGACAAGCACTTTTCTAGCCCAGCCCCGTTCGTGTGGGAGCAGTGTAGGGACAAGAGCTCCGCTGTGGATCCTGGCTCTCGGGTACTGACAGAATGGGATCCTGCATGTAGCCCAGAAGGAAGAAGAATTGTCGTGAACGGCGGGAGAAATGCGACACACCATATGCGTGAATGGCAAATCCCGAAGTTTATTGAAAACTCAGACATATTTATATTGGTGTTAATGAAGCTTAGACATATTGCAAAAGCTGAGTTCATTATTGGTTAAAGCACACTTGGATCAACCACACCTACTTCTATCTTCTAATAATTATTTTGCTTCTATGTTTGCATTCTTCCAGCTTCTCTACCTAAGATATCCACATTTTCTGGCAAGCGATTTTCTCCCCCGTCTTCCCGTTTCAGAGAAGGTCACTGTGACCTTTGTCAGTGATTGGACACTGGTTGCTTAGTTCCCAGCTTGTATCCCCTATCCTTATCCATCGGTATCACATCGAAATGTCCTTTCTCAGCTAACCAATTATCCAAAAAGCTCTCTACAAAGAATCATTTCATTGTTGGCTGCACAGTTTAGAAGCTTCAAAATAAAAGGCAATTGCAGCATGGCCTCTTCATTTTAGAAAGTTTTCTGGGCCATCAGCTGCTCAACATGTAACTTGCACCCACTGAACTGCATCCAGCTTCCTGGAGATATGCACTTTCCCTCAAGATCTAGGTACCATCTTGCACTGGAACGCTTGAAGATCCCAAACCGCTTCAAAATGTCCAGCGGCTGCTCTCAAAGAAAAAGTCCTACAACAAAAAGGCAGTGCTGGCCATAACGGTCCCTTTGCAGTCTGTCAACCAAACGAAACATACTAGCGATTCTCACGTACTTTCTCAATGATACATATACGTGCATCAGCACATTCTCTCAAAGTGACAGAGACTATCGCTACAGCCAAGCGTTTTCAGCTGCACTTCTGACTGACAGATGTGCCAGGACAGAAGGCATTTGCCAACCTACCCTCTTTCCTGGGCAACCTGACATTGGCAGCGCAAATATTTTCACATTCTTTCATTGTGGCCATGTCCAAAGCAGCTAAAGATCACACAGGTGGAAGTGTCAAGACAGAAGATGTTCTCAAAGTAACTCCTTTTTTTTCTAAACAGCTTTTAAACTGCGCACAACGCTTTGCTTTGTATCTTCTTTCCCACATAGACCTGCCCTCACTTTTTCACACTCACATCTTTGTTGCAAACATCCAGCAGCTCTTTGCGTAGAAAAAGGCTCTAGAAAGAAAAGCGAGACTTGGGCTGCACCTTCTGCCTGCCCTGTGTAAGCCACATCAAGCTCACCAGTGCGCTCTGTCCTTCCCTTTTCCGCTGCAACTACCATTGTGTTCTCTGGATCTCGGAACCTAAAGGTAGGCACATTTGTTTCCACAGAAGGGCCATAGGTAGCAGCACAAATAGCTCTCACTGAACTTTAATCCTTACCACTGCCACCATGAGTTTGGTTGGTAGGCCAGTAGGAGTCATGCTCCTTTTACAGCTGGTATGCGGCAGCCACCAGCCCAGTGCTCTTCGACTCTTGTAACCAATCCTGCTTTTACTCTCCCGGAGGGGATTAGGCATCTGTTTCTCACACAGATCATTGTGGCAGCAGCCAACGGCTCTAGTGCACTGCTTCTGCCAAAAGACACTGGGGCCAGGCACTTACCTTCTCAGCACTACGTAGCCCCGTATTCTGTGCCTCTTGTCGTCCAGATCAGACCGCAAAGCGTTTCACAGAGAAAAAATGTGCCAGGACAACAAGCTTGGCTGAAGTGTACCCCTGAAACTGGTGGAAGTTTGTATTTGCACCACATTCAAGGGGCAGTCCTCTTTCCTATACAACCTGCAAACTGCTGTCTGTTCCCAGTGCCCTCTGCCCGCTCCTTCTTACCTTGAAGTACCATGCCAAAGAGGGCTCTGTGCTGAGGTCTCAGAAGAAGAGGGAAGCAGATGTGTTTGTAAAGTGGACTGTCTGTTAGTCACTTCCCTCTTCAAAGCAGCGTGTTCCATGCCAAGCAGACAACAAAGCAACAAAAGATGAGTGTGACTCTGCAGTCAAATCCTGCAATGTTCCCAGAAGTGAATTTCTCTCTTCTATAGGACTGACTTGTATGAAGTGGCATGGTTGTTTCCTTCCATTAGAAGGGAAACTCATCTAGCCAGGCTTCATCACCCCCTGCATCTTTTGGGGTAGTTCTTGGAAGAAAATAGAGAGCAACTTTTCCACTCCACATGATTCATGTTTCATTCTCTTCCTTCTGTACTTCAGGCAACAAGCTATCAATTCCCTACTCTTTCTATGAAAAGGCATGAAGCTATTAATTAAATTCCCATAGATATAATAAGGAATCAAAGTCTTTTATGCCTGAAGGGCAGGCCCTTATGGTATGAAAAGTATGGATTGTCAAGGGTGGAAGAAGATCTGTATGAAAAGGGAGAAAGCCCAGAAGCATGCAGGGATTTTCAGGTATGAAAGGGAAAACGACATTAAATTGTCAAGGGAAAGAAATTGAACGAGGGAGGAGGGAGAAGGGAGGCGGAGGAGGCAAATGCTGCCTTTGAGGCAGCTGACACAAGGACCGTCGGCCTCATGAGCAAACAAGAAAACCAAATGAAACTTCACAGCAATCTCATCCACAACTTAGTGGACAAACGTGCAAACCCATTTCTTCATTTATTATGTGTCTAATATATATAGAGATGTTCTTCATTCTGACAGAATTTTCAGGGAGCAAGCTAGTGTAAGGCACCTGGAACCAATGGTGTATTGGAAATGGCCAACATGCAGAACACGCTCCATCCTGAACGCTACCACAGCAGAATCACAGGATCATAGAATGGCCGGGGTAGACAAAGACCTTAAAGGCCATCTAGTTCTCTGACATGGGCGGGGACACCTTTTACTTGCTCAGGTTGCTCAGAGCCCCATCCAGCCTGGCCTTGAACACCAGGTTGGGGTGTCCATAACTTCTCCAGGCTGTCTGTGCCAGTGCTTCACCACCCTCACAGGGAAGAATTTCTTCCGAATATCTAATTTCAACCTGCCCTCTTTCATTTTGAAGCCATTGCCCATTGTCCTGTCTCCAGAGCTGCTAATGAAGAGTCCCTCTCCTGCTTCCCTTCAGATATTGGAAGGTGTTGTGAGGTCTCCATGCAACCTTCTCTTCACCAGGCTAAACAGCCCTCATTCTCTCAGCCTGTGTGTCATGGCTTGACACTGGGACAATGCCAGTGCCCCCATGAGTATACTCTCTCCCTGGTTTCTGCTGTGAGATGTGACCAGGAATAAGCAAAGCAGGCTCCCACTTAGGAAAAAAAAATAATTATTAACTAAACTACAAGGGAAAGGAAAAGAAAAAAAAAAAGAAACACACAAGGAAAATGAAAACTTCACAAATACATCTCCTCCTCCTCCTCCCCAAATTCCCAATACAATACATCCCCAAATCATCGACTCTTGATCCAGCACCACCCTTCAGAATACTCAATCCTCAGTTCATCAAGAGGAGAAGAAGTCTTTCTTGTGCCAATGGTGACCTCTTCTTTTCATGTCCACTGCTCTCACCACTGAACACAGACCAGAGCTGCTTCTAGGGTCGACTTTTAAGGATGCTTCGTCCCACTGCAAAAAGGCACAGTCTCAACTTTGGGACATCTGTCCCCCCCATATTTTTCACCCCCTGGGGCCGAGGGGTACCCACACCGAACCCTCTTGGTCCTGAGGCATTGCCTCCCCCTAGAATGCAGTCCCTGTATCACAAGGAAACATGGCTCTGTCCATGGCTACACACAAAGAGTCCAGCATAAGCTACTCCATCATCTCTTCCACCTGATTCTTCTCTATTTCTCTCGTGGCCCATTTCCTCTTATCTCCTCTATATCTCTCTTCTCATTCAACTCCAGGAGGATTAGCATTTTTCCATCATCCAAGAAAAGGGTTAAAAATCTGAGGCTCTGTCTGTCCAGAACTCCCATGGCTGCCCTGCCAGGCACCTTCTTGCACTCCCCTCTTCTCCTTCTCGGCCGGCCAAGCACAGGCACCAGCTCTCTCTCTATCTCTCCTGGGGGGGTGGGGGGGGGGGGGCTGCCCAATGCCTCTCAGTGCTCCTCCACCCTTCCATCCTGCAGGGGCCTTCACCTCCCTTCTGGCCAGGGCCCCAGCCTACCTCACCGGGCCGGGTGGCTTCCCCTGCCCCGCCCAGCCTGCAGCCAGGCAGGGGAGATCTGAACCTTTCCCTGATCGGAACCCAAGAGAGCCTCCCAGGGGAGAGCCCTGCTTTTAACCCCGTGTTCTCAGAGGCGCATCCAATGTCCCAATGGCCACCTTAGGTGCCAATATTAAAATCTGAACATCCATTGGCCTCACCACAGCATCCCAGAAAACACATTTCCTGTCAAACCACCACACTGTGGGATATGCTCTTGTCCTGAATACTGAACTGCAGTATTGTCTGATGATTTTTTGAATCCTTTGAAGGCATTTTGAATTCTTTTTCAGCCTTAAATTAGACTAAATAGCTTTGATTTGTGGGTATTGAGCAACAGAAATCACTGCCCTGGCTTGCCTTTTTTACAGCTCCTTTCCGTGGGAGACTCGCTGCAAACGTCACAGCTGGTGAGACAGTGGGCACACCATCATTCTGAAAGAGCTTTGCACAGTAAACATAGAGGAGGATTAAATATTGAAATGCAGATGACAGGAGCTGCCCAATGGACTCTGCTGGTGGAAATCAAATACTAGTCTAGTCTTTTGAATGCAAATAATTCCTCCCAATGAGGCCAGACAGGCTTGTTTGCCTTTGAATCTGAGCATGTGGACAGTAGTGGATGGTCTACAGGTTGAAAACAGTGTAGATACTTCTCCTTTTTTTCAATAGTGGCTCAGAATCTGAAAAGGCAGCTACAAAATGGTAAATACATCCCTACAGATTCAAAAATGGTTGTTCTTAATTTGCATCTCCACCATAACAACAAATTGTTAGAGCTAAAATACAGATGGGAATTTTATAGCTTCTCAGAAATGAAGCAGGAATTGGCCAATGGGCCTTAGCAGTAGCTACAAGTTTTTCAGCATGAGGCATCTCAAAAGTATTTTAACCGTACAGAACTTTTCTGTACTTTTGGCCTTTTATCTCAAGGATGCATCAAAAAAAAAAAAAAAGGAAAAAAACCCCAAGAAAAATAAAAAAGAACAAACCCTACCAAATATATATATATATATATATATTACATGACTAAGATAATAAGCACAATCAGTAACATATATAGAAACAGAACCCAATGTTTTTAACTTTCAACCTTGTCTTCTCAACACACTCTCGAAAATGGAATTGTTTCCCTATCTGCCTTGAAACATTTTGGAGCAAAAAGCACTCTAAGGTCCTGATAGGTGTTTTGGTCAAAAATCCCTTCTTCTGGTTTTCTGTCCAGAAGCAGAGTAATGGAGGGGAAAGCTGGTAGCTGGCCAAAGGAGGTAGGAAGAGTAATCATCATCCACAACACTGGGGCTAAAGAAATTTCCACAGAAAATTACCTGCCTTATTACTTGTTCATGTGGTGGGTTGAAAGCTCAGAATCTGTTTCCATGTTTCCCATCCCTCGAATGTTCTATTTCACAGAATTCGAGCCCCTCAAACATCAGTCCTGCCAGAACAGCCCGCCACCTGCTGTCATAGGGGATCTGCTGATGCCCACTGACTCTTACCAGTCTAGTGCTCGTCACTGTTGCAGATCAAGAACTACTGAATAGTTCTGATTAATGCTCTTAGAGTGGTTGAAAACAAGGAAAGAATGACTAGACATTTGTATGATCAAATCCCCTGATGGAATAAAAACATGCCAGGACAACAAGCTTAATAAATGTATTCATTGTCATAAGAAGGGAGATGAAGGGTCCAAAAGATTACTTGCATACTTACTGTTCTAAATCCCTTGTTATCTGGTAAATTGCAAAGGATGCCCGGCTTTCACCAAAATGCAAATCAGATTAAAATGTGAAGCCTTACACTTTACTGGATATAAAACTTCATCATCCATTTTTAAATCTTAGAGATTGCGATGTTGTCCTGGTTTAGGGCAAATTTGGAGGAGAATTTCCAAATTAGGGCCCCTCCCCGCAACTGGTTCGGGAAGGATTCCTCAGAGAGAAGTGGAACGAACCTGTTTATTTAATAGGCACAGCACCCCCCAGCACGCAAAAGGAACAATTCCGGATGACACCGCTCTGAAAAAGATGACAAATTCAGAAAGTCTCTCTTGGGGGGGTGCTCACTCTCTTCTCAGTCCCTCCGGCGCTGGGCCAGCTGCTGCAGGCCACAAGGTGCAAACTCTCGGTGTTTCCCAGGTCCCAGTCCGGAGCAGGTTCAAAATGGTCAGTAAAAGGAAAGGAGAAATGGTCCAGGAAGAAATTTGGACAGTTTAGCTAAACTAGCTAATGAGCAAAAGCAAGCAGAAGCAAAGCAAGCAAGAGTAAGAGAGAGCAAAGCGAAAAGCAAAAGCAGCAAAAGCAAAAGCTGCAGTCTCTGTGTCCCACCAGGCTGATAAGAAAACCAAAACAAAACATTCCCTCTTCAGAGCCAGTCTTAAAGGTACAGAACATAATATCCAACATTCACAGAACACATGAATGGGGATACAAGCATCATAACGTCACCCTAGGACAGATGTATTTCCTATTAATACCTTAATATTAGTAAGGTTTAGAGCTGGAATTCAGAGGGAAAAGAAAGCTATTTTGAATTCATTCTATTCAATCATCTTGTCTGGACTGTCTCTTCCTGCTTTTCCCTTCTGAAACTCTGTATGAAAGGCATAGAGTTCTGGATTAATTCTTTTCAACAGTTTCCCCTGTTATTCTTCTTTAAAGGCAAACCTGAAAAATCCACACTTTCTTTCCCAACCACTTCTAAAATTCCATTGAGAAGCAAAAAACAACCCCATCAAACAACTAAATCTCTGCTCCAATTTGTAGGAAAAAAACCCCATGCCATTAACTGCTTTCCTAACATTTTCTTTCTCTTGTATTAATATGGCAACCTTTTCTTGCTTTTATAGATTAGCACCAAATTCTTAAAGCTATAAGGAAACACAGGTTTACTGTAGCTGATTCTGAGATACAGTAGTCCAGCAAGGAGTTCAGACCTCAAAAGAAGAGTCGGTACAACAAGATTCAGCACAACGTTGAGACATATTAGCTATTGTTCAAGAAAAGCCGCCAAAATGAAACTGCTTAGCCTTCTATACTATCATGGGTGCCTGCTTCCAGAACCTGACCTAAGTTGCTGGAAACTAGCTGCAATATGACTGCAAACAATGCTGTGAATGTAGGACATTGTTATTCTTCTCTTCCATTGAAAACCACAAGTGGAGTTGCGTCATTTTCTTAAAAATTCTCTATTTCCTTCCAAACTGGTAAAATAATGATAAATAAAGTGTTCTGTTCATACAGTTTAAATCTAATAATGTTCAAAATGAAAAACAAAAAAAAAATTCATTCAGATATGGTCTGCAATAATACAGCCGAGAGAAGATGAACCAGTCTGGCCTACAAAATAAAGTGAAGCAGAATTTGGGAATTTGGAACACCTTACGATGTAATATTTAAAGAAAAAAAAGAAATAAAATGTAACCTACCCAAACTCAATCAGTGATGCACCGACAGAGAAAAAAGAACTCATTACTACTAATATTTCTTTCATTCTCAGACAAGAAGTTAAATTATCCTCTTGAATGCACGGAAGATTGTTGCGAAAGACAGCAGCCTTCTTCTTTACAACATATTCTTCAGAACTCCAGGAGACAAATCATTAGAGCTATGAGGCTCTTTCTCTCTGTAAAACTTCCAGAGCATAGCCAATATTATATTCCTTTAGAGATCCTCACCGCCCTGGGCGACTGGTGGATAGTCTACAGCTCCAGTACATCAGCCAGACGCTCTGCCTTATTTAGCATGGCTACTGCAGCAAGGACATCATCTCTACTGGCTTTCTATCCAAAATATATGCAAGGCACAACAAAGAATATACCCAAAAGACTGAGCACAGCCTATGGCCTTCAAAACAAAAATCTCACGATGGCAATACTGGATCTTCTGATCCAAACCATCGGGAAACATTTCTTTAGAGGCGAAAAAAGCTCCTGTTGATTGTACAAAAAATAGTGATGTAAACCAGATTTGCATGACCAAGTATTTCTATTGAACTGGAACTATTTTGATCAATATTATGGATCCATTTCTTTTCAGGGCATTTGGTAAAAAATGTAAAGTATAGTTTAAAAGGAATTATTGGATGCGTACTAAGTACTAGGGATTAGTTAAGGTGTTGGTTTTGCATGGCTTGGTTTTTGGTGGGGAGGGAAGAAGCCAGCCACAGAAGTGAATCTTTTGTGAAAAGCTCCTAGAAGCTTCCTCCATGCCTGGCAAAGTGAATCCCTGCTTGGCACTAAGAACAGACATGCTGCTAAGCCAATTAGACAAGCAGTAATATATTTAAGAAGGAAATCAAAACTGCGGCCAGTTAACTTTTAAGTTTGCTAATTTTTTGGTTGGCACCTCTTCTGGTTTGAAAGCAAAACCAGCAAGAGATGCTGTTGCTGTTGCAGTGTGTGTTTTTGATTGTAATGCAGTTTGAGTAGTCAGTTTGATAATACTTCCTGCTTTGTGCTGTTGGAGCATATTTTATTATTAAGGGATTGTTCCTTTCCCCCCCGTGTTGTTAGTTTTTGCCCTAGTTGTCCATCTCCCCAAAGACCTGCCCTTTTGTTCCCTTTTCCTCCTCCCACTGAATGTCAATCCCTCCCCAAGCCTGCCCCTTTCTCTAGAAACTTCCCTATCAATTTTATAGTCTTCAAAACCCCATTGGTTTGTTTAAGTTATTCTCCTCCCCTGTAGTCTCCTATTGGTTTAAACATTGTATTCCCCACCTTGTGGTCCACCCCCAGTTGCTCCCAGTGTGTTAAAGATTGTATCCGCCTCTGGGACCTCTCCCCATTTCTAAGTTGATGTATGCATTTGGGTCAGTGTCTTTGTGTCCCTGACCCTCCAGGGAAGAAACTCCTTTGGAAAACATACAGAAGACCTCTCCCTGTTCCTTGTCCCTGCCCTCGGCACAGTCCTATCCCCAATGCAGTCCACCTGTGCCATAGAGCAGCTGTGCCCTACAGCTGCAGCCTGGATTCGACAGCTTTCTGGGGGCAGCCCACTCTGGCTGTTGGTGTCAGGAGCTAGTCGGTCTGAAGAAATCCAGCATGGCAGCAAGACTCCAAGTCAGAAATACAATTTATTAGGAAAAGGGGAAAAACCAAATACATGCAATAATACAAAAGAAAAACCACGGACAGAATACAACCTGTCACCCTGCTAGTTAGGGTGGTGGCAGCAGTCCGGATGAAATGGTCTTGTTGAAGTAGTGATCCTGTAGAAACCATCTGGTAGCTCTTGTCCTCTGAAGACCCAGTGGGTGAGGGTGGCCGTTCCTCTAGGAAGCCAGTGGAAAGACTGCTTGTGGTGTCCCAAAACTCAGATTATATCCAGCTGGGGATGCTTAGCTCCTGCCCCCTGGGCAGAGCATCTTGCAATGGGCTCAAATTGTTCTGAGTCAGGCGGTGGTTCCTTGATTACCCTTTAAACAGAAATGGCTCCTGCAGGGAGTCATCTCTGAATCATGTGGCAAGACATGGATGGCCCCGTTAAGAGATAAGGAGATAAGGAAAAAACGATGCCCCTCCCGGTTTCAGCAGCTCTTGAGGTTGGGAGCAGAAAACATTTTTATATTGTAGCCTAGGACAATACAGGATGAATGCTTTTGCATTTGCAGGAAGTTTGTGTGGATTTGAGAAGCATCCTTATAGCAGAGGCACAAAAGTATTCTCCTACCCTTTTAAATCATCTTCAAACCAAGCAATTCTCACAATAAGGTAGCGCATGAATGACTTGCAAGTGAGTTGAAGAAACACGGCAAAGATAAGTAGTGTTCAACTGCAGAGAATCGTTTAGGGACCCCATACCTTTATATACCTTTATATTTTACATCAGGAAGCATGGATGGACCGTTTTTTTCCCCTTAGTTGACTACAGAACCAGCGGTCCCTTGCGGGAGGGTGTTTGGATTCAAGATGACACTGGCAGCTAAGAGCATGGCTACATAGAAGGTGCTACTTTGAGACCAGAACATTCAATACTTAAAGGCAGATAGGAGAATAGCTGACTAGAATAACTGACAGCTCTGAGCAGAAGAGTCTGTGGCTTATCCTGTGGGACCAATAGTAAGACATTTCAATTGAAAAACCCCATTCATTTCCAAGGAGCAAACATCAGTAAAAATAAAAGGTCAAGTAAAGACACCCTAGTGCTCTTCTTATCAGAAGCATGTTCCTCCATATGAGAGTATTTAGGAAAGGACAGTCCATTCATAAAGAAAGGTGTGCCAGTTAGAAAACCTGTAGAACAATACAAGACAAACTCACACAATATACATCCTCAAATGCAAAATGAAGAAATAATCATTTCAAGCTTCCGTGGAATTAATTGCATTTTATTTGTTCTTTTCATTTCAGCTGCTCTCAAGTTATTTTTTAAGACTGAATTTTATGAATTCAGCAAAGCTCTCTTTCTGAATGTCTGCATACCCCTATAAAACACTGAGGTGACAAAGAGAACGGCAGTGGAAGGAAACCTGGTCCACCTCCCCCTCCTTGAAGCTTTAGGCCAGCGAGTGATTAGAATTTAGTCACTTCATTTGCTTTACCAAGAGAGAATGTTTTCCAGCCTTTATCTTTCCTTTTGGAGCTGATTCACTTTGTAGTCATAAATTCTTGACTCAGTTGGTGAGAAACAATGGCATTACAGCCGTGGATGTTAAAGTGCACTGATGGGAAATGAAGTTTTCATCTTCAGCTCCTTGCTTCAGTAAATATTCCAAATTCATCAGAAAGAAAGTTCCCAGACCAGTAATCCCCACTCAAATGACCTAATTCAAATAGTCTGTAGGCATAAGAGGCATCAAGCAGGTGCTGTCATCTGTTAGGGGAATACCCAGCCAGTACATGATTGTCTAGTTAGGCGGCAACAATTTTGGAAAGAATTTATTTTTTTTGTATTGCAAGTGAATGGTCAATACATTTTATTAGTGGATACGGGTACAAGAATGTCTTCTGCATCCTTTCAGAGGGGAAGCTTCCCTAGATCTAAAGCTGCTCAGCTCCACAATAGGATGCTTTGTCTGAAAAGGGAACTCAAGTCTTTGTCCTTTTGGATTGCTTCCATAGTTTTTCACTCACTCTTCAGGTACCTGTTAATATGTTCTGTTATCCCTTGCAAACTTTTATGGGCATAGTCACTGAATTGGTACGTATTCCATGAAGTCCACAGGCCCTGTTGAGATGCAGCCACAGGTCTCAAGGGTGTTAGCAGATGTTATTCTGAGGCCACTCCTAATGATGTTTGATGGATCATAGTGACTGAGGAAAGTGCCCAAAGACTGGATGAAAGCAAATGTCACCCATCTTGGAAAAAGGCAACTAGGAGGACTTGGAAAAGTACAAGCCAGCCAGCCAGCGTCATTTTTATCCCCAGGAAGTTGATGGAGCAGCTATTGCTGGAAAGCATTGCCAGGCACATGAAGGAGGACAAAATAACATAGTCAGCATGGATTTACCAGGGGAACTTCATGCTGAACAACTTTTTAAACTCCTCTGATGAATCAACTTGCCCGGTAGATGAAGGGAATATTGTCTGCCTGGGCTTCAGGAAGGTTTTTGACATTTATCTAGGTGGCAGCACACAGACATCCCAGAAGTGTGCAAAGAGGAGGGAACCAGTGTCTTTTCGAGGATGCTCAGTGAAAAGACAAGAGGCAGTAGGCACACACTGAAATACAGGAGATTGCCTCTGCACATCACCAAATGATTTTTTACTGTGAGGGCGACTGAACCACGGCACAGACTGCCCAGAAAGATGGTGGAGCCTGGATCTTTGAAGACATTAAAAGTACACCCAGATATAATCCTGGGCAAGAGGCTCTAGGTATCCTGGTTTAAGCAGGGGGGTTGGACCTGGTGAGCCCCACTGACGCCGTCCACTCTCGTTCATTCTGTGCTAGTGAATTCTCTTAGAGATGCATTTCAAGCACTGGCATGACAAAGATCTGTGCAGAGAGAGATCCAAATGGACATGGGATCTAAGTTCCTTAAGTAGTGCTCAAGAAGAATGCAAAACTCTGGGATAAGTGTCTCTTCCATAACTGAATCCCTTTCACGGGAAAATTCCCCAGCTATAGAAAGATCTTCTGATAGGCATGCTTAAGACTGACACTGGCAGAGCAAATTTCTCCCTATGTGTGTTTAAGACCAGTTAGGATCTTCACCAAGAGTGTTGTCAACATAGTCACAGAATGTATATTGTTAAGAAGGGACAACTTACATCAGAATGGCAAATTTTGGTCCACAAAATGTATTAACGTATGGGAACTATCTACTTGGGTTGAAAATAAAAAGAAAGAGTTAGTCTTTATTTATCAATTCCATCGCAATATTGATGAGGTAAGAAAAAGACCTTAGTCCTTAACCTTCTTAACTCAAACAAAGATTTTTAAAAATTCCTTGTAAAAAATGTATCCTAATTATCAGACTATGAAACAATTTTAGTTGGGAAAAAAGTTCCAAAATTGTGTAGATAGTGGTAAAGAAGCCAAGAAAATAGGTAAGAAACAAAAAGAGAGCAAAAGAGTCAGCTTCAGTCTGCAAGCTCGTTCTAGAAGTAATCTGCTAGAAAAAGGAACCCCCAGTTGAATTTCCAATGTATTCATGCACTTGATTCAGTAACTAGTCAATGTAAAAACCAATCCTTTTGTACAACTTCTCCCAGCAACAAAAACCCCAACAGCTTGACACCACCATCATGCCTGTCCCAGATGTATTTTAAAAGAAATTATGCTTTCTTGAAACTCTATTTGCATAAAAGTTGCAAGACATTGGAGGGATTCTCCACATTCTCATTTCTCCATGTGGCTTGAAAGTCTATTTGATAAAATATGCACCAAAGCATATGATTTATAAGGTAGGGTAAAATGGATGATTTGGGAATTGATCTCTTGTTGATATTAAACTTCATATCCACTCTCTGTGAAGTTTCTAAAAGAAATGATGGAGCTGAGGCATGAATCTGCCACAACAAGTGTTAAGCAAAGATACACACTCCCCTTCACATGCCCCCCTTCCACACACACCTAGGCCCACACAGAGGTCAGCATAGCAGATGACGAACACCTTGCAAAAGACCAAAATGCTAAATACCTCTCTTTGGGGGCAAAATAGCTGGTGCAACAATTCAAATATCTGGTGTAAAAATTCTGTTTAATATCTACCTCCTATTTAAAACACAGCTTTTCATTTAATTATATGTAGGGAATATTTCATATTATTTGTTTCTTTACAATTACTTTGTTCTCATGTGTTGTATGTCTAGGAATATTTTCTTCTAAAAATAGAAAAAAATAGATAATATCCTTTCAGAAGAAAACATTGGTTTATACAATTTTAAACCATCATGGTATGGAAGAATTCTTTTGTCCCTCACTAAGGTGGAAGAACTATTTGGATCACAGATCATTTACAATTAAATACTTTACCTTTTTAAGATGCTTTCAGTCAATTTCATATCCTCATTGCTTATTCATTGTAAACAGTAATTTTTCAGGGAAGGGAAAGTGTGTGGTATATCTACATTATGTTCAAACCCAATTTCTACTAAAGGCCAGGCTGAGCTCCAGTAAATAATGTCCTGAATGATATTTTGCCGCCTTCTTTGGCACTTCATGAAATCCTAACATGAGGAAGTGTTGAAATACAGAGATTTTGTCCCGTGTAGAAACCCATCCCATGTATTTTATGCTGTAATTCTTCTCTCTTTTAAAATTTGCTATCTTCTGCATAGTTTTCACTAACCTGTTACAGTAGTGAAAATCACAGATCAAGGTAATTTTGTAACACTTTGATTTTACCCCAAGAGCTGAGGGAAAACTTGCTCCTATACTTCAATCTGAGTTTCTTCTAGATTCAAACTTTGTTTCTCTACCATCAAGAGTCTCCTGTGTTGCTGCTCAAAGCCCCATCCAACCTGACCTTGAATACTTTCAGGGATGGGACACCCACTACTTCTCTGGGCAACCTGTTCCAGTGTTCCAGCACGCCCACAGTAAAAAAAGTCTTCCTTTCATCTAATATGTGTCAGAAGTATTAAATCTAGGCATATAAACTTTGAGGAAAGGTTTGAAATTCTTTTGATTTGAATCACATTTTCTATGAATACTGACTTACAGATGACTAAAATATGTTGATGGGCATTTGAGCTGACACTTTTTGAAAAGGTGCATGGAATTTAAAATTAAAACCAGTACCATTAAAAGCTTTGTGCCGTTTTCTTTTTCCTCTGGTATTCAAAATTGCATATATCAAATATCTGTGCTTCATACAAAGCTCTTAGACACTCTCAGAAAAAAGCTTTTCTTTCAGACTAAGTTGCAGTTTACGTAGAACACTAGTACTAGTGAAGGTTTTTCTGGGCATAGGGGGAACACCTTCTCATTGGATTTGTGTGCAGAATGCATTTTATCCAAACTGGAAAATTGATCGCCGCTGTGTTCTAGTCATCATTCTTACTGCATCAGGCCTGAAGATTCTGTGAAAAGTAGCCTGTGGACCTTGAACATAGCTCATGTGAAACAGATGAGAGGCGATGGAGAAGTTGAGGGAGAGAATAAAGAGCAAATGGCCCAGTACAGACTAACAATTGTTTGGCACCCTTTAAAGGCTGTGTTTGACAAGCAGGGCTGAAGCAGGTCTGCAAAATATCCGGGAGATCAAAATCCATTGAAGCAAATTGCCCTGGCCAGTCACCTTGCTGCCGATAATTCACTCTCCATACCAGCTGATCAGGCCTAACAATGCTGCTGCAGAAGTATTGTGAAAAAGGTAGGCATATTTTCACAGATGCAGGGGAAAATCCCCTTGGATGATGGTTCCAAGGGATTACTTGATGGAGCAAGTTATGTACCCTTATCTACCGTGCAATATCTAAGTTGGTGAGTTCACTATGTGTCAGCATCACTTCCGAAAATAAATGTTTGATCCACAAAACAATATTTCATATGTCCTGTCTACCTGCTTCATTTCAACCAATGAATAGGCTACGTTCCACCAGCAAAGGGTTTATGATCCTATGTTTCTTTAAACTGTGATAATTCTTTATTTTTTTCTAAATCAGACACTGTCTGTTCATAAGATTCAGATGTCCATGGCAGGGGTGTAATTAAATTCACATGTTAAAAAATAACCTTGTTCTTGTTATCTTTTTATTAAATTACTGCCATGTAACATCAGTCTAAGAGCTGAAGAAAACCCCTTCATTTGCTGTTTGCCAAGTATCATCTATGTGATACAAATTCTACTTGAGAAATCACACCCGTACATTGCCATGTAGCACTACTAGTAATGCTTTCACAACCTTTTCTTCATCATTAGGTCTTTTGGTGAAGTGAATGATTAGAACATAAGCAAGGGCATTTGTTCAAGATGCTCCAGAAAGAGCTGTGGTCTGTTCTCTTCTTTGCTGCCTATGTTAGCACTGAGCTGCAAAAAAGGAAAGATTACTAGGAAAAGTGTTACTTTCAGTCTAAACTTGTAAATGATGTTTGGAATACCCTGTTAAATGACAAGGTGCTCTTTTAAAATATGGCATCTTAAGGGAAAATGTCAGCTTTAAAAAGGTTTTGAGACAGTTGCTTCTGGAAAAAAAAAAAAAAAAGAAAAGAATTGGAGGCTTCTAAGGTCTTTAGGCATACTATTTTGAAGATTGATTCAAAACACAGTTTCTTCATATAGGAAGAACAGAGGACCATAGATGCAACCCATTTGAAAATGGATTTCTATATGTTTCTGGTTGGGATTACCAGACATCATTTCTTGTGAAGTCGAGGGACTGCAGTTAGCACTCCAATAATTTCCTTCCCTGAAATTCATCTGCATTTGGTCCTTTTTCCAGAGTCCCCATTTATTAGTGAAGGTATACTCTATCTATGCATTAGAATATTCCATTAGAGTGTGTGACTCATACTTGCTAGTTAAAATTAGCTGGAGCGGAATGGATAGTTACAGTTGCGTGTATACAATAGTCTTATTTTGGCAAGTTTTCTTTAGACAATGTTGAAGCGGCACTAGCAACTAGGAAGTACAGCTTGCAGCAGGGAAGGACACTCTTCTGCTTTCTCAAGTTTCCTGTAGTTAAATAGACGCCAAAAGGCTTTTCCTAGTACTACTACTGTCTTGTAGGAATACTTGATCTAATCCTATCTTTGATCAAATTCCTAATGGGTTACTTTTCTACAAGGCAGAACATTTTTCTTTTAATAATATGTATTTTGTAAGTTGGAAACATGAACTTGTGCACCAGTCCTGTGGACTGTACTCCTTATTAAGTTTCACAACCTTCTTTAGAAAATATTGACTGTGTGTAACTTCAAAAGAAGAATTCTGGGCATCTTCGTTCTATTGATGTAATTGTTTTTCTGCCATGCTGGTATTGTTTTCTATCATTTTTACCAACAGAAATATTTTTCCCTGACACCTATGGAAAAGACCTATGTTTACTCAACAGTGCAGCGTCAGTACATTGTTTAGAATGATTTCAACATGGTCCCAAACATATGGGACAGCTAGACAGCAGAGGTTAGCAACAGGGAATGGGAATAACTTCTGAACCGTTTCAGTAGATTTCCCAGGAAGGGCTTGCTTTCTGCCACTGCATCAAAAGAGTATTTTTGCCCAAACCTTGGGGCAAGCTCTGTCTCGGATTTACTAGTGAATGCAAAGAGGGTGAAAGTGCTGCTTCAAAGCCCTCTGTGCGCTTTCTGTACCAAGAGGGGGGGTGACCCCAGAAATAAGTTTTGATCTCTCTTCAGAACACAAGGCATGTCATCACCTCATTCATCTTCTTCTGGGACTCATAGCGTCTTAAGACTAAGAAGCTCTCTTGCTTGCTGAAGTGCGTTCAGCAAAAAAACCTTGTCTCATCAGCAGATTTGAACACAACTACAGTCGAGTCAATTCCAATGCTGGCAGGGCAATACTCTACCCCACTAGTAACATGCCACTATTAGAAGACAGTGTAAAACTATTTTTGTACAAAGTAATCGGAGGGAAAAATAGAATTGGGAAGAACTGCACATTGTTCTGGAAAAAGCCTCCTGCCTCAGTCTTACAGACCTCATTTGCTGGTATCATTTTTAATAGTTGGGGTTTTTTAAATTTTGTAGAAGAAAAAATATTACTGCACCTTTATGTTTCCTTAATAGAAATACAGCCATTTCTTAATAGAATAAAAGTAAGCCATTTGGATATGTACAAATGGTCTTTTCAACTACATATGCTATAGCCCACTGTGAAAGTAATTAGCTATAAAGAGAAATCTAAAGGTTTAAAAAGATTTTGGAAGAAAGTAAGTCTAAGGTGATAGAAGAAGAAGAAAACAGCAGTTTTCTTCTGGTGAAAAAAAAACAAAGGGAGGACCTTGTACAGTGGAGATGTATTATTTGACTTCCTGAAAAACTGAGTAGGTTTGCTATTGCCAATGGTTTTCATTAGGAAGGAAGAGATTCCTTTGGCAAAAAAACCCCTTCAAACTGACTTGACAAAAATGTTATGACACTTAACTTCACCAATCCTGAAGAAAAATTCTCATCACTTGATCTGGAAATCATGATGGTAATGGAGACAAGGATGTCTAAGCCATGCCATCAGGAACATAAAAAAGCATTAGAATGCAGGTAAGACTGAGCTCCTGAACTAGTGTGAAGAGAATGCAACAAAGACATTTTCCTTTAGGAGTCTTCAGGATGGAGAGCAGATCAAATTTTTTTCTTGTGAAGTATTTCTGAATAGAATGAATCTTCAAAATAACTTTGTTTTCCAAAACCTGTTTACAGGATCTCTTACCATGATACACAGTTCCTATGAATAGAAAAAGCAAAGCACTTTTTTCCAAACTGTTGTGCACTCTTAAGCAATCTACAATAAAAATAGTATTTTTTCATGCTGGGAATGATGTTAATTACAAAAAAGCCTTGTGGCACACTTGGCACTGTAGTCTCTTGATTAGCATAGCTTTTTATTCATCAAACACGTTTCACATTGACTATTTTTCTCTTTTAAATAACGGCGTCTTTGTACTTATGCAGCATCCATGAAGAATTTCTTGGGTGTTATTTTGTACCTGATCCTAAATGGCAGGTTCTGCATTCTGCCATCTGTCTAGCTTTCCCATTTGATGCAGCTTCTGAGAGGTATTTTCAGAATCGAGGACTACTTGCAAGAATGATGCTAAATCCATGCATTGTACTCCTTGGTTAATGCAAAACTATTTTTCCTTTACAGTTCAATGAGAACAGGAAAATAATGATGGTGAGTTCAATCCTTAGAGTAATCCAAAGAGGACTATTATCATCATTAGAAACCAAGCAAGGTGTATTTATTGCACATGCATTATACTCACTGATGCAAATTACCCTGTAAATTCAAAAGGAATCTGTATCATAGGAGTGGATGGACTGTTTCTATTGATATTTTGCTTAAAGCAGAAAATTAATTCTTTTGACAGCCAACTCATGATTGCAAGCTCACTTCCAACTACAGCTTTCAAACAGATGAAACATGTCTGTTTATAAAACGATACAGTACAGTAGACAATAGCAAGTCAGGTCATAGACATTGAAAAGAAAAAAACAGATCAAAGGACAGATTCATTCACATCTACAAGCCCTCAAGAGTGTACAGGTCAAATGTCCCCAGAAAACTAGGCTGGTGGCGCAAATTCTCTATGTTGGCACCAGCAGAAGCAGCTGCTATCTTGATAGGATGCAATCTTGCTTCCATCACCCTTCAGAGCAAACTTCTGTACCCCTGCCCAATACACCTTCTGCTCTATTCCTTGGACTTCACATTTGCATTTCTACGGAGTCCTGTCCTGCAAACTGACTCAAAGTTCAGGTAATAGATTTCCAAGATTTAGAAATGTTGTGTGAGGTTCATTTATTTCATATTTCATTCCATCTAAGCAAACTGTAACTTTCTGAAGTGAAATATTTCGAGTATGTCACGTATATTTTAATGTTAGCTCTGCTTCACATTAAAACTTCTCACAGACCCCTGTGATGCCTTGCTGCAAAAATATATAGCTGCCAAGAGTGGTTGTGGGAAGTTAGAATTGCCAGAAAACCATACAAACAATCTAACAATAGAGCCTTGGATTTCTGAATATAATTGCACCATGTAAAGTCAAAATATAATATTTAAATGATTTTGTATAATGATGAGTGTGGGCTAGAGAGAATCCAGATAGAATTTTATTTTTTTAAACAGTTCCGGGAAAAACATGGCCTTGACTTGGAAGTATAGCAGGAAATATTTTTATACAGCATGAGTTCTCATTACCTAATCATATGATTTGTAGACCTGAATTGGAAACCAGGAAATAAACGAAGAAAAATACTCAAGCTATAAAAGATGGGAGTTTAAAATTTTCTTTGTATTTCTGATTAAAGCTATTAGGTAGCTAAATGGTCACCCATTATTTTAAAAAGCATCTGGACATTAAAAATAGGTAAATTTCTGCGGGACTTGGATGTCAGCTATTCCTGAAAAGCTTTATTTCACTGCTTTCCAACCCTGAATCAATCCACTTAAACGCAGCTGTATTTCAGATGCTCAGTGGAACTGTCCATGTAATGCAGATAGTTGACAAATAATCTGCAGAAAAAGCTAGATCGATTTGAAGATCTTTTCCTGTAAATGGTATTCACGTTATTTGTACAAACACACAGATGGGATTTCTGCTGTCTTCTTCAGGCCACTTCCTCCAGAGAGCTCTCCATCAAATCTCTCTAGTTCTACTCTTCTGGTGATCCAAAGTCAGCACTGGGATGGTCCAAGTGCATGAATTACTGTCTGCTAGAGGTGCACTCTGAGGGCTTCTGTGTGCAGCATCACGTGAGCCCTACTAAAGTCACCCTGTTGGTATAAACTGAGCTAGCTGGACCTTAAGGGACAAGATTGTGCACTGATATTGTAATAGAAATTAGGTACTAAGAAGGAGGCTGGAAGATTTAAATATTTCTGCCTCCAGCTTAAGCAACACTCAATCTTGGTCTTTATCTGAAAAACTAGGTGAATTAACCTATTTGGCATTCCTATGCCAAAAATGTCAGTAATACAACAAGAACCGTCAAAAGAGTAACAATTCCAATCATTACTTTGTAAAAGTAATTCATTGGAAGAAGTCGGGAAGAAGGATGAAACATGCCAATATCCTACCCTGAGAATCATTCTGTTGATTTGCACAGGTTTCTTATTATATACCCATCTAATGCAGTGGACATGCATGCTTGTGATGACACAAATACTTGCAAAGCTTACCATGTTCTCTTCAGACAGCAAAACATTTCTTGATGGTTGTGTTTGCTAATTACATTTAGACTCAATGTTCTTAAAGGTCTTTTCCAGCCGAAGTGATTCCATCATTCTCTAAATCGCAGATCCTGCTTGTCTTGGTTTAGGGCAAATTTGGCAGCAATCCTCAAGAAGGGGTGATTTATTAAAAATATTGATCTAGTACTGATATCCAACTGTGACGGACAAAGGCTCCCTAACAGTTCAAAATTAGAAAGTGTATGTTTATTGCAACGCTGGGCAGTGTGCGGGATAGCTCCCAAATACACACTGTGATTTAGAGGTGATAACAGAGTCTTTTTATCTATACAAGTATTGAATACCCAAAAGACAAGTACATGTTCATAATTTAGGTACATCCCATCATTCCTCACTTCGTATGGTAATTAGTTCAAAAGCTATTAAGCACGCGTAGTTTGTTCCTCAAAATGAATCGGTGGTCCCTTTCATGGGGAGGGGTTCCAAAATGAGGAAATAAATGAAGTCTTCCTGCTTCTGAACTTTCTACATTTTCAATGCAAATATGACAAATGAACCCATTGGTAGAACTCCCATTCCCCATCTTCAATTGGTTTCAGAACAGAGGTGGCCGACCATTGTCTTATGTTCCTAAAAGCTATTTATGAGTTTCTATATTCTTCATGATAAACCCAGCTAAGCAAACATGATGTTGACAAGCAATCAATTATTAGTTAACTACTAACTCTTAACTTCATCAAGGCCTACCTATTTATTTTGATAAACTCTAATAAGGCTTGTCTCTGACTAAAACCTCAGCTCCTCTAAAATCCCTAAATTTCTTTAAAGTTCATGTCTCAGGGGGCCCCCCCCAGAAAGCCCACCTACACGGCCCCTCCCCTCAACTGGTCTGGGAAACATTTCCTCTGAGAGAAGTGGAAAAAATCTGTTTATTTAACAGGGAAAGCACCCCCCAGCACAAAAAATGAACAATACCAGATGACAAAACTCAATTGCCGCTCTGAAGAGACAACAAATTCAGAAAGTCTCTCCTGTGGATGCTTGCTCTGTTATCAATCCCTCCGGCACTAGGAAAGGCTGCTGCCCAGAGTAGGCCCCCATAGGCCACAAAATGCAAGCTCTCAGTGCTCTCCAGGTCCCAGTCTGGAGCAGGTTTGAACAGTTCCAAGAAAAGGGAAAGAAAAAAAGACAGTCCAGGGAAAACTCTGCCTCAGCCAGCTAAACCAACTGAAAAGCAAACAACACTCTGTTCTGCTCCATCAGTGCCCAGACAACACAGTGCAGCACAGAATGTGGAGCAGTGTTGCTTTTAGAAGGTGAGTGCAGCCTGTGATAACAAACTCCGTACTTCTTCTTCTCCCCACCTTTGCTCTCAGAAGCAGTCTTGAAGGCAGAGAATAGAATATTCAGCATTAACAGAACAGATGGCTGGGGATACAAGCATCATAAAGTCACCCTAGGACACTGCTCTACTGAGATATGTCACCAGACTATGCTAAGACAAAGTTTTGGAACTGCTAATTAAAATTCTACTATCACAGTGAAGCTGAGGAGGAAACACAGCTCACTCCAGTTACCTTGTGGCATGCCAATACTTCCTTTCAATCACAATGGTTTTTGTCTTTAAGTCCGTGACATCACAGGCATAATTCAACATCTTTTGGGCAGGAAGGAAGATCTTCTTCTTTTCATTATACTGATGGGTAAGCTGAAATGCAAAGCAGTTAATTCAAAGTGAAACAGCGATAAAGTCAATAGTAAAACTCACCACAGTTTTGTTTACCAACCCAAGTCCTTACTATCCCAAAATACAAGAACAGCTGTAAAAGCCTTGTGGTTTCTTAATTTTTTCCTGTACCTACATGGGAGGGTAAGGGATAAATGATCCCAAACAATGGTAATCCACAACAAAGCATTCTTGACATCATATTCAGCTTTTGCATAGTGAGCTCTTCACCTGATCAAGTTATTCCATTGCAATAGTTTGGGGAGTATCTTAGAGGGCTGGCTGTTGTTTGGTTTAAACCATCTTGATCATTCCGGAACCCAGTAGCAATGAGAAAGTTCAAAATAAGATAGTGCTACGCATTGATTTTCCTATATGACAGACGTATTTCTACAAGACAGAAGGCTGACCTAATGCTTCCCTACAACATGGCTGAAGTGGCATCCTGTTCCCCATAGGTTTTTCCGTTTAATTTTAGCAGCTTTCTTACTAGATTAATGAGCTGAACTAACTCAAAAAGGAATCAGATAAGTGCCAGAGCTTTAAAACAAACAACAACAACAACAACAAAGATGCAAAATGGTGATTTGTGGGTGCGTTTGAAAACAGAAATTTTTTTGCATTTTTCATAGAGACATGGCATTCTCTAGAATGATATTGCTCCAACGGTTTGAGTTTGGTTTTCTTTTTCCCCCTCAATTGTAAATGTTATGCATTCTTTTTGGCCATTTCAGTAAATAGATTTTCTGATACCTGTGAAAGACAGTCTAACGTTCCCCTCATTTGCCTCACGACCATTCCCAGGACAGACACTGGGACCCTAAAGGCACCGATGGGAATTCTGGCCTGCCAGTAATGGATGAACACCAAAAATCCTGAGGCCCCTGAGCAGAATTCTGGCCTGCCAAGTGATTGTTCACAGCTGTGTCTTCAGTGACTGCTTCTAGCAGGGCCTGCCAAAGGGCGACCCAGCCTATATGCTTGCACCTGCTTCACGACAATAGACCAGGAATTTTCCCACCTCTTGGCCAGATGAACTTGCTGGGGCAACTTGGTAGCCCCCCCATGGAAAATCCTTCCTCTGCTCCACTACCACCGTGAGGCACCGAGGTTGAAGCCCCCCTACCAAGGACTGAGACTGAGACACCTGTAATTCTGATGCAGGGGTGCTGGCCTGACTGAAGCAGGATGCCTGCTGAGTGTTGCCTACAGATGTGCCTACAGGACCTAGACTGGTTTCCCCCAGAAAGCAGTCCTGAGACAGTGGGTCCCACTCACTGCTGATACTGACTTATCCTGCTGAGAACATGGACTGTCTGTACCCGTCTTCAATACCTTTTTCCCCCTCAGCAATTTCAATAGACTTCTTCTTCTTGATTGTATCTGTTCCCCCTCAGCCATTTCAAGATTCTGTTTCCCCCCTCAGCAATGGACTATAATAGAACCTTGAGTTCACCAGGACTTAACCTTGAGTTAACCAGGCAGGGCCATTATCTTCCCAAGGTGACTAGGCAAACTCTGTTGGCTGGACTATGAGGACTTAGTCTCTCCACATTTGGTAGCTATACTCCTGTCTTGGTTCAGGGCAAATTTTGGGGAGAACCCCCAAAGGGGCTCCTCTAGGAAAGCAGATTCATTTGGCCCCTCCCCTATGAAATATTAATCCCAATATTACCGGGTGGGATGTGCCTGGGCTCGTCTGACCCTTGCTGCTGGGCCAAAGGCGGCAGCTGTGATGTTTCACCTCAGAGATACATTTGGCCGGCTGGATCGTGCAGCTAGGCACTCGCAACAAATCCAGGCATAGTAGAAACTCAGTTGACCTCTGGTGGAAAAGGTTCAGGGGACGGTGAAGAGAAAAAGGAGAGGATTCTGCTGTAGAGTTTTAATCCAGAGTTTATTCCAGGATGACAGACCTCTGAATCTTATAACAGCTCCCAACAGAATCCAGACCGCATGGTCCCGTCTCCTTTTAAGCCCGGGGACAAGGGGAGGGGAAGGCACAGGTGAGCCACCAACCAGGTGGGAGGAGGGGAAGGCTCAAAGGATAAAGACACTTGGACAGGCCAATGAGCCCGGACCTGAGGGGCACCTTTTGAACTTCTGCCAACCACACCATGACCCTGCTGGAATGTTAAGATTGATGGACAGCACTTAGCAGGAGGGCAAAGGGGGAGGGGAAAGGACAGATTTCACCTATCCCAACACCTGAGGGATTTTCCTGTTTCCTGAAACAGGAAATGGCGTCACACTGCAACACTCCCCCCAACCGGTCCAGGAGAAAATAGCTCCTTGGAAAGAGGTGGAAAAAGCCTGTTTATTAAACAATAAAAGCTAAACAATATTGAACAATAAAACCCCTTGTTGCTCCAAAAGAGATGACAAACTGAGAAAGTCCCCTCCCTCGGTTGCAGTTCAGCTCACACAGGCTCTTATCAGTCCCTCCGGTGCTGGAAATGTTGCGGGCCGGGCCTGGCCTGGTGGGCCACAGGTGCTAGCTGCCGGTGCTCTTCTGGGTGTTCAGTCCAGAGCAGGTTTCAAGAGGTCCAAAGAAAAGGGAAAAAAGAAAAGAAACCACAGTCCAGGGAACTTCCTTGCCTCAGCAAGCTAAAACTAACTAAAAGCAAAGGAGAGCTCTGTCCCACTGTCTGTTCATCCCCAGACAACACAGTCCAGGAGCAGGAATGTGGAGGAGTGAGTGCAGTGTCTGAAAACAAACTGCTGCTTCTTCTCTCCCCCCTTCACTCTCTGCAACAAGTCTTAAAGGTGCAAAACTTATGATGCAGCATAAACAGAACAAGATGATTGGGGTTAAAAGCATCATATAATCAGCTTAGGACAACTCCCTCTCTCTTTCTCCCCCTCTTTTCTATTCTTTTCCTCTCCCTAATTCCTTTCATGCATTTGCTGTGGTCATTCTGTAAAGGTGCATTTGTTTGGATTGATACTGCAATCCCCTTTCCGTGTTGTCTGTTGCACTCCCAGATCAGTTAACCAACCATCACCACCCCCATTGGTATGAGCAGATTGTGACATTAAATTGGCATCATGGACAGGATTCTGATAGACAGAAGGGTCTGCAAGGCTGTTTGTAGTCTGTAACAGGGGAAGGACGATTTGCTTCAGCCACACCTAACCCCTCATCGTGAAAGGGTTGAACGAAGCTGGAAAGCAAGGAAAGCTCTTTGAATTTCCCACAAACTGCGCACGCCCAGGTGAAATACGCCCCCATACTCTATTGAGGGTTCTGTCTTTAGAATTTCCCAAAAAATCTCTAAGAGCAAAAGGGGAAACTGTTTTTGTTTATGTGTGAATTTGGACTGTCTGGGAAGGAAGGGACAACTTGAAGGAACTAAGCAGGGCCTCCCAGGGAGATTTGGTCTCTTCACCCAGCCAGGGAAGCAAAGGGGAGCACAGCAAAGGCTGTGAGATTGTCTAACTTAAGCTTGCACCTCCCTGTCATGGTTTTGGTCCCTTCATAAAATGACTGAAAACTCTAGCACAAAAGTTACGGCTGAATTTTCTGCTCTGCTTGCTAAATGGAATGCCAAGCCTTCTCCAAGGGGGGAGGTTTGGGCAGAGAACAGCTGGTTTAATTTAGAAAATGTCATAGATAGAATTTGTTCTTTACAACATGAAACAGAAGTTAAACTGGGCAAAAATAAAACCATCCTCTGCTCAGTTTTGGCAGCTTGTCTCACAGCAGCCATAGAAACCCTTTTTAAGCAAAGAAACGAGGAAATAGCAAGAATAGATTCCCTTCAAAACCTAGTTGAAATTTTGCAGAAAGAATTAAAGGAAGATAGAAATGAAATCTATATGTTGCGAGCTGCCCTTAGAGAGGAACTTGCTAAGAATTCACATCATACTGATTCCTCTACAGAGCCAGAGGAAAAGGAAACTCCTGACATGAAACAAATCTATCCCCGTCAGGAACTTGAGGCAGTAAAAAATTGGAGAGAATACTGCTGTCCTCGCTTGAGACCCTTGGGTCAAACAGAATAGAACTATCTTAATGATGAGGATTGTTGGAATGTTGGGGGACATAAGACAGATGATGCACTTTGGACCTGGTTAACATAAGAGATTGGAAAACAGGATGCCTTGGCATAAACAAACGGAACTTTGAAAATTCAACCTGGATTGCAAGAAGATTAAATCAAACGGGTTTACTGGAAAAAGAAAATCCCATTAAACTCTGCAAGCAAGAGATGTTGTTATATGCGTAAGTTTGTGTATGTAATTTTAACCTAATCATTGTAGTACACATTACTAGTCTCCCTGCAATGGTATGTAAGTGCTTGTATCCCACAATCAAATTGGATTCTGATTACCGAGTGGGTCTCCCTGTCTCTCTGCATTGCCGAAAGAGGATCTTGACCCACCTATCACAACTAAACAAATACCGTTCAGTGCTACCGAATTAGCTAAGCTGTAAAAAGAATTCGGGCGCCTCCCACGAGAATAAGAGACAAATATGTCCTCCGAATGTCCCTCGATGGTGGAGATCAAATTAAATTAACCGGAGGCCAGTGGGTACTGGGGACATGGAGCCTTCTTCACAACAGGAGATAAGGAGGTAAGCGTGATGCATGGTCCCTGACACAGGGTGCGTCTTTCTGGGCCGGGAGAATGAATCCTTTGGAACGGGGTGACCCCCTGGCAATCGTTGACACCACCGACCAGCTCTTAGAAAGTGTCCACAAAGCCGCCTGCCTGCAAAAGATTCATGAAAAGAAATTAGTTCCTGGTTTTGAATGCCCAATGCAATTACCTGTGAAGCCAGAACTAATGACCGATTGAACTCGTGGGCTTCCAGAAACACTTAAACATACAGCAATGACCCTACAGAAAACCATAATGGCTTTGAATCCATAAGATTCCTCAGGAATTCCCCTGACCAAAGTGGACCTAGAGATCCTGGCTTCACTCCCTACTCTTCCCCCTCACAGCCCTCAGCTTCTCAATCTGATTCACCTGCCAGTAGCCATAAAGTTTGGACATGAGCTGAAGTTGCAGTAGATCTGATTAATTATTGTAGACAATATGGACCTATAAAAACCCCGGCGTAGAAATCAGAAAATAACAAAGGTGTTTGGTTTATTGGGGCTCCTCACAGTGAAAATATAGAGAAAGGAAAACAGATCTCTAACTGCCACCATTGGTGGTTGTTGGGAATTCAAAAGTGGGTCCCCAAAGAGGTGATGGATGGTTTGCCCCTTGATAAATTGCAGAAAATAATAAATAATTGGCACCAGCGAAAACCAAATCCATTGGCTCAACCCAGTGTACCCCTCCCTTCTCAGGGACAAAAACTAACCCTCCCCCAGCCTCTCCCACAGAACACAGGCAGTGAACCAAAACCAACAGGGTTTTCGGCAAACAAATCTCTCTGCCGCTTACAGGTGGGCAAAGGGGCGGAGCGTGGGTTTATTTAAGAATGCTCACTAAAAATAAATCAGGATATATATTAAGCCCAGCTATCACGGGCCTCCACAGGCTACTAGTAACCTTTTTGATTGACATTGGGGCTCAAATCTCTGCACTAACAAAAAAGGATGCCCAGAGGTGTGGAATTGTTCCAACTAAGAGACAATGCTGTGTTCTTAATGCTCTGGGAACTACAGAATCTATGAATGTTGCCTTAGCCAAACTGACGCTCCCTGGAAATGAGCATCACCTAGTCATCAAAATGGTAATTGGGAACATTCCAAATAATTGATTAGGAATGGGTGTCCTTGCTGGGAGGCAGTGGGAAGACTCTGAGGGATTTCTGTGGTCTTTTGGCACACTGCCACTTAACATTAGGCTGCTTCAAACCGCACCCTCCCTACCCTATAATCAAACAACTCATGTAAAACAATACCCTCTACCTTCTGGTGCCAGAGAAGGTATCAAAGCGGTTCTACAGGACTTGAGAAACCAAGGGGTAATAATTCACACACATTCTCCTTTTAATTCACCGGTATGGCCAGTCTGAAAAGCCAGTGGAAAGTGGAGATTAACAGTAGATTTTCGCAGGCTTAAAGCCAACACAGACCCTCTTACAGCACTGGTCCCAAACTTAGCTGAATTAATAACATCAATTCAAGAAAAGGCTCACTCAATCATGACAATGGCAACTATGGATGTCAAAGACATCTTCCTTATGATACCTATACAGCCAGAAGATATAGGGACCATTTTGCCTTCACATGGGAAAGGACAGCAATACACTTGCACTAGGCTTCCCCAAGGCTACAAACACTCCTCCACTTTGGCCCACCATGCTTTAGTTCAGGAATTAGAAAAAATACCCAAACCTGATCCTGCTGATCCTGTAGCTGATAATCAATACATTTAAGACACTCTGGGGGGGGGGGGGGGGGGGGAGGGGGGGGGCGGAGGGGGGGGTGGGGAGGGGGGAAGGATGAAATAGAGGTAGTAGGGAAACATCAGCAGAAAATAATCTCTCACTTAAAAAGTCTTGATTTGCAGATACCCACAGAGAAAATTCAGAAACCTTCTCAGGAAGTGAAGATTTTGAGAATTTGGTGGAAAGGAGGCATGACATGTATTCCACCCGATACCCTAACCTCTTTAGATCAGTTTCAAAGGCCTGAATTGAGGAAAGATCTCCAGCAAGCTCTAGGACTATTAGTGTTCTGGAGAAAACACATCCCAGATTTCTCAATAATTGCTAGGCCGCTTTTTGACTTGCTGAGGAAAAGGATGAAATGGGATTGGACTCCTTCTCAGGAAGAAGCATTGCAATTACTGATTTTTGAGGCAACAGCTCACCAAGCACTAGGCCCTATCCATCCCACAGATCCCTTTCAGGTGGAATGGGGATTTGCCTCCTCAGGGCTATCAGTACACATTTGGCAGTGGGCTCCCGAGGGTCCAACGGGGCCTCTTGGTTTTTATTCCTGTGGTTTCAAAGATGCTGAGAAAAGATACACTACCTGGGAAAAGGAGTTGTTTGTAGTTAGCTTAGCTCTCCTAGAAGAGGAAAAAATTGCATGACAAGAGCTTATTGTATTAAGAAGCCCTTTCAAAGTTATCAAAATCATCAATAATGGGAGGCCCCCCCCCCCCTCCCCCAACCTGACGGGGTAGCCCAAAGGGCCTCAGTTAGGAAATGGTATGCTCAGATGGAAGGCTATTGTAATACCGTCTCAATAACGGAAGATGCTGCTAAAAATCTAACAATCCAAGGCACTGAGAGCCTGGTTAGCAGCCAAGATAAATCTGCCTCTGTAATCAAAGCTGCCCTTCCTTTCTCCCCCGAACGAGCAGCAAGTTCTTGGTTCACAGATGCCTCTGCAAAACGGGAAGGGAAGGTATGGAGATCTAGAAGAGCTGTCTTACACAATTCATTTGGTGAAAGAATCATTACCGAAGGGGAAGGCAGCGCTCAGGCTGGGGAACTCATAGCTGTTGGGAGTGTTTTCCGATGTGAGGCACAGAACATTTCTCTTGTCTGCATTTATACCGACTCTTACGCAGTGTACAAAGGTTGTACCGAGTGGCTTCCTTTCTGGCAGCAAAATGATTGGGAAGTTCACAGAATTCCAGTGTGGCAAAAGGAAAAGGGGCAAGAAATTTTAGATGTTGCAAGCCAAGGAAATGTTGCTATTGGTTGGGTAGCTTCTCAGCAAACAGATGGAAATCCAGCAGGAGAGTGGAAGAATAGAGCTGATGAACTAGCAAGGCTCAGCCCCCTGAAAAAGGAACTCATTCCTGAGGACTGGGATCAACTATTAGAATGGCTGCATGTAAAAAGACAGCACACAGGTGCGAAAGATTTGTACAAAGAAGCTCATGCTCGTGGTTGGCTGGTTACCAGGGAAATGTGTAAAACATGCGTATCAGCCTGCGAGCAATGTCGCAGGTGACTGGAGAGACATCCTTTAGAAGATGACCCTCTGCATTTAAGAAAGGGTAAAGGCTTATGGGACGCGTGGCAGGTAGACTATATTGGCCCCTTTAAGAAGTCAGGAGGTAAACACTTTGTGCTAGTAGGAGTAGAAATTGTATCTGGGTTGGTTCAAGCTGATGCTTTGAAAAGAGCTACAGGTGATAATGCGGTTAAAGCTTTGCAGGGGTGGTTTGGAACTTTCCCAAAGCCACAGGAAATTCAATCTGATCACAGGTCCCACTTCACTGCTAGAGGTGTACAGCATTGGGCAAAAGGTGAAGGAATTAAGCGGTCTTTCCACAGCCCTTTCCACTACCCTCAAGCTAAGGGGATCTTAGAAAGGACCAAGGGTTTTTTGAAAGGACTTCTGAAGCCCCGGGAGGGAAATTGGGACGTTCGGTTATGGGAAGCTGTTAAAAGAGTGAACAGTAGATGGGGGGTGAATGGATGTCCCAAAATCACTGCCTTTTGCCCAACAGCTCCAAGCATCGTTCCCTTACTACGGCGACCTGACGATTCAAAAAGTCCAGCACATTACCCTGGACAACCTGTTCTGGTGGACCTCCCTACTGTAGGGGAAGTAGCACTAGTGCTGAAAACCCCTCTGAAGAAATATGCATGGCTAGCCTCTGATGCTCTAGGGAAAGAGCATTGGATAAATACATGCTGGATAATCCTATCATTTTAACTCTTTTCTGCCCTCAGTGGAAGGATTTCTGTTGTTTTTACTTTTACAGAAGAACCCTGAGGAACATGAAAATCATCTGAACCATGATAACACTGGTGATGCTTTTCTGCATCCTACCACAATTCCATGGACAGGATCCTGCTGAGTGGTTGTGGTCTGAAGCTACCCTCCATCCCACTAATGTTCTAGGAGCATATCCCAAGGGTGGCCACCCGAACCTAGAGCCTCTAGTGCTGCATGACCCCCAGGTATATGGTCCAAGTGAGTGGGGATGGGATCAGAAGGACTGGACTAGAGCCCTAACTGGAACAATTGGTGAGTCGATTGTGGAAGCATGCAGAAAAATGGAAGGATCTCTCTATGAGAAATCCACCTCCATCACAGTTGCCGGAAATTTTATGGAACCAGATGGGAAAAATGATCTGGATATCCCTTCAGCGAGACTGTGTCCTACAAACAAGTGGGAGTGTGCCAAACAAATTCCCCTTACTCTGTGTTGCTGCCAGGAGTATGTTGGTAATTACACTCTAGGTCGCAAAACGAACAATGTTGCAAGTACAAAGGATTGTAAAAATCAACCAATTGATTGCTGGCATAATTTGACGTTAACTAAACCGACTTAAGTGACATGCCACTGGCAAAATAACTTGACCAACCTGTTAGGTTGAAAAGGCTTAGTTCATAAATTTAAGATAGACGCTATAAGAAAACCCACGCTGAGTACCGTAGTTACATCCCAGTGGAATAGACGGGACGGAGAGCATGAAGCCCACACTGAGCACCATAGTTACACCCCAATGGGTAGAAGGGACTGAGAGCACAAAGCTGACATTGAGTACAGTAGTTACATCCTAGTGGGCAGAAGGGACTGAGAGTCCCCTTAGTCAATGTGGCCTTGGTCCCAAGCTTTTGTTCACTTGGCAGGTATGGGAAAAACAAAAAGCCTGGCAGCTTCAAGGGGGAGTGGGAGAAGGAATTAGCCGAAGGATTTGTGGAACTGCTTATAGCAAAGCAATCTCCATCAGTGTTTTGACAGATCAGACAAATAATCGTGAACAGGTTTGTACGCCCCCAAGCGTACAAGACTGTTGGCACAATTTTACATTAACACAAACTGCAGAAGTACTTTGTCTTTGGTCCAAAACTAGTGAAGGCTTTTCTTTTAAGTTGATAATAAATGGAATGAACCAACCTTCTACTACCACCACTCCAGCCCAAGCAGCGCTTATGCTTAGCCTGAGAAGTTTTGAAATTGGACCATATATAATCAGGAAAACTGGTTGTGGTGGTTTGACAGGAAATGTGTTTTTTGGGATGCTGTGTTTTTGGCCAATGGATATTAAGACTTTAATATTGGCATTTAACCTGGCCATTGGGACATGGACACGCCTCTGAGAACACGGGGTTAAAAGCAGAGCTCTCCCCTGGCAGGGTCCTCTTGGGTTTCTGGCGGGAAAGAGTTCGGGTCTCTCCCCCGGCCCAGCTGCTGGCTGGGCAGGGGGAGGGGAAAAGCCATGTGGCCGGGAGAGGTAGGCCTGAGCCCCGGGGGTGGAAGGGTGGAAGAGAGAGAGAGAGAGAGAGAGACCGGGAGCCATTGGGCAGCCCCCCCTGAGAGACAGAGAGAGAGAGAGAGAGAAAGAGCCGCTGCCTGAGACTGTAACCTTGAAACTGGATAAACATGGGCCTGTGCCGGCAGCACGGCTGGGACGGAGAAGAGGGGGGGGTTCAGCCAGCCACTTGTAGGAGCTTTTAACCCCTTTTTGGAGAATGAGAACTTCACAGAACATTGACCTTTCCTAGAAGATAGAGTGGAAGATGAGGAAGAAAATGGGCCAGTGTGAGAGAGGTCTGGGCAAGCGAGAGATAGTAGAAGAGTAGAGAAGAATCCTAGTGGGAAGAGATGATGGAGTAGCTTTTGCTGGACTCTTTTTGTATAGCCATGGACAGAACCAAGAGGGTTCAGTGTTGATACCCCTCGGCCCCAGGGGGTGAAAAATATGGGGGGGACAGGTGTCCCAAAGGAGAGATTGTGGGGACAGGTGTCCCAAAAGAGAGATGACGGCCTCAGAACCAAGAGGGTTCAGTGTTGATGCCCCTCGGCCCCAGGGGGTGAAAAATATGGGGGGACAGGTGTCCCAAAGGAGAGATTGTGGGGACAGGTGTCCCAAAAGAGAGATGGACAGATCCAAGTTCCTTGTGACACAGAGACTGCATTCTAGGGGGAGGCAATGGCCTCAGAACCAAGAGGGTTCAGTGTTGATGCCCCTCGGCCCCAGGGGGTGAAAAATATGGGGGGGACAGGTGTCCCAAAGGAGAGATTGTGGGGACAGGTGTCCCAAAGGAGAGACTGTGCCTTTTTGGATCGGGACAGAGCATCCTTAAAAGACAACCCTAGAAGCAGTTCTGGTCCGTGTTCAGTGGTGAGAGCACTGGACATGAAAAGGAAGAAGTCACGACGGCAGATGTACTCTGGGCGGTGCCACGAGTGACACAGAAACACACGAGGCTTCGACTGTGTTTCCAGGGGAAGCCCATGGCACAAGAAGGACTCCTCTCCTCTTGATGAACTGAGGATTGATTATCTAAAAGGTGCTGCTGGACCGAGAGTTGGTGATTTGAGGATCAAATGTATTGTGTTGGAATTTGGTGGGGGGAGGAGGAAATGCATTTGTGAGGTTTTCATTTTCCCTGTGTGTGTGTTTCATTTTATCTGTAGTTGTAGAGTAGTTAATAAAGTTCTGGTTCTTTTTTTTTTTCCCCTAAGTAGGAGCCTGCTTTGCTTATTCCTGGTCACATCTCACAGCAGAAACCAGGGAGAAAGTATCTTCATGGGGGCACTGGCATTGTGCCAGTGTTTAACCATGACACTGGTCAACAACACATATTGTTCAATCTGGCACGGTCTCTTAAACAAGTCAAATTGCTGATGATACAAAACAATGTCTCAGAAATTCAGCCGGCCTGTTTGCCTTTTTTGCGGACTTCCTTTGAGGGTTGGACCACCTGGCTGCAAAAACAGAAAGTCCGTTTTTTCTTTTAAAACAGACACTAAGAGACATAACCGGTGTTTTGGGAACAGGTTTTGGAATTCTAAATAGTATTGATTCTGAAGTACACTAATGGATAAATTGGCTGCCACAAAATGGTTAGAGATTTGACCAAATTAAAACAACCACTGCAATCATCCTTATTGGCTTTGGGAACACAGCAGTGCTTGCTATCAAACATATTACCAGCTTGGGAAAAGGTAAATGGAAGTGATCACAAATTGGTAGACTGATGCACTCGCTGCTACACAAAACAACCTTTCTTTGGCTCTTAGCTGTATCCAGGCACAATTGTCGATGCAGTCAGTTGCTGCCTCAATGATAAGAGAAGGTGAAGGCAATTTTCCTACTGCAATTCAGAAAAGAATTTGGGACAGTGCCACTGATTTTGAAAGAGAATTCCAGTCCTGGTGGAACTTGGTGAATTTTACTTATCACCCCATTACAAACACAGCCAAGCTCTTGTGTTAACCGTACGCAATGCCTCAGTGCATTTGAGATTTCCTATTATTGCATTAGGGCTAAATCATGATGGAGCTATTCCCAATCTTTCTGAACATAGAGAATGGGCCCATCAAACTGGTAAAAAATGGCAACATGTTAATTTGGAATCTTCTATTGTCCGAGAACTAGGCTTCATCTGTGAAAGTAATGCAATTACAGCTCAGGATGTTTGTTTGGACACAGAACAAAATATCTGTCATTTTGAAATTCATCCTAACGAGACTTTCGAAACAGTCCTTAAATATATAGGCAATGGGTGTGGGTGCTTTAGAACTGCTTGTGATACGGTATTTGTAGAAAATGCAGTAGTGGATAGTAAAAATCATTCAAATTGTTGCGCTTGTAACTTTACAAAATTGAGGGATGTGATTTTTCTTCAGAAGCTCCAGTTACCTCCCATTACCTTTTTCAATCCAATTAAAGACTGATTCACAAACTATTACTGTCCTAGGGTGACGTTATGATGCTTGTATCCCCATCCGTGTGTTCTGTTGATGCTGGATATCATGTTCTGTGCCTTCAAGACTGGCTGTGAAAAGCGAATGTTTTGTTTTGGTTTTGCTATCAGCCGCTCCCCCACAGCTGGCGCGACACAGAGACAGGGCAGTACATGGGTGCTGCTTTTGCTTTTTGCTTTGCTTTTTGCTTTGCTCTTGCTTCGGCTTTGCTCCTGCTTTGCTCTTGCTTTTTTGCTCCTGCTCATTAGTTAGTTTAGCTAAGCAGTCCAAATTTTCCCTGGACTGTTTCTCCTTTCCCTTCTTTGGACCTACTCGGACCTGCTCCGGACTGGGACCTGGGAAACACCGAGAGTTTGCACCTTGTGGCCAAGGTGCAGCAGCTACCCCAGCACAGGACAGACTGATAACAGAGCGAGCACTCCCAAGAGAGACTTTCTGAAGTTGTCTACTTTTTCAGAGCGGTGAAAGAGTGGTGCCATCTGGTATTGTTCCTTTTGTGTGCTGCGGGGTGCTTTGCCTGTTACAGAAACAGGTTCTTTCCACTTGTTTCCAAGGAATCCTTCCCGACCCGGTTGGGGGGAGGGGCCGTGTGGGTTTGTTTTCTGGAGGGTCCACCTTTTGGAGGTTTTCTCCCAAATTTGCCCGAAACCAGGACATTTACCTACTCCCATTGGGATGAACATTACTTTGGTAAAGCAATCTTTGCTTCATCAGGACTTCATTGAAATATTGGAGAAGATCAAGAAGAATAGACAGAAAGCACTGGTAACTGTTCATCACAATGTGAAAGAAATACACCATGTCATAGAGAGAGTAAGAAAAGATGCTGAACACAGGTGGTAGGATACTCTTTTTGGGTGGTCACCTACTGCCACAAGAGTCCTGAACAGTATGTGTCATCCCATCATTGGCCTTTTGCGTTTCGTTTTGATTGGGGTTTTTTAATCAGCAATCTTACTCATTATGAATTGGAGAATGATGAAAGAGTTAACAAAATTGATGTCTGTCATTAATGCACACAACTTGGCTGATGTCCTTTTCACTGTGGACATCTCCAAGACTATTGACACAAGGCGACTATAAATGAGAGGATGCGTTTTGAAATCGTCTTCAATTTTCTTTGAAGATTATAAGAAAATTACTTTTGATTTTTGGTGAATTGTTTTGAAAAAAAATATTTTAAATGAACTGTTGTTGATTTGTTTATTGCTTTATTGCCTTTGATTATTTGTGATTAGTTTCAGATATTTGAAAAAAATGTTTCAAAATCATATGGTTTAAATTCCTGTTATTATATTTGTTTCTTGTTTCCTTACCCCCGCCTTTTTTTATCTTTTCTTGTCCTTCCGTTCTCTCTCTCTGTCTGACGCATTGTCTCTGCTTTCCAGGATATGCTACCAATGTGCGACAAGTATACAACAATAGTACAGAACACTGCTGATGAAGACCCTTTGAAGCCTGTCATGAGTCACCAGGTGCTGTGAAAGATGGTCTGAGGTTCCCCCCATTTGCCTCACGACCGTCCACAGGACCGATATCAGGACCCTGAGGACCCCGATGGGACCTCTGGCCTGCCAGTAATGGATGAACACCAAAAATCCTGAGGCCCCTGAGCAGAATTCTGGCCTGCCAAGTGATTGTTCACAGCTGTGTCTTCAGTGACTGCTTCTAGCAGGGCCTGCCAAAGGGCGACCCAGCCTATATGCTTGCACCTGCTTCACGACAATAGACCAGGAATTTTCCCACCTCTTGGCCAGACGAACTTGCTGGGGCAACTTGGTACCCCCCCATGGAAAATCCTTCATCTGCTCCACTACCGCCGTGAGGCACCGAGGTTGAAGCCCCCCTCCCAAGGACTGAGACTGAGACACCTGTAATTCTGATGCAGGGGTGCTGGCCTGACTGAAGCAGGATGCCTGCTGAGTGCTGCCTACAGATGTGCCTACAGGACCTAGACTGGTTTCCCCCAGAAAGCAGTCCTGAAACAGTGGGTCCCACTCACTGCTGATACTGACTTATCCTGCTGAGAACATGGACTGTCTGTACCCGTCTTCAATACCTTTTTCCCCCTCAGCAATTTCAATAGACTTCTTCTTCTTGATTGTATCTGTTCCCCCTCAGCCATTTCAAGATTCTGTTTCCCCCCTCAGCAATGGACTATAATAGAACCTTGAGTTCACCAGGACTTTGAGATCTTCCCAACGTGACTAGGCAAACTCTATCGGCTGGACTAAGAGGACTTAGTCTCTCCACATTTGGTAGCTATACTCCTCTCTCTTTCTCCCCCTCTTTTCTATTCTTTTCCTCTCCCTGATTCCTTTCAGGCATTTGCTGTGGTCATTCTATAAAGGTGCATTTGTTTTGATTGATACTGCAATCCCCTTTCCAGGTTGTCTGTTGCACTCCCAGATCAGTTAACCAACCAACCAGTTAACCAACCCGTTGGTACGAGCGGATCGTGACAATACCTTCTTTCAAGCTGAAATTGGTTCTAGTCCTTAGAAGCACACTGGTAGGTAAAAGTAGACTCTAAAAGATAACATTCAAAACCTATTTCCCTTGTCTTCCCATTAAAGCAAGTGAAGAAAGCAGACAGGAGATCTTCAGATAACATGCTATGCAAATTGAAAAGATTCTGTCCTTATTTGAAGCAACTGAGGAACTCACACAATGAAATACAGTTCAGACAGATGGAAGGGTCACAGATGATGTCAAATCTATACTTCCAATGTTTGAATGAAGCAAGATTTCTTGAAGTACAATCCTATAAAATGAAGGTGAGTTTGCAGAAGCAATTGAACTGGGTCTGTTTTAGAAACACAATGTTTTCTAAGTAACTGAGGATTCAGGAAGGCAACCTTGGAATTTAAAGGATTTAGAAACATACAAATACCAAGACTGGCAGTTCATTAGCTTTAACAGTCTCTTCAAATAAGATCTATTTTTAACTTCTTCTTGTAGTAGGTCTGAAGACATTAGGAATGATGCAATAAAACAAAACAAACAACAAACCAAAACAAAACCAAAACAGCTTTCTCAAAAAGCTTGGAGAAACCAGAGAAATTATGATTTCTAGGGGTTAAGTAGTCCTTTAAAAATTGTCTCTGGGAAAAGAGATAAAAAACCACTAATTGACTGTGGAGTATATTCCAAACCTGTACTGGAGCATGTAAAGGACAAGAGCCGGTAATAAAACTACTATGCTGGGTTCATCTGTTAAAAGCGTTCCAGAATGGTTGAAATTATCAATCACATAATGTGGGATTAAAAAAAAAAAGAAAAAAAGAAAAAAGAAGAAAACATAGAGAAAAAAATATTTTGAACATGTTTTCCCATTCCCAGATGGCATAACAACTTTATTTCATTTTGTTCCTAAGACTGATTAATAGCTTATGAAGTGTTTTACAATTGAGAGTGAGAGTGTTCACACTAACCATACAATTTGGATGGATCTCTTTTACTTTGCACAGCAGCAGATACGGTTTAGCACTCCACAGTTCAGTCCCCGAAAGTGAATGGGTGTGGCAGATTTAACCTAACTGGCCAGTCCACCAGAATGCTTAATTATCTTGGAAAATGCTTTGCTCTATCTCATTATCTGGACATGTCTCTCTAGCTCCGCTTTGAGCTCCTTGATCTTTCATCTACAGGATGAGATCCAATTTAGCTTAGCAAGGACATAGCCTTTCAAAACCACATCTTTTATCTTCTGCATTCATCCAAGTACATTTCTACTGCAGGGAACCCTGTGGAAGATCCTAGTTGTTTTGTTTCTCAGATAGTTGTTGCATAAAAGAGCTCTTCTTTTAATTTTTTCCCTGCTAAAGGATAGGCTCTGTACTTAACTGATTGTGATGCTAACTCATTATCATCTATTCTTCAGTCGTACAGAGTAGGCAGCAAAGTTTTCTTCTGAAGACATTCATTTAATGAGAAATGCTGAAGGTCTGACTTTAGTTGCAAAGGTCACTGATTGACCAGTTGCAAAATTGTTAAGTCTAGTAAGAGCAGGAAAAGTGTGCTGTTGCTGTGCCTGTAAATGTCGTGTCAGCTGCTGTTGGGATAAAAAGCATGAGCATAAGAAAACATGGATAGAAAAGAAACTTGTTGTGATTTCTGCACAAGAGGAAGTATGAAGCACTTATTTCAGTGGCTAAGACAGTATCATCATTGGGCCAGTTCTCTTCAACATCTTTTGAACAACCTGGACACAGCACTTGAAGGAATATTAAGAAAGTTTGCCAAAGACACTAAATTGGGAGGAGCTGTGAACTAACTCCCTTGAGGGCACAGAGACCTTGCCGAGAGATCTTGCCAAATAGGAGAGATGGGCAATTCTTGCTGGCCGGGAGTCTATGCACAAATCACAAAAGGGGCGGGACTGCTGGGGACGGCGTCTCAAGCTGGGTTTTTTCCAGCATCAGTCTCATTACATGGTGATGACAATGGGAAGCTGCCAGCAGCTCACGTCCCCAGCAGCAGACAAAGAACTTAATGTTACAACTGACTTGAAAAGTTTTTTGACCAATCACACAAAGCAAAAGCATATTGACAGTACTTCTATCCAATCACTATAAAGACATGTACCTGGGCTTAGAACAATGCTCGCTTCTTTCGAATAAAGGACCTGCTTGTAAGCCTTAAGATACAATGCACAGAGCTCCATTATTAAGCTTAGAACTACCTAACATCTGGCTAGATATACTTTGCTGTAGCTTAGGGAGTTATTCTAGACAAGCATTAAGACACAGACCATTGTTCCATTTGTCCTTACTTTTCTACTTCTCATCTAATTTTTCTGCTGACAAACCTTATGACTACTGCTTAGCTCCAATGACAGTTCTGCTGTCTCTGAGGCCTTCCTTTTGCAGCTTTCCCAAACCCCTCTGTTTTTGAGGATTCCCACAGGCAATCACCAACCAGATGGAGTGGAACAAGGGCAAGTGCTGGATTCAGCACCTGCAACTGGGCAATCCTGGTGGGTGTATAGACTGGGGAGGGAGCAAGAGGCTGGGAGAAGCACTGCAGAAAGGGACCCAGGCTCCTGGCCAATGGCAAGCTGAATGTGCATCAGCAGTGCCCTGGCAGCCAGGAGGGCCAAGCCTGTCCTGGGGTGCATCAGGCACAGCATCACCAGCTGGGCAAGGGAGGGGATTGTCTTGCTCTGCTCTGCTCTGCTCTGCTCTGCTCTGCTCTGCTCTGGGGCGGAATCACCTTGGTATTAGAAAGTCCTCAAATGAGGTCTACAAAGACAGGACTCAAAGAAATGGCATGCAGCTGAGTCAGGGGAGGTTTAGGTCGGGTATCAGGAAAAAGTTTTTAACCAGAGAATGGCTGGGCACTGGAAGAGTCTTTCCAGGGAGTGGTCACACCATCACAACTGTCTGAGTTTGGGACATTGCTCTCAAGCATATGGTGTGATTCTCAAGGATGGCCCCAGGCAGGGCCAGGAGTTGGACTGATGATGATCCGCATGGGGTCCTTCCAATTCAACAGATTCGACGACTCGATGGCTCTGTCCTGGCCACTCAAGGTATATTGCTTGGTCTCATCAGATTTTGATCTGCTCTTGTTGTTGGTCAGACTTTGTCCCTAGTGGCTAATGATATTTATCACAAAAGACAAAGTGCCTTTTCTCAATTTTCTCAAGCAATTGGAACATGCGCCTTAGAATCCTAAAAAAGTCTTTTCTTTGAAACAGCACTGTAGTGTTTTTCACTGCCCAGTAGTCTTTCCAGATCTTAAGGAGAAAGAAGGCAAAATGAGGGGACGTATTACAATGAATGATTGTCAGTTTTCTGGTTCTTTAGCAGTATATTTGTACTTCCACTATTCTTTTCTGTAAAATCATGGTTTTCTATAAATTTTCTAGCAAGACACATTTCTGCAACTGAGCCCATCAGTCTTTGTGAAAAGATATTGTCAAAAGTACAAAACATATGAATAGGCAGTGACAAGTGAGGGAAAAAAGGAGTATGAGAAGCAGCTGCATGATACTAAAGTGAGACAAGAAGGAGGAGAAGGTGCTCCAGTTGACAGAGCAAAGAATCCCCCACAGGCCCTGGAGGACATCATCATCAAGCAAGTTGTCTCCCAGCAGTCCCTGGAGAACCGTGGAGGAACACAATGGAGCTCGTGGGGAGCTCCATGCCACAGCAGGTGACTGTGCCTTGAAGGAAGCTGCAGCTTGTGGAGGGAGAGAGGGCCAGAAAAGCATCCTTGACCTCTTGGAAGAGTGGAAGAGCACGTGCAAATCTTCAACAGCTGCTAACTCTAATCTATTCTCTTTCCGCTTCTTGTCTTAGGTAAGTAAGAAGACAACCCAAGAATTAGAAGCCTAAATTCTTTTGCTTGAGGCTCCCATTCTTTCTGCCATTCTCTTCAAATTTAGTTTGAAGTAAAACTCATGATAAAGTTCTTAAGGCTTGATGTTCAGGCTTTTCAGAAAATAGGGAGTGCAAATAACTCTTGTCACTGTCATTTTTTTCATAGAAGGAAAAAAGGGAAATTACTGGTTTTCAAGGACTTAGGGAAATCCATTGGTAACGGTGGTGAGACGGAAGAGTTTAATTAATCTGAAAAGAGAATGTCGTGGAGCTACCTCAGCTCTGTACAAGTTTTTTTACCAGGAAGTCTAGACTTTTAAACAGACTAAGGACACAATAGTTATCTCTGGGAATATTTTAGTATGTATAGTACATTCATCTTTAAATAGTTCTATCTGTTTGACAGTTATGACTTGGGCTTTAATTTTGATGTGAAAAGAAATATTTGTGATTCAGATCATTTCCATTTCTGAAGCATTTCAGTTGTTGACTGTTTTTGTTGTCTCCTGAGGGCGGGGAAATAGTCTTTGTACCAATACTGAAACAAACTAGATGGAAAAATTTGTTTTCCTCATTCTTTTCTGTCTATTCGAACAGGCACAGCAGCAAGACCACTGCTGTGAGTCTGAGTGGCCCTTCCACTCCAGGATGACAAACTTGAATGTTATTTATGCTAGTATGTTATTTGCACCCATTTCTGATGCCGGCTGTTAACTGTTGTGCAGAAAGATCTGTCAGCCTTTTTCACAGGAAGACACTTCTGAATTGCTTCACTTGTCTCTGAAGCAGAGAACTAAGCTGGCACTCCATTTCTGAGATCTTGCTGTGTTAGCCCCCAAACCCATTTCTTTCAAATGCCTTTTACTTTCAACCCAAGCACTGCATTACTTGATGATGTAATCTCTTGTTCTTAATGTTCGGGGGATTGTTTTAGACTGATAAGAACATATTGCAGTAAGCAGGTAGAACATCTATCTTAAGCAGTATCCATCACTTGGCTTTAGTTCATTATCATAACATCTGCAAGGAATCTCATTTACAATCAATGGATGGGCTGGGGTAACGGGCCACAGGTTTAGGAATCTTTCTCCAATTAATTTTGCGTTAAAATTTAGCTCTTATCATTTCAATTGGGTCTTTATTAAAACAATCATCTATTTATTACCTGTACCACAATGACCTGTGTACCTGTACCACAGTCAACAGTGGCTGAGCATCCTACAACAATTCCAAGAAGAAGAATGGTCTGAACCCCCAGTGCAGCACAAGAAGTCTGTCATCAAGCCAGAGTCCCGCAGGCGTTTTCTCAGCCTGGAGAAGAGCAGACTCCGGGCAAATTGTTAGAGCAGCTCTCCAGTAGCTGAAGACAGCCTACCAGAAGGAGGCAGGTGAGCTACACAAGGGCACGGAGCAATAGGAAAAGTGTGGATGGCTTTAAAACCTGAAGAGTATAGGTTTCCTTTGGCTATTGGGAAGAAATTCCTTGCCAAGATGGTTGTGAGACACTAGAACATGTTGTGGGTGACCAATTCCTGGAAGTGATCAAGGCCAGTTTGAATGGGTCTTTGAGCTTAAGGCGGTCTAGTGGAAGGTGTCCCTGACAATGACATGCTGGGGAGGACGTAGGTGAATTTAAGGTCCCTTCCAAAGCCAACCATTCCATTATTCTATGGTAATCATTCTGTACAGTAGCAGTAAGAAGTTGAAGCTAGAAATAACATATTCATGCTGAGAAACTGCTATCCAAGGAGTTGAACTGTTTGGGTCTCACATTTATGGGCCATTTAGCAATACTATATCTAATATCTACTCCTCGCTCTTTATCATACACGCAAGTATTTTATCATCTTTAACGTTTCTGACATTTGGGAATTTTCTTCCCTTCTCTTTCTTTCTTTCTTTCTTTCTTTCTTTCTTTCTTTCTTTCTTTCTTTCTTTCTTTTTCTCTTTCTCTCTTTCCTTCTTTCTTTTCTTTCCTTCCCCCACTTCCTTCCTTCACTGCCTTCCTTCCACTATGTCCTTCTTTCTGCCACGTCCTTCTGCCACTTCCTTCCCTCCCTCTGTCCACTTTGATGTTAATTTGCAAACTGTCAAATAGTTACAGGAAATTACTCACAAGTATTTTATCATCTTTAACGTTTCTGACATTTGGGAATTTTCTTCCCTTCTCTTTCTTTCTTTCTTTCTTTCTTTCTTTCTTTGTCTTTCTTTCCTTCTTTCTTTCCTTCTTTCATTCCCTCTTTCCTTCTTTCCCTCTTTCCCTCTTTTTCCCTTCCTTTTCTTTCTTTCTTTTTCTTTCTTTCTTTCTTTCTTTCTTTCTTTTTCTCTTTCTCTCTTTCCTTCTTTCTTTTCTTTCCTTCCCCCACTTCCTTCCTTCACTGCCTTCCTTCCACTATGTTCTTCTTTCTGCCACGTCCTTCTGCCACTTCCTTCCCTCCGTCCCTCCACTTTGATGTTAATTTGCAAACTGTCAAATAGTTACAGGAAATTACTCTTCTTTAAATATCATTTTGAAGCTTAGAAATGAATAACAAAATTGTGTCAAAACATGGCATTTAAAAGCCATCTGAAAGTGAGAACTAGCTATTGAAAAGACAAAAATACAAAAACGAAATGATGGAGTGGATGGTTTTAAGGGATATTCTTTGTATGGCTTTGATACAAAGGAGGATCTCAATTTTTACACCTTCTAAAAACACATCTTGAAACTTACTACTTTCCGTGTAGTGACAAAAATATTTCCAAAACAAGGAAATTGATTTATGCAGATGAAAATATCATCTCCCAAATAGTCCTCATCAAGTCCAAAAGATTACCCTGCTTTTACGTAGTAAGCTTTATGGAGATTTCTAGTCTCACACAAACAAAGAAGAATCTCTCAAATGACTAGAAAATCTTTAAAAGCAAAATAACCTTTAAGAAAAAAGATCCAAAAAAGAGCAGGGAATTATATACGTCCACACTTGTTACATGTTGGTTACTAATATTGGCTCTAGTTTGTTGGCGAGTACACTTCCCATTCACGCACGCACGCACCCCTCTTCCTTTTGCACACAGATGTGTGATATTGGGTCTCAAAGAATGGACTATTTTCTCTTAGATAGGTTTTGGTTCTCAAAGTCAAAGCGTAGTCTTCCTGGCTCTATTACCAGGATTTTGTTCCGGGAAGGGAATGTGCTTGTGCCTGTTAGAAATGGGGAGGAGGGGACAGAAAGCAAAGCCATTTGAAGACAACCTGCAGCAGAACTAAGAACGAAGGGTGCTTCTTGACTGCACAGCAAAAGAAATCTCGGGAGTAAAATGGAGGAAAACTTGAGGTGCTGATAGAGTTGCTCCTTGTGACAGCTTTCAAACGTACAGAAAACAGCACTTCCTCATTCTCCTGCCTTTTCAATTCACATTAACATTGGAAGAAAAGGGGTTTTGGACAACTTTCTTTTGCTTCTTGCTAAACACTCTGCTGACACTCCGTGCAACTTCCAGAAAAAGATCAAGGATGCTTTTTGTACTGGGACAGTTTCTCCTTGCGAGACATAGTAGAAAAGCTTTTTGCTAAGATGTAGGCGACAAGAGACGCAGATTCAGAGATACGGAGCTCTCCGAAGGTAGGGGCCGCTCCCGGGCGTCTTTCCGCAGAAGCCGTGCTCCGGAGCGCACCGCGACCGGCACAATGCTCTGTGTGCAAAGAAGCGGCTTCTTCGCCTCCGGGAGACGGAGACCGCGGCCGCCTCTTTAAAAGCCAAGAAAAAAGTCGCACAACATGGGGAGTGTGTGTGCAGTTGTCAAACCTAAAGAAAACAGTACCTTAGCACTCTCCTGCCTTTTCTATTCACATTACCATTCAAAAAGAAGGAGTTTTGGACAACTTTCTTTTGCTTCTTGCTAAACATTCTGCAGACCTCCGTGCAACTTCTAGAACAAGAGCGGAGATGCTTTCCGTACTGGCACAGTTTGTCCTGGCAAGACATAGTAAAAAAGCTTTTTGCTCAGTTTTATGCAACGAGAGAGGCAGAAGGCAGAGATATGGAGCTCTCCGAAACGAAGCCCCCTGCCAGGGCGTCTTTTGTCAGAAGCCGCTCTCCGGAGAACACCGCCACCGGCACAATGCTCTGTGCGCGAAGAAGCCGCTTCTTCGCCTCCGGGAGACTCGGCGAGCGGCAGCTTCCCAAAGGCGAAGATGCAAGCCGCAGCACACCGATATAGCGTGTGCAGCTTTCAAATTGATAGAAACGAGTACTTTAGCATTCTCCTGCCCTTTCATTCACATTATATTCGAATAAAAGGAGTTTTGGGACACTATGTTTTTCTTCTTGATAAACACTCTGCAGTCCTCTGTACAACTTTTAGAAGAAGATCGGGGATGTTTTGTGTACTGGCACAGTTCCTCCTTGCAAGATATGGTGGAAAAGATTTTTGCTGAGTGTTGAGCGAAAAGACACACAGAAGACAGAGATACGCAGCTCTCCGAAGCAAAATGCCGGTCCTGGGCAGCTTTCGGCACAAACCGCTCTCCAAAGCTCCCGGCGCCCGGCACAATGCTCTGTGCGCAAAGAAGCCGCTTCTTCGCCTCCAGGAGACGGAGACAAGGGCAGCTTCCAAAAGGCTAAGAAGCAACCGCCCAATACCAGCATAACCTGAGCACCTTTCAAACAAATAGAAAAGACTACTTTACCACTCTCCTGACTTTTCCATTCACAATATAATCGAATAAAAGGAGTTTTCGACAACTATCTTTTTCTTCTAGTTAAACAGTTCGAATACCTATGTGCATCTTTTCGAGAAAGATCCGGGATGTTTTGTGTACTGGCACAATTTCTCCTTGCAAGATATGGTGGAAAAGCTTTTTACTAAGTGTTGAGCGACAAGAGACGCAGAAGACGCAGATACGGAACTCTCCGAAGCTAAGTGCCCGTCCCGGAAATCCTTCGGCTCAAGCCGCTCTCCGAAATGCACCGAAAGAATGCTCTGTGCGCAAAGAAGCCGCTTCTTCGCCTCCGGGAGACTCGGCGAGCGGCAGCTTCCCAAAGGCGAAGATGCAAGCCGCACCACACAGGAACAGTGTGGGCAGCATCCAGACTTAGAGAAAACAGTACTTTACTACTGTCTTGCCTTTTCCATTGTTATTATATTCGAATGGAACGAGTTTTGGACAACAATTTTTCCGTATTGCAAAACTCTTTGCCGACCTCCGTGCAAGTTTAGAAAATGATTTTGGATGTTTTCTATACTGGCAGAGTTTCTCTTTGCAAGATATGGTGGGAAAGCTTTTTCCTGAGTGTTGAGCGGCAAGACACGCAGAAGACGCAGATACGGAGCTCTCCGAAGCTAAGTGCCGGTCTGGGGCATCTTTCTGCACAAACCGCTCTCAGGAACTTCCTGCGCTCAGCACAATGTTGTGCGCAAAGAAGCCGCTTCTTCGCCTCCGGGAGACGGAGAGCGCGGCACCTTCCCAAAGGCTAAGAAAAAAAGTCGCCGATAACAGCATAATCTGAGCACCTTTAAAACAAATAAGAACGAGTACTTTACCACTCTCCTGACTTTTCCATTCACAATATATTCGAATAAAAAGAGTTTTGAACAACTATTTTTTGCTATGAGCTACTCTCTAAAGACCTGTTTGCACCCATTAGCACACCATCGGTGATGTTTACTGGCACAGTTCCTCTTTGCAAGATATGGTGGAAAAGCTTTTTGCTGAGTGTTGAGCGGCAAGACACGCAGAAGACGCAGATACGCAGCTCTCCGATTCTAAGTGCCGGTCCCCGGCTTCTTTCGGCACAAACCGCTCTCAGGAGTTCCCTGCGCTCGGCACAATCTTGTGCGCAAAGAAGCCGCTTCTTCGCCTCCGGGAGACGGAGAGAACGGCATCTTCTCAAAGGCGAAGATGCAAGCCGCACCAAACAGGCACAGTGTGGGCAGCATCCAGACTTAGAGAAAACAGTACTTTACTACTGTCTTGCCTTTTCCACTGATATTATAGTCGAAAAGAACGAGTTCTGCACAACTATCTTTTCCGTATTGCAAAACTCTTTACAGACCTCCGTGCAAGTTTAGAAAATGATTTTGGATGTTTTCTATACTGGCAGAGTTTTTCTTTGCAAGATATTGTGGGAAAGCTTTTTGCTGAGTGTTGAGCGGCAAGACACGCAGAAGACGCAGATACGCAGCTCTCCGAAGCTAAGTGCGGGTCCACGGCTTCTTTCGGCACAAACCGCTCTCAGGAGCTCCCTGCGCTCGGCACAATCTTGTGCGCAAAGAAGCCGCTTCTTCGCCTCCGGGAGACGGAGAGAACGGCATCTTCTCGAAAGGCGAAGATGCAAGCCGCACCAAACAGGCACAGTGTGGGCAGCATCCAGACTTAGAGAAAAGAGTACTTTACTACTGTTTTGCCTTTTCCATTGTTATTATATTCGAAAAGAACGAGTTTTGGACAACTATCTTTTCCGTATTGCAAAACTCTTTGCCGACCTCCGTGCAAGTTTAGAAAATGATTTTGGATGTTTTCTATACTGGCAGAGTTTCTCTTTGCAACATATGGTGGAAAAGCTTTTTGCTGAGTGTTGAGCGGCAAGACACGCAGAAGACGCAGATACGCAGCTCTCCGATTCTAAGTGCCGGTCCCCGGCTTCTTTCGACACAAACCGCTCTCAGGAGTTCCCTGCGCTCGGCACAATCTTGTGCGCAAAGAAGCCGCTTCTTCGCCTCCGGGAGACGGAGAGAACGGCATCTTCCCGAAAGGCGAAGATGCAAGCCGCACCACACAGGAACAGTGTGGGCAGCATCCAGACTTAGAGAAAACAGTATTTTACTACTCTCCTGCCTTTTCCACTGATTTTATATACGAAAGGAACGAATTTTGGACAACTATCTTTTCCGTATTGCAAAACTCTTTACAGACCTCCGTGCAAGTTTAGAAAATGATTTTGGATGTTTTCTATACTGGCAGAGTTTCTCTTTGCAAGATATGGTGGGAAAGCTTTTTGCTGAGTGTTGAGCGGCAAGACACGCAGAAGACGCAGATACGCAGCTCGCCGATTCTAAGTGCCGGTCCCCGGCTTCTTTCGGCACAAACCGCTCTCAGGAGCTCCCTGCGCTCGGCACAATGCTCTGTGCGCAAAGAAGCCGCTTCTTCGCCTCCGGGAGACGGAGAGAACGGCATCTTCCCGAAAGGCGAAGATGCAAGCCGCACCAAACAGGAACAGTGTGGGCAGCATCCAGACTTAGAGAAAACAGTACTTTACTACTCTCCTGCCTTTTCCACTGATTTTATATTCGAAAGGAACGAGTTTTGGACAACTATCATTTCCGTATTGCAAAACTCTTTGCCGACCTCCGTGCAAGTTTAGAAAATGATTTTGGATGTTTTATTTACTGGCAGAGTTTCTCTTTGCAAGATATGGTGGGAAAGCTTTTTGCTGAGTGTTGAGCGGCAAGACACGCAGAAGACGCAGATACGCAGCTCTCCGAAGCTAAGTGCGGGTCCACGGCTTCTTTCGGCACAAACGGCTCTTAGGTGCTCACCGCGACGGACCCAATGTTGTGTGTGCGAAGAAGCCGCTTCTTCGCCTCCGGGAGACGGAGAGAACGGCATCTTCTCGAAAGCGGAGATGTAAGCTGCACCAAACAGGCACAATGTGGGCAGCATTCAGACTTAGAGAAAACAGTATTTTACCACTCTCCTGCCTTTTCCATTGTTATTATATTCGAAAAGAACGAGTTCTGCACAACTATCTATTCCGTCTTGCAGAACTCTTTTCAGACCTCTGTGCAAGCTTTAGAACATGATTTTGGATATTTTATTTACTGGCAGAATTTCTCTTTGCAAGATATGGTGGAAAAGCTTTTTGCTGAGTGTTGAGCGGCAAGACACGCAGAAGACGCAGATACGCAGCTCTCCGAAGCTAAGTGCGGGTCCACGGCTTCTTTCGGCACAAACCGCTCTCAGGAGCTCCCTGCGCTCGGCACAATCTTGTGCGCAAAGAAGCCGCTTCTTCGCCTCCGGGAGACGGAGAGAACGGCATCTTCTCGAAAGGCGAAGATGCAAGCCGCACCAAACAGGCACAGTGTGGGCAGCATCCAGACTTAGAGAAAACAGTACTTTACTACTGTTTTGCCTTTTCCATTGTTATTATATTCGAAAAGAACGAGTTTTGGACAACTATCTTTTCCGTATTGCAAAACTCTTTGCCGACCTCCGTGCAAGTTTAGGTAATGATTTGGGATGTTTTCTATACTGACAGAGTTTCTCTTTGCAACATATGGTGGAAAAGCTTTTTGCTGAGTGTTGAGCGGCAAGACACGCAGAAGACGCAGATACGCAGCTCTCCGATTCTAAGTGCCGGTCCCCGGCTTCTTTCGACACAAACCGCTCTCAGGAGTTCCCTGCGCTCGGCACAATCTTGTGCGCAAAGAAGCCGCTTCTTCGCCTCCGGGAGACGGAGAGAACGGCATCTTCCCGAAAGGCGAAGATGCAAGCCGCACCACACAGGAACAGTGTGGGCAGCATCCAGACTTAGAGAAAACAATATTTTACTACTCTCCTGCCTTTTCCACTGATTTTATATACGAAAGGAACGAATTTTGGACAACTATCTTTTCCGTATTGCAAAACTCTTTACAGACCTCCGTGCAAGTTTAGAAAATGATTTTGGATGTTTTCTATACTGGCAGAGTTTCTCTTTGCAAGATATGGTGGGAAAGCTTTTTGCTGAGTGTTGAGCGGCAAGACACGCAGAAGACGCAGATACGCAGCTCGCCGATTCTAAGTGCCGGTCTGGGGCATCTTTCTGCACAAACCGCTCTCAGGAGCTCCCTGCGCTCGGCACAATGCTCTGTGCGCAAAGAAGCCGCTTCTTCGCCTCCGGGAGACGGAGAGAACGGCATCTTCCCGAAAGGTGAAGATGCAAGCCGCACCAAACAGGAACAGTGTGGGCAGCATCCAGACTTAGAGAAAACAATATTTTACTACTCTCCTGCCTTTTCCACTGATTTTATATACGAAAGGAACGAATTTTGCACAACTATCTTTTCCGTATTGCAAAACTCTTTACAGACCTCCGTGCAAGTTTAGAAAATGATTTTGGATGTTTTCTATACTGGCAGAGTTTCTCTTTGCAAGATATGGTGGGAAAGCTTTTTGCTGAGTGTTGAGCGGCAAGACACGCAGAAGACGCAGATACGCAGCTCTCCGATTCTAAGTGCCGGTCCACGGCTTCTTTCGGCACAAACCGCTCTCAGGAGTTCCCTGCGCTCGGCACAATGCTCTGTGCGCAAAGAAGCCGCTTCTTCGCCTCCGGGAGACGGAGAGAACGGCATCTTCCCGAAAGGCGAAGATGCAAGCCGCACCACACAGGAACAGTGTGGGCAGCATTCAGACTTAGAGAAAACAGTATTTTACCACTCTCCTGCCTTTTCCACTGATTTTATATTCGAAAGGAACGAATTTTGGACAACTATCTTTTCCGTATTGCAAAACTCTTTGCCGACCTCCGTGCAAGTTTAGAAAATGATTTTGGATGTTTTCTATACTGGCAGAGTTTCTCTTTGCAAGATATGGTGGAAAAGCTTTTTGCTGAGTGTTGAGCGGCAAGACACGCAGAAGTCGCAGATACGCAGCTTTCCGAAGCTAAGTGCGGGTCCACGGCTTCTTTCGGCACAAACCGCTCTTAGGTGCTCACCGCGACGGACCCAATGTTGTGTGTGCGAAGAAGCCGCTTCTTCGCCTCCGGGAGACGGAGAGAACGGCATCTTCTCGAAAGCGGAGATGTAAGCTGCACCAAACAGGCACAATGTGGGCAGCATTCAGACTTAGAGAAAACAGTATTTTACCACTCTCCTGCCTTTTCCATTGTTATTATATTCGAAAAGAACGAGTTCTGCACAACTATCTATTCCGTCTTGCAGAACTCTTTTCAGACCTCTGTGCAAGCTTTAGAACATGATTTTGGATATTTTATTTACTGGCAGAATTTCTCTTTGCAAGATATGGTGGAAAAGCTTTTTGCTGAGTGTTGAGCGGCAAGACACGCAGAAGACGCAGATACGCAGCTCGCCGATTCTAAGTGCCGGTCCCCGGCGTCTTTCGGCACAAACCGCTCTCAGGAGCTCCCTGCGCTCGGCACAATCTTGTGCGCAAAGAAGCCGCTTCTTCGCCTCCGGGAGACGGAGAGAACGGCATCTTCCCGAAAGGCGAAGATGCAAGCCGCACCAAACAGGCACAGTGTGGGCAGCATCCAGACTTAGAGAAAACAGTACTTTACTACTGTTTTGCCTTTTCCACTGATATTATATTCGAAAGGAACGAATTTTGGACAACTATCATTTCCGTATTGCAAAACTCTTTGCCGACCTCCGTGCAAGTTTAGAAAATGATTTTGGATGTTTTCTATACTGGCAGAGTTTCTCTTTGCAAGATATGGTGGGAAAGCTTTTTGCTGAGTGTTGAGCGGCAAGACACGCAGAAGACGCAGATACGCAGCTCTCCGATTCTAAGTGCCGGTCCCCGGCTTCTTTCGACACAAACCGCTCTCAGGAGTTCCCTGCGCTCGGCACAATCTTGTGCGCAAAGAAGCCGCTTCTTCGCCTCCGGGAGACGGAGAGAACGGCATCTTCCCGAAAGGCGAAGATGCAAGCCGCACCACACAGGAACAGTGTGGGCAGCATCCAGACTTAGAGAAAACAGTATTTTACTACTCTCCTGCCTTTTCCACTGATTTTATATACGAAAGGAACGAATTTTGGACAACTATCTTTTCCGTATTGCAAAACTCTTTGCCGACCTCCGTGCAAGTTTAGAAAATGATTTTGGATGTTTTCTATACTGGCAGAGTTTCTCTTTGCAAGATATGGTGGGAAAGCTTTTTGCTGAGTGTTGAGCGGCAAGACACGCAGAAGACGCAGATACGCAGCTCTCCGATTCTAAGTGCCGGTCCACGGCTTCTTTCGGCACAAACCGCTCTCAGGAGTTCCCTGCGCTCGGCACAATGCTCTGTGCGCAAAGAAGCCGCTTCTTCGCCTCCGGGAGACGGAGAGAACGGCATCTTCCCGAAAGGCGAAGATGCAAGCCGCACCACACAGGAACAGTGTGGGCAGCATCCAGACTTAGAGAAAACAGTATTTTACCACTCTCCTGCCTTTTCCACTGATTTTATATTCGAAAGGAACGAATTTTGGACAACTATCTTTTCCGTATTGCAAAACTCTTTGCCGACCTCCGTGCAAGTTTAGAAAATGATTTTGGATGTTTTCTATACTGGCAGAGTTTCTCTTTGCAAGATATGGTGGGAAAGCTTTTTGCTGAGTGTTGAGCGGCAAGACACGCAGAAGACGCAGATACGCAGCTTTCCGAAGCTAAGTGCGGGTCCACGGCTTCTTTCGGCACAAACGGCTCTTAGGTGCTCACCGCGACGGACCCAATGTTGTGTGTGCGAAGAAGCCGCTTCTTCGCCTCCGGGAGACGGAGAGAACGGCATCTTCTCGAAAGCGGAGATGTAAGCTGCACCAAACAGGCACAATGTGGGCAGCATTCAGACTTAGAGAAAACAGTATTTTACCACTCTCCTGCCTTTTCCATTGTTATTATATTCGAAAAGAACGAGTTCTGCACAACTATCTATTCCGTCTTGCAGAACTCTTTTCAGACCTCTGTGCAAGCTTTAGAACATGATTTTGGATATTTTATTTACTGGCAGAATTTCTCTTTGCAAGATATGGTGGAAAAGCTTTTTGCTGAGTGTTGAGCGGCAAGACACGCAGAAGACGCAGATACGCAGCTCTCCGAAGCTAAGTGCGGGTCCACGGCTTCTTTCGGCACAAACCGCTCTCAGGAGCTCCCTGCGCTCGGCACAATCTTGTGCGCAAAGAAGCCGCTTCTTCGCCTCCGGGAGACGGAGAGAACGGCATCTTCTCGAAAGGCGAAGATGCAAGCCGCACCAAACAGGCACAGTGTGGGCAGCATCCAGACTTAGAGAAAACAGTACTTTACTACTGTTTTGCCTTTTCCATTGTTATTATATTCGAAAAGAACGAGTTTTGGACAACTATCTTTTCCGTATTGCAAAACTCTTTGCCGACCTCCGTGCAAGTTTAGGAAATGATTTGGGATGTTTTCTATACTGACAGAGTTTCTCTTTGCAACATATGGTGGAAAAGCTTTTTGCTGAGTGTTGAGCGGCAAGACACGCAGAAGACGCAGATACGCAGCTCTCCGATTCTAAGTGCCGGTCCCCGGCTTCTTTCGACACAAACCGCTCTCAGGAGTTCCCTGCGCTCGGCACAATCTTGTGCGCAAAGAAGCCGCTTCTTCGCCTCCGGGAGACAGAGAGAACGGCATCTTCCCGAAAGGCGAAGATGCAAGCCGCACCACACAGGAACAGTGTGGGCAGCATCCAGACTTAGAGAAAACAATATTTTACTACTCTCCTGCCTTTTCCACTGATTTTATATACGAAAGGAACGAATTTTGCACAACTATCTTTTCCGTATTGCAAAACTCTTTACAGACCTCCGTGCAAGTTTAGAAAATGATTTTGGATGTTTTCTATACTGGCAGAGTTTCTCTTTGCAAGATATGGTGGGAAAGCTTTTTGCTGAGTGTTGAGCGGCAAGACACGCAGAAGACGCAGATACGCAGCTCTCCGATTCTAAGTGCCGGTCCACGGCTTCTTTCGGCACAAACCGCTCTCAGGAGTTCCCTGCGCTCGGCACAATGCTCTGTGCGCAAAGAAGCCGCTTCTTCGCCTCCGGGAGACGGAGAGAACGGCATCTTCCCGAAAGGCGAAGATGCAAGCCGCACCACACAGGAACAGTGTGGGCAGCATTCAGACTTAGAGAAAACAGTATTTTACCACTCTCCTGCCTTTTCCACTGATTTTATATTCGAAAGGAACGAATTTTGGACAACTATCTTTTCCGTATTGCAAAACTCTTTGCCGACCTCCGTGCAAGTTTAGAAAATGATTTTGGATGTTTTCTATACTGGCAGAGTTTCTCTTTGCAAGATATGGTGGAAAAGCTTTTTGCTGAGTGTTGAGCGGCAAGACACGCAGAAGTCGCAGATACGCAGCTTTCCGAAGCTAAGTGCGGGTCCACGGCTTCTTTCGGCACAAACCGCTCTTAGGTGCTCACCGCGACGGACCCAATGTTGTGTGTGCGAAGAAGCCGCTTCTTCGCCTCCGGGAGACGGAGAGAACGGCATCTTCTCGAAAGCGGAGATGTAAGCTGCACCAAACAGGCACAATGTGGGCAGCATTCAGACTTAGAGAAAACAGTATTTTACCACTCTCCTGCCTTTTCCATTGTTATTATATTCGAAAAGAACGAGTTCTGCACAACTATCTATTCCGTCTTGCAGAACTCTTTTCAGACCTCTGTGCAAGCTTTAGAACATGATTTTGGATATTTTATTTACTGGCAGAATTTCTCTTTGCAAGATATGGTGGAAAAGCTTTTTGCTGAGTGTTGAGCGGCAAGACACGCAGAAGACGCAGATACGCAGCTCGCCGATTCTAAGTGCCGGTCCCCGGCGTCTTTCGGCACAAACCGCTCTCAGGAGCTCCCTGCGCTCGGCACAATCTTGTGCGCAAAGAAGCCGCTTCTTCGCCTCCGGGAGACGGAGAGAACGGCATCTTCCCGAAAGGCGAAGATGCAAGCCGCACCAAACAGGCACAGTGTGGGCAGCATCCAGACTTAGAGAAAACAGTACTTTACTACTGTTTTGCCTTTTCCACTGATATTATATTCGAAAGGAACGAATTTTGGACAACTATCATTTCCGTATTGCAAAACTCTTTGCCGACCTCCGTGCAAGTTTAGAAAATGATTTTGGATGTTTTCTATACTGGCAGAGTTTCTCTTTGCAAGATATGGTGGGAAAGCTTTTTGCTGAGTGTTGAGCGGCAAGACACGCAGAAGACGCAGATACGCAGCTTTCCGAAGCTAAGTGCCGGTCCCCGGCTTCTTTCGGCACAAACCGCTCTCAGGAGCTCCCTGCGCTCGGCACAATCTTGTGCGCAAAGAAGCCGCTTCTTCGCCTCCGGGAGACGGAGAGAACGGCATCTTCCCGAAAGGCGAAGATGCAAGCCGCACCACACAGGAACAGTGTGGGCAGCATCCAGACTTAGAGAAAACAGTACTTTACTACTGTCTTGCCTTTTCCACTGATATTATATTCGAAAGGAACGAATTTTGGACAACTATCTTTTCCGTATTGCAAAACTCTTTGCCGACCTCCGTGCAAGTTTAGAAAATGATTTTGGATGTTTTATTTACTGGCAGAGTTTCTCTTTGCAAGATATGGTGGGAAAGCTTTTTGCTGAGTGTTGAGCGGCAAGACACGCAGAAGACGCAGATACGCAGCTCTCCGATTCTAAGTGCCGGTCCCCGGCTTCTTTCGGCACAAACCGCTCTCAGGAGTTCCCTGCGCTCGGCACAATGCTATGTGCGCATAGAAGCCGCTTCTTCGCCTCCGGGAGACGGAGAGAACGGCATCTTCCCGAAAGGCGAAGATGCAAGCCGCACCACACAGGAACAGTGTGGGCAGCATTCAGACTTAGAGAAAACAGTATTTTACCACTCTCCTGCCTTTTCCACTGATTTTATATTCGAAAGGAACGAATTTTGGACAACTATCTTTTCCGTATTGCAAAACTCTTTGCCGACCTCCGTGCAAGTTTAGAAAATGATTTTGGATGTTTTCTATACTGGCAGAGTTTCTCTTTGCAAGATATGGTGGAAAAGCTTTTTGCTGAGTGTTGAGCGGCAAGACACGCAGAAGACGCAGATACGCAGCTCGCCGATTCTAAGTGCGGGTCCACGGCTTCTTTCGGCACAAACCGCTCTTAGGTGCTCACCGCGACCGACCCAATGCTCTGTGTGCGAAGAAGCCGCTTCTTCGCCTCCGGGAGACGGAGAGAACGGCATCTTCTCGAAAGCGGAGATGTAAGCTGCACCAAACAGGCACAATGTGGGCAGCATTCAGACTTAGAGAAAACAGTATTTTACCACTCTCCTGCCTTTTCCATTGTTATTATATTCGAAAAGAACGAGTTCTGCACAACTATCTTTTCCGTCTTGCAGAACTCTTTTCAGACCTCTGTGCAAGCTTTAGAACATGATTTTGGATATTTTATTTACTGGCAGAATTTCTCTTTGCAAGATATGGTGGAAAAGCTTTTTGCTGAGTGTTGAGCGGCAAGACACGCAGAAGACGCAGATACGCAGCTCTCCGATTCTAAGTGCGGGTCCACGGCTTCTTTCGGCACAAACCGCTCTCAGGAGCTCCCTGCGCTCGGCACAATCTTGTGCGCAAAGAAGCCGCTTCTTCGCCTCCGGGAGACGGAGAGAACGGCATCTTCCCGAAAGGCGAAGATGCAAGCCGCACCAAACAGGCACAGTGTGGGCAGCATCCAGACTTAGAGAAAACAGTACTTTACTACTGTTTTGCCTTTTCCACTGATATTATATTCGAAAGGAACGAATTTTGGACAACTATCATTTCCGTATTGCAAAACTCTTTGCCGACCTCCGTGCAAGTTTAGAAAATGATTTTGGATGTTTTCTATACTGGCAGAGTTTCTCTTTGCAAGATATGGTGGGAAAGCTTTTTGCTGAGTGTTGAGCGGCAAGACACGCAGAAGACGCAGATACGCAGCTTTCCGAAGCTAAGTGCCGGTCCCCGGCTTCTTTCGGCACAAACCGCTCTCAGGAGCTCCCTGCGCTCGGCACAATCTTGTGCGCAAAGAAGCCGCTTCTTCGCCTCCGGGAGACGGAGAGAACGGCATCTTCCCGAAAGGCGAAGATGCAAGCCGCACCACACAGGAACAGTGTGGGCAGCATCCAGACTTAGAGAAAACAGTACTTTACTACTGTCTTGCCTTTTCCACTGATATTATATTCGAAAGGAACGAATTTTGGACAACTATCTTTTCCGTATTGCAAAACTCTTTGCCGACCTCCGTGCAAGTTTAGAAAATGATTTTGGATGTTTTATTTACTGGCAGAGTTTCTCTTTGCAAGATATGGTGGGAAAGCTTTTTGCTGAGTGTTGAGCGGCAAGACACGCAGAAGACGCAGATACGCAGCTCTCCGATTCTAAGTGCCGGTCCCCGGCTTCTTTCGGCACAAACCGCTCTCAGGAGTTCCCTGCGCTCGGCACAATGCTATGTGCGCATAGAAGCCGCTTCTTCGCCTCCGGGAGACGGAGAGAACGGCATCTTCCCGAAAGGCGAAGATGCAAGCCGCACCACACAGGAACAGTGTGGGCAGCATCCAGACTTAGAGAAAACAGTATTTTACTACTCTCCTGCCTTTTCCACTGATTTTATATTCGAAAGGAACGAATTTTGGACAACTATCTTTTCCGTATTGCAAAACTCTTTGCCGACCTCCGTGCAAGTTTAGAAAATGATTTTGGATGTTTTCTATACTGGCAGAGTTTCTCTTTGCAAGATATGGTGGAAAAGCTTTTTGCTGAGTGTTGAGCGGCAAGACACGCAGAAGACGCAGATACGCAGCTCTCCGATTCTAAGTGCGGGTCCACGGCTTCTTTCGGCACAAACCGCTCTTAGGTGCTCACCGCGACCGACCCAATGCTCTGTGTGCGAAGAAGCCGCTTCTTCGCCTCCGGGAGACGGAGAGAACGGCATCTTCTCGAAAGCGGAGATGTAAGCTGCACCAAACAGGCACAATGTGGGCAGCATTCAGACTTAGAGAAAACAGTATTTTACCACTCTCCTGCCTTTTCCATTGTTATTATATTCGAAAAGAACGAGTTCTGCACAACTATCTTTTCCGTCTTGCAAAACTCTTTTCAGACCTCTGTGCAAGCTTTAGAACATGATTTTGGATATTTTATTTACTGGCAGAATTTCTCTTTGCAAGATATGGTGGAAAAGCTTTTTGCTGAGTGTTGAGCGGCAAGACACGCAGAAGACAGAGATACGCAGCTCTCCGATGCTAAGTGCCGGTCCACGGCGTCTTTCGGCACAAGCCGCTCTCCAGCGCTCACCGCGACCGGCCCAATGCTCTGTGTGCGAAGAAGCCGCTTCTTCGCCTCCGGGAGACTCGGCTAGCAGCAGCTTCCGAAACGCGACAAACAAATATTATCACCACCGGCATTGTGTCCCGGGCGTCTTTCGGCACAAGCGCCGCACCGGAGCGTACCGCCACCGGCGCAATGCTCTGTGCGCGAAGAACTCGATTCTTCGCCTCCCGGGATCTGAAAGAAGAAGCATAAGCTTAAGACGCCCTTGCCTCAGTTGTGTACAGGTTTGGGCGCTCCTCTCGATTAATTGTGCCATTCCTGACAGCAGGTGTCGCTGTTGGTCAAGCTTTGAGTATGCTTAAGAAGTTTCGATGCTGGGTGGTCAAACAACTCAAGGTAAGATCAGCGATTTTAAATCAGCTTCTCACTGGTGTAGATACCATTAGTCATTGCACACTGCAAAATAATGCTGCTCTAGTTTTCTTGTTAGCACATGGGCACGAGTGTGAGGATTTTGAAGGAATGTGTTTTTTGAACCTCTCTAACCATTCTGCAGTCATTCACTGGAAACTCAAACAAGGACAAGATAACATGAAGAAATTGATTGGGAATGAGAGGGTTACGCATGAATGGTTTGAGAGATGGGAAACAACTCAATGGTTGGAAGATCTTGTAAAGGGAACTTTATTGTTACTAGTAGTCATTATTATATTGCTTCTTGTTATTCCATGCATCATGAAACTGGTGAGCCTCTTGGAAGTAAATACAGTGAAAAGGGTTTAGCTGGTGCAAGACGAAGAAGGGGGAAATTGTAGCAATGTATCTGAACCTCTTCGACTAAAGGGTGCACCAGCCATCCAGCTGGAATATGTTCTTATCAGAATTTTCTCAGAGCCCTCTGGAATTCATCAAGGTTACTAAGACATAAGCCGTGCTAAAATAAGAAAGAGAAGCTGAGAAACCAAATTCCAAGACTACAAGAACTCGATAACGGGGGGCAGCAAAGCGCCTGGACTGTAACCAAACGTATCTTCTGAGAATGTGTGGACATAACAAAGGCACCAAGATAAAAATGCGGGCCTAGCGTGTGCAGAGATTTAGAATGTGTAAGTGCAACATGTCAACAATCAACGGCTTCTGCTTAATCCTCTTGCTCTTTTGTCCTGGAGTCCTGAATTTCCCACAAGGAAAGCCCTACTAAAAGGGCTCTGATTTTAATGATAGTTGCTGTCTAGACAATGAATAATGGGAAGAGTTCTTTCAAATCTTTCCCTCGCTGACATCTGTAAGTTTCATCTTTTCCTGATTGTACTGGTGGCTATACATTAGTTATGACTAGAAAGGAATGAGTTTTAGGGATATGTGGCAAGGAAATTGGTAGCTCTGCTTCCATTTCCATTGTCTAAGAAGAATTCTGATTAGTTTTGGACTTTTCATAGACCTCTGACTAGATTGCATTTGTCTTTGATTGAGCCCGTAAATTTTAGGCTACTAGGCTTGACCAATGAATAGAAAAGGGAAAGTCACACAGCTTAGGTGGTTCTCTTGTCAACAACTTCTCAATAGTAGGGCGATTTCTGTCCTCAAGTTTGTTACTTCAGCTAGCAGATTATGCTCACTCCAAAAGAAGGTGAGAAGTTTGCTACCGTAAATGGTCCGATAATTCTTCCTGCTTCTTTGTGACTCTTTTGTATGACTGGATTCTGTATTATTGGAGTTTGTTATAAAAAGTTGGATTAAATTGCGTGCGTCCGCTCTTGGGGGAAACAGTATTTAGCCAATAACATCTAGGCTTTTATCGACCTGAGACTGTCTGAACGGACCGGATGCTTTAAACACAGTAATTCCTGCTAGTTCCAATTCCATTTTTAGACTCGACAAACCGAATGGTAAACCTGCACCAGTAGGGAGGGACATTGGACTTTCTCCTTTTTAGAGAGAAACTAATGAAAAAGTTTCAGCAGAATCATAGCAGGCTGTAAAATAAGAACGGCATCATGAAAAGAGGCCAATCCTATCCTCTTAGATATGGCTAGTTGTGATTGGACATGAATGAAATATGTCAACTCTGTGTTCCTGGGTATCACATCAGTAACAGCTACTTCAGCTGCTGTAGTTGTCTCCTAAAGCTAAGAACAGAATCCAAAGAATTGTGATTCCATGGTCCCAATTCACCCTGTGATGGTGACAGGTGAAAAAGGAGTGGAAGGTGCACGGGTAAATTAACTTGAATGGCCTATCTAAATCAGCAGCCACTGATTTCCTGAAAACTTCAACAGGTCAGTTGACCTGTTGGGATTCTTTTAATCCATGGTCATGTTTTTCTTGGGATTCTTGTAACCTTTCCCCATTCGTTCAGCCTTTGCTGACATTTCAAGTATCTCGACAAGCTGGACATGTGTTGTCTTTCTTTATCATGTCATAATTCCCTTCAAAGGCTTGTTTGCCTCAAGTCTTATTTTTGCTGGTTTTCTGCTAGTTGATTGTCAGAGGGCAGCAGGTGCTTTGTAAGAGCAAGTACACAATCTTATAGCTTGCTTTTCTTTTGATTTGGCCTGTCTAGAAAACTGAATGACTGAACATTTCCGACAGAATTTTCTCTCCCCATTACGTTTCACCGGAAGGGCAGAGGCAAATCATCTACTTAAACTCTTGGCACGGAAGAAAATAGTGGTTTGCTGCTGCATATAGGTAGAAGCTTACAAAAGGAAGGCCTTGGGCTGAGGGCCGTTACTTTGGCTAAGTAGAAAAGGACTATGGGAAGGTGAGGCCGCTGAATCAGAGGTAGATCAACAAGTTCTAGAATGGTCACGTGTTCACAGCGTGGTGTATGATGGTTGGTTGAATGAATTTTGTTATGGCTTAAAGCTATGGAACTGATAAAGGCCTGAGTGCTTCAAAAGCCTGGTTTTTGCAAAAAAGCAGCTCCCCTCTGCACTTGCCTGGGGACTCTGCATCACTAGGGACCCTCACTCCCAGTTTGCCAAGGAGATGATCAGTAGGAATGTTGCAGAGCTGCTGTGTCCATATGAACGGAATGGCAAAGAGTGAAGCGGTGGGTAGTTTTGGGCTTTAATACAATGCTGCTGCATTGGTGCCAGTTTAGTCGGTTTTCCATCAGTGGCCTTTCTGTCTAGAAGTACACTGCCCAGTCTTTCTAGCATGTGATGCCATTTCCTTCCTGTTGTTTTAATACCTTCCTTCAGTTGAAAGGATGATACAATCTTTACATTTTGAAGATCCCTGTTAGGAAACACTATGCCAGAGGAGTCATTGCTCCCTTTTCTTCTGCCTCCTTTGTAATTTTCAGAGACTCATTTCAAATTTCTGCTAATGTCGAGAAGAATACTGAGACTACTCAGCAGGGTTGACGCTCTCAGCTGCTTTCCTCTTTCATACTGCTTCATACTGTATGTGACTTAATGGCCTGGTTTTGTCATCCGCATTTTGCTGTGATCTGTGAACACAAAAAGAAGTCTTTGTTTTTTGCAAGAACTACCCCTAGGAGGATTTGTGTTCCTTTTGATTTCTACGGTGTTAGCCCTGTTGCAGAAAAAAAGGAGATTGTACCCTCTTCTTGTGCTCTCATTCCCTCCTCTCTGCTTTGCATGTCCTAGTTAATCTACTGCCATGACTCATTTGGCATCATCTCATCGTGCAAATTCTGCACAGTTGCATGGACTTACAAATGCCAGGTGCCAAGGAGCTAATATAACCATTCAAAGATTAAAGAATTGTAGGGCTGGGCAAGTTCAGCTGCTGAAACTGTAAGTGGTCAAGTCATGCCATATTAAAGAGACAGAGCAAAGCAGTTCATCTAGGACTTTGAACTGGACACCTCTGAGAATAACAGCTTGACAGCAATGACACAGCCATCTTCCTAGCTGTATTCCAGAAAGAGAAAAGGGACACCTTCAATGGTTAAGATGTTTGGCATGAGAAAACAGCAAGAAATGTAGCACAAAATACTTGAGCCAGATAAAGTGCGTTTTTCTCGTGAGAATTTTGCAGTTGTTCTTTCTTGTCTGTGCCTTTACTTTTCACAGAAGACAGGGAGGGCGTTTAATTATTATTGTTCTTTTGTTTTCTATTCTTGGCCTCCCTCTTTCCACCTGCCATTAACAATTTTGCCTTTCTTGACTGGCTTGTCTTTCTTTACTTCTAGAAGGTTACATGAGGTCCTCCAACCTTGTCATAAACATTCGCATACAGTGGAAAGGAGTAGAAGGTACATCTAAATGCACAAAACAGACCCAGAAAAATAGAGTTTTTTTACAGTCTTTGAGAACAAGATATCTTTGAACTGAGTAATGCTTTAACTTTTAGTCCACTCATTACTATTATTACAAGTGTTTGGCCTTTAGTACATAGCCTTTGAAATCATCCAGCCCAATATTTTTGGCTAATTTTGTTTTAGTTCTCTCGGGGACTTTGTTTCTTAAGGAATAGTCCAGAGCGAGAGCGTCCACGGTAGAGTTATGCTGCCATAATAAAAGCGTCGTAAATTCTGGTACAGTTGGTGCTGGTAATAGGTCTAGGAAAGAAAGGTTTTACATCTTTTTTGACTTTCAAATGTAACCATTATTTGAAACAGTTAAGAGTTGGGCTTTCCCCCCCTCCAAAATACTTCTCTCTGGAATGTTACTCAGGGATTACACATAAAAGCTCACCCCGTAAAATATGTTGCGGATAATCTGCAGTAAGCGCAGCTTAGCAGCTAGAGATGATTATGTGGGTTAAATGACATTCCTTCCTTCTGCGGTGATGGAAACTCTGTCTAGGCAGACATACTCAACAAAAGTTACCATGGCTTAGCTCCTCTCCTAAACTTCATGTGCATTTTAAAACTTTCCAAGAAGGTGAATTCAAGCTCCTTCATTGCTCTGTGCTGGAGTCCCAAGAAAATATCAGTGTGCTTTTTGTCATTTACAGCTGTCATTGCTTAGCTCTTGAACATGAGACTCTCTCATGACTGATGAAAGTTGTCTAGTTAAGAGTGGGTCAAAGACACGCTCCTGCTCTAGAAGGAGATGAGAAGGTTTCTGCAGTCTTTGTCATCTCTACTGCTTGTGATTTCTAGACAAAACCAGTGGGAAGTTTTCTGAAGGCAGTCCAGAAGCTGGCAATATGGACAGCTTACAACCAAACACTTGCTGCACTGCTACCACGGTGATACCAGGAAGGACTTAAAAAATTTAGAAGGGCAAAGAAAGCAGTTGGAAGGAAAAGAACATTAACCATTATTCCATTCTTCTAATATATCCTCCTTTAAGTCATCATTTTCATGCAGTTTAACAGCTTGCCTTGGTATCCCTCAAAAGGAATCTGAGACAGAGTAAGCTTTTTAATGCAGTAGATGTGACACACGTGCAGGCCAAGTTGCCTTTGTTGACATCAAATGCCAGTTATGCTTGAGCTACCCTTTGCTTAAGGTACTTTGCTTACACTAAGAATTTTACTCCTCATTGAGCAAATTTTGCTGTCATGATTGAGTAAATTTTATTCATGATAGAGTGAATTTTACTGTCACTCAGAATTTTACTGTCATGATTGGCATGGAAATTTTTCAAGGAAAGCTCTGGATAGCAATGTTTGTGTAAAAATAGTATTTTATCTCCTGTATTTGTGTGAAGCAGGTAAGCCTTTTGCTGTCACCAGTGTTGCTTACCCTTTCATGTCATATCCCTCTTCATATCCATATTCTGCTGAAGGCTTAGTAATCTACTTTAAAATTGGCCCGTGGAATAAGACTCCTTTTCCTTTTTGAAAGCTAATGTCATTTGACCTACTGACAGTAAATAATTCATGAATTGTAAGTCCCCAGCTAGCATCTTTTACGCATATTCTAACCTTCTAAAGAAGTAACAAAAACACTCTCCAATACTTGACTTTCTTAAGCACACAAAATGCTTCCCTCCTTTGCAGTTGGCATCTGTAAAACGAACCACATCTCTGCAGTATTTTAACGTGCACCATATTTAGCCAAGTAATTCAAAAGAAATAAAAAGCAGCCCCTTCAATTTGGAAATATTTTTGAATTGTTTTTGAATATACAAAACATACCCTTACCGTACGCATTGCATGCAGATTTAATCGTCGTGAAAGCAAACCCTATGTTTCTGTTGGGATAGCACGGTTTTCCAGTTTCCACAATTGTTCTTGGCACAGTTTTCTACTTATGTGACTGTTAGGACACTCACAGGTACTTCTAAGGTACTGTAGTAAGCGGAAAAGGAGGAGAGGTTGTGCCTTATTTCTGGCTTCCTTTGGTTTTCTTTTTGGTTTTCTTCCTCTTGCTCTTTTTCATGTCACCTTTCTAGATACTGTGGTTTAGATTTGCAGTTTACTAAGCTGTGTTTTCTGTCTGGAATTCTTTGAAATTCCGAGAGGAACCCCACCGGTAAATATGCATCTTTTTATGATTTGCTAGCTACATAGAAAATCTTCCTGCTGCTCTAAAATGCTTTTATTTGATATGCATTTTTATCACCATTCCAATGAAAAGAAAAGTTCCTCTATTCACTGCTTTTGTACGGGATTCACTTCAATGTGCGCTAATAGTGCAAAAAAGTCCTGCTGGAAGAAAGGATCTGCATACCAATTGACCAAGACATGTGCTACAAGGGTCTTGGAAAGGTTCAAAGTTTCTCTACCTTTCTGGCAGTCTGTCTTCACAGCAGGACTTGATGAGGGATTTTGCTGGCGTTTCTTTGACAGAAAGCAATAACAAAGCAAGCAAAATGGAGCAGCAAAAGAAGATAGCAGCAAAAGGTACATTATTCCCTCTGTTATTATCATTGTCGAAAGAGATTTTTTCTCGCCATGTTACATCAAATACCTTAGTAGAGCTAAAGACTAGAAAAACGCAGCTCTGTTCTGGATTCATTAAAAGCAAAGCCATCTGTGGACAGAAGTGCCCAGCGTGATGCTGGGAACTCCTAGCTGGTTTCAGTAAGCTGTCTGGAGAACGGCATTTTCGGTGGGCTTTACTAGCGTGTCTGTAAGGAGGGGGAGTTTATGTGCAGCTTTGAGCCCTGAGAGTGCCATAGGCAAAGAGACCCATCGTGTAGCTCTCTGACCAGCCACAGCACACTGAGGCATGATGGATTACTCCCAGAGTTCACGTGGTAGAAAGGTTTTCTGCCCCCGTGAAGGACGACACATCCATTTGCTTGAATAGAGCCATTCTGTATGTTACAATGGTAACTTGAATTCATCAAGTTTGTGCTATTTGTACAATGGCAGTGAGCTTGGATTCTTAAGCTTCTCATGTTTGATCTGTTTCCTGTTTCAGTAAATAGCAAAACTTCCAAGGACTGCAGCGACAAGAAGATGAAGCTGCTAGTGTATTTCAAATGTTTGCCTAATAAAATGGTGATTTTTGCACATATTCGCAATGGAAATTTACGGTACCGAAACACCAGCTCTGCTCAGGGCAATTCTGAAATTGACTTGAGCTCTTTTCCCTGTTTCTTAGCAGGTGAACTGAGATACTTCTAGCTTCCAAGGCAAGGCGTTTGACAGCAGCTTCAAAAAGGCCCAGGCTGTTGGATGAAAAGGTGAAAAAACAGGGAAATGGGGGGAAATTTCACTTCTGGTTTATGTCATAGATTCAGCCAGATGATCAACAAGCATTAGTTTGATGAGGTACCAGCGTAGTCTTTCACTCTTGCAGATCCCCAAAAGCTTAACCTTCCAGCAGCTTCTTCCTTGCAACAAGTGCCACAGCCAAAAGCCAGGCCTGGCCGCCACCTTCTCCTCGCAGCCTACAAACTCTGCCAAACGTACCGGCGATTCTCACTTTCCTTCTCAGCTACATGGACAAGCACATCCTCTCCACGTCTCCGAGTCCTTAGTGAAACCAAACAGCGGTTCACCTTCAAACAGCTCAGTGTGCCAGGACAGAAAGATTTCACTGGCCTGTCCCCTTGCTTTTTCCTTGCAGCCTTTTATTTTCAGAGCACACACCGAGGCATTGCACTTTGCTTCTCAGCTGAGTGCATTGCCATATTGCTGGAGTCCCACACGTCCATCTCCTTCTCGCACTAACTGCTTCTGTTGAAACCTGCTGATGTGATGTGCCTTCCTGCTCAGCTATTCACACAGTCACATTCTATGTCCTGCTTGCAGTCTGAATCTAAAAGGAGACGTTTCTGACTATGTCTCACACACACAGATGTACCAGGATGAAAAGGTTGCTTGGACCTTGCCACTTATGTTCGAAAACATCCATTCACTCCACAATCAAGAGACACCTTTCTTTGCTTTACATCCTGCAAACTTCACTCACTCACACACACACACACACACACACACACACACACACACAGAGACATGAGAGCTACGCGCTTTCTTTCTTTCTTAGCTGCACACACTCACCTATTTCCCACCTTGACCTCTCTACCACTTCTCCTTCGGCCTTGCTGTGCATGGACATTTCCTGTTAAGATACCCATTGTGTTGCCTATCCCTCCCCCACATTGCCTTGCCTCTCCTACCCAATCTTGCATTTCCTTGTCATTGCTGACAATTCCTTTCTTTTCCCTTGCCTTCCTGACCCATGCATGTCCTTCCCTTGCCCTTCATACCAACCCAGTGCCTTGTATTGACTTGCTCACCTATCCTTCTTTTCCTTCCCATTTGTCCAGCTCCAATCTTTCATTTCCTTCTCCTTCTAGGACTCTTATTGCCTTGTCTCCCTCTCTTTTGTGTTGCCTGGCAAAGCCACCACTTGTCTGGCCTTGTCCTTGAACGCCTTCCTTGCCTTGCATTACCTTGCTCACCAGTCCCCCACCTGGAATTCACCACCTCTCTTTTTGTGGAATCTCTTCAACATGCATTGCCCTGCCTGCTTCTCCTAGGATTCTCCAGGCTTCCACTGGCTTTTTTTTCTCAGGGCCCCAGCGTTTCAGGAGCTTGTGAGAAGAAGCCTGGAGGAGGCCACGGGCAAGCACACCTATCTGTCCTGACAGCTTTCTTCTGACATCTATGCTTCCATGTCTTGAATTTTGGACACAAAGTTCATCTTTCACCCTTGGGCTTCAGGGGCAGAATGACAGTTCTTTTGCATACAAAGGAAAGCAGGCAACCCAAGTGTCTTAGGTGCAGATTAGACATGACCCATGCAAGATCAAGGCTGGACAGAGCGGTCGGTCCAGGCCGCTTTTGTGTACCAGCAATCTTTGAATGGACCTGCCACTTGCCTTGCATTGGGCAACCAACCAGTTTCCTTGCCATGCCCTGCTCATTCTCCTTGCTTTGCATTCCCTTGCATACCCATGCCTCACATTTGACCTGCCTGCAGTTTTCCTACAGGGCTTGGCCTTGCCTAGCCCTTCCGGTTACCATTACCTCCTATGCCCAGCCTTGCCTCTAACTTCTGGCACTTGTCTCACCTACCACTCCATTTGCTTTCCCCTCACGGCTTCAGTCTTGCCAACCTGTCCCTTGACTTGCCTACAATTGCCTACACTTGCTTTGCATTGCCTTACCTGCATGGAAGGCAAGGCAAAGAGTGGTAGACAAGGCAAAGCAAAGCCAGGAAGTTATTGGAAGGGCTAGGCAAGGCAGACATAGGCAAGCAAGCAAAGCTAGGGTAGGGTAGGCTAGGAAAACTAGGCATGGTACTGGAGGCAAGGCAAAGCCAAGTGACTTGGAGTGCCTTTCCTTGCTTGGGAAGTAAAAGATACGGTGGCAATGTTGGTAGGGCTGATGATAAGGTATCGTGGGAAGGTATAGTACAGCAAGACATTTCTGTCCTGGTCCTTTCTGTGTAGGAGCCATTGTTGGACAGAGTCAGTACCGGACGTGGTATGCAACTTTTGCCCGGTAAGTTCCTGAAGGAGAACAGCAATGCTTTCTCATGGGAAGGAAAGAACTTAGCCCCAGTGTTGGAGGTGCAGATAAGAAGCTGTGTCGTGCAGCTTAAGGGCGGCAGCAACTTTCTATGCTGGCATATTTGGTTTGGAAGCACTGACTCAATTTGTACAATCATGGAGTCGGTATCCATCTTTGGAAGGCAGTCTCCTTCCTGCAAGAATCCATTTGGCATGTGTTTTCCACTTTCTCAAGGCAGCCTTCTTGAAATTCTGCCAGCACACTTCTTTTGGACAAGGTAAAGAGCTGCGCTGGGTCTTGGTGTGCAGCCTAGCTAGTGCCCCGCACAGGAAATGCCCAATAACAGTGGTCTGACACCTTTGTAGAGGATCAGGCCCTGGATGCTTTGGATTTTGGAGGAGGGGATGCCATTTCTTTTGAGATGGGCTTCTAGTTCCTCCTCCCTTTGGCAAAGTTTGGGTGGCCACTTTGGGTGGTCTCAGTGAATTGAAAGGCTTTTCCCAATAGGCAGTTCTCTGGGTTCGAGTTGTTGAACTGTCAGTGGCAATGCAGAGGCCAGGCCAGGCCTCTGCAGGACAGGTTTTTGTCCCTTGTAGCTTTAGGGACTGTGTGAGCAGTCCCTGGTGCCATCCCATTTGGATCCTGACTCTGAGAGATTGAAGGCTTACGGTGGTACCTAGAGCTGAGAAGGAAAGTGGCGATAGCAGGGTGCACGTTTATAGTTTGATGGGTGCAATTGAAATTGTAGGCAGCAAAGAGCTTTCTCCACCAACAGTTTTGCGAGCTCGGCCAACATTTTCAAGTTTGTTACCAGGCTCTGTGAGAGAGAAAAAGTTTGTTAGGGCAGAAGATCTGGTGTCGGCCTTTGAGTGTGGGGCAAAGAAGAGTATCCACTTGGAAGGGGAAGATCGGTGACATCTTTTTGTCCTGACACAGTTGATTGGAGAGCAGGGACGTTTCTGACTTGGCTGGGTCCTGGGGGTGGTTGTGAGCTGGGCTCGGTGCGTGTCCTGGTTTTGTGAGTTGACAATGCTGTGGTGTGGTTATTTAGAAGAGCGCTGACAGTGCCCAGGAAAAAGACAAGCACTTTTCTAGCCCAGCCCCGTTCGTGTGGGAGCAGTGTAGGGACAAGAGCTCCGCTGTGGATCCTGGCTCTCGGGTACTGACAGAATGGGATCCTGCATGTAGCCCAGAAGGAAGAAGAATTGTCGTGAACGGCGGGAGAAATGCGACACACCATATGCGTGAATGGCAAATCCCGAAGTTTATTGAAAACTCAGACATATTTATATTGGTGTTAATGAAGCTTAGACATATTGCAAAAGCTGAGTTCATTATTGGTTAAAGCACACTTGGATCAACCACACCTACTTCTATCTTCTAATAATTATTTTGCTTCTATGTTTGCATTCTTCCAGCTTCTCTACCTAAGATATCCACATTTTCTGGCAAGCGATTTTCTCCCCCGTCTTCCCGTTTCAGAGAAGGTCACTGTGACCTTTGTCAGTGATTGGACACTGGTTGCTTAGTTCCCAGCTTGTATCCCCTATCCTTATCCATCGGTATCACATCGAAATGTCCTTTCTCAGCTAACCAATTATCCAAAAAGCTCTCTACAAAGAATCATTTCATTGTTGGCTGCACAGTTTAGAAGCTTCAAAATAAAAGGCAATTGCAGCATGGCCTCTTCATTTTAGAAAGTTTTCTGGGCCATCAGCTGCTCAACATGTAACTTGCACCCACTGAACTGCATCCAGCTTCCTGGAGATATGCACTTTCCCTCAAGATCTAGGTACCATCTTGCACTGGAACGCTTGAAGATCCCAAACCGCTTCAAAATGTCCAGCGGCTGCTCTCAAAGAAAAAGTCCTACAACAAAAAGGCAGTGCTGGCCATAACGGTCCCTTTGCAGTCTGTCAACCAAACGAAACATACTAGCGATTCTCACGTACTTTCTCAATGATACATATACGTGCATCAGCACATTCTCTCAAAGTGACAGAGACTATCGCTACAGCCAAGCGTTTTCAGCTGCACTTCTGACTGACAGATGTGCCAGGACAGAAGGCATTTGCCAACCTACCCTCTTTCCTGTGCAACCTGACGTTGGCAGCGCAAATATTTTCACATTCTTTCATTGTGGCCATGTCCAAAGCAGCTAAAGATCACACAGGTGGAAGTGTCAAGACAGAAGATGTTCTCAAAGTAACTCCTTTTTTTTCTAAACAGCTTTTAAACTGCGCACAACGCTTTGTATCTTCTTTCCCACATAGACCTGCCCTCACTTTTTCACACTCACATCTTTGTTGCAAACATCCAGCAGCTCTTTGCGTAGAAAAAGGCTCTAGAAAGAAAAGCGAGACTTGGGCTGCACCTTCTGCCTGCCCTGTGTAAGCCACATCAAGCTCACCAGTGCGCTCTGTCCTTCCCTTTTCCGCTGCAACTACCATTGTGTTCTCTGGATCTCGGAACCTAAAGGTAGGCACATTTGTTTCCACAGAAGGGCCATAGGTAGCAGCACAAATAGCTCTCACTGAACTTTAATCCTTACCACTGCCACCATGAGTTTGGTTGGTAGGCCAGAAGGAGTCATGCTCCTTTTACAGCTGGTATGCGGCAGCCACCAGCCCAGTGCTCTTCGACTCTTGTAACCAATCCTGCTTTTACTCTCCCGGAGGGGATTAGGCATCTGTTTCTCACACAGATCATTGTGGCAGCAGCCAACGGCTCTAGTGCGCTGCTTCTGCCAAAAGACACTGGGGCCAGGCACTTACCTTCTCAGCACTACCTAGCCCCGTATTCTGCGTCTCTTGTCATCCAGAGCAGACCGCAAAGCGTTTCACAGAGAAAAAATGTGCCAGGACAACAAGCTTGGCTGAAGTGTACCCCTGAAACTGGTGGAAGTTTGTATTTGCACCACATTCAAGGGGAAGTCCTCTTTCCTATACAACCTGCAAACTGCTGTCTGTTCCCAGTGCCCTCTGCCCGCTCCTTCTTACCTTGAAGTACCATGCCAAAGAGGGCTCTGTGCTGAGGTCTCAGAAGAAGAGGGAAGCAGATGTGTTTGTAAAGTGGACTGTCTGTTAGTCACTTCCCTCTTCAAAGCAGCGTGTTCCATGCCAAGCAGACAACAAAGCAACAAAAGATGAGTGTGACTCTGCAGTCAAATCCTGCAATGTTCCCAGAAGTGAATTTCTCTCTTCTATAGGACTGACTTGTATGAAGTGGTGTGGTTGTTTCCTTCCATTAGAAGGGAAACTCATCTAGCCAGGCTTCATCACCCCCTGCATCTTTTGGGGTAGTTCTTGGAAGAAAATAGAGAGCAACTTTTCCACTCCACATGATTCATGTTTCATTCTCTTCCTTCTGTACTTCAGGCAACAAGCTATCAATTCCCTACTCTTTCTATGAAAAGGCATGAAGCTATTAATTAAATTCCCATAGATATAATAAGGAATCAAAGTCTTTTATGCCTGAAGGGCAGGCCCTTATGGTATGAAAAGTATGGATTGTCAAGGGTGGAAGAAGATCTGTATGAAAAGGGAGAAAGCCCAGAAGCATGAAGGGATTTTCAGGTATGAAAGGGAAAACGACAATAAATTGTCAAGGGAAAGAAATTGAACGAGGGAGGAGGGAGAAGGGAGGCGGAGGAGGCAAATGCTGCCTTTGAGGCAGCTGACACAAGGACCGTCGGCCTCATGAGCAAACAAGAAAACCAAATGAAACTTCACAGCAATCTCATCCACAACTTAGTGGACAAACGTGCAAACCCATTTCTTCATTTATTATGTGTCTAATATATATAGAGATGTTCTTCATTCTGACAGAATTTTCAGGGAGCAAGCTAGTGTAAGGCACCTGGAACCAATGGTGTATTGGAAATGGCCAACATGCAGAACACGCTCCATCCTGAACGCTACCACAGCAGAATCACAGGATCATAGAATGGCCGGGGTAGACAAAGACCTTAAAGGCCATCTAGTTCTCTGACATGGGCGGGGACACCTTTTACTTGCTCAGGTTGCTCAGAGCCCCATCCAGCCTGGCCTTGAACACCAGGTTGGGGTGTCCATAACTTCTCCAGGCTGTCTGTGCCAGTGCTTCACCACCCTCACAGGGAAGAATTTCTTCCGAGTATCTAATTTCAACCTGCCCTCTTTCATTTTGAAGCCATTGCCCATTGTCCTGTCTCCAGAGCTGCTAATGAAGAGTCCCTCTCCTGCTTCCCTTCAGATATTGGAAGGTGTTGTGAGGTCTCCATGCAACCTTCTCTTCACCAGGCTAAACAGCCCTCATTCTCTCAGCCTGTGTGTCATGGCTTGACACTGGGACAATGCCAGTGCCCCCATGAGTATACTCTCTCCCTGGTTTCTGCTGTGAGATGTGACCAGGAATAAGCAAAGCAGGCTCCCACTTAGGGAAAAAAAATAATTATTAACTAAACTACAAGGGAAAGGAAAAGGAAAAAAAAAAGAAACACACAAGGAAAATGAAAACTTCACAAATACATCTCCTCCTCCTCCTCCCCAAATTCCCAATACAATACATCCCCAAATCATCGACTCTTGGTCCAGCACCACCCTTCAGAATACTCAATCCTCAGTTCATCAAGAGGAGAAGAAGTCTTTCTTGTGCCAATGGTGACCTCTTCCTTTCATGTCCACTGCTCTCACCACTGAACACAGACCAGAGCTGCTTCTAGGGTCGACTTTTAAGGATGCTTCGTCCCACTGCAAAAAGGCACAGTCTCAACTTTGGGACATCTGTCCCCCCCATATTTTTCACCCCCTGGGGCCGAGGGGTACCCACACCGAACCCTCTTGGTCCTGAGGCATTGCCTCCCCCTAGAATGCAGTCCCTGTATCACAAGGAAACATGGCTCTGTCCATGGCTACACACAAAGAGTCCAGCATAAGCTACTCCATCATCTCTTCCACCTGCGTTCTTCTCTATTTCTCTCGTGGCCCATTTCCTCTTATCTCCTCTATATCTCTCTTCTCATTCAACTCCAGGAGGATTAGCATTTTTCCATCATCCAAGAAAAGGGTTAAAAATCTGAGGCTCTGTCTGTCCAGAACTCCCATGGCTGCCCTGCCAGGCACCTTCTTGCACTCCCCTCTTCTCCTTCTCGGCCGGCCAAGCACAGGCACCAGCTCTCTCTCTATCTCTCCTGGGGGGGCGGGGGGGGGGGGGGGCCTGCCCAATGCCTCTCAGTGCTCCTCCACCCTTCCATCCTGCAGGGGCCTTCACCTCCCTTCTGGCCAGGGCCCCAGCCTACCTCACCGGGCCGGGTGGCTTCCCCTGCCCCGCCCAGCCTGCAGCCAGGCAGGGGAGATCTGAACCTTTCCCTGATCGGAACCCAAGAGAGCCTCCCAGGGGAGAGCCCTGCTTTTAACCCCGTGTTCTCAGAGGCGCATCCAATGTCCCAATGGCCACCTTAGGTGCCAATATTAAAATCTGAACATCCATTGGCCTCACCACAGCATCCCAGAAAACACATTTCCTGTCAAACCACCACACTGTGGGATATGCTCTTGTCCTGAATACTGAACTGCAGTATTGTCTGATGATTTTTTGAATCCTTTGAAGGCATTTTGAATTCTTTTTCAGCCTTAAATTAGACTAAATAGCTTTGATTTGTGGGTATTGAGCAACAGAAATCACTGCCCTGGCTTGCCTTTTTTACAGCTCCTTTCCGTGGGAGACTCGCTGCAAACGTCACAGCTGGTGAGACAGTGGGCACACCATCATTCTGAAAGAGCTTTGCACAGTAAACATAGAGGAGGATTAAATATTGAAATGCAGATGACAGGAGCTGCCCAATGGACTCTGCTGGTGGAAATCAAATACTAGTCTAGTCTTTTGAATGCAAATAATTCCTCCCAATGAGGCCAGACAGGCTTGTTTGCCTTTGAATCTGAGCATGTGGACAGTAGTGGATGGTCTACAGGTTGAAAACAGTGTAGATACTTCTCCTTTTTTTCAATAGTGGCTCAGAATCTGAAAAGGCAGCTACAAAATGGTAAATACATCCCTACAGATTCAAAAATGGTTGTTCTTAATTTGCATCTCCACCATAACAACAAATTGTTAGAGCTAAAATACAGATGGGAATTTTATAGCTTCTCAGAAATGAAGCAGGAATTGGCCAATGGGCCTTAGCAGTAGCTACAAGTTTTTCAGCATGAGGCATCTCAAAAGTATTTTAACCGTACAGAACTTTTCTGTACTTTTGGCCTTTTATCTCAAGGATGCATCAAAAAAAAAAAAAAAGGAAAAAAACCCCAAGAAAAATAAAAAAGAACAAACCCTACCAAATATATATATATATATATATATATTACATGACTAAGATAATAAGCACAATCAGTAACATATATAGAAACAGAACCCATGGTTTTTAACTTTCAACCTTGTCTTCTCAACACACTCTCGAAAATGGAATTGTTTCCCTATCTGCCTTGAAACATTTTGGAGCAAAAAGCACTCTAAGGTCCTGATAGGTGTTTTGGTCAAAAATCCCTTCTTCTGGTTTTCTGTCCAGAAGCAGAGTAATGGAGGGGAAAGCTGGTAGCTGGCCAAAGGAGGTAGGAAGAGTAATCATCATCCACAACACTGGGGCTAAAGAAATTTCCACAGAAAATTACCTGCCTTATTACTTGTTCATGTGGTGGGTTGAAAGCTCAGAATCTGTTTCCATGTTTCCCATCCCTCGAATGTTCTATTTCACAGAATTCGAGCCCCTCAAACATCAGTCCTGCCAGAACAGCCCGCCACCTGCTGTCATAGGGGATCTGCTGATGCCCACTGACTCTTACCAGTCTAGTGCTCGTCACTGTTGCAGATCAAGAACTACTGAATAGTTTTGATTAATGCTCTTAGAGTGGTTGAAAACAAGGAAAGAATGACTAGACATTTGTATGATCAAATCCCCTGATGGAATAAAAACATGCCAGGACAACAAGCTTAATAAATGTATTCATTGTCATAAGAAGGGAGATGAAGGGTCCAAAAGATTACTTGCATACTTACTGTTCTAAATCCCTTGTTATCTGGTAAATTGCAAAGGATGCCCGGCTTTCACCAAAATGCAAATCAGATTAAAATGTGAAGCCTTACACTTTACTGGATATAAAACTTCATCATCCATTTTTAAATCTTAGAGATTGCGATGTTGTCCTGGTTTAGGGCAAATTTGGAGGAGAATTTCCAAATTAGGGCCCCTCCCCGCAACTGGTTCGGGAAGGATTCCTCAGAGAGAAGTGGAACGAACCTGTTTATTTAATAGGCACAACACCCCCCAGCACGCAAAAGGAACAATTCTGGATGACACCGCTCTGAAAAAGATGACAAATTCAGAAAGTCTCTCTTGGGGGGGTGCTCACTCTCTTCTCAGTCCCTCCGGCGCTGGGCCAGCTGCTGCAGGCCACAAGGTGCAAACACTCGGTGTTTCCCAGGTCCCAGTCCGGAGCAGGTTCAAAATGGTCAGTAAAAGGAAAGGAGAAATGGTCCAGGAAGAAATTTGGACAGTTTAGCTAAACTAGCTAATGAGCAAAAGCAAGCAGAAGCAAAGCAAGCAAGAGTAAGAGAGAGCAAAGCGAAAAGCAAAAGCAGGAAAAGCAAAAGCTGCAGTCTCTGTGTCCCACCAGGCTGATAAGAAAACCAAAACAAAACATTCCCTCTTCAGAGCCAGTCTTAAAGGTACAGAACATAATATCCAACATTCACAGAACACATGAATGGGGATACAAGCATCATAACGTCACCCTAGGACAGATGTATTTCCTATTAATACCTTAATATTAGTAAGGTTTAGAGCTGGAATTCAGAGGGAAAAGAAAGCTATTTTGAATTCATTCTATTCAATCATCTTGTCTGGACTGTCTCTTCCTGCTTTTCCCTTCTGAAACTCTGTATGAAAGGCATAGAGTTCTGGATTAATTCTTTTCAACAGTTTCCCCTGTTATTCTTCTTTAAAGGCAAACCTGAAAAATCCACACTTTCTTTCCCAACCACTTCTAAAATTCCATTGAGAAGCAAAAAACAACCCCATCAAACAACTAAATCTCTGCTCCAATTTGTAGGAAAAAACCCCATGCCATTAACTGCTTTCCTAACATTTTCTTTCTCTTGTATTAATATGGCAACCTGTTCTTGCTTTTATAGATTAGAACCAAATTCTTAAAGCTATAAGGAAACACAGGTTTACTGTAGCTGATTCTGAGATACAGTAGTCCAGCAAGGAGTTCAGACCTCAAAAGAAGAGTCTGTACAACAAGATTCAGCACAACGTTGAGACATATTAGCTATTGTTCAAGAAAAGCCGCCAAAATGAAACTGCTTAGACTTCTATACTATCATGGGTGCCTGCTTCCAGAACCTGACCTAAGTTGCTGGAAACTAGCTGCAATATGACTGCAAACAATGCTGTGAATGTAGGACATTGTTATTCTTCTCTTCCATTGAAAACCACAAGTGGAGTTGCGTCATTTTCTTAAAAATTCTCTATTTCCTTCCAAACTGGTAAAATAATGATAAATAAAGTGTTCTGTTCATACAGTTTAAATCTAATAATGTTCAAAATGAAAAACAAAAAAAATTCATTCAGATATGGTCTGCAATAATACAGCCGAGAGAAGAGGAACCAGTCTGGCCTACAAAATAAAGTGAAGCAGAATTTGGGAATTTGGAACACCTTACGATGTAATATTTAAAGAAAAAAAAGAAATAAAATGTAACCTACCCAAACTCAATCAGTGATGCACCGACAGAGAAAAAAGAACTCATTACTACTAATATTTCTTTCATTCTCAGACAAGAAGTTAAATTATCCTCTTGAATGCACGGAAGATTGTTGCGAAAGACAGCAGCCTTCTTCTTTACAACATATTCTTCAGAACTCCAGGAGACAAATCATTAGAGCTATGAGGCTCTTTCTCTCTGTAAAACTTCCAGAGCATAGCCAATATTATATTCCTTTAGAGATCCTCACCGCCCTGGGCGACTGGTGGATAGTCTACAGCTCCAGTACATCAGCCAGACGCTCTGCCTTATTTAGCATGGCTACTGCAGCAAGGACATCATCTCTACTGGCTTTCTATCCAAAATATATGCAAGGCACAACAAAGAATATACCCAAAAGACTGAGCACAGCCTATGGCCTTCAAAACAAAAATCTCACAATGGCAATACTGGATCTTCTGATCCAAACCATCGGGAAACATTTCTTTAGAGGCGAAAAAAGCTCCTGTTGATTGTACAAAAAATAGTGATGTAAACCAGATTTGCATGACCAAGTATTTCTATTGAACTGGAACTATTTTGATCAATATTATGGATCCATTTCTTTTCAGGGCATTTGGTAAAAAATGTAAAGTATAGTTTAAAAGGAATTATTGGATGCGTACTAAGTACTAGGGATTAGTTAAGGTGTTGGTTTTGCATGGCTTGGTTTTTGGTGGGGAGGGAAGAAGCCAGCCACAGAAGTGAATCTTTTGTGAAAAGCTCCTAGAAGCTTCCTCCATGCCTGGCAAAGTGAATCCCTGCTTGGCACTAAGAACAGACATGCTGCTAAGCCAATTAGACAAGCAGTAATATATTTAAGAAGGAAATCAAAACTGCGGCCAGTTAACTTTTAAGTTTGCTAATTTTTTGGTTGGCACCTCTTCTGGTTTGAAAGCAAAACCAGCAAGAGATGCTGTTGCTGTTGCAGTGTGTGTTTTTGATTGTAATGCAGTTTGAGTAGTCAGTTTGATAATACTTCCTGCTTTGTGCTGTTGGAGCATATTTTATTATTAAGGGATTGTTCCTTTCCCCCCGTGTTGTTAGTTTTTGCCCTAGTTGTCCATCTCCCCAAAGACCTGCCCTTTTGTTCCCTTTTCCTCCTCCCACTGAATGTCAATCCCTCCCCAAGCCTGCCCCTTTCTCTAGAAACTTCCCTATCAATTTTATAGTCTTCAAAACCCCATTGGTTTGTTTAAGTTATTCTCCTCCCCTGTAGTCTCCTATTGGTTTAAACATTGTATTCCCCGCCTTGTGGTCCACCCCCAGTTTCTCCCAGTGTGTTAAAGATTGTATCCGCCTCTGGGACCTCTCCCCATTTCTAAGTTGATGTATGCATTTGGGTCAGTGTCTTTGTGTCCCTGACCCTCCAGGGAAGAAACTCCTTTGGAAAACATACAGAAGACCTCTCCCTGTTCCTTGTCCCTGCCCTCGGCGCAGTCCTATCCCCAATGCAGTCCACCTGTGCCATAGAGCAGCTGTGCCCTACAGCTGCAGCCTGGATTCGACAGCTTTCTGGGGGCAGCCCACTCTGGCTGTTGGTGTCAGGAGCTAGTCGGTCTGAAGAAATCCAGCATGGCAGCAAGACTCCAAGTCAGAAATACAATTTATTAGGAAAAGGGGAAAAACCAAATACATGCAATAATACAAAAGAAAAACCACAGACAGAATACAACCTGTCACCCTGCTAGTTAGGGTGGTGGCAGCAGTCCGGATGAAATGGTCTTGTTGAAGTAGTGATCCTGTAGAAACCATCTGGTAGCTCTTGTCCTCTGAAGACCCAGTGGGTGAGGGTGGCCGTTCCTCTAGGAAGCCAGTGGAAAGACTGCTTGTGGCGTCCCAAAACTCAGATTATATCCAGCTGGGGATGCTTAGCTCCTGCCCCCTGGGCAGAGCATCTTGCAATGGGCTCAAATTGTTCTGAGTCAGGCGGTGGTTCCTTGATTACCCTTTAAACAGAAATGGCTCCTGCAGGGAGTCATCTCTGAATCATGTGGCAAGACATGGATGGCCCCGTTAAGAGATAAGGAGATAAGGAAAAAACGATGCCCCTCCCGGTTTCAGCAGCTCTTGAGGTTGGGAGCAGAAAACATTTTTATATTGTAGCCTAGGACAATACAGGATGAATGCTTTTGCATTTGCAGGAAGTTTGTGTGGATTTGAGAAGCATCCTTATAGCAGAGGCACAAAAGTATTCTCCTACCCTTTTAAATCATCTTCAAACCAAGCAATTCTCACAATAAGGTAGCGCATGAATGACTTGCAAGTGAGTTGAAGAAACACGGCAAAGATAAGTAGTGTTCAACTGCAGAGAATCGTTTAGGGACACCATACCTTTATATACCTTTATATTTTACATCAGGAAGCATGGATGGACCGTTTTTTTCCCCTTAGTTGACTACAGAACCAGCGGTCCCTTGCGGGAGGGTGTTTGGATTCAAGATGACACTGGCAGCTAAGAGCATGGCTACATAGAAGGTGCTACTTTGAGACCAGAACATTCAATACTTAAAGGCAGATAGGAGAATAGCTGACTAGTGACAGCTCTGAGCAGAAGAGTCTGTGGCTTATCCTGTGGGACCAATAGTAAGACATTTCAATTGAAAAACCCCATTCATTTCCAAGGAGCAAACATCAGTAAAAATAAAAGGTCAAGTAAAGACACCCTAGTGCTCTTCTTATCAGAAGCATGTTCCTCCATATGAGAGTATTTAGGAAAGGACAGTCCATTCATAAAGAAAGGTGTGCCAGTTAGAAAACCTGTAGAACAATACAAGACAAACTCACACAATATACATCCTCAAATGCAAAATGAAGAAATAATCATTTCAAGCTTCCGTGGAATTAAATGCATTTTATTTGTTCTTTTCATTTCAGCTGCTCTCAAGTTATTTTTTAAGACTGAATTTTATGAATTCAGCAAAGCTCTCTTTTTGAATGTCTGCATACCCCTATAAAACACTGAGGTGACAAAGAGAACGGCAGTGGAAGGAAACCTGGTCCACCTCCCCCTCCTTGAAGCTTTAGGCCAGCGAGTGATTAGAATTTAGTCACTTCATTTGCTTTACCAAGAGAGAATGTTTTCCAGCCTTTATCTTTCCTTTTGGAGCTGATCCAATTTGTAGTCATAAATTCTTGACTCAGTTGGTGAGAAACAATGGCATTACAGCCGTGGATGTTAAAGTGCACTGATGGGAAATGAAGTTTTCATCTTCAGCTCCTTGCTTCAGTAAATCTTCCAAATTCATCAGAAAGAAAGTTCCCAGACCAGTAATCCCCACTCAAATGACCTAATTCAAATAGTCTGTAGGTATAAGAGGCATCAAGCAGGTGCTGTCATCTGTTAGGGGAATACCCAGCCAGTACATGATTGTCTAGTTAGGCGGCAACAATTTTGGAAAGAATTTATTTTTTTTGTATTGCAAGTGAATGGTCAATACATTTTATTAGTGGATACAGGTACAAGAATGTCTTCTGCATCCTTTCAGAGGGGAAGCTTCCCTAGATCTAAAGCTGCTCAGCTCCACGATAGGATGCTTTGTCTGAAAAGGGAACTCAAGTCTTTGTCCTTTTGGATTGCTTCCATAGTTTTTCACTCACTCTTCAGGTACCTGTTAATATGTTCTGTTATCCCTTGCAAACTTTTATGGGCATAGTCACTGAATTGGTACGTATTCCATGAAGTCCACAGGCCCTGTTGAGATGCAGCCACAGGTCTCAAGGGTGTTAGCAGATGTTATTCTGAGGCCACTCCTAATGATTTTTGATGGATCATAGTGACTGAGGAAAGTGCCCAAAGACTGGATGAAAGCAAATGTCACCCATCTTGGAAAAAGGCAACTAGGAAGACTTGGAAAAGTAGAAGCCAGCCAGCCAGCGTCATTTTTATCCCCAGGAAGTTGATGGAGCAGCTATTGCTGGAAAGCATTGCCAGGCACATGAAGGAGGACAAAATAACATAGTCAGCATGGATTTACCAGGGGAACTTCATGCTGAACAACTTTTTAAACTCCTCTGATGAATCAACTTGCCCGGTAGATGAAGGGAATATTGTCTGCCTGGGCTTCAGGAAGGTTTTTGACATTTATCTAGGTGGCAGCACACAGACATCCCAGAAGTGTGCAAAGAGGAGGGAACCAGTGTCTTTTCGAGGATGCTCAGTGAAAAGACAAGAGGCAGTAGGCACACACTGAAATACAGGAGATTGCCTCTGCACATGGCCAAATGATTTTTTACTGTGAGGGCGACTGAACCACGGCACAGACTGCCCAGAAAGATGGTGGAGCCTGGATCTTTGAAGACATTCAAAGTACACCCAGATATAATCCTGGGCAAGAGGCTCTAGGTATCCTGGTTTAAGCAGGGGGGTTGGACCTGGTGAGCCCCACTGACGCCGTCCACTCTCGTTCATTCTGTGCTAGTGAATTCTCTTAGAGATGCATTTCAAGCACTGGCATGACAAAGATCTGTGCAGAGAGAGATCCAAATGGACATGGGATCTAAGTTCCTTAAGTAGTGCTCAAGAAGAATGCAAAACTCTGGGATAAGTGTCTCTTCCATAACTGAATCCCTTTCACGGGAAAATTCCCCAGCTATAGAAAGATCTTCTGATAGGCATGCTTAAGACTGACACTGGCTGAGCAAATTTCTCCCTATGTGTGTTTAAGACCAGTTAGGATCTTCACCAAGAGTGTTGTCAACATAGTCACAGAATGTATATTGTTAAGAAGGGACAACTTACATCAGAATGGCAAATTTTGGTCCACAAAATGTATTAACGTATGGGAACTATCTACTTGGGTTGAAAATAAAAAGAAAGAGTTAGTCTTTATTTATCAATTCCATCGCAATATTGATGAGGTAAGAAAAAGACCTTAGTCCTTAACCTTCTTAACTCAAGCAAAGATTTTTAAAAATTCCTTGTAAAAAATGTATCCTAATTATCAGACTATGAAACAATTTTAGTTGGGAAAAAAGTTCCAAAATTGTGTAGATAGTGGTAAAGAAGCCAAGAAAATAGGTAAGAAACAAAAAGAGAGCAAAAGAGTCAGCTTCAGTCTGCAAGCTCGTTCTAGAAGTAATCTGCTAGAAAAAGGAACCCCCAGTTGAATTTCCAATGTATTCATGCACTTGATTCAGTAACTAGTCAATGTAAAAACCAATCCTTTTGTACAACTTCTCCCAGCAACAAAAACCCCAACAGCTTGACACCACCATCATGCCTGTCCCAGATGTATTTTAAAAGAAATTATGCTTTCTTGAAACTCTATTTGCATAAAAGTTGCAAGACATTGGAGGGATTCTCCACATTCTCATTTCTCCATGTGGCTTGAAAGTCTATTTGATAAAATATGCACCAAAGCATATGATTTATAAGGTAGGGTAAAATGGATGATTTGGGAATTGATCTCTTGTTGATATTAAACTTCATATCCACTCTCTGTGAAGTTTCTAAAACAAATGATGGAGCTGAGGCATGAATCTGCCACAACAAGTGTTAAGCAAACATACACACTCCCCTTCACATGCCCCCCTTCCACACACACCTAGGCCCACACAGAGGTCAGCATAGCAGATGACGAACACCTTGCAAAAGACCAAAATGCTAAATACCTCTCTTTGGGGGCAAAATAGCTGGTGCAACAATTCAAATATCTGGTGTAAAAATTCTGTTTAATATCTACCTCCTATTTAAAACACAGCTTTTCATTTAATTATATGTAGGGAATATTTCATATTATTTGTTTCTTTACAATTACTTTGTTCTCATGTGTTGTATGTCTAGGAATATTTTCTTCTAAAAATAGAAAAAAATAGATAATATCCTTTCAGAAGAAAACATTGGTTTATACAATTTTAAACCATCATGGTATGGAAGAATTCTTTTGTCCCTCACTAAGGTGGAAGAACTATTTGGATCACAGATCATTTACAATTAAATACTTTACCTTTTTAAGATGCTTTCAGTCAATTTCATATCCTCATTGCTTATTCATTGTAAACAGTAATTTTTCAGGGAAGGGAAAGTGTGTGGTATATCTACATTATGTTCAAACCCAATTTCTACTAAAGGCCAGGCTGAGCTCCAGTAAATAATGTCCTGAATGATATTTTGCCGCCTTCTTTGGCACTTCATGAAATCCTAACATGAGGAAGTGTTGAAATACAGAGATTTTGTCCCGTGTAGAAACCCATCCCATGTATTTTATGCTGTAATTCTTCTCTCTTTTAAAATTTGCTATCTTCTGCATAGTTTTCATTAACCTGTTACAGTAGTGAAAATCACAGATCAAGGTAATTTTGTAACACTTTGATTTTACCCCAAGAGCTGAGGGAAAACTTGCTCCTATACTTCAATCTGAGTTTCTTCTAGATTCAAACTTTGTTTCTCTACCATCAAGAGTCTCCTGTGTTGCTGCTCAAAGCCCCATCCAACCTGACCTTGAATACTTTCAGGGATGGGACACCCACTACTTCTCTGGGCAACCTGTTCCAGTGTTCCAGCACGCCCACAGTAAAAAAAGTCTTCCTTTCATCTAATATGTGTCAGAAGTATTAAATCTAGGCATATAAACTTTGAGGAAAGGTTTGAAATTCTTTTGATTTGAATCACATTTTCTATGAATACTGACTTACAGATGACTAAAATATGTTGATGGGCATTTGAGCTGACACTTTTTGAAAAGGTGCATGGAATTTAAAATTAAAACCAGTACCATTAAAAGCTTTGTGTCGTTTTCTTTTTCCTCTGGTATTCAAAATTGCATATATCAAATATCTGTGCTTCATACAAAGCTCTTAGACACTCTCAGAAAAAAGCTTTTCTTTCAGACTAAGTTGCAGTTTACGTAGAACACTAGTACTAGTGAAGGTTTTTCTGGGCATAGGGGGAACACCTTCTCATTGGATTTGTGTGCAGAATGCATTTTATCCAAACTGGAAAATTGATCCCAGCTGTGTTCTAGTCATCATTCTTACTGCATCAGGCCTGAAGATTCTGTGAAAAGTAGCCTGTGGACCTTGAACATAGCTCATGTGAAACAGATGAGAGGCGATGGAGAAGTTGAGGGAGAGAATAAAGAGCAAATGGCCCAGTACAGACTAACAATTGTTTGGCACCCTTTAAAGGCTGTGTTTGACAAGCAGGGCTGAAGCAGGTCTGCAAAATATCCGGGAGATCAAAATCCATTGAAGCAAATTGCCCTGGCCAGTCACCTTGCTGCCGATAATTCACTCTCCATACCAGCTGATCAGGCCTAACAATGCTGCTGCAGAAGTATTGTGAAAAAGGTAGGCATATTTTCACAGATGCAGGGGAAAATCCCCTTGGATGATGGTTCCAAGGGATTACTTGATGGAGCAAGTTATGTACCCTTATCTACCGTGCAATATCTAAGTTGGTGAGTTCACTATCTGTCAGCATCACTTCCGAAAATAAATGTTTGATCCACAAAACAATATTTCATATGTCCTGTCTACCTGCTTCATTTCAACCAATGAATAGGCTACGTTCCACCAGCAAAGGGTTTATGATCCTATGTTTCTTTAAACTGTGATAATTCTTTATTTTTTTCTAAATCAGACACTGTCTGTTCATAAGATTCAGATGTCCATGGCAGGGGTGTAATTAAATTCACATGTTAAAAAATAACCTTGTTCTTGTTATCTTTTTATTAAATTACTGCCATGTAACATCAGTCTAAGAGCTGAAGAAAACCCCTTCATTTGCTGTTTGCCAAGTATCATCTATGTGATACAAATTCTACTTGAGAAATCACACCCGTACATTGCCATGTAGCACTACTAGTAATGCTTTCACAACCTTTTCTTCATCATTAGGTCTTTTGGTGAAGTGAATGATTAGAACATAAGCAAGGGCATTTGTTCAAGATGCTCCAGAAAGAGCTGTGGTCTGTTCTCTTCTTTGCTGCCTATGTTAGCACTGAGCTGCAAAAAAGGAAAGATTACTAGGAAAAGTGTTACTTTCAGTCTAAACTTGTAAATGATGTTTGGAATACCCTGTTAAATGACAAGGTGCTCTTTTAAAATATGGCATCTTAAGGGAAAATGTCAGCTTTAAAAAGGTTTTGAGACAGTTGCTTCTGGAAAAAAAAAAAAAAAGAAAAGAATTGGAGGCTTCTAAGGTCTTTAGGCATACTATTTTGAAGATTGATTCAAAACACAGTTTCTTCATATAGGAAGAACAGAGGACCATAGATGCAACCCATTTGAAAATGGATTTCTATATGTTTCTGGTTGGGATTCCCAGGCATCATTTCTTGTGAAGTCGAGGGACTGCAGTTAGCACTCCAATAATTTCCTTCCCTGAAATTCATCTGCATTTGGTCCTTTTTCCAGAGTCCCCATTTATTAGTGAAGGTATACTCTATCTATGCATTAGAATATTCCATTAGAGTGTGTGACTCATACTTGCTAGTTAAAATTAGCTGGAGCGGAATGGATAGTTACAGTTGCGTGTATACAATAGTCTTATTTTGGCAAGTTTTCTTTAGACAATGTTGAAGCAGCACTAGCAACTAGGAAGTACAGCTTGCAGCAGGGAAGGACACTCTTCTGCTTTCTCAAGTTTCCTGTAGTTAAATAGACGCCAAAAGGCTTTTCCTAGTACTACTACTGTCTTGTAGGAATACTTGATCTAATCCTATCTTTGATCAAATTCCTAATGGGTTACTTTTCTACAAGGCAGAACATTTTTCTTTTAATAATATGTATTTTGTAAGTTGGAAACATGAACTTGTGCACCAGTCCTGTGGACTGTACTCCTTATTAAGTTTCACAACCTTCTTTAGAAAATATTGACTGTGTGTAACTTCAAAAGGAGAATTCTGGGCATCTTCGTTCTATTGATGTAATTGTTTTTCTGCCATGCTGGTATTGTTTTCTATCATTTTTACCAACAGAAATATTTTTCCCTGACACCTATGGAAAAGACCTATGTTTACTCAACAGTGCAGCGTCAGTACATTGTTTAGAATGATTTCAACATGGTCCCAAACATATGGGACAGCTAGACAGCAGAGGTTAGCAACAGGGAATGGGAATAACTTCTGAACCGTTTCAGTAGATTTCCCAGGAAGGGCTTGCTTTCTGCCACTGCATCAAAAGAGTATTTTTGCCCAAACCTTGGGGCAAGCTCTGTCTCGGATTTACTAGTGAATGCAAAGAGGGTGAAAGTGCTGCTTCAAAGCCCTCTGTGCGCTTTCTGTACCAAGAGGGGGGGTGACCCCAGAAATAAGTTTTGATCTCTCTTCAGAACACAAGGCATGTCATCACCTCATTCATCTTCTTCTGGGACTCATAGCGTCTTAAGACTAAGAAGCTCTCTTGCTTGCTGAAGTGCGTTCAGCAAAAAAACCTTGTCTCATCAGCAGATTTGAACACAACTACAGTCGAGTCAATTCCAATGCTGGCAGGGCAATACTCTACCCCACTAGTAACATGCCACTATTAGAAGACTATGTAAAACTATTTTTGTACAAAGTAATCGGAGGGAAAAATAGAATTGGGAAGAACTGCACATTGTTCTGGAAAAAGCCTCCTGCCTCAGTCTTACAGACCTCATTTGCTGGTATCATTTTTAATAGTTGGGGTTTTTTAAATTTTGTAGAAGAAAAAATATTACTGCACCTTTATGTTTCCTTAATAGAAATACAGCCATTTCTTAATAGAATAAAAGTAAGCCATTTGGATATGTACAAATGGTCTTTTCAACTACATATGCTATAGCCCACTGTGAAAGTAATTAGCTATAAAGAGAAATCTAAAGGTTTAAAAAGATTTTGGAAGAAAGTAAGTCTAAGGTGATAGAAGAAGAAGAAAACAGCAGTTTTCTTCTGGTGAAAAAAAAACAAAGGGAGGACCTTGTACAGTGGAGATGTATTATTTGACTTCCTGAAAAACTGAGTAGGTTTGCTATTGCCAATGGTTTTCATTAGGAAGGAAGAGATTCCTTTGGCAAAAAAAACCCTTCAAACTGACTTGACAAAAATGTTATGACACTTAACTTCACCAGTCCTGAAGAAAAATTCTCATCACTTGATCTGGAAATCATGATGGTAATGGAGACAAGGATGTCTAAGCCATGCCATCAGGAACATAAAAAAGCATTAGAATGCAGGTAAGACTGAGCTCCTGAACTAGTGTGAAGAGAATGCAACAAAGACATTTTCCTTTAGGAGTCTTCAGGATGGAGAGCAGATCAAATTTTTTTCTTGTGAAGTATTTCTGAATAGAATGAATCTTCAAAATAACTTTGTTTTCCAAAACCTGTTTACAGGATCTCTTACCATGATACACAGTTCCTATGAATAGAAAAAGCAAAGCACTTTTTTCCAAACTGTTGTGCACTCTTAAGCAATCTACAATAAAAATAGTATTTTTTCATGCTGGGAATGATGTTAATTACAAAAAAGCCTTGTGGCACACTTGGCACTGTAGTCTCTTGATTAGCATAGCTTTTTATTCATCAAACACGTTTCACATTGACTATTTTTCTCTTTTAAATAACGGCGTCTTTGTACTTATGCAGCATCCATGAAGAATTTCTTGGGTGTTATTTTGTACCTGATCCTAAATGGCAGGTTCTGCATTCTGCCATCTGTCTAGCTTTCCCATTTGATGCAGCTTCTGAGAGGTATTTTCAGAATCGAGGACTACTTGCAAGAATGATGCTAAATCCATGCATTGTACTCCTTGGTTAATGCAAAACTATTTTTCCTTTACAGTTCAATGAGAACAGGAAAATAATGATGGTGAGTTCAATCCTTAGAGTAATCCAAAGAGGACTATTATCATCATTAGAAACCAAGCAAGGTGTATTTATTGCACATGCATTATACTCACTGATGCAAATTACCCTGTAAATTCAAAAGGAATCTGTATCATAGGAGTGGATGGACTGTTTCTATTGATATTTTGCTTAAAGCAGAAAATTAATTCTTTTGACAGCCAACTCATGATTGCAAGCTCACTTCCAACTACAGCTTTCAAACAGATGAAACATGTCTGTCATTTATAAAACGATACAGTACAGTAGACAATAGCAAGTCAGGTCATAGACTTTGAAAAGAAAAAAACAGATCAAAGGACAGATTCATTCACATCTACAAGCCCTCAAGAGTGTACAGGTCAAATGTCCCCAGAAAACTAGGCTGGTGGCGCAAATTCTCTATGTTGGCACCAGCAGAAGCAGCTGCTATCTTTATAGGATGCAATCTTGCTTCCATCACCCTTCAGAGCAAACTTCTGTACCCCTGCCCAATACACCTTCTGCTCTATTCCTTGGACTTCACATTTGCATTTCTACAGAGTCCTGTCCTGCAAACTGACTCAAAGTTCAGGTAATAGATTTCCAAGATTTAGAAATGTTGTGTGAGGTTTATTTATTTCATATTTCATTCCATCTAAGCAAACTGTAACTTTCTGAAGTGAAATATTTCGAGTATGTCACGTATATTTTAATGTTAGCTCTGCTTCACATTAAAACTTCTCACAGACCCCTGTGATGCCTTGCTGCAAAAATATATAGCTGCCAAGAGTGGTTGTGGGAAGTTAGAATTGCCAGAAAACCATACAAACAATCTAACAATAGAGCCTTGGATTTCTGAATATAATTGCACCATGTAAAGTCAAAATATAATATTTAAATGATTTTGTATAATGATGAGTGTGGGCTAGAGAGAATCCAGATAGAATTTTATTTTTTTAAACAGTTCCGGGAAAAACATGGCCTTGACTTGGAAGTATAGCAGGAAATATTTTTATACAGCATGAGTTCTCATTACCTAATCATATGATTTGTAGACCTGAATTGGAAACCAGGAAATAAACGAAGAAAAATACTCAAGCTATAAAAGATGGGAGTTTAAAATTTTCTTTGTATTTCTGATTAAAGCTATTAGGTAGCTAAATGGTCACCCATTATTTTAAAAAGCATCTGGACATTAAAAATAGGTAAATTTCTGCGGGACTTGGATGTCAGCTATTCCTGAAAAGCTTTATTTCACTGCTTTCCAACCCTGAATCAATCCACTTAAACGCAGCTGTATTTCAGATGCTCAGTGGAACTGTCCATGTAATGCAGATAGTTGACAAATAATCTGCAGAAAAAGCTAGATCGATTTGAAGATCTTTTCCTGTAAATGGTATTCACGTTATTTGTACAAACACACAGATGGGATTTCTGCTGTCTTCTTCAGGCCACTTCCTCCAGAGAGCTCTCCATCAAATCTCTCTAGTTCTACTCTTCTGGTGATCCAAAGTCAGCACTGGGATGGTCCAAGTGCATGAATTACTGTCTGCTAGAGGTGCACTCTGAGGGCTTCTGTGTGCAGCATCACGTGAGCCCTACTAAAGTCACCCTGTTGGTATAAACTGAGCTAGCTGGACCTTAAGGGACAAGATTGTGCACTGATATTGTAATAGAAATTAGGTACTAAGAAGGAGGCTGGAAGATTTAAATATTTCTGCCTCCAGCTTAAGCAACACTCAATCTTGGTCTTTATCTGAAAAACTAGGTGAATTAACCTATTTGGCATTCCTATGCCAAAAATGTCAGTAATACAACAAGAACCGTCAAAAGAGTAACAATTCCAATCATTACTTTGTAAAAGTAATTCATTGGAAGAAGTCGGGAAGAAGGATGAAACATGCCAATATCCTACCCTGAGAATCATTCTGTTGATTTGCACAGGTTTCTTATTATATACCCATCTAATGCAGTGGACATGCATGCTTGTGATGACACAAATACTTGCAAAGCTTACCATGTTCTCTTCAGACAGCAAAACATTTCTTGATGGTTGTGTTTGCTAATTACATTTAGACTCAATGTTCTTAAAGGTCTTTTCCAGCCGAAGTGATTCCATCATTCTCTAAATCGCAGATCCTGCTTGTCTTGGTTTAGGGCAAATTTGGCAGCAATCCTCAAGAAGGGGTGATTTATTAAAAATATTGATCTAGTACTGATATCCAACTGTGACGGACAAAGGCTCCCTAACAGTTCAAAATTAGAAAGTGTATGTTTATTGCAACGCTGGGCAGTGTGCGGGATAGCTCCCAAATACACACTGTGATTTAGAGGTGATAACAGAGTCTTTTTATCTATACAAGTATTGAATACCCAAAAGACAAGTACATGTTCATAATTTAGGTACATCCCATCATTCCTCACTTCGTATGGTAATTAGTTCAAAAGCTATTAAGCACGCGTAGTTTGTTGCTCAAAATGAATCGGTGGTCCCTTTCATGGGGAGGGGTTCCAAAATGAGGAAATAAATGAAGTCTTCCTGCTTCTGAACTTTCTACATTTTCAATGCAAATATGACAAATGAACCCATTGGTAGAACTCCCATTCCCCATCTTCAATTGGTTTCAGAACAGAGGTGGCCGACCATTGTCTTATGTTCCTAAAAGCTATTTATGAGTTTCTATATTCTTCATGATAAACCCAGCTAAGCAAACATGATGTTGACAAGCAATCAATTATTAGTTAACTACTAACTCTTAACTTCATCAAGGCCTACCTATTTATTTTGATAAACTCTAATAAGGCTTGTCTCTGACTAAAACCTCAGCTCCTCTAAAATCCCTAAATTTCTTTAAAGTTCATGTCTCAGGGGGCCCCCCCCAGAAAGCCCACCTACACGGCCCCTCCCCTCAACTGGTCTGGGAAACATTTCCTCTGAGAGAAGTGGAAAAAATCTGTTTATTTAACAGGGAAAGCACCCCCCAGCACAAAAAATGAACAATACCAGATGACAAAACTCAATTGCCGCTCTGAAGAGACAACAAATTCAGAAAGTCTCTCCTGTGGATGCTTGCTCTGTTATCAATCCCTCCGGCACTAGGAAAGGCTGCTGCCCAGAGTAGGCCCCCATAGGCCACAAAATGCAAGCTCTCAGTGCTCTCCAGGTCCCAGTCTGGAGCAGGTTTGAACAGTTCCAAGAAAAGGGAAAGAAAAAAAGACAGTCCAGGGAAAACTCTGCCTCAGCCAGCTAAACCAACTGAAAAGCAAACAACACTCTGTTCTGCTCCATCAGTGCCCAGACAACACAGTGCAGCACAGAATGTGGAGCAGTGTTGCTTTTAGAAGGTGAGTGCAGCCTGTGATAACAAACTCCGTACTTCTTCTTCTCCCCACCTTTGCTCTCAGAACCAGTCTTGAAGGCAGAGAATAGAATATCCAGCATACACAGAACAGATGGCTGGGGATACAAGCATCATAAAGTCACCCTAGGACACTGCTCTACTGAGATATGTCACCAGACTATGCTAAGACAAAGTTTTGGAACTGCTAATTAAAATTCTACTATCACAGTGAAGCTGAAGAGGAAACACAGCTCACTCCAGTTACCTTGTGGCATGCCAATACTTCCTTTCAATCACAATGGTTTTCGTCTTTAAGTCCGTGACATCACAGGCATAATTCAACATCTTTTGGGCAGGAAGGAAGATATTCTTCTTCTCATTATACTGATGGGTAAGCTGAAATGCAAAGCAGTTAATTCAAAGTGAAACAGCGATAAAGTCAATAGTAAAACTCACCACAGTTTTGTTTACCAACCCAAGTCCTTACTATCCCAAAATACAAGAACAGCTGTAAAAGCCTTGTGGTTTCTTAATTTTTTCCTATACCTACATGGGAGGGTAAGGGATAAATGATCCCAAACAATGGTAATCCACAACAAAGCATTCTTGACATCATATTCAGCTTTTGCATAGTGAGCTCTTCACCTGATCAAGTTATTCCATTGCAATAGTTTGGGGAGTATCTTAGAGGGCTGGCTGTTGTTTGGTTTAAACCATCTTGATCATTCCGGAACCCAGTAGCAATGAGAAAGTTCAAAATAAGATAGTGCTACGCAGTGATTTTCCTATATGACAGACGTATTTCTACAAGACAGAAGGCTGGCCTAATGCTTCCCTACAACATGGCTGAAGTGGCATCCTGTTCCCCATAGGTTTTTCCGTTTAATTTTAGCAGCTTTCTTACTAGATTAATGAGCTGAACTAACTCAAAAAGGAATCAGATAAGTGCCAGAGCTTTAAAACAAACAACAACAACAACAACAAAAAAGATGCAAAATGGTGATTTGTGGGTGGTGATTTGTGGATTTGAAAACAGAAATTTTTTTGTATTTTTCATAGAGACATGGCATTCTCTAGAATGATATTGCTCCAACGGTTTGAGTTTGGTTTTCTTTTTCCCCCTCAATTGTAAATGTTATGCATTCTTTTTGGCCAGTTCAGTAAATAGATTTTCTGATACGTGTGAAAGACAGTCTAAAGTTCCCCTCATTTGCCTCGCGACCCTTCCCAGGACAGACACTGGGACCCTAAAGACACCGATGGGAATTCTGGCCTGCCAGTAATGGATGAACACCAAAAATCCTGAGGCCCCTGAGCAGAATTCTGGCCTGCCAAGGGATTGTTCACAGCTGTGTCTTCAGTGACTGCTTCTAGCAGGGCCTGCCAAAGGGCGACCCAGCCTATATGCTTGCACCTGCTTCACGACAATAGACCAGGAATTTTCCCACCTCTTGGCCAGATGAACTTGCTGGGGCAACTTGGTAGCCCCCCCATGGAAAATCCTTCCTCTGCTCCACTACCACCGTGAGGCACCGAGGTTGAAGCCCCCCTCCCAAGGACTGAGACTGAGACACCTGTAATTCTGATGCAGGGGTGCTGGCCTGACTGAAGCAGGATGCCTGCTGAGTGTTGCCTACAGATGTGCCTACAGGACCTAGACTGGTTTCCCCCAGAAAGCAGTCCTGAAACAGTGGGTCCCACTCACTGCTGATACTGACTTATCCTGCTGAGAACATGGACTGTCTGTACCCGTCTTCAATACCTTTTTCCCCCTCAGCAATTTCAATAGACTTCTTCTTCTTGATTGTATCTGTTCCCCCTCAGCCATTTCAAGATTCTGTTTCCCCCCTCAGCAATGGACTATAATAGAACCTTGAGTTCACCAGGACTTAACCTTGAGTTAACCAGGCAGGGCCATTATCTTCCCAAGGTGACTAGGCATACTCTGTTGGCTGGACTATGAGGACTTAGTCTCTCCACATTTGGTAGCTATACTCCTGTCTTGGTTCAGGGCAAATTTTGGGGAGAACCCCCAAAGGGGCTCCTCTAGGAAAGCAGATTCATTTGGCCCCTCCCCTATGAAATATTAATCCCAATATTACCGGGTGGGAGGTGCCTGGGCTCGTCTGACCCTTGCTGCTGGGCCAAAGGCGGCAGCTGTGATGTTTCACCTCAGAGATACATTTGGCCGGCTGCATCCTGCAGCTAGGCACTCGCAACAAATCCAGGCATAGTAGAAACTCAGTTGACCTCTGGTGGAAAAGGTTCAGGGGACGGTGAAGAGAAAAAGGAGAGGATTCTGCTGTAGAGTTTTAATCCAGAGTTTATTCCAGGATGACAGACCTCTGAATCTTGTAACAGCTCCCAACAGAATCCAGACCGCATGGTCCCGTCTCCTTTTAAGCCCGGGGACAGGGGCAGGGGAAGGCACAGGTGAGCCACCAACCAGGTGGGAGGAGGGGAAGGCTCAAAGGATAAAGACACTTGGACAGGCCAATGAGCCCGGACCTGAGGGGCATCTTTTGAACTTCTGCCAACCACACCATGACCCTGCTGGAATGTTAAGATTGATGGACAGCACTTAGCAGGAGGGCAAAGGGGGAGGGGAAAGGACAGGTTTCACCTATCCCAACACCTGAGGGATTTTCCTGTTTCCTGAAACAGGAAATGGCGTCACACTGCAACACTCCCCCCAACCGGTCCAGGAGAAAATAGCTCCTTGGAAAGAGGTGGAAAAAACCTGTTTATTAAACAATAAAACCTAAACAATATTGAACAATAAAACCCCTTGTTGCTCCAAAAGAGATGACAAACTGAGAAAGTCCCCTCCCTGGGTTGCAGTTCAGCTCACACAGGCTCTTATCAGTCCCTCCGGTGCTGGAAATGTTGCGGGCCGGGCCCGGCCTGGTGGGCCACAGGTGCTAGCTGCCGGTGCTCTTCTGGGTGTTCAGTCCAGAGCAGGTTTCAAGAGGTCCAAAGAAAAGGGAAAAAAGAAAAGAAACCACAGTCCAGGGAACTTCCTTGCCTCAGCAAGCTAAAACTAACTAAAAGCAAAGGAGAGCTCTGTCCCACTGTCTGTTCATCCCCAGACAACACAGTCCAGGAGCAGGAATGTGGAGGAGTGAGTGCAGGGTCTGAAAACAAACTGCTGCTTCTTCTCTCCCCCCTTCACTCTCTGCAACAAGTCTTAAAGGTGCAAAACTTATGATGCAGCATAAACAGAACAAGATGATTGGGGTTAAAAGCATCATATAATCAGCTTAGGACAACTCCCTCTCTCTTTCTCCCCCTCTTTTCTATTCTTTTCCTCTCCCTAATTCCTTTCATGCATTTGCTGTGGTCATTCTATAAATTTGTTTTGATACTGCAATCCCCTTTCCGTGTTGTCTGTTGCACTCCCAGATCAGTTAACCAACCATCACCACCCCCATTGGTATGAGCGGATCGTGACATTAAATTGGCATCATGGACAGGATTCTGATAGACAGAAGGGTCTGCAAGGCTGTTTGTAGTCTGGAACAGGGGAAGGACGATTTGCTTCAGCCACACCTAGCCCCTCATCGCGAAAGGGTTGAACGAAGCTGGAAAGCAAGGAAAGCTCTTTGAATTTCCCACAAACTGCGCACGCCCAGGTGAAATACGCCCCCATACTCTATTGAGGGTTCTGTCTTTAGAATTTCCCAAAAAATCTCTTAGCGCAAAAGGGGAAACTGTTTTTGTTTATGTGTGAATTTGGACTGTCTGGGAAGGAAGGGACAACTTGAAGGAACTAAGCAGGGCCTCCCAGGGAGATTTGGTCTCTTCACCCAGCCAGGGAAGCAAAGGGGAGCACAGCAAAGGCTGTGAGATTGTCTAACTTAAGCTTGCACCTCCCTGTCATGGTTTTGGTCCCTTCATAAAATGACTGAAAACTCTAGCACAAAAGTTACAGCTGAATTTTCTGCTCTGCTTGCTAAATAGAATGCCAAGCCTTCTCCAAGGGGGGAGGTTTGGGCAGAGAACAGCTGGTTTAATTTAGAAAATGTCATAGATAGAATTTGTTCTTTACAACATGAAACAGAAGTTAAACTGGGCAAAAATAAGACCATCCTCTGCTCAGTTTTGGCAGCTTGTCTCACAGCAGCCATAGAAACCCTTTTTAAGCAAAGAAACGAGGAAATAGCAAGAATAGATTCCCTTCAAAACCTAGTTGAAATTTTGCAGAAAGAATTAAAGGAAGATAGAAATGAGATCTATATGTTGCGAGCTGCCCTTAGAGAGGAACTTGCTAAGAATTCACATCCTACTGATTCCTCTACAGAGCCAGAGGAAAAGGAAACTCCTGACATGAAACAAATCTATCCCCGTCAGGAACTTGAGGCAGTAAAAAATTGGAGAGAATACTGCTGTCCTCGCTTGAGACCCTTGGTTCAAACAGAATAGAACTATCTTAATGATGAGGATTGTTGGAATGTTGGGGGACATAAGACAGATGATGCACTTTGGACCTGGTTAACATAAGAGATTTGAAAACAGGATGCCTTGGCATAAACAAACGGAACTTTGAAAATTCGACCTGGATTGCAAGAAGATTAAATCAAACGGGTTTACTGGAAAAAGAAAATCCCATTAAACTCTGCAAGCAAGAGATGTTGTTATATGCGTAAGTTTGTGTATGTGATTTTAACCTAATCATTGTAGTACACATTACTAGTCTCCCTGCAATGGTATGTAAGTGCTTGTATCCCACAATCAAATTGGATTCTGATTACCGAGTGGGTCTCCCTGTCTCTCTGCATTGCCGAAAGAGGATCTTGACCCACCTATCACAACTAAACAAATACCGTTCAGTGCTACCGAATTAGCTAAGCTGTCAAAAGAATTTGGGCGCCTCCCACAAGAATCAGAGACAAATATGTCCTCCGAGTGTCCCTCGATGGTGGAGATCAAATTAAATTAACCGGAGGCCAATGGGTACTGGGGACATGGAGCCTTCTTCACAACAGGAGATAAGGAGGTAAGCGTGATGCATGGTCCCTGACACAGGGTGCGTCTTTCTGGGCCGGGAGAATGAATCCTTTGGAAAGGGGTGACCCCCTGGCAATCGTTGACACCACCGACCAGCTCTTAGAAAGTGTCCACAAAGCCGCCTGCCTGCAAAAGATTCATGAAAAGAAATTAGTTCCTGGTTTTGAATGCCCAATGCAATTACCTGTGAAGCCAGAACTAATGACCGATTGAACTCGTGGGCTTCCAGAAACACTTAAACATACAGCAATGACTCTACAGAAAACCATAATGGCTTTGAATCCTGTAGAAAGACTAGATAAGATTCCTCAGGAATTCCCCTGACCAAAGTGGACCTAGAGATCCTGGCTTCACTCCCTACTCTTCCCCCTCACAGCCCTCAGCTTCTCAATCTGATTCACCTGCCAGTAGCCATAAAGTTTGGACATGAGCTGAAGTTGCAGTAGATCTGATTAATTATTGTAGACAATATGGACCTATAAAAACCCCGGCATAGAAATCAGAAAATAACAAAGGTGTTTGGTTTATTGGGGCTCCTCACAGTGAAAATATAGAGAAAGGAAAACAGATCTCTAACTGCCACCATTGGTGGTTGTTGGGAATTCAAAAGTGGGTCCCCAAAGAGGTGATGGATGGTTTGCCCCTTGATAAATTGCAGAAAATAATAAATAATTGGCACCAGCGAAAACCGAATCCATTGGCTCAACCCAGTGCACCCCTCCCTTCTCAGGGACAAAAACTAACCCTCCCCCAGACTCTCCCACAGAACACAGGCAGTGAACCAAAACCAACAGGGTTTTCGGCAAACAAATCTCTCTGCCGCTTACAGGCGGGCAAAGGGGCGGAGCGTGGGTTTATTTAAGAATGCTCACTAAAAATAAATCAGGATATATATTAAGCCCAGCTATCACGGGCCTCCACAGGCTACTAGTAACCTTTTTGATTGACATTGGGGCTCAAATCTCTGCACTAACAAAAAAGGATGCCCAGAGGTGTGGAATTGTTCCAACTAAGAGACAATGCTGTGTTCTTAATGCTCTGGGAACTACAGAATCTATGAATGTTGCCTTAGCCAAACTGACGCTCCCTGGAAATGAGCATCAACTAGTCATCAAAATGGTAATTGGGAACATTCCAAATAATTGATTAGGAATGGGTGTCCTTGCTGGGAGGCAGTGGGAAGACTCTGAGGGATTTCTGTGGTCTTTTGGCACACTGCCACTTAACATTAGGCTGCTTCAAACCGCACCCTCCCTACCCTATAATCAAACAACTCATGTAAAACAATACCCTCTACCTTCTGGTGCCAGAGAAGGTATCAAAGCGGTTCTACAGGACTTGAGAAACCAAGGGGTAATAATTCACACACATTCTCCTTTTAATTCACCGGTATGGCCAGTCTGAAAAGCCAGTGGAAAGTGGAGATTAACAGTAGATTTTCGCAGGCTTAATGCCAACACAGACCCTCTTACAGCACTGGTCCCAAACTTAGCTGAATTAAAAACATCAATTCAAGAAAAGGCTCACTCAATCATGGCAATGGCAACTGTGGATGTCAAAGACATCTTCCTTATGGTACCTATTCAGCCAGAAGATATAGGGACCATTTTGCCTTCACGTGGGAAAGGACGGCAATACACTTGCACTAGGCTTCCCCAAGGCTACAAACACTCCTCCACTTTGGCCCACCATGCTTTAGTTCAGGAATTAGAAAAAATACCCAAACCTGATCCTGCTGATCCTGTAGCTGATAATCAATACATTTAAGACACTCTGGGGGGGGGGGGGGGGGGGGGCGGGGGGGGGGGGGTGGGGAGAGGGGGAAGGATGAAATAGAGGTAGTAGGGAAACATCAGCAGAAAATAATCTCTCACTTAAAAAGTCTTGATTTGCAGATACCCGCAGAGAAAATTCAGAAACCTTCTCAGGAAGTGAAGATTTTGAGAATTTGGTGGAAAGGAGGCATGACATGTATTCCACCCGATACCCTAACCTCTTTAGATCAGTTTCAAAGGCCTGAATTGAGGAAAGATCTCCAGCAAGCTCTAGGACTATTAGTGTTCTGGAGAAAACACTTTGCAGATTTCTCAATAATTGCTAGGCCGCTTTTTGACTTGCTGAGGAAAAGGATGAAATGAGATTGGACTCCTTCTCAGGAAGAAGCATTGCAATTACTGATTTTTGAGGCAACAGCTCACCAAGCACTAGGCCCTATCCATCCCACAGATCCCTTTCAGGTGGAATGGGGATTTGCCTCCTCAGGGCTATCAGTACACATTTGGCAGTGGGGTCCCGAGGGTCCAACGGGGCCTCTTGGTTTTTATTCCTGTGGTTTCAAAGATGCTGAGAAAAGATACACTACCTGGGAAAAGGGGTTGTTTGTAGTTAGCTTAGCTCTCCTAGAAGAGGAAAAAATTGCATGACAAGAGCTTATTGTATTAAGAAGCCCTTTCAAAGTTATCAAAATCGTCACTAATGGGAGCCCCACCCCTCCCCCCCCAAACCTGACGGGGTAGCCCAAAGGGCCTCAGTTAGGAAATGGTATGCTCAGATGGAAGGCTATTGTAATACCGTCTCAATAACGGAAGATGCTGCTAAAAATCTAACAATCCAAGGCACTGAGAGCCTGGTTAGCAGCCAAGATAAATGTGCCTCTGTAATCAAAGCTGCCCTTCCTTTCTCCCCCGAACAAGCAGCAAGTTCTTGGTTCACAGATGCCTCTGCAAAACGGGAAGGGAAGGTATGGAGATCTAGAACAGCTGTCTTACACAATTCATTTGGTGAAAGAATCATTACTGAAGGGGAAGGCAGCGCTCAGGCTGGGGAACTCATAGCTGTTTGGAGTGTTTTCCGATGTGAGGCACAGAACATTTCTCTTGCCTGCATTTACACCGACTCTTACGCAGTGTACAAAGGTTGTACCGAGTGGCTTCCTTTCTGGCAGCAAAATGATTGGGAAGTTCACAGAATTCCAGTGTGGCAAAAGGAAAAGGGGCAAGAAATTTTAGATGTTGCAAGCCAAGGAAATGTTGCTATTGGTTGGGTAGCTTCTCAGCAAACAGATGGAAATCCAGCAGGAGAGTGGAAGAATAGAGCTGATGAACTAGCAAGGCTCAGCCCCCTGAAAAAGGAACTCATTCCTGAGGACTGGGATCAACTATTAGAATGGCTGCATGGAAAAAGACAGCACACAGGTGCGAAAGATTTGTACAAGGAAGCTCATGCTTGTGGTTGGCTGGTTACCAGGGAAATGTGTAAAACATGCGTATCAGCCTGCGAGCAATGTCACAGGTGACTGGAGAGACATCCTTGAGAAGATGACCCTCTGCATTTAAGAAAGGGTAAAGGCTTATGGGACGCGTGGCAGGTAGACTATATCGGCCCCTTTAAGAAGTCAGGAGGTAAACACTTTGTGCTAGTAGGAGGAGAAATTGTATCTGGGTTGGTTCAAGCTGATGCTTTGAAAAGAGCTACAGGTGATAATGCGGTTAAAGCTTTGCAGGGGTGGTTTGGAACTTTCCCAAAGCCACAGGAAATTCAATCTGATCACAGGTCCCACTTCACTGCTAGAGGTGTACAGCATTGGGCAAAAGGTGAAGGAATTAAGCGGTCTTTCCACAGCCCTTTCCACTACCCTCAAGCTAAGGGGATCTTAGAAAGGACCAAGGGTTTTTTGAAAGGACTTCTGAAGCCCCGGGAGGGAAATTGGGACGTTCGGTTATGGGAAGCTGTTAAAAGAATGAACAGTAGATGGGGGGGGAATGGATGTCCCAAAATCACTGCCTTTTGCCCAACAGCTCCAAGCATCGTTCCCTTACTACGGCGACCTGACGATTCAAAAAGTCCAGCACATTACCCTGGACAACCTGTTCTGGTGGACCTCCCTACTGTAGGGGAAGTAGCACTAGTGCTGAAAACCCCTCTGAAGAAATATGCATGGCTAGCCTCTGATGCTCTAGGGAAAGAGCATTGGATAAATACATGCTGGATAATCCTATCCATTTTAACTCTTTTCTGGCCCCAGTGGAAGGATTTCTGTTGTTTTTACTTTTACAGAAGAACCCTGAGGAACATGAAAATCATCTGAACCATGATAACACTGGTGATGCTTTTCTGCATCCTACCACAATTCCATGGACAGGATCCTGCTGAGTGGTTGTGGTCTGAAGCTACCCTCCATCCCACTAATGTTCTAGGAGCGTAGCCCAAGGGTGGCCACCCAAACCTAGAGCCTATAGTGCTGCATGACCCCCAGGTATATGGTCCAAGTGAGTGGGGATGGGATCAGAAGGACTGGACTAGAGCCCTAACTGGAACAATTGGTGAGTCGATTGTGGAAGCATGCAGAAAAATGGAAGGATCTCTCTATGAGAAATCCACCTCCATCACAGTTGCCGGAAATTTTATGGAACCAGATGGGAAAAATGATCGGGATATCCCTTCAGCGAGACTGTGTCCTACAAACAAGTGGGAGTGTGCCAAACAAATTCCCCTTACTCTGTGTTGCTGCCAGGAGTATGTTGGTAATTACACTCTAGGTCGCAAAACGAACAATGTTGCAAGTACAAAGGATTGTAAAAATGAACCAATTGATTGCTGGCATAATTTGACGTTAACTAAACCGACTTAAGTGACATGCCGCTGGCAAAATAACTTGACCAACCTGTTTGGTTGAAAAGGCTTAGCTCATAAATTTAAGATAGACGCTATAACAAAACCCACGCTGAGTACCGTAGTTACATCCCAGTGGAATAGACGGGACTGAGAGCACGAAGCCCACACTGAGCACCATAGTTACACCCCAATGGGTAGAAGGGACTGAGAGCACAAAGCTGACATTGAGTACAGTAGTTACATCCGAGTGGGCAGAAGGGACTGAGAGTCCCCTTAGTCAATGTGGCCTTGGTCCCAAGCTTTTGTTCACTTGGCAGGTATGGGAAAAACAAAAAGCCTGGCAGCTTCAAGGGGGAGTGGGAGAAGGAATTAGCCGAAGGATTTGTGGAACTGCTTATAGCAAAGCAATCTCAATCAGTGTTTTGACAGATCAGACAAATAAGCGTGAACAGGTTTGTACGCCCCCAAGCGTACAAGACTGTTGGCACAATTTTACATTAACACAAACTGCAGAAGTAGTTTGTCTTTGGTCCAAAACTAGTGAAGGCTTTTCTTTTAAGTTGATAATAAATGGTATGAACCAACCTTCTACTACCACCACTCCAGCCCAAGCACCGCTTATGCTTAGCCTGAGAAGTTTTGAAATTGGACCATATATAATCAGGAAAACTGGTCAACAACACATATTGTTCAATCTGGCACGGTCTCTTAAACAAGTCAAATTGATGATGATGCAAAACAATGTCTCAGAAATTCAGCCGGCCTGTTTGCCTTTTTTGCGGACTTCCTTTGAGGGTTGGACCACCTGGCTGCAAAAACAGAAAGTCCGTTTTTTCTTTAAAAACAGACACTAAGAGACATAACCGGTGTTTTGGGAACAGGTTTTGGAATTCTAAATAGTATTGATTCTGAAGTACACTAATGGATAAATTGGCTGCCACAAAATGGTTAGAGATTTGACCAAATTAAAACAACCACTGCAATCATCCTTATTGGCTTTGGGAACACAGAAGGGCTTGCTGTCAAACATATTACCAGCTTGGGAAAAGGTAAATGTAAGTGATCACAAATTGGTAGACTGATGCACTCGGTGCTACACAAAACAACCTTTCTTTGGCTCTTAGCTGTATCCAGGCACAATTGTCGATGCAGTCAGTTGCTGCCTCAATGATAAGAGAAGGTGAAGGCAATTTTCCTGCTGAAATTCAGAAAAGAATTTGGGACAGTGCCACTGATTTTGAAAGAGAATTCCAGTCCTGGTGGAACTTGGTGAATTTTACTTATCACCCCATTACAAACACAGCCACAGCTCTTGTGTTAACCGTACGCAATGCCTCAGTGCATTTGAGATTTCCTATTATTGCATTAGGGCTAAATCATGATGGAGCTATTCCCAATCTTTCTGAACATAGACAATGGGCCCATCAAACTGGTAAAAAATGGCAACATGTTAATTTGGAATCTTCTATTGTCCGAGAACTAGGCTTCATCTGTGAAAGTAATGCAATTACACAGCTCAGGATGTTTGTTTGGACACAGAACAAAATATCTGTCATTTTGAAATTCATCCTAACGAGACTTTCAAAACAGTCCTTAAATATATAGGCAATGGGTGTGGGTGCTTTAGAACTGCTTGTGATACGGTATTTGTAGAAAATGCAGTAGTGGATAGTAAAAATCATTCAAATTGTTGCGCTTGTAACTTTACAAAATTGAGGGATGTGATTTTTCTTCAGAAGCTCCAGTTACCTCCCATTACCTTTTTCAATCCAATTAAAGACTGATTCACAAACTATTACTGTCCTAGGGTGACGTTATGATGCTTGTATCCCCATCCGTGTGTTCTGTTGATGCTGGCTATCATGTTCTGTGCCTTCAAGACTGGCTGTGAAGAGCGAATGTTTTGTTTTGGTTTTGCTATCAGCCGCTCCCCCACAGCTGGCGCGACAGAGAGACAGGGCAGTACATGGGTACTGCTTTTGCTTTTTGCTTTGCTTTTCGCTTTGCTCTTGCTTCGGCTTTGCTCCTGCTTCGGCTTTGCTCCTGCTTTGCTCTTGCTTTTTTGCTCCTGCTCATTAGTTAGTTTAGCTAAGCAGTCCAAATTTTCCCTGGACTGTTTCTCCTTTCCCTTCTTTGGACCTACTCGGACCTGCTCCGGACTGGGACCTGGGAAACACCGAGAGTTTGCACCTTGTGGCCAAGGTGCAGCAGCTACCCCAGCACAGGACAGACTGATAACAGAGCGAGCACTCCCAAGAGAGACTTTCTGAAGTTGTCTACTTTTTCAGAGCGGTGAAAGAGTGGTGCCATCTGGTATTGATCCTTTTGTGTGCTGCGGGGTGCTTTGCCTGTTACAGAAACAGGTTCTTTCCACTTGTTTCCAAGGAATCCTTCCCGCCCTGGTTGGGGGGAGGGGCCGTGTGGGTTTGTTTTCTGGAGGGTCCACCTTTTGGAGGTTTTCTCCCAAATTTGCCCTAAACCAGGACATTTACCTACTCCCATTGGGATGAACATTACTTTGGTAAAGCAATCTTTGCTTCATCAGGACTTCATTGAAATATTGGAGAAGATCAAGAAGAATAGACAGAAAGCACTGGTAACTGTTCATCACAATGTGAAAGAAATACACCATGTCATAGAGAGAGTAAGAAAAGATGCTGAACACAGGTGGTAGGATACTCTTTTTGGGTGGTCACCTACTGCCACAAGAGTCCTGAACAGTATGTGTCATCCCATCATTGCCCTTTTGCGTTTCGTTTTGATTGGGGTTTTTTAATCAGCAATCTTACTCATTATGAATTGGAGAATGATGAAAGAGTTAACAAAATTGATGTCTGTAATTAATGCACACAACTTGGCTGATGTCCTTTTCACTGTGGCCATCTCCAAGACTATTGACACAAGGCGACTATAAATGAGAGGATGTGTTTTGAAATCGTCTTCAATTTTCTTTGAAGATTATAAGAAAATTACTTTTGATTTTTGGTGAATTGTTTTGAAAAAAAATATTTTAAATGAACTGTTGTTGATTTGTTTATTGCTTTATTGCCTTTGATTATTTGTGATTAGTTTCAGATATTTGAAAAAAATGTTTCAAAATAATATGGTTTAAATTCCTGTTATTATATTTGTTTCTTGTTTCCTTACCCCCGCCTTTTTTTATCTTTTCTTGTCCTTCCCTTCTCTCTCTCTGTCTGACGTATTGTCTCTGCTTTCCAGGATATGCTACCAATGTGCGACAAGTATACAACAATAGTACAGAACACTGCTGATGAAGACCCTTTGAAGCCTGTCGTGAGTCACCAGGTGCTGTGAAAGACGGTCTGAGGTTCCCCCCATTTGCCTCACGACCGTCCACAGGACCGATATCAGGACCCTGAGGACCCCAATGGGACCTCTGGCCTGCCAGTAATGGATGAACACCAAAAATCCTGAGGCCCCTGAGCAGAATTCTGGCCTGCCAAGGGATTGTTCACAGCTGTGTCTTCAGTGACTGCTTCTAGCAGGGCCTGCCAAAGGGCGACCCAGCCTATATGCTTGCACCTGCTTCACGACAATAGACCAGGAATTTTCCCACCTCTTGGCCAGATGAACTTGCTGGGGCAACTTGGTAGCCCCCCCATGGAAAATCCTTCCTCTGCTCCACTACCACCGTGAGGCACCGAGGTTGAAGCCCCCCTACCAAGGACTGAGACTGAGACACCTGTAATTCTGATGCAGGGGTGCTGGCCTGACTGAAGCAGGATGCCTGCTGAGTGTTGCCTACAGATGTGCCTACAGGACCTAGACTGGTTTCCTCCAGAAAGCAGTCCTGAAACAGTGGGTCCCACTCACTGCTGATACTGACTTATCCTGCTGAGAACATGGACTGTCTGTACCCGTCTTCAATACCTTTTTCCCCCTCAGCAATTTCAATAGACTTCTTCTTCTTGATTGTATCTGTTCCCCCTCAGCCATTTCAAGATTCTGTTTCCCCCCTCAGCAATGGACTATAATAGAACCTTGAGTTCACCAGGACTTTGAGACCTTCCCAACGTGACTAGGCAAACTCTATCGGCTGGACTAAGAGGACTTAGTCTCTCCATGTTTGGTAGCTATACTCCTCTCTCTTTCTCCCCCTCTTTTTTATTCTTTTCCTCTCCCTGATTCCTTTCAGGCATTTGCTGTGGTCATTCTATAAAGGTGCATTTGTTTGGATTGATACTGCAATCCCCTTTCCAGGTTGTCTGTTGCACTCCCAGATCAGTTAACCAACCAACCAGTTAACCAATCCGTTGGTATGAGCGGATCATGACAATACCTTCTTTCAAGCTGAAATTGGTTCTAGTCCATATAAGCACACTGGTAGGTAAAAGTAGACTCTAAAAGATAACATTCAAAATGTATTTCCCTTGTCTTCCCATTAAAGCAAGTGAAGAAAGCAGACAGGAGATCTTCAGATAACATGCTATGCAAATTGAAAAGATTCTGTCCTTATTTGAAGCAACTGAGGAACTCACACCATGAAATACAGTTCAGACAGATGGAAGGGTCACAGATGATGTCAAATCTGTACTTCCAATGTTTGAATGAAGCAAGATTTCTTGAAGTACAATCCTATACAATGAAGGTGAGTTTGCAGAAGCAATTGAACTGGGTCTGTTTTCTAAACACAATGTTTTCTAAGTAACTGAGGATTCAGGAAGGCAACCTTGGACTTTAAAGGATTTAGAAACATACAAATACCAAGACTGGCAGTTCATTAGCTTTAACAGTCTCTTCAAATAAGATCTATTTTTAACTTCTTCTTGTAGTAGGTCTGAAGACATTAGGAATGATGCAATAAAACAAAACAAGCAACAAACCAAAACAAAACCAAAACAGCTTTCTCAAAAAGCTTGGAGAAACCAGAGAAATTATGATTTTTAGGGGTTAAGTAGTCCTTTAAAAGTTGTCTCTGGGAAAAGAGATAAAAAACCACTAATTGACTGGGGAGTATATTCCAAACCTGTCCTGAAGCATGTAAGGGACAAGAGCCGGTAATAAAACTACTATGCTGGGTTCATCTGTTAAAAGCATTCCAGAATGGTTGAAATTATCAATCACATAATGTGGGATTTAAAAAATAAAAAAGAAAAAAGAAAAAAGAAGAAAACATAGAGAAAAAAATATTTTGAACATGTTTTCCCATTCCCAGATGGCATAACAACTTTATTTCATTTTGTTCCTAAGACTGATTAATAGCTAATGAAGTTTTTTACAATTGAGAGTGAGAGTGTTCTCACTAACCGCACAATTTGGATGGATCTCTTTTACTTTGCACAGCAGCAGATACGGTTTAGCACTCCACAGTTCAGTCCCCAAAAGTGAATGGGTGTGGCAGATTTAACCTAACTGGCCAGTCCACCAGAATGCTTAATTATCTTGGAAAATGCTTTGCTCTATCTCATTATCTGGACATGTCTCTCTAGCTCCACTTTGAGCTCCTTGATCTTTCATCTACAGGATGAGATCCAATTTAGCTTAGCAAGGACATAGCCTTTCAAAACCACATCTTTTATCTTCTGCATTCATCCAAGTACATTTCTACTGCAGGGAACCCTGTGGAAGATCCTAGTTGTTTTGTTTCTCAGATAGTTGTTGCATAAAAGAGCTCTTCTTTTAATTTTTTCCCTGCTAAAGGATAGGCTCTGTACTTAACTGATTGTGATGCTAACTCATTATCATCTATTCTTCAGTCGTACAGAGTAGGCAGCAAAGTTTTCTTCTGAAGACATTCATTTAATGAGAAATGCTGAAGGTCTGACTTTAGTTGCAAAGGTCACTGATTGACCGGTTGCAAAATTGTTAAGTCTAGTAAGAGCAGGAAAAGTGTGCTGTTGCTGTGCCTGTAAATGTCGTGTCAGCTGCTGTTGGGATAAAAAGCATGAGCATAAGAAAACATGGATAGAGAAGAAATTTGTTGTGATTTCTGCACAAGAGGAAGTATGAAGCACTTATTTCAGTGGCTAAGACAGTATCATCATTGGGCCAGTTCTCTTCAACATCTTTTGAACAACCTGGACACAGCACTTGAAGGAATATTAAGAAAGTTTGCCAAAGACACTAAATTGGGAGGAGCTGTGAACTAACTCCCTTGAGGGCACAGAGACCTTGCCGAGAGATCTTGCCAAATAGGAGAGATGGGCAATTCTTGCTGGCCGGGAGTCTATGCACAAATCACAAAAGGGGCGGGACTGCTGGGGACGGCGTCTCAAGCTGGGTTTTTTCCAGCATCAGTCTCATTACATGGTGATGACAATGGGAAGCTGCCAGCAGCTCACGTCCCCAGCAGCAGACAAAGAACTTAATGTTACAACTGACTTGAAAAGTTTTTTGACCAATCCCACAAAGCAAAAGCATATTGACAGTACTTCTATCCAATCACTATAAAGACATGTACCTGGGCTTAGAACAATGCTCGCTTCTTTCGAATAAAAGACCTGCTTGTAAGCCTTAAGATACAGTGCACAGAGCTCCTTTATTAAGCTCAGAACTACCTAATATCGCGCTAGATATACTTTGCTGTAGCTTAGGGAGTTATTCTAGACAAGCATTAATACACAGACCATTGTTCCATTTGTCCTTACTTTTCTACTTCTCATCTAATTTTTCTGCTGACAAACCTTATGACTACTGCTTAGCTCCAATGACAGTTCTGCTGTCTCTGAGGCCTTCCTTTTGCAGCTTTCCCAAACCCCTCTGTTTTTGAGGATTCCCACAGGCAATCACCAACCAGATGGAGTGGAACAAGGGCAAGTGCTGGATTCAGCACCTGCAACTGGGCAATCCTGGTGGGTGTATAGACTGGGGAGGGAGCAAGAGGCTGGGAGAAGCACTGCAGAAAGGGACCCAGGCTCCTGGCCAATGGCAAGCTGAATGTGCATCAGCAGTGCCCTGGCAGCCAGGAGGGCCAAGCCTGTCCTGGGGTGCATCAGGCACAGCATCACCAGCTGGGCAAGGGAGGGGATTGTCTTGCTCTGCTCTGCTCTGCTCTGCTCTGCTCTGCTCTTCTCTTTTCTTCTCTTCTCTGCTCTGCTCTGGGGTGGAATCACCTTGGTATTAGAAAGTCCTCAAATGAGGTCTACAAAGACAGGACTCAATGAAATGGCATGCAGCTGAGTCAGGGGAGGTTTAGGTCGGGTATCAAGAAAAAGTTTTTAACCCGAGAATGGCTGGGCACTGGAAGAGTCTCTCCAGGGAGTGGTCACACCATCACAACTGTCTGAGTTTGGGAGTTCAAGGATGGCCCCAGGCAGGGCCAGGAGTTGGACTGATGATGATCCTGATGGGGTCCTTCCAATTCAACAGATTCGACGACTTGATGGTTCTGTCCTGGCCACTCAAGGTATATTGCTTGGTCTCATCAGATTTTGATCTGCTCTTGTTGTTGGTCAGACTTTGTCCCTAGTGGCTAATGATATTTATCACAAAGTGCCTTTTCTCAATTTTCTCAAGCAATTGGAACATGCGCCTTAGAATCCTAAAAAAGTCTTTTCTTTGAAACAACACTGTAGTGTTGTTCACTGCCCAGTAGTCTTTCCAGATCTTAAGGAGAAAGAAGGCAAAATGAGGGGACGTATTACAATGAATGATTGTCAGTTTTCCGGTTCTTTGACAGTATATTTGTACTTCTACTATTCTTTTCTGTAAAATCATGGTTTTCTATAGTATCCAATTTTCTAGCAAGACACATTTCTGCAACTGAGCCCATCAGTCTTTGTGAAAAGATATTGTCAAAAGTACAAAACATATGAATAGGCAGTGACAAGTGAGGGAAAAAAGGAGTGTGAGAAGCAGCTGCATGATACTAAAGTGAGACAAGAAGGAGGAGAAGGTGCTCCAGTTGACAGAGCAAAGAATCCCCCACAGTCCCTGGAGGACATCATCATCAAGCAGGTTGTCTCCTAGCAGTCCCTGGAGAACCGTGGAGGAACACAATGGAGCTCGTGGGGAGCTCCATGCCACAGCAGGTGACTGTGCCTTGAAGGAAGCTGCAGCTTGTGGAGGGAGAGAGGGCCAGAAAAGCATCCTTGACCTCTTGGAAGAGTACGTGCAAATCTTCAACAGCTGCTAACTCTAATCTATTCTCTTTCCACTTCTTGTCTTAGGTAAGTAAGAAGACAACCCAAGAATTAGAAGCCTAAATTCTTTTGCTTGAGGCTCCCATTCTTTCTGCCATTCTCTTCAAATTTAGTTTGAAGTAAAACTGATGATAAAGTTCTTAAGGCTTGATGTTCAGGCTTTTCAGAAAATAGGGAGTGCAAATAACTCTTGTCACTGTCATTTTTTTCATAGAAGGAAAAAAGGGAAATTACTGGTTTTCAAGGACTTACGGAAATCCATGGGTAACGGTGGTGAGACTGAAGAGTTTAATTAATCTGAAAAGAGAATGTCGTGGAGCTACCTCAGCTCTGTACAAGTTTTTTTACCAGGAAGTCTAGACTTTTAAACAGACTAAGGACACAATAGTTATCTCTGGGAATATTTTAGTATGTATAGTACATTCATCTTTAAATAGTTCTATCTGTTTGACAGTTATGACTTGGGCTTTAATTTTGATGTGAAAAGAAATATTTGTGATTCAGATCATTTCCATTTCTGAAGCATTTCAGTTGTTGACTGTTTTTGCTGTCTCCTGAGGGCGGGGAAATAGTCTTTGTACCAATACTGAAACAAACTAGATGGAAAAATTTGTTTTCCTCATTCTTTTCTGTCTATTTCAACAGGCACAGCAGCAAGACCACTGCTATGAGTCTGAGTGGCCCTTCCACTCCAGGATGACAAACTTGTAGGGGCTAGTATGTTATTTGCACCCATTTCTGATGCCGGCTGTTAACTGTTGTGCAGAAAGATCTGTCAACCTTTTTCACAGGAAGACACTTCTGAATTGCTTCACTTGTCTCTGAAGCAGAGACCTAAGCTGGCACTCCATTTCTGAGATCTTGCTGTGTTAGCCCCCAAACCCATTTCTTTCAAATGCCTTTTACTTTCAACCCAAGCACTTCATTACTTGATGATGTAATCTCTTGTTCTTAATGTTCGGGGGATTGTTTTAGACTGATAAGAACATATTGCAGTAAGCAGGTAGAACATCTATCTTAAGCAGTATCCATCACTTGGCTTTGGTTCATGTATCATAACATCTGCAAGGCATGTCATTTACAATCACTGGATGGGCTGGGGTAACGGGCCACAGGTTTAGGAATCTTTCTCCAATTAATTTTGCGTTAAAATTTAGCTCTTATCATTTCAATTGGGTCTTTATTAAAACAATCATCTATTTATTACCTGTACCACAATGAACTGTGTACCTGTACCACAGTCAACAGTGGCTGAGCATCCTACAACAATTCCAAGAAGAAGAATGGTCTGAGCCCCCAGTGCAGCACATGAAGTCTGTCATCAAGCCAGAGTCCCGCAGGCGTTTTCTCAGCCTGGAGAAGAGCAGACTCCGGGCAAATTGTTAGAGCAGCTCTCCAGTAGCTGAAGACAGCCTACCAGAAGGAGGCAGGTGAGCTACACAAGGGCACGGAGCGATAGGAAAAGTGTGGATGGCTTTAAAACCTGAAGAGGATAGGTTTCCTTTGGCTATTGGGAAGAAATTCCTTGCCAAGATGGTTGTGAGACACTAGAACATGTTGTGGGTGACCAATTCCTGGAAGTGATCAAGGCCAGCTTGAATGGGTCTTTGAGCTTAAGGCGGTCTAGTGGAAGGTGTCCCTGACAATGACATGCTGGGGAGGACGTAGGTGAATTTAAGGTCCCTTCCAAACCCAACCATTCCATTATTCTATGGTAATCATTCTGTACAGTAGCAGTAAGAAGTTGAAGCTAGAAATAACATATTCATGCTGAGAAACTGCTATCCAAGGAGTTGAACTGTTTGGGTCTCACATTTATGGGCCATTTAGCAATACTATATCTAATATCTACTCCTCGCTCTTTATCATACACGCAAGTATTTTATCATCTTTAACGTTTCTGACATTTGGGAATTTTCTTCCCTTCTCTCTCTTTCTTTCTTTCTTTCTTTCTTTCTTTCTTTCTTTCTTTCTTTCTTTCTTTCTTTCTTTCTTTCTTTCTTTCTTTCTTTCTTTCTTTCTTTCTTTCTTTCTTTCTTTCTTTCTTTCTCTTTCTCTCGTTCCTTCTTTCTTTTGTTTCTTTCCCCCCCTTCCTTCCTTCACTGCCTTCCTTCCACTATGTCCTTCTTTCTGCCAAGTCCTTCTGCCACTTCCTTCCCTCCCTCCCTCCACTTTGATGTTAATTTGCAAACTGTCAAGTAGTTACAGGAAATTACTCTTCTTTAAATATCATTTTGAAGCTTAGAAATGAATAACAAAATTGTGTCAAAACATGGCATTTAAAAGCTATCTGAAAGTGAGAACTAGCTATTGAAAAGACAAAAATACAAAAATGAAATGATGGAGTGGATGGTTTTAAGGGATATTCTTTGTATGGCTTTGATACAAATGAGGATCTCAATTTTTGCACCTTCTAAAAACACATCTTGAAACTTACTACTTTCCGTGACAAAAATATTTCCTAAACAAGCAGATGAAAATATCATCTCCCAAATAGTCATCATCAAGTCCAAAAGATTACCCTGCTTTTACGTAGTAAGCTTTATGGAGATTTCTATTCTCACACAAACAAAGAAGAATCTCTCAAATGACTAGAAAATTTTTAAAAGCAAAATAACCTTTAAGAAAAAAGATCCAAAAAAGAGCAAGGAATTACATACGTCCACACTTGTTACATGTTGGTTACTAATATTGGCTCTAGTTTGTTGGCGAGTACACTTCCCATTCACGCACGCACGCACCCCTCTTCCTCCTGCACACAGATGTGTGATATTGGGTCTCAAAGAATGGAGTATTTTCTCTTAGATAAGTTGTGGCTCTCAAAGTCAAAGCGTAGTCTTCCTGGCTCTATTACCAGGATTTTGTTCCGGGAAGGGAATGTGCTTGTGCCTGTGTGCAAAAGAAGCGGCTTCTTCGCCTCCGGGAGACGGAGACTGCGGCCGCGTTTTTAAAAGCCAAGAAAAAAGTCGCACAACATGGGGACTGTGTGTGCAGTTGTCAAACCTAAAGAAAACAGTACCTTAGCACTCTCCTGCCTTTTCTATTCACATTACCATTCAAAAAGAAGGAGTTTTGGACAACTTTCTTTTGCTTCTTGCTAAACACTCTGCAGACCTCCGTGCAACTTCTAGAACAAGAGCGGAGATGCTTTCCGTACGGGCACAGTTTGTCCTGGCAAGACATAGTAAAAAAGCTTTTTGCTCAGTTTTATGCGACGAGAGAGACAGAAGGCAGAGTAAAGAACTCTCCGAAACGAAGCCCCCTGCCAGGGCGTCTTTCGTCTGAAGCCGCTCTCTGGAGAACACCGCCACCGGCACAATGCTCTCTGCGCGAAGAAGCCGCTTCTTCGCCTCCGGGAGATGGAGAGAACGGCAGCTTCCCAAAGGCGAAGATGCAAGCCGCAGCACACCGATATAGCGTGTGCAGCTTTCAAATTGATAGAAACGAGTACTTTAGCATTCTCCTGCCCTTTCATTCACATTATATTCGAATAAAAGGAGTTTTGGGACACTATGTTTTTCTTCTTGATAAACACTCTGCAGTCCTCTGTGCAACTTTTAGAAGAAGATCGGGGATGTTTTGTGTACTGGCACAGTTTCTCCTTGCAAGATATGGTGGAAAAGATTTTTGCTGAGTGTTTAACGACAAGAACCTAAGAAGACAGAGATACGCAGCTCTCCGAAGCTAAGTGCCGGTCCCCGGCTTCTTTCGGCACAAACCGCTCTCAGGTGCTCCCGGCGGTCTGCACAATGCTCTGTGCGCAAAGAAGCCGCTTCTTCGCCTCCGGGAGACGGAGAGAGCGGCACCCTCCGAAAGGCTAAGAACCAAGCTGCCTAATACCAGGATAACCTGAGCAACTTTCAAACAAATAGAAAAGACTACTTTACCACTCTCCTGACTTTTCCATTCACAATATAATCGAATAAAAGGAGTTTTCGACAACTATCTTTTCCTTCTAGTTAAACAGTTCGAATACCTCTGTGCATCTTTTAGAAAAAGATCTGGGATGTTTTGTGTACTGGCACAATTTCTCCTGGGAAGATATGGTGAAAAAGTTTTTTGCTAAGTGTTGAGGGGCAAGACACGCAGAAGACGCAGATACGCAGCTCTCCGATGCTAAGTGCCGGTCCCCGGCTTCTTTCGGCACAAACCGCTCTCAGGAGCTCCCTGCGCTCGGCACAATGCTCTGTGCGCAAAGAAGTCGCTTCTTCGCCTCCGGGAGACGGAGAGAGCGGCATCTTCCCAAAGGCGAAGATGCAAGCCGCACCACGCAGGCACAGTGTGGGCAGCATTCAGACTTAGAGAAAACAGTACTTTTACACTCTCCTGCCTTTTCCATTGATATTATATTCGGAAAGTACGAGTTCTGCAAAACTATCTTTTCCGTATTGCAAAACTCTTTGCAGACCTCCGTGCAAGTTTAGATCATGATTTTGGATGTTTTCTATACTGGCAGAGTTTCTCTTTGCAAGATATGGTGGAAAAGCTTTTTGCTGAGTGTTGAGCGGCAAGACACGCAGAAGATGCAGATACGCAGCTCTCCGATGCTAAGTGCCGGTCCACGGCTTCTTTCGGCACAAACCGCTCTCAGGTGCTCACCGCGACCGACCCAATGCTCTGTGTGCGAAGAAGCCGCTTCTTCGCCTCCGGGAGACGGAGAGAGCGGCATCTTCCCAAAAGCGAAGATGCAAGCCGCACCACGCAGGCACAGTGTGGGCAGCATCCAGACTTAGAGAAAACAGTACTTTACCACTCTCCTGCCTTTTCCATTGATATTATATTCGGAAAGTACGAGTTCTGCACAACTATCTTTTCCGTATTGCAAAACTCTTTTCAGACCTCCGTGCAAGTTTAGATCATGATTTTGGATGTTTTCTATACTGGCAGAGTTTCTCTTTGCAAGATATGGTGGAAAAGCTTTTTGCTGAGTGTTGAGCGGCAAGACACGCAGAAGACGCAGATACGCAGCTCTCCGATGCTAAGCGCCGGTCCCCGGCTTCTTTCGGCACAAACCGCTCTCAGGAGCTCCCTGCGCTCGGCACGATGCTCTGTGCGCAAAGAAGCCGCTTCTTCGCCTCCGGGAGACGGAGAGAGCGGCATCTTCCCAAAGGCGAAGATGCAAGCCGCACCACGCAGGCACAGTGTGGGCAGCATCCAGACTTAGAGAAACCAGTACTTTACCACTCTCCTGCCTTTTCCATTGATATTATATTCGGAAAGTACGAGTTCTGCACAACTATCTTTTCCGTATTGCAAAACTCTTTGCAGACCTCTGTGCAAGCTTTAGAACAGGATTTTGGATGTTTTATTTACTGGCAGTTTTTCTCTTTGCAAGATATGGTGAAAAAGCTTTTTGCTGAATGTTGAGGGGCAAGACACGCAGAAGACAGAGATACGGAGCTCTCCGATGCTAAGTGCCGGTCCGCGGCGTCTTTCGGCACAAGCCGCTCGCCAGCGCTCACCGCGACCGGCCCAATGCTCTGTGTGCGAAGAAGGCGCTTCTTCGTCTCCGGGGGACTCGGCTAGCAGCAGCTTCCGAAACGCGACACACAAATATTAACACCACCGGCATTGTGTCCCGGGCGTCTTTCGGCACAAGCGCCGCACCGGAGCGTACCGCCACCGGCACAATGCTCTGTGCGCGAAGAACTCGATTCTTCGCCTCCCGGGATCTGAAAGAAGAAGCATACGCTTAAGACGCCCTTGCCTCAGTTGTGTACAGGTTTGGGTACTCCTCTCGATTAATTGTGCCATTCCTGACAGCAGGTGTCGCTGTTGGTCAAGCTTTGAGTATGCTTAATAAGTTGCGATGCTGGGTGGTCAACCAACTCAAGGTAAGATCAGCGATTTTAAATCAGCTTCTCACTGGTGTAGATACCATTAGTCATTGCACACTGCAAAATAATGCTGCTCTAGCTTTCTTGTTAGCACATGGGCAAGAGTGTGAGGATTTTGAAGGAATGTGTGTTTTGAACCTCTCTAACCATTCTGCAGTCATTCACTTGGAAACTCAAACAAGGACAAGATAACATGAAGAAATTGATTGGGAATGAGAGGCTTACGCATGAATGGTTTGAGAGATGGGAAACAACTCGATGGTTGGAAGATCTTGTCAAGGGAACTTTGTTGTTACTAGTAGTCATTATTATATTGCTTCTTGGTATTCCATGCATCATGAAACTGGTGAGCCTCTTGGAAGTAAATACAGTGAAAAGGGTTTAGCTGGTGCAAGATGAAGAAGGGGGAAATTGTAGCAATGTATCTGAACCTCTTAGACTACAGGGTGCACCAGCCATCCAGCTGGAATATGTTCTTCTCAGAATTTTCTCAGAGCCCTCTGGAATTCATCAAGGTTACTAAGACATAAGCCGTGCTAAAAGAAGAAAGAGAAGTTGAGAAACCAAATTCCAAGACTACAAGAACTCGATAACGGGGGGCAGCAAAGCGCCTGGACTGTAACCAAACGTATCTTCTGAGAGGTACACACAGAATGCGTGGACATAACAAAGGCACCAAGATAAAAATGCGGGCCTGGCGTGTGCAGAGATTTAGAATGTGTAAGTGCATCGTGTCAACAATCAACGGCTTCTGCTTAATCCTCTTGCTCCGTTGTCCTGGAGTCCTGAATTTCCCACAAGGAAAGCCCTTCTAAAAGGGCTCTGATTTTAATGATAGTTGCTGTCTAGACGATGAATAATGGGAATAGTTCTTTCAAATCCTTCCCTTGCTGACATCTGTAAGTTTCATCTTTTCCTGATTGTACTGGTGGCTATACATTAGTTATGACTAGAAAGGAATGAGTTTTAGGGATATGTGGCAAGGAAATTGGTAGCTCTGCTTCCATTTCCATTGTCTAAGAAGAATTCTGATTAGTTTTGGACTTTTCATAGACCTCTGACTAGATTGCATTTGTCTTTGATTGAGCCCGTAAATTTTAGGCTACTAGGCTTGACCAATGAATAGAAAAGGGAAAGTCACACAGCTTAGGTGGTTCTCTTGTCAACAACTTCTCAATAGTAGGGCGATTTCTGTCCTCAAGTTTGCTACTTCAGCTAGCAGATTATGCTCACTCCAAAAGAAGGTGAGAAGTTTGCTACCATAAATGGTCCGAGAATTCTTCCTGCTTCTTTGTGACTCTTTTGTATGACTGGATTCTGTATTATTGGCGTTTGTTATAAAAAGTTGGATTAAATTGCGTGCGTCCGCTCTTGGGGGAAACAGTATTTAGCCAATAACATCTAGGCTTTTATCGACCTGAGACTGTCTGAACGGACCGGATGCTTTAAACACAGTAATTCCTGCTAGTTCCAATTCCATTTTTAGACTCGACAAACCGAATGGTAAACCTGCACCAGTAGGGAGGGACATTGGACTTTCTCCTTTTTAGAGAGAAACTAATGAAAAAGTTTCAGCAGAATCATAGCAGGCTGTAAAATAAGAAAAGCATCATGAAAAGAGGCCAATCCTATCCTCTTAGATATGGCTAGTTGTGATTGGACATGAATGAAATATGTCAACTCTGTGTTCCTGGGTATCACATCAGTAACAGCTACTTCAGCTGCTGTAGTTGTCTCCTAAAGCTAAGAACAGAATCCAAAGAATTGTGATTCCATGGTCCCAATTCACCCTGTGATGGTGACAGGTGAAAAAGGAGTGGAAGGTGCACGGGTAAATGAACTTGAATGGCCTATCTAAATCAGCAGCCACTGATTTCCTGAAAACTTCAACAGGTCAGTTGACCTGTTGGGATTCTTTTAATCCATGGTCATGTTTTTCTTGGGATTCTTGTAACCTTTCCCCATTCGTTCAGCCTTTGCCCTCAAGCCTTTGCTGACATTTCAAGTATCTCGACAAGCTGGAAATGTGTTGTCTTTCTTTATCATGTCATAATTCCCTTCAAAGGGTTGTTTGCCTCAAGTCTTATTTTTGCTGGTTTTCTGCTAGTTCATTGTCAGAGGGCAGCAGGTGCTTTGTAAGAGCAAGTACACAATCCTATAGCTTGCTTTTCTTTTGATTTGGCCTGTCTAGAAAACTGAATGACTGAACATTTCCGACAGAATTTTCTCTCCCCATTATGTTTCACCGGAAGGGCAGATGCAAATCATCTACTTAAACTCTTGGCACGGAAGAAAATAGTGGTTTGCTGCTGCATATAGGTAGAAGCTTACAAAAGGAAGGCCTTGGGCTGAGGCCCGATACTTTGGCTAAGTAGAAAAGGACTATGGGAAGGTGAGGCCGCTGAATCAGAGGTAGATCAACAAGTTCTAGAATCGTCACGTGTTCACAGCGTGGCGTATGATGGTTGGTTGAATGAATTTTGTTATGGCTTAAAGCTATGGAACTGATAAAGGCCTGAGTGCTTCAAAAGCCTGGGTTTTGCAAAAAAGCAGCTCCCCTCTGCACTTGCCTGGGGACTCTGCATCACTAGGGACCCTCACTCCCAGTTTGCCAAGGAGATGATCAGTAGGAATGTTGCAGAGCTGCTGTGTCCATATGAATGGAATGGCAAAGAGTGAAGCGGTGGGTATTTTTGGGCTTTAATACAATGCTGCTGCATTGGGGCCAGTTTAGTCGGTTTTCCATCAGTGGCCTTTCTGTCTAGAAGTACACTGCCCAGTCTTTCTAGCATGTGATGCCATTTCCTTCCTGTTGTTTTAATACCTTCCTTCAGTTGAAAGGATGATACAATCTTTACATTTTGAAGATCCCTGTTAGGAAACACTATGCCAGAGGAGTCATTGCTCCCTTTTCTTCTGCCTTCTTTGTAATTTTCAGAGACTCATTTCAAATTTCTGCTAATGTCGAGAAGAATACTGAGACTACTCAGCAGGGTTGACGCTCTCAGCTGCTTTCCTCTTTCATACTGCTTCATACTGGATGTGACTTAATGGCCTGGTTTTGTCATCCGCATTTTGCTGTGATCTGTGAACACAAAAAGAAGTCTTTGTTTTTTGCAAGAACTACCCCTAGGAGGATTTGTGTTCCTTTTGATTTCTACGGTGTTAGCCCTGTTGCAGAAAAAAAGGAGATTGTACCCTCTTCTTGTGCTCTCATTCCCTCCTCTCTGCTTTGCATGTCCTAGTTAATCTACTGCCATGACTCATTTGGCATCATCTCATCGTGCAAATTCTGCACACTTGCATGGACTTACAAATGCCAGTTGCCAAGGAGCTAATATAACCATTCAAAGATTAAAGAATTGTAGGGCTGGGCAAGTTCAGCTGCTGAAACTGTAAGTGGTTAAGTCATGCCATATTAAAGAGACAGAGCAAAGCAGTTCATCTAGGACTTTCAACTGGACACCTCTGAGAATAACAGCTTGACAGCCATCTTCCTAGCTGTATTCCAGAAAGAGAAAAGGGACACCTTCAATGGTTAAGATGTTTGGCATGAGAAAACAGCAAGAAATGTAGCCCAAAATACTTGAGCCAGATAAAGTGCGTTTTTCTCGTGAGAATTTTGCAGTTGTTCTTTCTTGTCTGTGCCTTTACTTTTCACAGAAGACAGGGAGGGCGTTTAATTATTATTGTTCTTTTGTTTTCTATTCTTGGCCTCCCTCTTTCCACCTGCCATTAACAATTTTGCCTTTCTTGACTGGCTTGTCTTTCTTTACTTCTAGAAGGTTGCATGAGGTCCTCCAACCTTGTCATAAACATTCGCAGACAGTGGAAAGGAGTAGAAGGTACATCTAAATGCACAAAACAGACCCAGAAAAATAGAGTTTTTTTACAGTCTTCTGTGAGAACAAGCTATCCTTGAACTGAGTAATGCTTTAACTTTTAGTCCGCTCATTACTATTATTACAAGTGTTTGGCCTTTAGTACATAGCCTTTGAAATCATCCAGCCCAATATTTTTGGCTAATTTTGTTTTAGTTCTCTCGGGGACTTTGTTTCTTAAGGAATAGTCCAGAGCGAGAGCGTCCACGGTAGAGTTATGCTGCCATAATAAAAGCGTCGTAAATTCTGGTACAGTTGGTGCTGGTAATAGGTCTAGGAAAGAAAGGTTTTACATCTTTTTTGACTTTCAAATGTAACCATTATTTGAAACAGTTAAGAGTTGGGCTTTCCCCCCCTCCAAAATACTTCTCTCTGGAATGTTACTCAGGGATTACACATAAAAGCTCACCCCGTAAAATATGTTGCGGATAATCTGCAGTAAGCGCAGCTTAGCAGCTAGAGATGATTATGTGAGTTAAATGACATTCCTTCCTTCTGCGGTGATGGAAACTCTGTCTACGCAGACATACTCAACAAAAGTTACCATGGCTTAGCTCCTCTCCTAAACTTCATGTGCATTTTAAAACTTTCCAAGAAGGTGAATTCAAGCTCCTTCATTGCTCTGTGCTGGAGTCCCAAGAAAATATCAGTGTGCTTTTTGTCATTTACAGCTGTCATTGCTTAGCTCTTGAACATGAGACTCTCTCATGACTGATGAAAGTTGTCTAGTTAAGAGTGGGTCAAAGACACGCTCCTGCTCTAGAAGGAGATGAGAAGGTTTCTGCAGTCTTTGTCATCTCTACTGCTTGTGATTTCTAGACAAAACCAGTGGGAAGTTTTCTGAAGGCAGTCCAGAAGCTGGCAATATGGACAGCTTACAACCAAACACTTGCTGCACTGCTACCACGGTGATACCAGGAAGGACTTAAAAAATTTAAACGGGCAAACAAAGCAGTTGGAAGGAAAAGAACATTAACCATTATTCCAGTCTTCTAATATATCCTCCTTTAAGTCATCATTTTCATGCAGTTTAACGGCTTGCCTTGGTATCCCTCAAAAGGAATCTGAGACAGAGTAAGCTTTTTAATGCAGTAGATGTGACACGTGCAGGCCAAGTTGCCTTTGTTGACATCAAATGCCAGTTATGCTTGAGCTACCCTTTGCTTAAGGTACTTGGCTTACACTAAGAATTTTACTCATCATTGAGCAAATTTTGCTGTCATGATTGAGTAAATTTTATTCATGATAGAGTGAATTTTACTGTCACTCAGAATTTTACTGTCATGATTGGCAGTGAAACTTTTCAAGGAAAGCTCTGGATAGCAATGTTTGTGTAAAAACAGTATTTTATCTCCTGTATTTGTGTGAAGCAGGTAAGCCTTTTGCTGTCACCAGTGTTGCTTACCCTTTCATGTCATATCCCTCTTCATATCCATATTCTGCTGAAGGCTTATTAATCTACTTTAACATTGGCACGTGGCATAAGACTCCTTTTCCTTTTTGAAAGCTAATGTCATTTGACCTAGTGACAGTAAATAATTCATTAATTGTAAGTCCCCAGCTAGCATCTTTTACGCATATTCTAACCTTCTAAAGAAGTAACAAAAGCACTCTCCAATACTTGACTTTCTTAAGCACACAAAATGCTTCCCTCCTTTGCAGTTGGCATCTGTAAAATGAACCACAGCTCTGCAGTATTTTAACGTGCACCATATTTAGCCAAGTAATTCAAAAGAAATAAAAAGCAGCCCCTTCAATTTGGAAATATTTTTGAATTGTTTTTGAACATACAAAACATACCCTTACCGTACGCATTGCACGCAGATTTAATCGTCGTGAAAGCAAACCCTATGTTTCTGTTGGGATAGCACGGTTTTCCAGTTTCCACAATTGTTGTTGGCACAGTTTTCTACTTATGTGACTGTTAGGACACTCACAGGTACTTCTAAGGTACTGTAGTAAGCGGAGAAGGAGGAGAGGTTGTGCCTTATTTCTGGCTTCTTTTGGTTTTCTTTTTGGTTTTCTTCCTCTTGCTCTTTTTCATGTCACCTTTCTAGATACTGTGATTTAGATTTGCAGTTTACTAAGCTGTGTTTTCTGTCTGGAATTCTTTGAAATTCCGAGAGGAACCCCACCGGTAAATATGCATCTTTTTATGATTTGCTAGCTACATAGAAAATCTTCCTGCTGCTCTAAAATGCTTTTATTTGATATGCATTTTTATCACCATTCCAATGGAAAGAGAACAATTCCTCTATTCACTGCTTTTGTACGGGATTCAGTTCAATGTGCGCTAACGGTGCAAAAAAGTCCTGCTGGAAAAAAGGATCTGCATACCAATTGACCAAGACACGTGCTACAAGGGTCTTGGAAAGGTTCAAAGTTTCTCTACCTTTCTGGCAGTCTGTCTTCACAGCAGGACTTGATGAGGGATTTTGCTGGCGTTTCTTTGACAGAAAGCAATAACAAAGCAAGCAAAATGGAGCAGCAAAAGAAGATAGTAGCAAAAGGTACATTATCCCCTCTGTTATTATCATTGTCAAAAGAGATTTTTTTCTCGCCATGTTACATCAAATACCTTAGTAGAGCTAAAGACTAGAAAAACGCAGCTCTGTTCTGGTTCATTAAAAGCAAAGCCATCTGTGGACAGAAGTGCCCAGCGTGATGCTGGGAACTCCTAGCTGGTTTCAGTAAGCTGTCTGGAGAACGGCATTTTCGGTGGGCTTTACTAGCGTGTCTGTAAGGAGGGGGAGTTTATGTGCAGCTTTGAGCCCTGAGAGTGCCATAGGCAAAGAGACCCATCGTGTAGCTCTCTGACCAGCCACAGCACACTGAGGCATGATGGATTACTCCCAGAGTTCACGTGGTAGAAAGGTTTTCTGCCCCCGTGAAGGACGACACATCCATTTTCTTGAATAGAGCCATTCTGTAGGTTACAATGGTAACTTGAATTCATCAAGTTTGTGCTATTTGTACAATGGCAGTGAGCTTGGATTCTTAAGCTTCTCGTGTTTGACCTGTTTCCTGCTTCAGTAAATAGCAAAACTTCCAAGGACTGCAGCGACAAGAAGATGAAGCTGCTAGTGTATTTCAAATGTTTGCCTAATAAAATGGTGATTTTTGCACACATTCGCAATGGAAATTTACGGTACCGAAACACCAGCTCTGCTCAGGGCAATTCTGAAATTGACTTGAGCTCTTTTCCCTGTTTCTTAGCAGGTGAACTGAGATACTTCTAGCTTCCAAGGCAAGGCCTTTGACAGCAGCTTCAAAAAGGCCCAGGCTGTTGGATGAAAAGGTGAAAAAACTGAGGGAAATGGGGGGAAATTTCACTTCTGGTTTATGTCATAGATTCAGCCAGATGATCAACAAGCATTAGTTTGATGAGGTACCAGCGTAGTCTTTCACTCTTGCAGATCCCCAAAAGCTTAACCATCCAGCAGCTTCTTCCTTGCAACAAGTGCCACAGCCAAAAGCCAGGCCTGGCCGTCACCTTCTCCTCGCAGCCTACAAACTCTGCCAAACGTACCGGTGATTCTCACTTTCCTTCTCAGCTACATGGACAAGCACATCCTCTCCATGTCTCCGAGTCCTTAGTGAAACCAAACAGTGGTTCACCTTCAAACAGCTCAGTGTGCCAGGACAGAAAGATTTCACTGGCCTGTCCCCTTGCTTTTTCCTTGCAGCCTTTTATTTTCAGAGCACACACCGAGGCATTGCACTTTGCTTCTCAGCTGAGTGCATTGCCATATTGCTGGAGTCCCACACGTCCATCTCCTTCTCGCACTAACTGCTTCTGTTGAAACCTGCTGATGTGATGTGCCTTCCTGCTCAGCTATTCACACAGTCACATTCTATGTCCTGCTTGCAGTCTGAATCTAAAAGGAGACGTTTCTGACTATGTCTCACACACACAGATGTACCAGGATGAAAAGGTTGCTTGGACCTTGCCACTTACGTTCAAAAACATCCATTCACTCCACAATCAAGAGACACCTTTCTTTGCTTTACATCCTGCAAACTTCACTCACACACACACACACACACACACACACACACAGAGACACGAGAGCTACGCACTTTCTTTCTTTCTTTCTTAGCTGCACACACTCACCTATTTCCCACCTTGACCTCTCTACCACTTCTCCTTCGGCCTTGCTGTGCATGGACATTTCCTGTTAAGATACCCATTGTGTTGCCTATCCCTCCCCCACATTGCCTTGCCTTTCCTACCCAATCTTGCATTTCCTTGTCATTGCTGACAATTCCTTTCTTTTCCCTTGCCTTCCTGACCCATGCATGTCCTTCCCTTGCCCTTCATAGCAACCCAGTGCCTTGTATTGACTTGCTCACCTATCCTTCTTTTCCTTCCCATTTGTCCAGCTCCAATCTTTCATTTCCTTCTCCTTCTAGGACTCTTATTGCCTTGTCTCCCTCTCTTTTGTGTTGCCTGGCAAAGCCACCACTTGTCTGGCCTTGTCCTTGAACCCCTTCCTTGCCTTGCATTACCTTGCTCACCAGTCCCCCACCTGGAATTCACCACCTCTCTTCTTGTGGAATCTCTTCAACATGCATTGCCCTGCCTGCTTCTCCTAGGATTCTCCAGGCTTCCACTGGCTATTTTTTCTCAAGGCCCAGCGTTTCAGGAGCTTGTGAGAAGAAGCCTGGAGGAGGCCACGTGCAAGCACACCTATCTGTCCTGACAGCTTTCTTCTGACATCTATGCTTCCATGTCTTGAAGTTTGGACACAAAGTTCATCTTTCACCCTTGGGCTTCAGGGGCAGAATGACAGTTCTTTTGCATACAAAGGAAAGCAGGCAACCCAAGTGTCTTAGGTGCAGATTAGACATGACCCATGCAAGATCAAGGCTGGACAGAGCGGTCCGTCCGGGCCGCTTTTGTGTACCAGCAATCTTTGAATGGACCTGCCTCTTGCCTTGCATTGGGCAACCAACCAGTTTCCTTGCCATGCCCTGCTCATTCTCCATTGCTTTGCATTCCCTTGCATACCCATGCCTCACATTTGACCTGCCTGCAGTTTTCCTACAGGGCTTGGCCTTGCCTAGCCCTTCCGGTTACCATTACCTCCTATGCCCAGCCTTGCCTCTAACTTCTGGCACTTGTCTCACCTACCACTCCATTTGCTTTCCCCTCACGGCTTCAGTCTTGCCAACCTGTCCCTTGACTTGCCTACAATTGCCTACACTTGCTTTGCATTGCCTTACCTGCATGGAAGGCAAGGCAAAGAGGGGTAGACAAGGCAAAGCAATGCCAGGAAGTTATTGGAAGGGCTAGGCAAGGCAGACATAGGCAAGCAAGCAAAGCTAGGGTAGGGAAGGCTAGGAAAACTAGGCATGGTACTGGAGGCAAGGCAAAGCCAAGTGACTTGGAGTGCCTTTCCTTGCTTGGGAAGTAAAAGATATGGTGGCAATGTTGGTAGGGCTGATGATAAGGTATCGTGGGAAGGTATAGTACAGCAAGACATTTCTGTCCTGGTCCTTTCTGTGTAGGAGCCATTGTTGGACAGAGTCAGTACCGGACGTGGTATGCAACTTTTGCTCGGTAAGTTCCTGAAGGAGAACAGCAATGCTTTCTCATGGGAAGGAAAGAACTTAGCCCCAGTGTTGGAGGTGCAGATAAGAAGCTGTGTCGTGCAGCTTAAGGGCGGCAGCAACTTTCTATGCTGGCATATTTGGTGTGGAAGCACTGACTCAATTTGTACAATCATGGAGTCGGTATCCATCTTTGGAAGGCAGTCTCCTTCCTGCAAGAATCCATTTGGCATGTGTTTTCCACTTTCTCAAGGCAGCCTTCTTGAAATTCTGCCAGCACACTTCTTTTGGACAAGGTAAAGAGCTGCGCTGGGTCTTGGTGTGCAGCCTAGCTAGTGCCCCGCACGGGTAATGCCCAATAACAGTGGTCTGACACCTTTGTAGAGGATCAGGCCCTGGATGCTTTGGATTTTGGAGGAGGGGATGCCATTTCTTTTGAGATGGGCTTCTAGTTCCTCCTCCCTTTGGCAAAGTTTGGGTGGCCACTTTGGGTGGTCTCAGTGAATTGAAAGGCTTTTCCCAATAGGCAGTTCTCTGGGTTCGAGTTGTTGAACTGTCAGTGGCAATGCAGAGGCCAGGCCAGGCCTCTGCAGGACAGGTTTTTGTCCCTTGTAGCTTTAGGGACTGTGTGAGCAGTCCCTGGTGCCATCCCATTTGGATCCTGACTCTGAGAGATTGAAGGCTTACCGTGGTACCTAGAGCTGAGAAGGAAAGTGGCGATAGCAGGGTGCACGTTTATAGTTTGATGGGTGCAATTGAAATTGTAGGCAGCAAAGAGCTTTCTCCACCAACAGTTTTGCGAGCTCGGCCAACATTTTCAAGTTTGTTACCAGGCTCTGTGAGAGAGAAAAAGTTTGTTAGGGCAGAAGATCTGGTGTCGGCCTTTGAGTGTGGGGCAAAGAAGAGTATCCACTTGGAAGGGGAAGATCAGTGACATCTTTTTGTCCTGACACAGTTGATTGGAGAGCAGGGACGTTTCTGACTTGGCTGGGTCCTGGGGGTAGTTGTGAGCTGGGCTCGGTGCGTGTCCTGGTTTTGTGAGTTGACAATGCTGTGGTGTGGTTATTTAGAAGAGCGCTGACAGTGCCCAGGAAAAAGACAAGCACTTTTCTAGCCCAGCCCCGTTCGTGTGGGAGCAGTGGAGGGACAAGAGCTCCGCTGTGGATCCTGGCTCTCGGGTACTGACAGAATGGGATCCTGCATGTAGCCCAGAAGGAAGAAGAATTGTCGTGAACGGCGGGAGAAATGCGACACACCATATGCGTGAATGGCAAATCCCGAAGTTTATTGAAAACTCACACATATTTATATTGGTGTTAATGAAGCTTAGACATATTGCAAAAGCTGAGTTCATTATTGGTTAAAGCACACTTGGATCAACCACACCTACTTCTATCTTCTAATAATTATTTTGCTTCTATGTTTGCATTCTTCCAGCTTCTCTACCTAAGATATCTACATTTTCTGGCAAGCGATTTTCTCCCCCGTCTTCCCGTTTCAGAGAAGGTCACTGTGACCTTTGTCAGTGATTGGACACTGGTTGCTTAGTTCCCAGCTTGTATCCCCTATCCTTATCCATCGGTATCACATCGAAATGTCCTTTCTCAGCTAACCAATTATCCAAAAAGCTCTCTACAAAGAATCATTTCATTGTTGGCTGCACAGTTTAGAAGCTTCAAAATAAAAGGCAATTGCAGCATGGCCTCTTCATTTTAGAAAGTTTTCTGGGCCATCAGCTGCTCAACATGTAACTTGCACCCACTGAACTGCATTCAGCTTCCTGGAGATATGCACTTTCCCTCAAGATCTAGGTACCATCTTGCACTCGAACGCTTGAAGATCCCAAACCGCTTCAAAATGTCCAGCGGCTGCTCTCAAAGAAAAAGTCCTACAACAAAAAGGCAGTGCTGGCCATAACGGTCCCTTTGCAGTCTGTCAACCAAACGAAACATACTAGCGATTCTCACGTACTTTCTCAATGATATATATACGTGCATCAGCACATTCTCTCAAAGTGACAGAGACTATCGCTACAGCCAAGCGTTTTCAGCTGCACTTCTGACTGACAGATGTGCCAGGACAGAAGGCATTTGCCAACCTACCCTCTTTCCTGGGCAACCTGACATTGGCAGCGCAAATATTTTCACATTCTTTCATTGTGGCCATGTCCAAAGCAGCTAAAGATCGCACAGGTGGAAGTGTCAAAACAGAAGATGTTCTCAAAGTAACTCCTTTTTTTCTAAAGAGCTTTTAAACTGCGCACAATGCTTTGTATCTTCTTTCCCACATAGACCTGCCCTCACTTTTTCACACTCACATCTTTGTTGCAAACATCCAGCAGCTGTTTGCGTAGAAAAAGGCTCTAGAAATAAAAGCGAGACTTGGGCTGCACCTTCTGCCTGCCCTGTGTAAGCCACATCAAGCTCACCAGTGCGCTCTGTCCTTCCCTTTTCCGCTGCAACTACCATTGTGTTCTCTGGATCTCGGAACCTAAAGGTAGGCACATTTGTTTCCACAGAAGGGCCATAGGTAGCGGCACAAATAGCTCTCACTGAACTTTAATCCTTACCACTGCCACCATGAGTTTGGTTGGTAGGCCAGTAGGAGTCATGCTCCTTTTACAGCTGGTATGCGGCAGCCACCAGCCCAGTGCTCTTCGACTCTTGTAACCAGTCCTGCTTTTACTCTCCCGGAGGGGATTAGGCATCTGTTTCTCACACAGATCATTGTGGCAGCAGCCAACGGCTCTAGTGCACTGCTTCTGCCAAAAGACACTGGGGCCAGGCACTTACCTTCTCAGCACTACGTAGCCCCGTATTCTGCGTCTCTTGTCCTCCAGATCATACCGCAAAGCATTTCACAGAGAAAAAATGTGCCAGGACAACAAGCTTGGCTGAAGTGTACCCCTGAAACTGGTGGAAGTTTGTATTTGCACCACATTCAAGGGGCAGTCCTCTTTCCTATACAACCTGCAAACGGCTGTCTGTTCGCAGTGCCCTCTGCCCGCTCCTTCTTACCTTGAAGTACCATGCCAAAGAGGGCTCTGTGCTGAGGTCTCAGAAGAAGAGGGAAGCATATGTGTTTGTAAAGTGGACTGTCTGTTAGTCACTTCCCTCTTCAAAGCAGCGTGTTCCATGCCAAGCAGACAACAAAGCAACAAAAGATGAGTGTGACTCTGCATTCAAATCCTGCAATGTTCCCAGAAGTGAATTTCTCTCTTCTATAGGACTGACTTGTATGAAGTGGCGTGGTTGTTTCCTTCCATTAGAAGGGAAACTCATCTAGCCAGGCTTCATCACCCCCTGCATCTTTTGGGGTAGTTCTTGGAAGAAAATAGAGAGCAACTTTTCCACTCCACATGATTCATGTTTCATTCTCTTCCTTCTGTACTTCAGGGAACAAGCTATCAATTCCCTACTCTTTCTATGAAAAGGCATGAAGCTATTAATTAAATTCCCATAGATATAATAAGGAATCAAAGTCTTTTATGCCTGAAGGGCAGGCCCTTATGGTATGAAAAGTATGGATTGTCAAGGGTGGAAGAAGATCTGTATGAAAAGGGAGAAAGCCCAGAAGCATGAAGGGATTTTCAGGTATGAAAGGGAAAACGACATTAAATTGTCAAGGGAAAGAAATTGAAAGAGGCAGGAGGGAGAAGGGAGGCGGAGGAGCCAAATGCTGCCTTTGAGGCAGCTGACACAAGGACCGTCAGCCTCATGAGCAAACAAGAAAACCAAATGAAACTTCACAGCAATCTCATCCACAACTTAGTGGACAAATGTGCAAACCCATTTCTTCATTTATTATGTGTCTAATATATAGAGAGATGTTCTTCATTCTGACAGAATTTTCAGGGAGCAAGCTAGTGTAAGGCACCTGGAACCAATGGTGTATTGGAAATGGCCAACATGCAGAACACGCTCCATCCTGAACGCTACCACAGCAGAATCACAGGATCATAGAATGGCCGGGGTAGACAAAGACCTTAAAGGCCATCTAGTTCTCTGACATGGGCGGGGACACCTTTTACTTGCTCACGTTGCTCAGAGCCCCATCCAGCCTGGCCTTGAACACCAGGTTGGGGTGTCCATAACTTCTCCAGGCTCTCTGTGCCAGTGCTTCACCACCCTCACAGGGAAGAATTTCTTCCGAGTATCTAATTTCAACCTGCCCTCTTTCATTTTGAAGCCATTGCCCATTGTCCTGTCTCCAGAGTTGCTAATGAAGAGTCCCTCTCCTGCTTCCCTTCAGATATTGGAAGGTGTTGTGAGGTCTCCATGCAACCTTCTCTTCACCAGGCTAAACAGCCCTCATTCTCTCAGCCTGTGTGTCATGGCTTGACACTGGGACAATGCCAGTGCCCCCATGAGTATACTCTCTCCCTGGTTTCTGCTGTGAGATGTGACCAGGAATAAGCAAAGCAGGCTCCCACTTAGGAAAAAAAAATAATTATTAACTAAACTACAAGGGAAAGGAAAAAAAAAAAAAGAAACACACAAGGAAAATGAAAACTTCACAAATACATCTCCTCCTCCTCCTCCCCAAATTCCCAATACAATACATCCCCCAAATCATCGACTCTCGGTCCAGCACCACCCTTCAGAATACTCAATCCTCAGTTCATCAAGAGGAGAAGGAGTCCTTCTTGTGCCAATGGTGACCTCTTCCTTTCATGTCCACTGCTCTCACCACTGAACACAGACCAGAGCTGCTTCTAGGGTCGACTTTTAAGGATGCTTCGTCCCACTGCAAAAAGGCACAGTCTCAACTTTGGGACATCTGTCCCCCCCATATTTTTCACCCCCTGGGGCCGAGGGGTACCCACACCGAACCCTCTTGGTCCTGAGGCATTGCCTCCCCCTAGAATGCAGTCCCTGTATCACAAGGAAACATGGCTCTGTCCATGGCTACACACAAAGAGTCCAGCATAAGCTACTCCATCATCTCTTCCACCTGCGTTCTTCTCTATTTCTCTCGTGGCCCATTTCCTCGTATCTCCTCTATATCTCTCTTCTCATTCAACTCCAGGAGGATTAGCATTTTTCCATCATCCAAGAAAAGGGTTAAAAATCTGAGGCTCTGTCTGTCCAGAACTCCCATGGCTGCCCTGCCAGGCACCTTCTTGCACTCCCCTCTTCTCCTTCTCAGCCGGCCAAGAACAGGCACCAGCTCTCTCTCTATCTCTCCTGGGGCGGGGTGGGGATGGCTGCCCGATGCCTCTCAGTGTTCCTCCACCCTTCCATCCTGCAGGGGCCTTCACCTCCCTTCTGGCCAGGCCCCAGCCTACCTCACCGGGCTGGGTGGCTTCCCCTGCCCCGCCCAGCCCGCAGCCAGGCAGGGGAGATCTGAACCTTTCCCTGACCGGAACCCAAGAGAGCCTCCCAGGGGAGAGCCCTGCTTTTAACCCTGTTTTCTCAGAGGCACATCCAATGTCCCAATGGCCACATTAGGTGCCAATATTAAAATCTGAACATTTATTGGCCTAACCACAGCATCCCAGAAAACACATTTCCTGTCAAACCACCACACTGTGGGATATGCTCTTGTCCTGAATACTGAACTGCAGTATTGTCTGATGATTTTTTGAATCCTTTGAAGGCATTTTGAATTCTTTTTCAGCCTTAAATTAGACTAAATAGCTTTGATTTGTGGGTATTGAGCAACAGAAATCACTGCCCTGGCTTGCCTTTTTTACAGCTCCTTTCCGTGGGAGACTCGCTGCAAACGTCACAGCTGGTGAGACAGTGGGCACACCATCATTCTGAAAGAGCTTTGCACAGTAAACATAGAGGAGGATTAAATATTGAAATGCAGATGACAGGAGCTGCCCAATGGACTCTGCTGGTGGAAATCAAATACTAGTCTAGTCTGAATGCAAATAATTCCTCCCAATGAGGCCAGACAGGCTTGTTTGCCTTCGAATCTGAGCATGTGGACAGGAGTGGATGGTCTACAGGTTGAAAACAGTGTAGATACTTCTCCTTTTTTTCAATAGTGGCTCAGAAACTGAAAAGGCAGCTACAAAATGGTAAATACATCCCTACAGATTCAAAAATGGTTGTTCTTAAGTTGCATCTCCACCATAACAACAAATTGTTAGAACTAAAATACAGATGGGAATTTTATAGCTTCTCAGAAATGAAGCAGGAATTGGCCAATGGGCCTTAGCAGTAGCTACAAGTTTTTCAGCATGAGGCATCTCAAAAGTATTTTAACCGTACAGAACTTTTCTGTACTTTTGGCCTTTTATCTCAAGGATGCATCAAAAAAAAAAAAAGGAAAAAAACCCCAAGAAAAATAAAAAAGGACAAACCCTACCAAATATATATATATATATATATATTACATGACTAAGATAATAAGCACAATCAGTAACATATATAGAAACAGAACCCAATGTTTTTAACTTTCAACCTTGTCTTCTCAACACACTCTCGAAAATAGAATTGTTTCCCTATCTGCCTTGAAACATTTTGGAGCAAAAAACACTCTAAGGTCCTGATAGGTGTTTTGGTCAAAAATCCCTTCTTCTGGTTTTCTGTCCAGAAGCAGAGTAATGGAGGGGAAAGCTGGTAGCTGGCCAAAGGAGGTAGGAAGAGTAATCATCATCCACAACACTGGGGCTAAAGAAATTTCCACAGAAAATTACCTGCCTTATTACTTGCTCATGTGGTGGGTTGAAAGCTCAGAATCTGTTTCCATGTTTCCCATCCCTCGAATGTTCTATTTCACAGAATTCGAGCCTCTCAAACATCAGTCCTGCCAGAACAGCCTGCCATGTGCTGTCATAGGGGATCTGCTGATGCCCACTGACTCTTACCAGTCTAGTGCTCGTCACTGTTGCAGATCAAGAACTACTGAATAGTTCTGATTAATGCTCTTAGAGTGGTTGAAAACAAGGAAAGAATGACTAGACATTTGTATGATCAAATCCCCTGATGGAATAAAAACATGCCAGGACAACAAGCTTAATAAATGTATTCATTGTCATAAGAAGGGAGAGGAAGGGTCCAAAAGATTACTTGCATACTTACTGTTCTAAATCCCTTGTTATCTGGTAAATTGCAAAGGATGCCCGGCTTTCACCAAAATGCAAATCAGATTAAAATGTGAAGCCTTACACTTTACTGGATATAAAACTTCATCATCCATTTTTAAATCTTAGAGATTGCGATGTTGTCCTGGTTTAGGGCAAATTTGGAGGAGAATTTCCAAATTAGGGCCCCTCCCCGCAACTGGTTCGGGAAGGATTCCTCAGAGAGAAGTGGAATGAACCTGTTTATTTAATAGGCACAGCACCCCCCAGCACGCAAAAGGAACAATTCCGGATGACACCGCTCTGAAAAAGATGACAAATTCAGAAAGTCTCTCTTGGGGGGGTGCTCACTCTCTTCTCAGTCCCTCCAGCGCTGCGCCAGCTGCTGCAGGCCACAAGGTGCAAACTCTCGGTGTTTCCCAGGTCCCAGTCCGGAGCAGGTTCAAAATGGTCAGTAAAAGGAAAGAAGAAATGGTCCAGGAAGAAATTTGGACAGTTTAGCTAAACTAGCTAATGAGCAAAAGCAAGCAGAAGCGAAGCAAGCAAGAGTGAGAGAGAGCAAAGCGAAAAGCAAAAGCAGGAAAAGCAAAAGCTGCAGTCTCTGTGTCCCGCCAGGCTGATAAGAAAACCAAAACAAAACATTCCCTCTTCAGAGCCAGTCTTAAAGGTACAGAACATAATATCCAACATTCACAGAACACATGAATGGGGATACATGCATCATAACGTCACCCTAGGACAGATGTATTTCCTATTAATACCTTAATATTAATAAAGTTTAGAGCTGGAATTCAGAGGGAAAAGAAAGCTATTTTGAATTCATTCTATTCAATCATCTTGTCTGGACTGTCTCTTCCTGCTTTTCACTTCTGAAACTCTGTATGAAAGGCATAGAGTTCTGGATTAATTCTTTTCAACAGTTTCCCCTGTTATTCTTCTTTAAAGGCAAACCTGAAAAATCCACACTTTCTTTCCCAACCACTTCTAAAATTCCATTGAGAAGCAAAAAAAAACCCTATCAAACAACTAAATCTCTGCTCCAATTTGTAGGAAAAAACCCCATGCCATTAACTGCTTTCCTAACACTTTCTTTCTCTTGTATTAATATGGCAACCTTTTCTTGCTTTTATAGATTAGAACCAAATTCTTAAAGCTATAAGGAAACACAGGTTTACTGTAGCTGATGCTGAGATACAGTAGTCCAGCAAGGAGTTCAGACCTCAAAAGAAGAGTCTGTACAACAAGATTCAGCACAACGTTGAGACATATTAGCTATTGTTCAAGAAAAGCCGCCAAAATGAAACTGCTTAGACTTCTATACTATCATGGGTGCCTGCTTCCAGAACCTGACCTAAGTTGCTGGAAACTAGCTGCAATATGACTGCAAACAATGCTGTGAATGTAGGACATTGTTATTCTTCTCTTCCATTGAAAACCACAAGTGGAGTTGCGTCATTTTCTTAAAAATTCTCTATTTCCTTCCAAACTGGTAAAATAATGATAAATAAAGTGTTCTGTTCATACAGTTTAAATCTAATAATGTTCAAAATGAAAAAGAAAAAAAAATTCATTCAGATATGGTCTGCAATAATAGAGCCGAGAGAAGATGAACCAGTCTGGCCTACAAAATAAAGTGAAGCAGAATTTGGGAATTTGGAACACCTTACGATGTAATATTTAAAGAAAAAAAAGAAATACAATGTAACCTACCCAAACTCAATCAGTGATGCACCGACAGAGAAAAAAGAACTCATTACTACTAATATTTCTTTCATTCTCAGACAAGAAGTTAAATTATCCCCTTGAATGCACGGAAGATTGTTGCGAAAGACAGCAGCCTTCTTCTTTACAACATATTCTTCAGAACTCCAGGAGACAAATCATTAGAGCTATGAGGCTCTTTCTCTCTGTAAAACTTCCAGAGCATAGCCACTATTATATTCCTTTAGAGATCCTCACCGCCCTGGGCGACTGGTGGATAGTCTACAGCTCCAGTACATCAGCCAGACGCTCTGCCTTATTTAGCATGGCTACTGCAGCAAGGACATCATCTCTACTGGCTTTCTATCCAAAATACATGCAAGGCACAACAAAGAATATACCCAAAACACTGAGCACAGCCTATGGCCTTCAAAACAAAAATCTCACGATGGCAATACTGGATCTTCTGATCCAAACCATCAGGAAACATTTCTTTAGAGGCGAAAAAAGCTCCTGTTGATTGTACAAAAAATAGTGATGTAAACCAGAGTTGCATGACCCAGTATTTCTATTGAACTGGAACTATTTTGATCAATATTATGCATCCATTTCTTTTCAGGGCATTTGGTAAAAAATGTAAAGTATAGTTTAAAAGGAATTATTGGATGCGTACTAAGTACTAGGGATTAGTTAAGGTGTTGGTTTGGCATGGCTTGGTTTTTGGTGGGGAGGGAAGAAGCCAGCCACAGAAGTGAATCTTTTGTGAAAAGCTCCTAGAAGCTTCCTCCATGCCTGGCAAAGTGAATCCCTGCTTGGCACTAAGAACAGACATGCTGCTAAGCCAATTAGACAAGCAGTAATATATTTAAGAAGGAAATCAAAACTGCGGCCAGTTAACTTTTAAGTTTGCTAATTTTCTGGTTGGCACCTCTTCTGGTTTGAAAGCAAAACCAGCAAGAGATGCTGTCGCTGTTGCAGTGTGTGTTTTTGATTGTAATGCAGTTTGAGTAGTCAGTTTGATAATACTTCCTGCTTTGTGCTGTTGGAGCATATTTTATTATTAAGGGATTGTTCCTTTCCCCCCGTGTTGTTAGTTTTTGCCCTAGTTGTCCATCTCCCCAAAGACCTGCCCTTTTCTTCCCTTTTCCTCCTCCCACTGAATGTCAATCCCTCCCCAAGCCTGGCCCTTTCTCTAGAAACTTCCCTATCAATTTTATAGTCTTCAAAACCCCATTGGTTTGTTTAAGTTATTCTCCTCCCCTGTAGTCCCCTATTGGTTTAAACATTGTATTCCCCGCCTTGTGGTCCACCCCCAGTTGCTCCCAGTGTGTTCAAGATTGTATCCTCCTCTGGGACCTCTCCCCATTTCTGAGTTGATGTATGCATTTGAGTCAGTGTCTTTCTGTCCCTGACCCTCCAGGGAAGAAACTCCTTTGGAAAACATACAGAAGACCTCTCCCTGTTCCTTGTCCCTGCCCTCGGCGCAGTCCTATCCCCAATGCAGTCCACCTGTGCCATAGAGCAGCTGTGCCCTACAGCTGCACCCTGGATTCGACAGCTTTCTAGGGGCAGCCCACTCTGGCTGTTGGTGTCAGGAGCTAGTCGGTCTGAAGAAATCCAGCATGGCAGCAAGACTCCAAGTCAGAAATACAATTTATTAGGAAAAGGGGAAAAACCAAATACATGCAATAATACAAAAGAAAAACCACGGACAGAATACAACCTGTCACCCTGCTAGTTAGGGTGGTGGCAGCAGTCCGGATGAAATGGCCTTGTTGAAGTGGTGATCCTGTAGAAACCATCTGGTAGCTCTTGTCCTCTGAAGACCCAGTGGGTGAGGGTGGCCGTTCCTCTAGGAAGCCAGTGGAAAGACTGCTTGTGGTGTCCCAAAACTCAGATTATATCCAGCTGGGGATGCTTAGCTCCTGCCCCCTGGGCAGAGCATCTTGCAATGGGCTCAAATTGTTCTGAGTCATGCGGTGGTTCCTTGATTAGCCTTTAAACAGAAATGGCTCCTGGAGGGAGTCATCTCTGAATCATGTGGCAAGACATGGATGGCCCCGTTAAGAGATAAGGAGATAAGGAAAAAACGATGCCCCTCCCGGTTTCAGCAGCTCTTGAGGTTGGGAGCAGAATACATTTTTATATTGTAGCCTAGGACAATACAGGATGAATGCTTTTGCATTTGCAGGAAGTTTGTGTGGATTTGAGAAGCATCCTTATAGCAGAGGCACAAAAGTATTCTCATCCCCTTTTAAATCATCTTCAAACCAAGCAATTCTCACAATAAGGTAGCGCATGAAAGACTTGCAAGTGAGTTGAAGAAACACGGCAAAGATAAGTAGTGTTCAACTGCAGAGAATCGTTTAGGAGAATAGCTGACTAGTGACAGCTCTGAGCAGAAGAGTCTGTGGCTTATCCTGTGGGAACAATAGTAAGACATTTCAATTGAAAAACCCCATTCATTCCCAAGGAGCAAACATCAGTAAAAATAAAAGGTCAAGTAAAGACACCCTAGTGCTCTTCTTATCAGAAGCATGTTCCTCCATATGAGAGTATTTAGGAAAGGACAGTCCATTCATAAAGAAAGGTGTGCCAGTTAGAAAACCTGTAGGACAATACAAGACAAACTCACACAATATACATCCTCAAATGCAAAATGAAGAAATAATCATTTCAAGCTTCCGTGGAATTAATTGCATTTTATTTGTTCTTTTCATTTCAGCTGCTCTCAAGTTATTTTTTAAGACTGAATTTTATGAATTCAGCAAAGCTCTCTTTCTGAATGTCTGCATACCCCTATAAAACACTGAGGTGACAAAGAGAACGGCAGTGGAAGGAAACCTGGTCCACCTCCCCCTCCTTGAAGCTTTAGGCCAGCGAGTGATTAGAATTTAGTCACTTCATTTGCTTTACCAAGAGAGAATGTTTTCCAGCCTTTATCTTTCCTTTTGGAGCTGATTCACTTTGTAGTCATAAATTCTTGACTCAGTTGGTGAGAAACAATGGCATTACAGCCGTGGATGTTAAAGTGCACTGATGGGAAATGAAGTTTTCATCTTCAGGTCCTTGCTTCAGTAAATCTTCCAAATTCATCAGAAAGAAAGTTCCCAGACCAGTAATCCCCACTCAAATGACCTAATTCAAATAGTTTGTAGGCATAAGAGGCATCAAGCAGGTGCTGTCATCTGTTAGGGGAATACCCAGCCAGTACATGATTGTCTAGTTAGGCGGCAACAATTTTGGAAAGAATTTAGTTTTTTTGTATTGCAAGTGAATGGTCAATACATTTTCTTAGTGGATACGGGTACAAGAATGTCTTCTGCATCCTTTCAGAGGGGAAGCTTCCCTAGATCTAAAGCTGCTCAGCTCCACGATAGGATGCTTTGTCTGAAAAGGGAACTCAAGTCTTTGTCCTTTTGGATTGCTTCCATAGTTTTTCACTCACTCTTCAGGTAGCTGTTAATATGTTCTGTTATCCCTTGCAAACTTTTATGGGCATAGTCACTGAATTGGTACGTATTCCATGAAGTCCACAGGCCCTGTTGAGATGCAGCCACAGGTCTCAAGGGTGTTAGCAGATGTTATTCTGAGGCCACTCCTAATGATTTTTGATGGATCATAGTGACTGAGGAAAGTGCCCAAAGACTGGATGAAAGCAAATGTCACCCATCTTGGAAAAAGGCAGCTAGGAGGACTTGGAAAAGTAGAAGCCAGCCAGCCAGCGTCATTTTTATCCCCAGGAAGTTGATGGAGCAGCTATTGCTGGAAAGCATTGCCAGGCACATGAAGGAGGACAAAATAACATAGTCAGCATGGATTTACCAGGGGAACTTCATGCTGAACAACTTTTTAAACTCCTCTGATGAATCAACTTGCCCGGTAGATGAAGGGAATATTGTCTGCCTGGGCTTCAGGAAGGTTTTTGACATTTATCTACGTGGCAGCACACATACATCCCAGAAGTGTGCAAAGAGGAGGGAACCAGTGTCTTTTCAAGGATGCTCAGTGAAAAGACAAGAGGCAGTAGGCACACACTGAAATACAGGAGATTGCCTCTGCACATGGCCAAATGATTTTTTACTGTGAGGGCGACTGAACCACGGCACAGACTGCCCAGAAAGATGGTGGAGCCTGGATCTTTGAAGACATTCAAAGTACACCCAGATATAATCCTGGGCAAGAGGCTCTAGGTATCCTGGTTTAAGCAGGGGGGTTGGACCTGGTGAGCCCCACTGACGCCTTCCACTCTCGTTCATTCTGTGCTAGTGAATTCTCTTAGAGATGCATTTCAAGCACTGGCATGACAAAGGTCTGTGCAGAGAGAGATCCAAATGGACATGGGATCTAAGTTCCTTAAGTAGTGCTCAAGAAGAATGCAAAACTCTGGGATAAGTGTCTCTTCCATAACTGAATCCCTTTCACGGGAAAATTCCCCAGCTATAGAAAGATCTTCTGATAGGCATGCTTAAGACTGACACTGGCTGAGCAAATTTCTCCCTATGTGTGTTTAAGACCAATTAGGATCTTCACCAAGAGTGTTGTCAACATAGTCACAGAATGTATATTGTTAAGAAGGGACAACTTACATCAGAATGGCAAATATTGGTCCACAAAATGTATTAATGTATGGGAACTATCTACTTGGGTTGAAAATAAAAAGAAAGAGTTAGTCTTTATTTATCAATTCCATCGCAATATTGATGAGGTAAGAAAAAGACCTTAGTCCTTAACCTTCTTAACTCAAGCAAAGATTTTTAAAAATTCCTTGTAAAAAATGTATCCTAATTATCAGACTATGAAACAATTTTAGTTGGGAAAAAAGTTCCAGAATTGTGTAGATAGTGGTAAAGAAGCCAAGAAAATAGGTAAGAAACAAAAAGAGAGCAAAAGAGTCAGCTTCAGTCTGCAAGCTCGTTCTAGAAGTAATCTGCTAGAAAAAGGAACCCCCAGTTGAATTTCCAATGGATTCATGCACTTGATTCAGTAACTAGTCAATGTAAAAACCAATCCTTTTGTACAACTTCTCCCAGCAACAAAAACCCCAACAGCTTGACACCACCATCATGCCTGTCCCAGATGTATTTTAAAAGAAATTATCCTTTCTTGAAACTCTATTTGCATAAAAGTTGCAAGACATTGGAGGGATTCTCCACATTCTCATTTCTCCATGTGGCTTGAAAGTCTATTTGATAAAATATGCAACAAAGCATATGATTTATAAGGTAGGGTAAAATGGATGATTTGGGAATTGATCTCTTGTTGATATTAAACTTCATATCCACTCTCTGTGAAGTTTCTAAAAGAAATGATGGAGCTGAGACATGAATCTGCCACAACAAGTGTTAAGCAAACATACACACTCCCCTTCACATGCCCCCCTTCCACACACACCTAGGCCCACACAGAGGTCAGCATAGCAGATGATGAACACCTTCTTTGGCACTTCATGAAATCCTAACATGAGGAAGTGTTGAAATACAGAGATTTTGTCCCGTGTAGAAACCCATCCCATGTATTTTATGCTGTAATTCTTCTCTCTTTTAAAATTTGCTATCTTCTGCATAGTTTTCATTAACCTGTTACAGTAGTGAAAATCACAGATCAAGGTAATTTTGTAACACTTTGATTTTACCCCAAGAGCTGAGGGAAAACTTGCTCCTATACTTCAATCTGAGTTTCTTCTAGATTCCAACTTTGTTTCTCTACCATCAAGAGTCTCCTGTGTTGCTGCTCAAAGCCCCATCCAACCTGACCTTGAATACTTTCAGGGATGGGACACCCACTACTTCTCTGGGCAACCTGTTCCAGTGTTCCAGCACCCCCACAGTAAAAAAAGTCTTCCTTTCATCTAATATGTGTCAGAAGTATTAAATCTAGGCATATAAACTTTGAGGAAAGGTTTGAAATTCTTTTGATTTGAATCACATTTTATATGAGTACTGACTTACAGATGACTAAAATATGTGGATGGGCATTTGAGCTGACACTTTTTGAAAAGGTGCATGGAATTTAAAATTAAAACCAGTACCATTAAAAGCTTTGTGCCGTTTTCTTTTTCCTCTGGTATTCAAAATTGCATATATCAAATATCTGTGCTTCATACAAAGCTCTTAGACACTCTCAGAAAAAAGCTTTTCTTTCAGACTAAGTTGCAGTTTACGTAGAACACTAGTACTAGTGAAGGTTTTTCTGGGCATAGGGGGAACACCTTCTCATTGGATTTGTGTGCAGAATGCATTTTATGCAAACTGGAAAATTGATCCCAGCTGTGTTCTAGTCATCATTCTCACTGCATCAGGCCTGAAGATTCTGTGAAAAGTAGCCTGTGGACCTTGAACATAGCTCATGTGAAACAGATGAGAGGCGATGGAGAAGTTGAGGGAGAGAATAAAGAGCATATGGCCCAGTACAGACTAACAATTGTTTGGCACCCTTTAAAGGCTGTGTTTGACAAGCAGGGCTGAAGCAGGTCTGCAAAATATCCGGGAGATCAAAATCCATTGAAGCAAATTGCCCTGGCCAGTCACCTTGCTGCCGATAATTCACTCTCCATAGCAGCTGATCAGGCCTAAGAATGCTGCTGCAGAAGTATTGTGAAAAAGGTAGGCATATTTTCACAGATGCAGGGGAAAATCCCCTTGGATGATGGTTCCAAGGGATTACTTGATGGAGCAAGTTATGTACCCTTATCTACCGTGCAATATCTAAGTTGGTGAGTTCACCATCTGTCAGCATCACTTTCGAAAATAAATGTTTGATCCACAAAACAATATTTCATATGTCCTGTCTACCTGCTTCATTTCAACCAATGAATAGGCTACGTTCCATCAGCAAAGGGTTTATGATCCTATGTTTCTTTAAACTGTGATAATTCTTTATTCTTTTCTAGATCAGACACTGTCTATTCATAAGATTCAGATGTCCATGGCAGGGGTGTAATTAAATTCACATGTTAAAAAATAACCTTGTTCTTGTTATCTTTTTATTAAATTACTGCCATGTAACATCAGTCTGAGAGCTGAAGAAAACCCCTTCATTTGCTGTTTGCCAAGTATCATCTATGTGATACAAATTCTACTTGAGAAATCACACCCGTACATTGCCATGTAGCACTACTAGTAATGCTTTCACAACCTTTTCTTCATCATTAGGTCTTTTGGTGAAGTGAATGATTAGAACATAAGCAAGGGCATTTGTTCAAGATGCTCCAGAAAGAGCTGTGGTCTGTTCTCTTCTTTGCTGCCTATGTTAGCACTCAGCTGCAAAAAAGGAAAGATTACTAGGAAAAGTGTTACTTTCAGTCTAAACTTGTAAATGATGTTTGGAATACCCTGTTAAATGACAAGGTGCTCTTTTAAAATATGGCATCTTAAGGGAAAATGTCAGCTTTAAAAAGGTTTTGAGACAGTTGCTTCTGGAAAAAAAAAAAAAAAAAGAAAAGAATTGGAGGCATCTAAGGTCTTTAGGCATACTATTTTGAAGATTGATTCAAACCACAGTTTCTTCATATAGGAAGAACAGAGGACCATAGATGCAACCCATTTGAAAATGGATTTCTATATGTTTCTGGTTGGGATTACCAGGCATCATTTCTTGTGAAGTCGAGGGACTGCAGTTAGCACTCCAATAATTTCCTTCCCTGAAATTCATCTGCATTTGGTCCTTTTTCCAGAGTCCTCATTTATTAGTGAAGGTATACTCTATCTATGCATTAGAATATTCCATTAGAGTGTGTGACTCATACTTGCTAGTTAAAATTAGCTGGAGCGGAATGGATAGTTACAGTTGCGTGTATACAATAGTCTTATTTTGGCAAGTTTTCTTTAGACAATGTTGAAGCAGCACTAGCAACTAGGAAGTACAGCTTGCAGCAGGGAAGGACACTCTTCTGCTTTCTCAAGTTTCCTGTAGTTAAATAGACGCCAAAAGGCTTTTCCTAGTACTACTACTGTCTTGTAGGAATACTTGATCTAATCCTATCTTTGATCAAATTCCTAATGGGTTATTTTTCTACAAGGCAGAACATTTTAATAATGTATTTTGTAAGGTGGAGACATGAACTTGTGCACCAGTCACGTGGACTGTACTCCTTATTAAGTTTCACAACCTTCTTTAGAAAATATTGACTGTGTGTAACTTCAAAAGGAGAATTCTGGGCATCTTCATTCTATTGATGTAATTGTTTTTCTGCCATGCTGGTATTGTTTTCTATCATTTTTACCAACAGAAATATTTTTCCCTGACACCTATGGAAAAGACCTATGTTTACTCAACAGTGCAGCATCAGTACATTGTTTAGAATGATTTCAACATGGTCCCAAACATATCAGACAGCTAGACAGCAGAGGTTAGCAACAGGGAATGGGAATAACTTCTGAACCGTTTCAGTAGATTTCCCAGGAAGGGCTTGCTTTCTGCCACTGCAAATTTTCCCAGAGATTTTGTCTGGTGAAGAGTTGCATCAAAAGAGTATTTTTGCCCAAACCTTGGGGCAAGCTCTGTCTCGGATTTACTAGTGAATGCAAAGAGGGTGAAAGTGCTGCTTCAAAGCCCTCTGTGCGCTTTCTGTACCAAGAGGGGGGGTGACCCCAGAAATAAGTTTTGATCTCTCTTCAGAACACAAGGCATGTCATCACCTCATTCATCTTCTTCTGGGACTCATAGCGTCTTAAGACTAAGAAGCTCTCTTGCTTGCTGAAGTGCGTTCAGCAAAAAAACCTTGTCTCATCAGCAGATTTGAACACAACTACAGTCGAGTCAATTCCAATGCTGGCAGGGCAATACTCTACCCCACTAGTAACATGCCACTATTAGAAGACTGTGTAAAACTATTTTTGTACAAAGTAATCGGAGGGAAAAATAGAATTGGGAAGAACTGCACATTGTTCTGGAAAAAGCCTCCTGCCTCAGTCTTACAGACATCATTTGCTGGTATCATTTTTAATAGTTGGGGGTTTTTAAATTTTGTAGAAGAAAAAATATTACTGCACCTTTATGTTTCCTTAATAGAAGTACAGCCATTTCTTAATAGAATAGAAGTAAGCCATTTGGATATGTACAAATGGTCTTTTCAAATACATATGCTATAGCCCACTGTGAAAGTAATTAGCTATAAAGAGAAATCTAAAGGTTTAAAAAGATTTTGGAAGAAAGTAAGTCTAAGGTGATAGAAGAAGAAGAAAACAGCAGTTTTCTTCTGGTGAAAAAAAAACCAAAGGGAGGACCTTGTACAGTGGAGATGTATTATTTGACTTCCTGAAAAACTGAGTAGGTTTGCTATTGCCAATGGTTTTCATTAGGAAGGAAGAGATTCCTTTGGCAAAAAAAACCCTTCAAACTGACTTGACAAAAATGTTATGACACTTAACTTCACCAATCCTGAAGAAAAATTCCCATCACTTGATCTGGAAATCATGATGGTAATGGAGACAAGGATGTCTAAGCCATGCCATCAGGAACATCAAAAAGCATTAGAATGCAGGTAAGACTGAGCTCCTGAACTAGTGTGAAGAGAATGCAAGAAAGACATTTTCCTTTAAGAGTCTTCAGGATGGAGAGCAGATCAAATTTTTTCTTGTGCAGTATTTCTGAATAGAATGAATCTTCAAAATAACATTGTTTTCCAAAACCTGTCTACAGTATCTCTTACCATGATACACAGTTCCTATGAATAGAAAAAGCAAAGCACTTTTTTCCAAACTGTTGTGCACTCTTAAGCAATCTACAATAAAAATAGTATTTTTTCATGCTGGGAATGATGTGAATTACAAAAAAGCCTTGTAGCACACTTGGCACTGTAGTCTCTTGATTAGCATAGCTTTTTATTCATCAAACACGTTTCACATTGACTATTTTTCTCTTTTAAATAACGGCGTCTTTGTACTTATGCAGCATCCATGAAGAATTTCTTGTGTGTTATTTTGTACCTGATCCTAAATGGCAGGTTCTGCATTCTGCCATCTGTCTAGCTTTCCCATTTGATGCAGCTTCTGAGAGGTATTTTCAGAATCGAGGACTACTTGCAAGAATGATGCTAAATCCATGCATTTTACTCCTTGGTTAATGCAAAACTATTTTTCCTTTACAGTTCAATGAGAACAGGAAAATAATGATGGTGAGTTCAATCCTTAGAGTAATCCAAAGAGGACTATTATCATCATTAGAAACCAAGCAAGGTGTATTTATTGCACATGCATGATACTCACTGATGCAAATTACCCTGTAAATTCAAAAGGAATCTGTATCATAGGAGTGGATGGACTGTTTCGATTGATATTTTGCTTAAAGCAGAAAATTAATTCTTTTGACAGCCAACTCATGATTGCAAGCTCACTTTCAACTACAGCTTTCAAACAGAAGAAACATGTCTGTTTATAAAACGATACAGTACAGTACACAATAGCAAGTCAGGTCATAGACTTTGAAAAGAAAAAAACAGATCAAAGGACAGATTCATTCACATCTACAAGCCCTCAAGAGTGTACAGGTCAAATGTCCCCAGAAAACTAGGCTGGTGGCGCAAATTCTCTATGTTGGCACCAGCAGAAGCAGCTGCTATCTTGATAGGATGCAATCTTGCTTCCATCACCCTTCAGAGCAATCTTCTGTACCCCTGCCCAATACACCTTCTGCTCTATTCCTTGGACTTCACATTTGCATTTCTACAGAGTCCTGTCCTGCAAACTGACTCAAAGTTCAGGTAATAGATTTCCAAGATTTAGAAATGTTGTGTGAGGTTCATTTATTTCATATTTCATTCCATCTAAGCAAACTGTAACTTTCTGAAGTGAAATATTTTGAGTATGTCACGTGTATTTTAATGTTAGCTCTGCTTCACATTAAAACTTCTCACAGACCCCTGTGATGCCTTGCTGCAAAAATATAGAGCTGCCAAGAGTGGTTGTGGGAAGTTAGGATTGCCAGAAAACCATACAAACAATCTAACAATAGAGCCTTGGATTTCTGAATATAATTGCACCATGTAAAGTCAAAATATAATATTTAAATGATTTTAGATAATGATGAGTGTGGGCTAGAGAGAATCCAGATAGAATTTTATTTTTTTAAACAGTTCCGGGAAAAACATGGCCTTGACTTGGAAGTATAGCAGGAAATATTTTTATACAGCATGAGTTCTCATTACCTAATCATATGATTTGTAGACCTGAATTGGAAACCAGGAAATAAACGAAGAAAAATACTCAAGCTATAAAAGATGGGAGTTTAAAATTTTCTTTGTATTTCTGATTAAAGCTATTAGGTAGCTAAATGGTCACCCATTATTTTAAAAAGCATCTGGACATTAAAAATAGGTAAATTTCTGCGGGACTTGGATGTCAGCTATTCCTGAAAAGCTTTATTTCACTGCTTTCCAACCCTGAATCAATCCACTTAAACGCAGTTGTATTTCAGATGCTCAGTGGAACTGTCCATGTAATGCAGATAGTTGACAAATAATCTGCAGAAAAAGCTAGATCGATTTGAAGATCTTTTCCTGTAAATGGTATTCACGTTATTTGTACAAACACACAGATGGGATTTCTGCTGTCTTCTTCAGGCCACTTCCTCCAGAGAGCTCTCCATCAAATCTCTCTAGTTCTACTCTTCTGGTGATCCAAAGTCAGCACTGGGATGGTCCAACTGCATGAATTACTGTCTGCTAGAGGTGCACCCTGAGGGCTTCTGTGTGCAGCATCACGTGAGCCCTACTAAAGTCACCCTGTTGGTATAAACTGAGCTAGCTGGACCTTAAGGGACAAGATTGTGCACTGATATTGTAAGAGAAATTAGGTACTAAGAAGGAGGCTGGAAGATTTAAATATTTCTGCCTCCAGCTTAAGCAACACTAAATCTTGGTCTTTATCTGAAAAACTAGGTGAATTAACCCATTTGGCATTCCTATGCCAAAAATGTCAGTAATACAACAAGAACCGTCAAAAGAGTAACAGTTCCAATCATTACTTTGTAAAAGTAATTCATTGGAAGAAGTCGGGAAGAAGGATGAAACATGCCAATATCCTACCCTGAGAATCATTCTGTTGATTTGCACAGGTTTCTTATTATATACCCATCTAATGCATTGGACATGCATGCTTGTGATGACACAAATACTTGCAAAGCTTACCAGATAAACCATGTTCTCTTCAGACAGCACAACATTTCTTGATGGTTGTGTTTGCTAATTACATTTAGACTCAATGTTCTTAAAGGTCTTTTCCAACCAAAGTGATTCCATCATTCTCTAAATCGCAGACCCTGCTTGTCTTGGTTTAGGGCAAATTTGGCAGCAATCCTCAAGAAGGGGTGATTTATTAAAAATATTGATCTAGTACTGATATCCAACTGTGACGGACAAAGGCTCCCTAACAGTTCAAAATTAGAAAGTGTATGTTTATTGCAACGCTGGGCAGCGTGCGGGATAGCTCCCAAACACATACTGTGATTTAGAGGTGATAACAGAGTCTTTTTATCTATACAAGTATTGAATACCCAAAAGACAAATACATATTCATAATTTAGGTACATCCCATCATTCCTCACTTCGTATGGTAATTAGTTCAAAAGCTATTAAGCACGCGTAGTTTGTTGCTCAAAATGAATCGGTGGTCCCTTTCATGGGGAGGGGTTCCAAAATGAGGAAATAAATGAAGTCTTCCTGGTTCTGAACTTTCTACAGTTTCAATGCAAATATGACAAATGAACCCATTGGTAGAACTCCCATTCCCCATCTTCAATTGGTTTCAGAACAGAGGTGGCCACAAAGTGCAAGCTCTCAGTGCTCTCCAGGTCCCAGTCTGGAGCAGGTTTGAACAGTTCCAAGAAAAGGGAAAGAAAAAAAGACAGTCCAGGGAAAACTCTGCCTCAGCCAGCTAAACCAACTGAAAAGCAAACAACACTCTGTTCTGCTCCATCAGTGCCCAGACAACACAGTGCAGCACAGAATGTGGAGCAGTGTTGCTTTTAGAAGGTGAGTGCAGCCTGTGATAACAAACTCCGTACTTCTTCTTCTCCCCACCTTTGCTCTCAGAACCAGTCTTGAAGGCAGAGAATAGAATATCCAGCATACACAGAACAGATGGCTGGGGATACAAGCATCATAAAGTCACCCTAGGACACTGCTCTACTGAGATATGTCACCAGACTATGCTAAGACAAAGTTTTGGAACTGCTAATTAAAATTCTACTATCACAGTGAAGCTGAAGAGGAAACACAGCTCACTCCAGTTACCTTGTGGCATGCCAATACTTCCTTTCAATCACAATGGTTTTCGTCTTTAAGTCCGTGACATCACAGGCATAATTCAACATCTTTTGGGCAGGAAGGAAGATCTTCTTCTTCTCATTATACTGATGGGTAAGCTGAAATGCAAAGCAGTTAATTCAAAGTGAAACAGCGATAAAGTCAATAGTAAAACTCACCACAGTTTTGTTTACCAACCCAAGTCCTTACTATCCCAAAATACAAGAACAGCTGTAAAAGCCTTGTGGTTTCTTAATTTTTTCCTATACCTACATGGGAGGGTAAGGGATAAATGATCCCAAACAATGGTAATCCACAACAAAGCATTCTTGACATCATATTCAGCTTTTGCATAGTGAGCTCTTCACCTGATCAAGTTATTCCATTGCAATAGTTTGGGGAGTATCTTAGAGGGCTGGCTGTTGTTTGGTTTAAACCATCTTGATCATTCAGGAACCCAGTAGCAATGAGAAAGTTCAAAATAAGATAGTGCTACGCAGTGATTTTCCTATATGACAGACGTATTTCTACAAGACAGAAGGCTGACCTAATGCTTCCCTACAACATGGCTGAAGTGGCATCCTGTTCCCCATAGGTTTTTCCGTTTAATTTTAGCAGCTTTCTTACTAGATTAATGAGCTGAACTAACTCAAAAAGGAATCAGATAAGTGCCAGAGCTTTAAAACAAACAACAACAACAACAACAAAAAAGATGCAAAATGGTGATTTGTGGGTGCGTTTGAAAACAGAAATTTTTTTGTATTTTTCATAGAGACATGGCATTCTCTAGAATGATATTGCTCCAACGGTTTGAGTTTGGTTTTCTTTTTCCCCCTCAATTGTAAATGTTATGCATTCTTTTTGGCCAGTTCAGTAAATAGATTTTCTGATACGTGTGAAAGACAGTCTAAAGTTCCCCTCATTTGCCTCACGACCGTCCACAGGACAGACACTGGGACCCTAAAGACACCGATGGGAATTCTGGCCTGCCAGTAATGGATGAACACCAAAAATCCTGAGGCCCCTGAGCAGAATTCTGGCCTGCCAAGGGATTGTTCACAGCTGTGTCTTCAGTGACTGCTTCTAGCAGGGCCTGCCAAAGGGCGACCCAGCCTATATGCTTGCACCTGCTTCACGACAATAGACCAGGAATTTTCCCACCTCTTGGCCAGATGAACTTGCTGGGGCAACTTGGTAGCCCCCCCATGGAAAATCCTTCCTCTGCTCCACTACCACCGTGAGGCACCGAGGTTGAAGCCCCCCTCCCAAGGACTGAGACTGAGACACCTGTAATTCTGATGCAGGGGTGCTGGCCTGACTGAAGCAGGATGCCTGCTGAGTGTTGCCTACAGATGTGCCTACAGGACCTAGACTGGTTTCCCCCAGAAAGCAGTCCTGAAACAGTGGGTCCCACTCACTGCTGATACTGACTTATCCTGCTGAGAACATGGACTGTCTGTACCCGTCTTCAATACCTTTTTCCCCCTCAGCAATTTCAATAGACTTCTTCTTCTTGATTGTATCTGTTCCCCCTCAGCCATTTCAAGATTCTGTTTCCCCCCTCAGCAATGGACTATAATAGAACCTTGAGTTCACCAGGACTTAACCTTGAGTTAACCAGGCAGGGCCATTATCTTCCCAAGGTGACTAGGCAAACTCTGTTGGCTGGACTATGAGGACTTAGTCTCTCCACATTTGGTAGCTATACTCCTGTCTTGGTTCAGGGCAAATTTTGGGGAGAACCCCCAAAGGGGCTCCTCTAGGAAAGCAGATTCATTTGGCCCCTCCCCTATGAAATATTAATCCCAATATTACCGGGTGGGAGGTGCCTGGGCTCGTCTGACCCTTGCTGCTGGGCCAAAGGCGGCAGCTGTGATGTTTCACCTCAGAGATACATTTGGCCGGCTGCATCCTGCAGCTAGGCACTCGCAACAAATCCAGGCATAGTAGAAACTCAGTTGACCTCTGGTGGAAAAGGTTCAGGGGACGGTGAAGAGAAAAAGGAGAGGATTCTGCTGTAGAGTTTTAATCCAGAGTTTATTCCAGGATGACAGACCTCTGAATCTTGTAACAGCTCCCAACAGAATCCAGACCGCATGGTCCCGTCTCCTTTTAAGCCCGGGGACAGGGGCAGGGGAAGGCACAGGTGAGCCACCAACCAGGTGGGAGGAGGGGAAGGCTCAAAGGATAAAGACACTTGGACAGGCCAATGAGCCCGGACCTGAGGGGCATCTTTTGAACTTCTGCCAACCACACCATGACCCTGCTGGAATGTTAAGATTGATGGACAGCACTTAGCAGGAGGGCAAAGGGGGAGGGGAAAGGACAGGTTTCACCTATCCCAACACCTGAGGGATTTTCCTGTTTCCTGAAACAGGAAATGGCGTCACACTGCAACACTCCCCCCAACCGGTCCAGGAGAAAATAGCTCCTTGGAAAGAGGTGGAAAAAACCTGCTTATTAAACAATAAAACCTAAACAATATTGAACAATAAAACCCCTTGTTGCTCCAAAAGAGATGACAAACTGAGAAAGTCCCCTCCCTGGGTTGCAGTTCAGCTCACACAGGCTCTTATCAGTCCCTCCGGTGCTGGAAATGTTGCGGGCCGGGCCCGGCCTGGTGGGCCACAGGTGCTAGCTGCCGGTGCTCTTCTGGGTGTTCAGTCCAGAGCAGGTTTCAAGAGGTCCAAAGAAAAGGGAAAAAAGAAAAGAAACCACAGTCCAGGGAACTTCCTTGCCTCAGCAAGCTAAAACTAACTAAAAGCAAAGGAGAGCTCTGTCCCACTGTCTGTTCATCCCCAGACAACACAGTCCAGGAGCAGGAATGTGGAGGAGTGAGTGCAGGGTCTGAAAACAAACTGCTGCTTCTTCTCTCCCCCCTTCACTCTCTGCAACAAGTCTTAAAGGTGCAAAACTTATGATGCAGCATAAACAGAACAAGATGATTGGGGTTAAAAGCATCATATAATCAGCTTAGGACAACTCCCTCTCTCTTTCTCCCCCTCTTTTCTATTCTTTTCCTCTCCCTAATTCCTTTCATGCATTTGCTGTGGTCATTCTATAAATTTGTTTTGATACTGCAATCCCCTTTCCGTGTTGTCTGTTGCACTCCCAGATCAGTTAACCAACCATCACCACCCCCATTGGTATGAGCGGATCGTGACATTAAATTGGCATCATGGACAGGATTCTGATAGACAGAAGGGTCTGCAAGGCTGTTTGTAGTCTGGAACAGGGGAAGGACGATTTGCTTCAGCCACACCTAGCCCCTCATCGCGAAAGGGTTGAACGAAGCTGGAAAGCAAGGAAAGCTCTTTGAATTTCCCACAAACTGCGCACGCCCAGGTGAAATACGCCCCCATACTCTATTGAGGGTTCTGTCTTTAGAATTTCCCAAAAAATCTCTTAGCGCAAAAGGGGAAACTGTTTTTGTTTATGTGTGAATTTGGACTGTCTGGGAAGGAAGGGACAACTTGAAGGAACTAAGCAGGGCCTCCCAGGGAGATTTGGTCTCTTCACCCAGCCAGGGAAGCAAAGGGGAGCACAGCAAAGGCTGTGAGATTGTCTAACTTAAGCTTGCACCTCCCTGTCATGGTTTTGGTCCCTTCATAAAATGACTGAAAACTCTAGCACAAAAGTTACAGCTGAATTTTCTGCTCTGCTTGCTAAATAGAATGCCAAGCCTTCTCCAAGGGGGGAGGTTTGGGCAGAGAACAGCTGGTTTAATTTAGAAAATGTCATAGATAGAATTTGTTCTTTACAACATGAAACAGAAGTTAAACTGGGCAAAAATAAGACCATCCTCTGCTCAGTTTTGGCAGCTTGTCTCACAGCAGCCATAGAAACCCTTTTTAAGCAAAGAAACGAGGAAATAGCAAGAATAGATTCCCTTCAAAACCTAGTTGAAATTTTGCAGAAAGAATTAAAGGAAGATAGAAATGAGATCTATATGTTGCGAGCTGCCCTTAGAGAGGAACTTGCTAAGAATTCACATCCTACTGATTCCTCTACAGAGCCAGAGGAAAAGGAAACTCCTGACATGAAACAAATCTATCCCCGTCAGGAACTTGAGGCAGTAAAAAATTGGAGAGAATACTGCTGTCCTCGCTTGAGACCCTTGGTTCAAACAGAATAGAACTATCTTAATGATGAGGATTGTTGGAATGTTGGGGGACATAAGACAGATGATGCACTTTGGACCTGGTTAACATAAGAGATTTGAAAACAGGATGCCTTGGCATAAACAAACGGAACTTTGAAAATTCGACCTGGATTGCAAGAAGATTAAATCAAACGGGTTTACTGGAAAAAGAAAATCCCATTAAACTCTGCAAGCAAGAGATGTTGTTATATGCGTAAGTTTGTGTATGTGATTTTAACCTAATCATTGTAGTACACATTACTAGTCTCCCTGCAATGGTATGTAAGTGCTTGTATCCCACAATCAAATTGGATTCTGATTACCGAGTGGGTCTCCCTGTCTCTCTGCATTGCCGAAAGAGGATCTTGACCCACCTATCACAACTAAACAAATACCGTTCAGTGCTACCGAATTAGCTAAGCTGTCAAAAGAATTTGGGCGCCTCCCACAAGAATCAGAGACAAATATGTCCTCCGAGTGTCCCTCGATGGTGGAGATCAAATTAAATTAACCGGAGGCCAATGGGTACTGGGGACATGGAGCCTTCTTCACAACAGGAGATAAGGAGGTAAGCGTGATGCATGGTCCCTGACACAGGGTGCGTCTTTCTGGGCCGGGAGAATGAATCCTTTGGAAAGGGGTGACCCCCTGGCAATCGTTGACACCACCGACCAGCTCTTAGAAAGTGTCCACAAAGCCGCCTGCCTGCAAAAGATTCATGAAAAGAAATTAGTTCCTGGTTTTGAATGCCCAATGCAATTACCTGTGAAGCCAGAACTAATGACCGATTGAACTCGTGGGCTTCCAGAAACACTTAAACATACAGCAATGACTCTACAGAAAACCATAATGGCTTTGAATCCTGTAGAAAGACTAGATAAGATTCCTCAGGAATTCCCCTGACCAAAGTGGACCTAGAGATCCTGGCTTCACTCCCTACTCTTCCCCCTCACAGCCCTCAGCTTCTCAATCTGATTCACCTGCCAGTAGCCATAAAGTTTGGACATGAGCTGAAGTTGCAGTAGATCTGATTAATTATTGTAGACAATATGGACCTATAAAAACCCCGGCATAGAAATCAGAAAATAACAAAGGTGTTTGGTTTATTGGGGCTCCTCACAGTGAAAATATAGAGAAAGGAAAACAGATCTCTAACTGCCACCATTGGTGGTTGTTGGGAATTCAAAAGTGGGTCCCCAAAGAGGTGATGGATGGTTTGCCCCTTGATAAATTGCAGAAAATAATAAATAATTGGCACCAGCGAAAACCGAATCCATTGGCTCAACCCAGTGCACCCCTCCCTTCTCAGGGACAAAAACTAACCCTCCCCCAGACTCTCCCACAGAACACAGGCAGTGAACCAAAACCAACAGGGTTTTCGGCAAACAAATCTCTCTGCCGCTTACAGGTGGGCAAAGGGGCGGAGCGTGGGTTTATTTAAGAATGCTCACTAAAAATAAATCAGGATATATATTAAGCCCAGCTATCACGGGCCTCCACAGGCTACTAGTAACCTTTTTGATTGACATTGGGGCTCAAATCTCTGCACTAACAAAAAAGGATGCCCAGAGGTGTGGAATTGTTCCAACTAAGAGACAATGCTGTGTTCTTAATGCTCTGGGAACTACAGAATCTATGAATGTTGCCTTAGCCAAACTGACGCTCCCTGGAAATGAGCATCAACTAGTCATCAAAATGGTAATTGGGAACATTCCAAATAATTGATTAGGAATGGGTGTCCTTGCTGGGAGGCAGTGGGAAGACTCTGAGGGATTTCTGTGGTCTTTTGGCACACTGCCACTTAACATTAGGCTGCTTCAAACCGCACCCTCCCTACCCTATAATCAAACAACTCATGTAAAACAATACCCTCTACCTTCTGGTGCCAGAGAAGGTATCAAAGCGGTTCTACAGGACTTGAGAAACCAAGGGGTAATAATTCACACACATTCTCCTTTTAATTCACCGGTATGGCCAGTCTGAAAAGCCAGTGGAAAGTGGAGATTAACAGTAGATTTTCGCAGGCTTAATGCCAACACAGACCCTCTTACAGCACTGGTCCCAAACTTAGCTGAATTAAAAACATCAATTCAAGAAAAGGCTCACTCAATCATGGCAATGGCAACTGTGGATGTCAAAGACATCTTCCTTATGATACCTATTCAGCCAGAAGATATAGGGACCATTTTGCCTTCACGTGGGAAAGGACGGCAATACACTTGCACTAGGCTTCCCCAAGGCTACAAACACTCCTCCACTTTGGCCCACCATGCTTTAGTTCAGGAATTAGAAAAAAAACCCAAACCTGATCCTGCTGATCCTGTAGCTGATAATCAATACATTTAAGACACTCTGGGGGGAGGGGGGGGGGGGGGGGCGGGGGGGGGGGGTGGTGGGGAGAGGGGGAAGGATGAAATAGAGGTAGTAGGGAAACATCAGCAGAAAATAATCTCTCACTTAAAAAGTCTTGATTTGCAGATACCCGCAGAGAAAATTCAGAAACCTTCTCAGGAAGTGAAGATTTTGAGAATTTGGTGGAAAGGAGGCATGACATGTATTCCACCCGATACCCTAACCTCTTTAGATCAGTTTCAAAGGCCTGAATTGAGGAAAGATCTCCAGCAAGCTCTAGGACTATTAGTGTTCTGGAGAAAACACTTTGCAGATTTCTCAATAATTGCTAGGCCGCTTTTTGACTTGCTGAGGAAAAGGATGAAATGAGATTGGACTCCTTCTCAGGAAGAAGCATTGCAATTACTGATTTTTGAGGCAACAGCTCACCAAGCACTAGGCCCTATCCATCCCACAGATCCCTTTCAGGTGGAATGGGGATTTGCCTCCTCAGGGCTATCAGTACACATTTGGCAGTGGGGTCCCGAGGGTCCAACGGGGCCTCTTGGTTTTTATTCCTGTGGTTTCAAAGATGCTGAGAAAAGATACACTACCTGGGAAAAGGGGTTGTTTGTAGTTAGCTTAGCTCTCCTAGAAGAGGAAAAAATTGCATGACAAGAGCTTATTGTATTAAGAAGCCCTTTCAAAGTTATCAAAATCGTCACTAATGGGAGCCCCACCCCTCCCCCCCCAAACCTGACGGGGTAGCCCAAAGGGCCTCAGTTAGGAAATGGTATGCTCAGATGGAAGGCTATTGTAATACCGTCTCAATAACGGAAGATGCTGCTAAAAATCTAACAATCCAAGGCACTGAGAGCCTGGTTAGCAGCCAAGATAAATGTGCCTCTGTAATCAAAGCTGCCCTTCCTTTCTCCCCTGAACAAGCAGCAAGTTCTTGGTTCACAGATGCCTCTGCAAAACGGGAAGGGAAGGTATGGAGATCTAGAACAGCTGTCTTACACAATTCATTTGGTGAAAGAATCATTACTGAAGGGGAAGGCAGCGCTCAGGCTGGGGAACTCATAGCTGTTTGGAGTGTTTTCCGATGTGAGGCACAGAACATTTCTCTTGCCTGCATTTACACCGACTCTTACGCAGTGTACAAAGGTTGTACCGAGTGGCTTCCTTTCTGGCAGCAAAATGATTGGGAAGTTCACAGAATTCCAGTGTGGCAAAAGGAAAAGGGGCAAGAAATTTTAGATGTTGCAAGCCAAGGAAATGTTGCTATTGGTTGGGTAGCTTCTCAGCAAACAGATGGAAATCCAGCAGGAGAGTGGAAGAATAGAGCTGATGAACTAGCAAGGCTCAGCCCCCTGAAAAAGGAACTCATTCCTGAGGACTGGGATCAACTATTAGAATGGCTGCATGGAAAAAGACAGCACACAGGTGTGAAAGATTTGTACAAGGAAGCTCATGCTTGTGGTTGGCTGGTTACCAGGGAAATGTGTAAAACATGCATATCAGCCTGCGAGCAATGTCACAGGTGACTGGAGAGACATCCTTGAGAAGATGACCCTCTGCATTTAAGAAAGGGTAAAGGCTTATGGGACGCGTGGCAGGTAGACTATATCGGCCCCTTTAAGAAGTCAGGAGGTAAACACTTTGTGCTAGTAGGAGGAGAAATTGTATCTGGGTTGGTTCAAGCTGATGCTTTGAAAAGAGCTACAGGTGATAATGCGGTTAAAGCTTTGCAGGGGTGGTTTGGAACTTTCCCAAAGCCACAGGAAATTCAATCTGATCACAGGTCCCACTTCACTGCTAGAGGTGTACAGCATTGGGCAAAAGGTGAAGGAATTAAGCGGTCTTTCCACAGCCCTTTCCACTACCCTCAAGCTAAGGGGATCTTAGAAAGGACCAAGGGTTTTTTGAAAGGACTTCTGAAGCCCCGGGAGGGAAATTGGGACGTTCGGTTATGGGAAGCTGTTAAAAGAATGAACAGTAGATGGGGGGGGAATGGATGTCCCAAAATCACTGCCTTTTGCCCAACAGCTCCAAGCATCGTTCCCTTACTACGGCGACCTGACGATTCAAAAAGTCCAGCACATTACCCTGGACAACCTGTTCTGGTGGACCTCCCTACTGTAGGGGAAGTAGCACTAGTGCTGAAAACCCCTCTGAAGAAATATGCATGGCTAGCCTCTGATGCTCTAGGGAAAGAGCATTGGATAAATACATGCTGGATAATCCTATCCATTTTAACTCTTTTCTGGCCCCAGTGGAAGGATTTCTGTTGTTTTTACTTTTACAGAAGAACCCTGAGGAACATGAAAATCATCTGAACCATGATAACACTGGTGATGCTTTTCTGCATCCTACCACAATTCCATGGACAGGATCCTGCTGAGTGGTTGTGGTCTGAAGCTACCCTCCATCCCACTAATGTTCTAGGAGCGTAGCCCAAGGGTGGCCACCCAAACCTAGAGCCTATAGTGCTGCATGACCCCCAGGTATATGGTCCAAGTGAGTGGGGATGGGATCAGAAGGACTGGACTAGAGCCCTAACTGGAACAATTGGTGAGTCGATTGTGGAAGCATGCAGAAAAATGGAAGGATCTCTCTATGAGAAATCCATCTCCATCACAGTTGCCGGAAATTTTATGGAACCAGATGGGAAAAATGATCGGGATATCCCTTCAGCGAGACTGTGTCCTACAAACAAGTGGGAGTGTGCCAAACAAATTCCCCTTACTCTGTGTTGCTGCCAGGAGTATGTTGGTAATTACACTCTAGGTCGCAAAACGAACAATGTTGCAAGTACAAAGGATTGTAAAAATGAACCAATTGATTGCTGGCATAATTTGACGTTAACTAAACCGACTTAAGTGACATGCCGCTGGCAAAATAACTTGACCAACCTGTTTGGTTGAAAAGGCTTAGCTCATAAATTTAAGATAGACGCTATAACAAAACCCACGCTGAGTACCGTAGTTACATCCCAGTGGAATAGACGGGACTGAGAGCACGAAGCCCACACTGAGCACCATAGTTACACCCCAATGGGTAGAAGGGACTGAGAGCACAAAGCTGACATTGAGTACAGTAGTTACATCCGAGTGGGCAGAAGGGACTGAGAGTCCCCTTAGTCAATGTGGCCTTGGTCCCAAGCTTTTGTTCACTTGGCAGGTATGGGAAAAACAAAAAGCCTGGCAGCTTCAAGGGGGAGTGGGAGAAGGAATTAGCCGAAGGATTTGTGGAACTGCTTATAGCAAAGCAATCTCAATCAGTGTTTTGACAGATCAGACAAATAAGCGTGAACAGGTTTGTACGCCCCCAAGCGTACAAGACTGTTGGCACAATTTTACATTAACACAAACTGCAGAAGTAGTTTGTCTTTGGTCCAAAACTAGTGAAGGCTTTTCTTTTAAGTTGATAATAAATGGTATGAACCAACCTTCTACTACCACCACTCCAGCCCAAGCACCGCTTATGCTTAGCCTGAGAAGTTTTGAAATTGGACCATATATAATCAGGAAAACTGGTCAACAACACATATTGTTCAATCTGGCACGGTCTCTTAAACAAGTCAAATTGATGATGATGCAAAACAATGTCTCAGAAATTCAGCCGGCCTGTTTGCCTTTTTTGCGGACTTCCTTTGAGGGTTGGACCACCTGGCTGCAAAAACAGAAAGTCCGTTTTTTCTTTAAAAACAGACACTAAGAGACATAACCGGTGTTTTGGGAACAGGTTTTGGAATTCTAAATAGTATTGATTCTGAAGTACACTAATGGATAAATTGGCTGCCACAAAATGGTTAGAGATTTGACCAAATTAAAACAACCACTGCAATCATCCTTATTGGCTTTGGGAACACAGAAGGGCTTGCTGTCAAACATATTACCAGCTTGGGAAAAGGTAAATGTAAGTGATCACAAATTGGTAGACTGATGCACTCGGTGCTACACAAAACAACCTTTCTTTGGCTCTTAGCTGTATCCAGGCACAATTGTCGATGCAGTCAGTTGCTGCCTCAATGATAAGAGAAGGTGAAGGCAATTTTCCTGCTGAAATTCAGAAAAGAATTTGGGACAGTGCCACTGATTTTGAAAGAGAATTCCAGTCCTGGTGGAACTTGGTGAATTTTACTTATCACCCCATTACAAACACAGCCACAGCTCTTGTGTTAACCGTACGCAATGCCTCAGTGCATTTGAGATTTCCTATTATTGCATTAGGGCTAAATCATGATGGAGCTATTCCCAATCTTTCTGAACATAGACAATGGGCCCATCAAACTGGTAAAAAATGGCAACATGTTAATTTGGAATCTTCTATTGTCCGAGAACTAGGCTTCATCTGTGAAAGTAATGCAATTACACAGCTCAGGATGTTTGTTTGGACACAGAACAAAATATCTGTCATTTTGAAATTCATCCTAACGAGACTTTCAAAACAGTCCTTAAATATATAGGCAATGGGTGTGGGTGCTTTAGAACTGCTTGTGATACGGTATTTGTAGAAAATGCAGTAGTGGATAGTAAAAATCATTCAAATTGTTGCGCTTGTAACTTTACAAAATTGAGGGATGTGATTTTTCTTCAGAAGCTCCAGTTACCTCCCATTACCTTTTTCAATCCAATTAAAGACTGATTCACAAACTATTACTGTCCTAGGGTGACGTTATGATGCTTGTATCCCCATCCGTGTGTTCTGTTGATGCTGGCTATCATGTTCTGTGCCTTCAAGACTGGCTGTGAAGAGCGAATGTTTTGTTTTGGTTTTGCTATCAGCCGCTCCCCCACAGCTGGCGCGACAGAGAGACAGGGCAGTACATGGGTACTGCTTTTGCTTTTTGCTTTGCTTTTCGCTTTGCTCTTGCTTCGGCTTTGCTCCTGCTTTGCTCTTGCTTTTTTGCTCCTGCTCATTAGTTAGTTTAGCTAAGCAGTCCAAATTTTCCCTGGACTGTTTCTCCTTTCCCTTCTTTGGACCTACTCGGACCTGCTCCGGACTGGGACCTGGGAAACACCGAGAGTTTGCACCTTGTGGCCAAGGTGCAGCAGCTACCCCAGCACAGGACAGACTGATAACAGAGCGAGCACTCCCAAGAGAGACTTTCTGAAGTTGTCTACTTTTTCAGAGCGGTGAAAGAGTGGTGCCATCTGGTATTGATCCTTTTGTGTGCTGCGGGGTGCTTTGCCTGTTACAGAAACAGGTTCTTTCCACTTGTTTCCAAGGAATCCTTCCCGCCCTGGTTGGGGGGAGGGGCCGTGTGGGTTTGTTTTCTGGAGGGTCCACCTTTTGGAGGTTTTCTCCCAAATTTGCCCTAAACCAGGACATTTACCTACTCCCATTGGGATGAACATTACTTTGGTAAAGCAATCTTTGCTTCATCAGGACTTCATTGAAATATTGGAGAAGATCAAGAAGAATAGACAGAAAGCACTGGTAACTGTTCATCACAATGTGAAAGAAATACACCATGTCATAGAGAGAGTAAGAAAAGATGCTGAACACAGGTGGTAGGATACTCTTTTTGGGTGGTCACCTACTGCCACAAGAGTCCTGAACAGTATGTGTCATCCCATCATTGCCCTTTTGCGTTTCGTTTTGATTGGGGTTTTTTAATCAGCAATCTTACTCATTATGAATTGGAGAATGATGAAAGAGTTAACAAAATTGATGTCTGTAATTAATGCACACAACTGGGCTGATGTCCTTTTCACTGTGGACATCTCCAAGACTATTGACACTAGGCGACTACAAATGAGAGGATGTGTTTTGAAATCGTCTTCAATTTTCTTTGAAGATTATAAGAAAATTACTTTTGATTTTTGGTGAATTGTTTTGAAAAAAAATATTTTAAATGAACTGTTGTTGATTTGTTTATTGCTTTATTGCCTTTGATTATTTGTGATTAGTTTCAGATATTTGAAAAAAATGTTTCAAAATAATATGGTTTAAATTCCTGTTATTATATTTGTTTCTTGTTTCCTTACCCCCGCCTTTTTTTATCTTTTCTTGTCCTTCCCTTCTCTCTCTCTGTCTGACGTATTGTCTCTGCTTTCCAGGATATGCTACCAATGTGCGACAAGTATACAACAATAGTACAGAACACTGCTGATGAAGACCCTTTGAAGCCTGTCGTGAGTCACCAGGTGCTGTGAAAGACGGTCTAAAGTTCCCCCCATTTGCCTCACGACCGTCCACAGGACCGATATCAGGACCCTGAGGACCCCGATGGGACCTCTGGCCTGCCAGTAATGGATGAACACCAAAAATCCTGAGGCCCCTGAGCAGAATTCTGGCCTGCCAAGGGATTGTTCACAGCTGTGTCTTCAGTGACTGCTTCTAGCAGGGCCTGCCAAAGGGCGACCCAGCCTATATGCTTGCACCTGCTTCACGACAATAGACCAGGAATTTTCCCACCTCTTGGCCAGATGAACTTGCTGGGGCAACTTGGTAGCCCCCCCATGGAAAATCCTTCCTCTGCTCCACTACCACCGTGAGGCACCGAGGTTGAAGCCCCCCTCCCAAGGACTGAGACTGAGACACCTGTAATTCTGATGCAGGGGTGCTGGCCTGACTGAAGCAGGATGCCTGCTGAGTGTTGCCTACAGATGTGCCTACAGGACCTAGACTGGTTTCCTCCAGAAAGCAGTCCTGAAACAGTGGGTCCCACTCACTGCTGATACTGACTTATCCTGCTGAGAACATGGACTGTCTGTACCCGTCTTCAATACCTTTTTCCCCCTCAGCAATTTCAATAGACTTCTTCTTCTTGATTGTATCTGTTCCCCCTCAGCCATTTCAAGATTCTGTTTCCCCCCTCAGCAATGGACTATAATAGAACCTTGAGTTCACCAGGACTTTGAGACCTTCCCAACGTGACTAGGCAAACTCTATCGGCTGGACTAAGAGGACTTAGTCTCTCCATGTTTGGTAGCTATACTCCTCTCTCTTTCTCCCCCTCTTTTTTATTCTTTTCCTCTCCCTGATTCCTTTCAGGCATTTGCTGTGGTCATTCTATAAAGGTGCATTTGTTTGGATTGATACTGCAATCCCCTTTCCAGGTTGTCTGTTGCACTCCCAGATCAGTTAACCAACCAACCAGTTAACCAATCCGTTGGTATGAGCGGATCATGACAATACCTTCTTTCAAGCTGAAATTGGTTCTAGTCCATATAAGCACACTGGTAGGTAAAAGTAGACTCTAAAAGATAACATTCAAAATGTATTTCCCTTGTCTTCCCATTAAAGCAAGTGAAGAAAGCAGACAGGAGATCTTCAGATAACATGCTATGCAAATTGAAAAGATTCTGTCCTTATTTGAAGCAACTGAGGAACTCACACCATGAAATACAGTTCAGACAGATGGAAGGGTCACAGATGATGTCAAATCTGTACTTCCAATGTTTGAATGAAGCAAGATTTCTTGAAGTACAATCCTATACAATGAAGGTGAGTTTGCAGAAGCAATTGAACTGGGTCTGTTTTCTAAACACAATGTTTTCTAAGTAACTGAGGATTCAGGAAGGCAACCTTGGACTTTAAAGGATTTAGAAACATACAAATACCAAGACTGGCAGTTCATTAGCTTTAACAGTCTCTTCAAATCAGATCTATTTTTAACTTCTTCGTGTAGTAGGTCTGAAGACATTAGGAATGATGCAATAAAACAAAACAAGCAACAAACCAAAACAAAACCAAAACAGCTTTCTCAAAAAGCTTGGAGAAACCAGAGAAATTATGATTTTTAGGGGTTAAGTAGTCCTTTAAAAGTTGTCTCTGGGAAAAGAGATAAAAAACCACTAATTGACTGGGGAGTATATTCCAAACCTGTCCTGAAGCATGTAAGGGACAAGAGCCGGTAATAAAACTACTATGCTGGGTTCATCTGTTAAAAGCATTCCAGAATGGTTGAAATTATCAATCACATAATGTGGGATTTAAAAAATAAAAAAGAAAAAAGAAAAAAGAAGAAAACATAGAGAAAAAAATATTTTGAACATGTTTTCCCATTCCCAGATGGCATAACAACTTTATTTCATTTTGTTCCTAAGACTGATTAATAGCTAATGAAGTTTTTTACAATTGAGAGTGAGAGTGTTCTCACTAACCGTACAATTTGGATGGATCTCTTTTACTTTGCACAGCAGCAGATACGGTTTAGCACTCCACAGTTCAGTCCCCAAAAGTGAATGGGTGTGGCAGATTTAACCTAACTGGCCAGTCCACCAGAATGCTTAATTATCTTGGAAAATGCTTTGCTCTATCTCATTATCTGGACATGTCTCTCTAGCTCCGCTTTGAGCTCCTTGATCTTTCATCTACAGGATGAGATCCAATTTAGCTTAGCAAGGACATAGCCTTTCAAAACCACATCTTTTATCTTCTGCATTCATCCAAGTACATTTCTACTGCAGGGAACCCTGTGGAAGATCCTAGTTGTTTTGTTTCTCAGATAGTTGTTGCATAAAAGAGCTCTTCTTTTAATTTTTTCCCTGCTAAAGGATAGGCTCTGTACTTAACTGATTGTGATGCTAACTCATTATCATCTATTCTTCAGTCGTACAGAGTAGGCAGCAAAGTTTTCTTCTGAAGACATTCATTTAATGAGAAATGCTGAAGGTCTGACTTTAGTTGCAAAGGTCACTGATTGACCGGTTGCAAAATTGTTAAGTCTAGTAAGAGCAGGAAAAGTGTGCTGTTGCTGTGCCTGTAAATGTCGTGTCAGCTGCTGTTGGGATAAAAAGCATGAGCATAAGAAAACATGGATAGAGAAGAAATTTGTTGTGATTTCTGCACAAGAGGAAGTATGAAGCACTTATTTCAGTGGCTAAGACAGTATCATCATTGGGCCAGTTCTCTTCAACATCTTTTGAACAACCTGGACACAGCACTTGAAGGAATATTAAGAAAGTTTGCCAAAGACACTAAATTGGGAGGAGCTGTGAACTAACTCCCTTGAGGGCACAGAGACCTTGCCGAGAGATCTTGCCAAATAGGAGAGATGGGCAATTCTTGCTGGCCGGGAGTCTATGCACAAATCACAAAAGGGGCGGGACTGCTGGGGACGGCGTCTCAAGCTGGGTTTTTTCCAGCATCAGTCTCATTACATGGTGATGACAATGGGAAGCTGCCAGCAGCTCACGTCCCCAGCAGCAGACAAAGAACTTAATGTTACAACTGACTTGAAAAGTTTTTTGACCAATCCCACAAAGCAAAAGCATATTGACAGTACTTCTATCCAATCACTATAAAGACATGTACCTGGGCTTAGAACAATGCTCGCTTCTTTCGAATAAAAGACCTGCTTGTAAGCCTTAAGATACAGTGCACAGAGCTCCGTTATTAAGCTCAGAACTACCTAATATCGCGCTAGATATACTTTGCTGTAGCTTAGGGAGTTATTCTAGACAAGCATTAATACACAGACCATTGTTCCATTTGTCCTTACTTTTCTACTTCTCATCTAATTTTTCTGCTGACAAACCTTATGACTACTGCTTAGCTCCAATGACAGTTCTGCTGTCTCTGAGGCCTTCCTTTTGCAGCTTTCCCAAACCCCTCTGTTTTTGAGGATTCCCACAGGCAATCACCAACCAGATGGAGTGGAACAAGGGCAAGTGCTGGATTCAGCACCTGCAACTGGGCAATCCTGGTGGGTGTATAGACTGGGGAGGGAGCAAGAGGCTGGGAGAAGCACTGCAGAAAGGGACCCAGGCTCCTGGCCAATGGCAAGCTGAATGTGCATCAGCAGTGCCCTGGCAGCCAGGAGGGCCAAGCCTGTCCTGGGGTGCATCAGGCACAGCATCACCAGCTGGGCAAGGGAGGGGATTGTCTTGCTCTGCTCTGCTCTGCTCTGCTCTGCTCTGCTCTTCTCTGCTCTGCTCTGGGGTGGAATCACCTTGGTATTAGAAAGTCCTCAAATGAGGTCTACAAAGACAGGACTCAATGAAATGGCATGCAGCTGAGTCAGGGGAGGTTTAGGTTGGGTATCAGGAAAAAGTTTTTAACCCGAGAATGGCTGGGCACTGGAAGAGTCTCTCCAGGGAGTGGTCACACCATCACAACTGTCTGAGTTTGGGAGTTCAAGGATGGCCCCAGGCAGGGCCAGGAGTTGGACTGATGATGATCCTGATGGGGTCCTTCCAATTCAACAGATTCGACGACTCAATGGTTCTGTCCTGGCCACTCAAGGTATATTGCTTGGTCTTATCAGATTTTGATCTGCTCTTGTTGTTGGTCAGACTTTGTCCCTAGTGGCTAATGATATTTATCACAAAAGACAAAGTGCCTTTTCTCAATTTTCTCAAGCAATTGGAACATGCGCCTTAGAATCCTAAAAAAGTCTTTTCTTTGAAACAACACTGTAGTGTTGTTCACTGCCCAGTAGTCTTTCCAGATCTTAAGGAGAAAGAAGGCAAAATGAGGGGACGTATTACAATGAATGATTGTCAGTTTTCCGGTTCTTTGACAGTATATTTGTACTTCTACTATTCTTTTCTGTAAAATCATGGTTTTCTATAGTATCCAATTTTCTAGCAAGACACATTTCTGCAACTGAGCCCATCAGTCTTTGTGAAAAGATATTGTCAAAAGTACAAAACATATGAATAGGCAGTGACAAGTGAGGGAAAAAAGGAGTGTGAGAAGCAGCTGCATGATACTAAAGTGAGACAAGAAGGAGGAGAAGGTGCTCCAGTTGACAGAGCAAAGAATCCCCCACAGTCCCTGGAGGACATCATCATCAAGCAGGTTGTCTCCTAGCAGTCCCTGGAGAACCGTGGAGGAACACAATGGAGCTCGTGGGGAGCTCCATGCCACAGCAGGTGACTGTGCCTTGAAGGAAGCTGCAGCTTGTGGAGGGAGAGAGGGCCAGAAAAGCATCCTTGACCTCTTGGAAGAGTGGAAGAGTACGTGCAAATCTTCAACAGCTGCTAACTCTAATCTATTCTCTTTCCACTTCTTGTCTTAGGTAAGTAAGAAGACAACCCAAGAATTAGAAGCCTAAATTCTTTTGCTTGAGGCTCCCATTCTTTCTGCCATTCTCTTCAAATTTAGTTTGAAGTAAAACTGATGATAAAGTTCTTAAGGCTTGATGTTCAGGCTTTTCAGAAAATAGGGAGTGCAAATAACTCTTGTCACTGTCATTTTTTTCATAGAAGGAAAAAAGGGAAATTACTGGTTTTCAAGGACTTACGGAAATCCATGGGTAACGGTGGTGAGACTGAAGAGTTTAATTAATCTGAAAAGAGAATGTCGTGGAGCTACCTCAGCTCTGTACAAGTTTTTTTACCAGGAAGTCTAGACTTTTAAACAGACTAAGGACACAATAGTTATCTCTGGGAATATTTTAGTATGTATAGTACATTCATCTTTAAATAGTTCTATCTGTTTGACAGTTATGACTTGGGCTTTAATTTTGATGTGAAAAGAAATATTTGTGATTCAGATCATTTCCATTTCTGAAGCATTTCAGTTGTTGACTGTTTTTGCTGTCTCCTGAGGGCGGGGAAATAGTCTTTGTACCAATACTGAAACAAACTAGATGGAAAAATTTGTTTTCCTCATTCTTTTCTGTCTATTTCAACAGGCACAGCAGCAAGACCACTGCTATGAGTCTGAGTGGCCCTTCCACTCCAGGATGACAAACTTGTAGGGGCTAGTATGTTATTTGCACCCATTTCTGATGCCGGCTGTTAACTGTTGTGCAGAAAGATCTGTCAACCTTTTTCACAGGAAGACACTTCTGAATTGCTTCACTTGTCTCTGAAGCAGAGACCTAAGCTGGCACTCCATTTCTGAGATCTTGCTGTGTTAGCCCCCAAACCCATTTCTTTCAAATGCCTTTTACTTTCAACCCAAGCACTTCATTACTTCATGATGTAATCTCTTGTTCTTAATGTTCGGGGGATTGTTTTAGACTGATAAGAACATATTGCAGTAAGCAGGTAGAACATCTATCTTAAGCAGTATCCATCACTTGGCTTTGGTTCATGTATCATAACATCTGCAAGGCATGTCATTTACAATCACTGGATGGGCTGGGGTAACGGGCCACAGGTTTAGGAATCTTTCTCCAATTAATTTTGCGTTAAAATTTAGCTCTTATCATTTCAATTGGGTCTTTATTAAAGCAGTCATCTATTTATTACCTGTACCACAATGAACTGTGTACCTGTACCACAGTCAACAGTGGCTGAGCATCCTACAACAATTCCAAGAAGAAGAATGGTCTGAGCCCCCAGTGCAGCACATGAAGTCTGTCATCAAGCCAGAGTCCCGCAGGCGTTTTCTCAGCCTGGAGAAGAGCAGACTCCGGGCAAATTGTTAGAGCAGCTCTCCAGTAGCTGAAGACAGCCTACCAGAAGGAGGCAGGTGAGCTACACAAGGGCACGGAGCGATAGGAAAAGTGTGGATGGCTTTAAAACCTGAAGAGGATAGGTTTCCTTTGGCTATTGGGAAGAAATTCCTTGCCAAGATGGTTGTGAGACACTAGAACATGTTGTGGGTGACCAATTCCTGGAAGTGATCAAGGCCAGCTTGAATGGGTCTTTGAGCTTAAGGCGGTCTAGTGGAAGGTGTCCCTGACAATGACATGCTGGGGAGGACGTAGGTGAATTTAAGGTCCCTTCCAAACCCAACCATTCCATTATTCTATGGTAATCATTCTGTACAGTAGCAGTAAGAAGTTGAAGCTAGAAATAACATATTCATGCTGAGAAACTGCTATCCAAGGAGTTGAACTGTTTGGGTCTCACATTTATGGGCCATTTAGCAATACTATATCTAATATCTACTCCTCGCTCTTTATCATACACGCAAGTATTTTATCATCTTTAACGTTTCTGACATTTGGGAATTTTCTTCCCTTCTCTTTCTTTCTTTCTTTCTTTCTTTCTTTCTTTCTTTCTTTCTTTCTTTCTTTCTTTCTTTCTTTCTTTCTTTCTTTCTTTCTTTCTTTCTTTCTTTCTTTCTTTCTTTCTTTCTTTCTTTCTTTCTCTTTCTCTCGTTCCTTCTTTCTTTTGTTTCTTTCCCCCCCTTCCTTCCTTCACTGCCTTCCTTCCACTATGTCCTTCTTTCTGCCAAGTCCTTCTGCCACTTCCTTCCCTCCCTCCCTCCACTTTGATGTTAATTTGCAAACTGTCAAGTAGTTACAGGAAATTACTCTTCTTTAAATATCATTTTGAAGCTTAGAAATGAATAACAAAATTGTGTCAAAACATGGCATTTAAAAGCTATCTGAAAGTGAGAACTAGCTATTGAAAAGACAAAAATACAAAAATGAAATGATGGAGTGGATGGTTTTAAGGGATATTCTTTGTATGGCTTTGATACAAATGAGGATCTCAATTTTTGCACCTTCTAAAAACACATCTTGAAACTTACTACTTTCCGTGACAAAAATATTTCCTAAACAAGCAGATGAAAATATCATCTCCCAAATAGTCATCATCAAGTCCAAAAGATTACCCTGCTTTTACGTAGTAAGCTTTATGGAGATTTCTATTCTCACACAAACAAAGAAGAATCTCTCAAATGACTAGAAAATTTTTAAAAGCAAAATAACCTTTAAGAAAAAAGATCCAAAAAAGAGCAAGGAATTACATACGTCCACACTTGTTACATGTTGGTTACTAATATTGGCTCTAGTTTGTTGGCGAGTACACTTCCCATTCACGCACGCACGCACCCCTCTTCCTCCTGCACACAGATGTGTGATATTGGGTCTCAAAGAATGGAGTATTTTCTCTTAGATAAGTTGTGGCTCTCAAAGTCAAAGCGTAGTCTTCCTGGCTCTATTACCAGGATTTTGTTCCGGGAAGGGAATGTGCTTGTGCCTGTGTGCAAAAGAAGCGGCTTCTTCGCCTCCGGGAGACGGAGACTGCGGCCGCGTTTTTAAAAGCCAAGAAAAAAGTCGCACAACATGGGGACTGTGTGTGCAGTTGTCAAACCTAAAGAAAACAGTACCTTAGCACTCTCCTGCCTTTTCTATTCACATTACCATTCAAAAAGAAGGAGTTTTGGACAACTTTCTTTTGCTTCTTGCTAAACACTCTGCAGACCTCCATGCAACTTCTAGAACAAGAGCGGAGATGCTTTCCGTACGGGCACAGTTTGTCCTGGCAAGACATAGTAAAAAAGCTTTTTGCTCAGTTTTATGCGACGAGAGAGACAGAAGGCAGAGTAAAGAACTCTCCGAAACGAAGCCCCCTGCCAGGGCGTCTTTCGTCTGAAGCCGCTCTCTGGAGAACACCGCCACCGGCACAATGCTCTCTGCGCGAAGAAGCCGCTTCTTCGCCTCCGGGAGATGGAGAGAACGGCAGCTTCCCAAAGGCGAAGATGCAAGCCGCAGCACACCGATATAGCGTGTGCAGCTTTCAAATTGATAGAAACGAGTACTTTAGCATTCTCCTGCCCTTTCATTCACATTATATTCGAATAAAAGGAGTTTTGGGACACTATGTTTTTCTTCTTGATAAACACTCTGCAGTCCTCTGTGCAACTTTTAGAAGAAGATCGGGGATGTTTTGTGTACTGGCACAGTTTCTCCTTGCAAGATATGGTGGAAAAGATTTTTGCTGAGTGTTTAACGACAAGAACCTAAGAAGACAGAGATACGCAGCTCTCCGAAGCTAAGTGCCGGTCCCCGGCTTCTTTCGGCACAAACCGCTCTCAGGTGCTCCCGGCGGTCTGCACAATGCTCTGTGCGCAAAGAAGCCGCTTCTTCGCCTCCGGGAGACGGAGAGAGCGGCACCCTCCGAAAGGCTAAGAACCAAGCTGCCTAATACCAGGATAACCTGAGCAACTTTCAAACAAATAGAAAAGACTACTTTACCACTCTCCTGACTTTTCCATTCACAATATAATCGAATAAAAGGAGTTTTCGACAACTATCTTTTCCTTCTAGTTAAACAGTTCGAATACCTCTGTGCATCTTTTAGAAAAAGATCTGGGATGTTTTGTGTACTGGCACAATTTCTCCTGGGAAGATATGGTGAAAAAGTTTTTTGCTAAGTGTTGAGGGGCAAGACACGCAGAAGACGCAGATACGCAGCTCTCCGATGCTAAGTGCCGGTCCCCGGCTTCTTTCGGCACAAACCGCTCTCAGGAGCTCCCTGCGCTCGGCACAATGCTCTGTGCGCAAAGAAGTCGCTTCTTCGCCTCCGGGAGACGGAGAGAGCGGCATCTTCCCAAAGGCGAAGATGCAAGCCGCACCACGCAGGCACAGTGTGGGCAGCATTCAGACTTAGAGAAAACAGTACTTTTACACTCTCCTGCCTTTTCCATTGATATTATATTCGGAAAGTACGAGTTCTGCAAAACTATCTTTTCCGTATTGCAAAACTCTTTGCAGACCTCCGTGCAAGTTTAGATCATGATTTTGGATGTTTTCTATACTGGCAGAGTTTCTCTTTGCAAGATATGGTGGAAAAGCTTTTTGCTGAGTGTTGAGCGGCAAGACACGCAGAAGATGCAGATACGCAGCTCTCCGATGCTAAGTGCCGGTCCACGGCTTCTTTCGGCACAAACCGCTCTCAGGTGCTCACCGCGACCGACCCAATGCTCTGTGTGCGAAGAAGCCGCTTCTTCGCCTCCGGGAGACGGAGAGAGCGGCATCTTCCCAAAAGCGAAGATGCAAGCCGCACCACGCAGGCACAGTGTGGGCAGCATCCAGACTTAGAGAAAACAGTACTTTACCACTCTCCTGCCTTTTCCATTGATATTATATTCGGAAAGTACGAGTTCTGCACAACTATCTTTTCCGTATTGCAAAACTCTTTTCAGACCTCCGTGCAAGTTTAGATCATGATTTTGGATGTTTTCTATACTGGCAGAGTTTCTCTTTGCAAGATATGGTGGAAAAGCTTTTTGCTGAGTGTTGAGCGGCAAGACACGCAGAAGACGCAGATACGCAGCTCTCCGATGCTAAGCGCCGGTCCCCGGCTTCTTTCGGCACAAACCGCTCTCAGGAGCTCCCTGCGCTCGGCACGATGCTCTGTGCGCAAAGAAGCCGCTTCTTCGCCTCCGGGAGACGGAGAGAGCGGCATCTTCCCAAAGGCGAAGATGCAAGCCGCACCACGCAGGCACAGTGTGGGCAGCATCCAGACTTAGAGAAACCAGTACTTTACCACTCTCCTGCCTTTTCCATTGATATTATATTCGGAAAGTACGAGTTCTGCACAACTATCTTTTCCGTATTGCAAAACTCTTTGCAGACCTCTGTGCAAGCTTTAGAACAGGATTTTGGATGTTTTATTTACTGGCAGTTTTTCTCTTTGCAAGATATGGTGAAAAAGCTTTTTGCTGAATGTTGAGGGGCAAGACACGCAGAAGACAGAGATACGGAGCTCTCCGATGCTAAGTGCCGGTCCGCGGCGTCTTTCGGCACAAGCCGCTCGCCAGCGCTCACCGCGACCGGCCCAATGCTCTGTGTGCGAAGAAGGTGCTTCTTCGTCTCCGGGGGACTCGGCTAGCAGCAGCTTCCGAAACGCGACACACAAATATTAACACCACCGGCATTGTGTCCCGGGCGTCTTTCGGCACAAGCGCCGCACCGGAGCGTACCGCCACCGGCACAATGCTCTGTGCGCGAAGAACTCGATTCTTCGCCTCCCGGGATCTGAAAGAAGAAGCATACGCTTAAGACGCCCTTGCCTCAGTTGTGTACAGGTTTGGGTACTCCTCTCGATTAATTGTGCCATTCCTGACAGCAGGTGTCGCTGTTGGTCAAGCTTTGAGTATGCTTAATAAGTTGCGATGCTGGGTGGTCAACCAACTCAAGGTAAGATCAGCGATTTTAAATCAGCTTCTCACTGGTGTAGATACCATTAGTCATTGCACACTGCAAAATAATGCTGCTCTAGCTTTCTTGTTAGCACATGGGCAAGAGTGTGAGGATTTTGAAGGAATGTGTGTTTTGAACCTCTCTAACCATTCTGCAGTCATTCACTTGGAAACTCAAACAAGGACAAGATAACATGAAGAAATTGATTGGGAATGAGAGGCTTACGCATGAATGGTTTGAGAGATGGGAAACAACTCGATGGTTGGAAGATCTTGTCAAGGGAACTTTGTTGTTACTAGTAGTCATTATTATATTGCTTCTTGGTATTCCATGCATCATGAAACTGGTGAGCCTCTTGGAAGTAAATACAGTGAAAAGGGTTTAGCTGGTGCAAGATGAAGAAGGGGGAAATTGTAGCAATGTATCTGAACCTCTTAGACTACAGGGTGCACCAGCCATCCAGCTGGAATATGTTCTTCTCAGAATTTTCTCAGAGCCCTCTGGAATTCATCAAGGTTACTAAGACATAAGCCGTGCTAAAAGAAGAAAGAGAAGTTGAGAAACCAAATTCCAAGACTACAAGAACTCGATAACGGGGGGCAGCAAAGCGCCTGGACTGTAACCAAACGTATCTTCTGAGAGGTACACACAGAATGCGTGGACATAACAAAGGCACCAAGATAAAAATGCGGGCCTGGCGTGTGCAGAGATTTAGAATGTGTAAGTGCATCGTGTCAACAATCAACGGCTTCTGCTTAATCCTCTTGCTCCGTTGTCCTGGAGTCCTGAATTTCCCACAAGGAAAGCCCTTCTAAAAGGGCTCTGATTTTAATGATAGTTGCTGTCTAGACGATGAATAATGGGAATAGTTCTTTCAAATCCTTCCCTTGCTGACATCTGTAAGTTTCATCTTTTCCTGATTGTACTGGTGGCTATACATTAGTTATGACTAGAAAGGAATGAGTTTTAGGGATATGTGGCAAGGAAATTGGTAGCTCTGCTTCCATTTCCATTGTCTAAGAAGAATTCTGATTAGTTTTGGACTTTTCATAGACCTCTGACTAGATTGCATTTGTCTTTGATTGAGCCCGTAAATTTTAGGCTACTAGGCTTGACCAATGAATAGAAAAGGGAAAGTCACACAGCTTAGGTGGTTCTCTTGTCAACAACTTCTCAATAGTAGGGCGATTTCTGTCCTCAAGTTTGCTACTTCAGCTAGCAGATTATGCTCACTCCAAAAGAAGGTGAGAAGTTTGCTACCATAAATGGTCCGAGAATTCTTCCTGCTTCTTTGTGACTCTTTTGTATGACTGGATTCTGTATTATTGGCGTTTGTTATAAAAAGTTGGATTAAATTGCGTGCGTCCGCTCTTGGGGGAAACAGTATTTAGCCAATAACATCTAGGCTTTTATCGACCTGAGACTGTCTGAACGGACCGGATGCTTTAAACACAGTAATTCCTGCTAGTTCCAATTCCATTTTTAGACTCGACAAACCGAATGGTAAACCTGCACCAGTAGGGAGGGACATTGGACTTTCTCCTTTTTAGAGAGAAACTAATGAAAAAGTTTCAGCAGAATCATAGCAGGCTGTAAAATAAGAAAAGCATCATGAAAAGAGGCCAATCCTATCCTCTTAGATATGGCTAGTTGTGATTGGACATGAATGAAATATGTCAACTCTGTGTTCCTGGGTATCACATCAGTAACAGCTACTTCAGCTGCTGTAGTTGTCTCCTAAAGCTAAGAACAGAATCCAAAGAATTGTGATTCCATGGTCCCAATTCACCCTGTGATGGTGACAGGTGAAAAAGGAGTGGAAGGTGCACGGGTAAATGAACTTGAATGGCCTATCTAAATCAGCAGCCACTGATTTCCTGAAAACTTCAACAGGTCAGTTGACCTGTTGGGATTCTTTTAATCCATGGTCATGTTTTTCTTGGGATTCTTGTAACCTTTCCCCATTCGTTCAGCCTTTGCCCTCAAGCCTTTGCTGACATTTCAAGTATCTCGACAAGCTGGAAATGTGTTGTCTTTCTTTATCATGTCATAATTCCCTTCAAAGGGTTGTTTGCCTCAAGTCTTATTTTTGCTGGTTTTCTGCTAGTTCATTGTCAGAGGGCAGCAGGTGCTTTGTAAGAGCAAGTACACAATCCTATAGCTTGCTTTTCTTTTGATTTGGCCTGTCTAGAAAACTGAATGACTGAACATTTCCGACAGAATTTTCTCTCCCCATTATGTTTCACCGGAAGGGCAGATGCAAATCATCTACTTAAACTCTTGGCACGGAAGAAAATAGTGGTTTGCTGCTGCATATAGGTAGAAGCTTACAAAAGGAAGGCCTTGGGCTGAGGCCCGATACTTTGGCTAAGTAGAAAAGGACTATGGGAAGGTGAGGCCGCTGAATCAGAGGTAGATCAACAAGTTCTAGAATCGTCACGTGTTCACAGCGTGGCGTATGATGGTTGGTTGAATGAATTTTGTTATGGCTTAAAGCTATGGAACTGATAAAGGCCTGAGTGCTTCAAAAGCCTGGGTTTTGCAAAAAAGCAGCTCCCCTCTGCACTTGCCTGGGGACTCTGCATCACTAGGGACCCTCACTCCCAGTTTGCCAAGGAGATGATCAGTAGGAATGTTGCAGAGCTGCTGTGTCCATATGAATGGAATGGCAAAGAGTGAAGCGGTGGGTATTTTTGGGCTTTAATACAATGCTGCTGCATTGGGGCCAGTTTAGTCGGTTTTCCATCAGTGGCCTTTCTGTCTAGAAGTACACTGCCCAGTCTTTCTAGCATGTGATGCCATTTCCTTCCTGTTGTTTTAATACCTTCCTTCAATTGAAAGGATGATACAATCTTTACATTTTGAAGATCCCTGTTAGGAAACACTATGCCAGAGGAGTCATTGCTCCCTTTTCTTCTGCCTTCTTTGTAATTTTCAGAGACTCATTTCAAATTTCTGCTAATGTCGAGAAGAATACTGAGACTACTCAGCAGGGTTGACGCTCTCAGCTGCTTTCCTCTTTCATACTGCTTCATACTGGATGTGACTTAATGGCCTGGTTTTGTCATCCGCATTTTGCTGTGATCTGTGAACACAAAAAGAAGTCTTTGTTTTTTGCAAGAACTACCCCTAGGAGGATTTGTGTTCCTTTTGATTTCTACGGTGTTAGCCCTGTTGCAGAAAAAAAGGAGATTGTACCCTCTTCTTGTGCTCTCATTCCCTCCTCTCTGCTTTGCATGTCCTAGTTAATCTACTGCCATGACTCATTTGGCATCATCTCATCGTGCAAATTCTGCACACTTGCATGGACTTACAAATGCCAGTTGCCAAGGAGCTAATATAACCATTCAAAGATTAAAGAATTGTAGGGCTGGGCAAGTTCAGCTGCTGAAACTGTAAGTGGTTAAGTCATGCCATATTAAAGAGACAGAGCAAAGCAGTTCATCTAGGACTTTCAACTGGACACCTCTGAGAATAACAGCTTGACAGCCATCTTCCTAGCTGTATTCCAGAAAGAGAAAAGGGACACCTTCAATGGTTAAGATGTTTGGCATGAGAAAACAGCAAGAAATGTAGCCCAAAATACTTGAGCCAGATAAAGTGCGTTTTTCTCGTGAGAATTTTGCAGTTGTTCTTTCTTGTCTGTGCCTTTACTTTTCACAGAAGACAGGGAGGGCGTTTAATTATTATTGTTCTTTTGTTTTCTATTCTTGGCCTCCCTCTTTCCACCTGCCATTAACAATTTTGCCTTTCTTGACTGGCTTGTCTTTCTTTACTTCTAGAAGGTTGCATGAGGTCCTCCAACCTTGTCATAAACATTCGCAGACAGTGGAAAGGAGTAGAAGGTACATCTAAATGCACAAAACAGACCCAGAAAAATAGAGTTTTTTTACAGTCTTCTGTGAGAACAAGCTATCCTTGAACTGAGTAATGCTTTAACTTTTAGTCCGCTCATTACTATTATTACAAGTGTTTGGCCTTTAGTACATAGCCTTTGAAATCATCCAGCCCAATATTTTTGGCTAATTTTGTTTTAGTTCTCTCGGGGACTTTGTTTCTTAAGGAATAGTCCAGAGCGAGAGCGTCCACGGTAGAGTTATGCTGCCATAATAAAAGCGTCGTAAATTCTGGTACAGTTGGTGCTGGTAATAGGTCTAGGAAAGAAAGGTTTTACATCTTTTTTGACTTTCAAATGTAACCATTATTTGAAACAGTTAAGAGTTGGGCTTTCCCCCCCTCCAAAATACTTCTCTCTGGAATGTTACTCAGGGATTACACATAAAAGCTCACCCCGTAAAATATGTTGCGGATAATCTGCAGTAAGCGCAGCTTAGCAGCTAGAGATGATTATGTGAGTTAAATGACATTCCTTCCTTCTGCGGTGATGGAAACTCTGTCTACGCAGACATACTCAACAAAAGTTACCATGGCTTAGCTCCTCTCCTAAACTTCATGTGCATTTTAAAACTTTCCAAGAAGGTGAATTCAAGCTCCTTCATTGCTCTGTGCTGGAGTCCCAAGAAAATATCAGTGTGCTTTTTGTCATTTACAGCTGTCATTGCTTAGCTCTTGAACATGAGACTCTCTCATGACTGATGAAAGTTGTCTAGTTAAGAGTGGGTCAAAGACACGCTCCTGCTCTAGAAGGAGATGAGAAGGTTTCTGCAGTCTTTGTCATCTCTACTGCTTGTGATTTCTAGACAAAACCAGTGGGAAGTTTTCTGAAGGCAGTCCAGAAGCTGGCAATATGGACAGCTTACAACCAAACACTTGCTGCACTGCTACCACGGTGATACCAGGAAGGACTTAAAAAATTTAAACGGGCAAACAAAGCAGTTGGAAGGAAAAGAACATTAACCATTATTCCAGTCTTCTAATATATCCTCCTTTAAGTCATCATTTTCATGCAGTTTAACGGCTTGCCTTGGTATCCCTCAAAAGGAATCTGAGACAGAGTAAGCTTTTTAATGCAGTAGATGTGACACGTGCAGGCCAAGTTGCCTTTGTTGACATCAAATGCCAGTTATGCTTGAGCTACCCTTTGCTTAAGGTACTTGGCTTACACTAAGAATTTTACTCATCATTGAGCAAATTTTGCTGTCATGATTGAGTAAATTTTATTCATGATAGAGTGAATTTTACTGTCACTCAGAATTTTACTGTCATGATTGGCAGTGAAACTTTTCAAGGAAAGCTCTGGATAGCAATGTTTGTGTAAAAACAGTATTTTATCTCCTGTATTTGTGTGAAGCAGGTAAGCCTTTTGCTGTCACCAGTGTTGCTTACCCTTTCATGTCATATCCCTCTTCATATCCATATTCTGCTGAAGGCTTATTAATCTACTTTAACATTGGCACGTGGCATAAGACTCCTTTTCCTTTTTGAAAGCTAATGTCATTTGACCTAGTGACAGTAAATAATTCATTAATTGTAAGTCCCCAGCTAGCATCTTTTACGCATATTCTAACCTTCTAAAGAAGTAACAAAAGCACTCTCCAATACTTGACTTTCTTAAGCACACAAAATGCTTCCCTCCTTTGCAGTTGGCATCTGTAAAATGAACCACAGCTCTGCAGTATTTTAACGTGCACCATATTTAGCCAAGTAATTCAAAAGAAATAAAAAGCAGCCCCTTCAATTTGGAAATATTTTTGAATTGTTTTTGAACATACAAAACATACCCTTACCGTACGCATTGCACGCAGATTTAATCGTCGTGAAAGCAAACCCTATGTTTCTGTTGGGATAGCACGGTTTTCCAGTTTCCACAATTGTTGTTGGCACAGTTTTCTACTTATGTGACTGTTAGGACACTCACAGGTACTTCTAAGGTACTGTAGTAAGCGGAGAAGGAGGAGAGGTTGTGCCTTATTTCTGGCTTCTTTTGGTTTTCTTTTTGGTTTTCTTCCTCTTGCTCTTTTTCATGTCACCTTTCTAGATACTGTGATTTAGATTTGCAGTTTACTAAGCTGTGTTTTCTGTCTGGAATTCTTTGAAATTCCGAGAGGAACCCCACCGGTAAATATGCATCTTTTTATGATTTGCTAGCTACATAGAAAATCTTCCTGCTGCTCTAAAATGCTTTTATTTGATATGCATTTTTATCACCATTCCAATGGAAAGAGAACAATTCCTCTATTCACTGCTTTTGTACGGGATTCAGTTCAATGTGCGCTAACGGTGCAAAAAAGTCCTGCTGGAAAAAAGGATCTGCATACCAATTGACCAAGACACGTGCTACAAGGGTCTTGGAAAGGTTCAAAGTTTCTCTACCTTTCTGGCAGTCTGTCTTCACAGCAGGACTTGATGAGGGATTTTGCTGGCGTTTCTTTGACAGAAAGCAATAACAAAGCAAGCAAAATGGAGCAGCAAAAGAAGATAGTAGCAAAAGGTACATTATCCCCTCTGTTATTATCATTGTCAAAAGAGATTTTTTTCTCGCCATGTTACATCAAATACCTTAGTAGAGCTAAAGACTAGAAAAACGCAGCTCTGTTCTGGTTCATTAAAAGCAAAGCCATCTGTGGACAGAAGTGCCCAGCGTGATGCTGGGAACTCCTAGCTGGTTTCAGTAAGCTGTCTGGAGAACGGCATTTTCGGTGGGCTTTACTAGCGTGTCTGTAAGGAGGGGGAGTTTATGTGCAGCTTTGAGCCCTGAGAGTGCCATAGGCAAAGAGACCCATCGTGTAGCTCTCTGACCAGCCACAGCACACTGAGGCATGATGGATTACTCCCAGAGTTCACGTGGTAGAAAGGTTTTCTGCCCCCGTGAAGGACGACACATCCATTTTCTTGAATAGAGCCATTCTGTAGGTTACAATGGTAACTTGAATTCATCAAGTTTGTGCTATTTGTACAATGGCAGTGAGCTTGGATTCTTAAGCTTCTCGTGTTTGACCTGTTTCCTGCTTCAGTAAATAGCAAAACTTCCAAGGACTGCAGCGACAAGAAGATGAAGCTGCTAGTGTATTTCAAATGTTTGCCTAATAAAATGGTGATTTTTGCACACATTCGCAATGGAAATTTACGGTACCGAAACACCAGCTCTGCTCAGGGCAATTCTGAAATTGACTTGAGCTCTTTTCCCTGTTTCTTAGCAGGTGAACTGAGATACTTCTAGCTTCCAAGGCAAGGCCTTTGACAGCAGCTTCAAAAAGGCCCAGGCTGTTGGATGAAAAGGTGAAAAAACTGAGGGAAATGGGGGGAAATTTCACTTCTGGTTTATGTCATAGATTCAGCCAGATGATCAACAAGCATTAGTTTGATGAGGTACCAGCGTAGTCTTTCACTCTTGCAGATCCCCAAAAGCTTAACCATCCAGCAGCTTCTTCCTTGCAACAAGTGCCACAGCCAAAAGCCAGGCCTGGCCGTCACCTTCTCCTCGCAGCCTACAAACTCTGCCAAACGTACCGGTGATTCTCACTTTCCTTCTCAGCTACATGGACAAGCACATCCTCTCCATGTCTCCGAGTCCTTAGTGAAACCAAACAGTGGTTCACCTTCAAACAGCTCAGTGTGCCAGGACAGAAAGATTTCACTGGCCTGTCCCCTTGCTTTTTCCTTGCAGCCTTTTATTTTCAGAGCACACACCGAGGCATTGCACTTTGCTTCTCAGCTGAGTGCATTGCCATATTGCTGGAGTCCCACACGTCCATCTCCTTCTCGCACTAACTGCTTCTGTTGAAACCTGCTGATGTGATGTGCCTTCCTGCTCAGCTATTCACACAGTCACATTCTATGTCCTGCTTGCAGTCTGAATCTAAAAGGAGACGTTTCTGACTATGTCTCACACACACAGATGTACCAGGATGAAAAGGCTGCTTGGACCTTGCCACTTACGTTCAAAAACATCCATTCACTCCACAATCAAGAGACACCTTTCTTTGCTTTACATCCTGCAAACTTCACTCACACACACACACACACACACACACACACACAGAGACACGAGAGCTACGCACTTTCTTTCTTTCTTTCTTAGCTGCACACACTCACCTATTTCCCACCTTGACCTCTCTACCACTTCTCCTTCGGCCTTGCTGTGCATGGACATTTCCTGTTAAGATACCCATTGTGTTGCCTATCCCTCCCCCACATTGCCTTGCCTTTCCTACCCAATCTTGCATTTCCTTGTCATTGCTGACAATTCCTTTCTTTTCCCTTGCCTTCCTGACCCATGCATGTCCTTCCCTTGCCCTTCATAGCAACCCAGTGCCTTGTATTGACTTGCTCACCTATCCTTCTTTTCCTTCCCATTTGTCCAGCTCCAATCTTTCATTTCCTTCTCCTTCTAGGACTCTTATTGCCTTGTCTCCCTCTCTTTTGTGTTGCCTGGCAAAGCCACCACTTGTCTGGCCTTGTCCTTGAACCCCTTCCTTGCCTTGCATTACCTTGCTCACCAGTCCCCCACCTGGAATTCACCACCTCTCTTCTTGTGGAATCTCTTCAACATGCATTGCCCTGCCTGCTTCTCCTAGGATTCTCCAGGCTTCCACTGGCTATTTTTTCTCAAGGCCCAGCGTTTCAGGAGCTTGTGAGAAGAAGCCTGGAGGAGGCCACGTGCAAGCACACCTATCTGTCCTGACAGCTTTCTTCTGACATCTATGCTTCCATGTCTTGAAGTTTGGACACAAAGTTCATCTTTCACCCTTGGGCTTCAGGGGCAGAATGACAGTTCTTTTGCATACAAAGGAAAGCAGGCAACCCAAGTGTCTTAGGTGCAGATTAGACATGACCCATGCAAGATCAAGGCTGGACAGAGCGGTCCGTCCGGGCCGCTTTTGTGTACCAGCAATCTTTGAATGGACCTGCCTCTTGCCTTGCATTGGGCAACCAACCAGTTTCCTTGCCATGCCCTGCTCATTCTCCATTGCTTTGCATTCCCTTGCATACCCATGCCTCACATTTGACCTGCCTGCAGTTTTCCTACAGGGCTTGGCCTTGCCTAGCCCTTCCGGTTACCATTACCTCCTATGCCCAGCCTTGCCTCTAACTTCTGGCACTTGTCTCACCTACCACTCCATTTGCTTTCCCCTCACGGCTTCAGTCTTGCCAACCTGTCCCTTGACTTGCCTACAATTGCCTACACTTGCTTTGCATTGCCTTACCTGCATGGAAGGCAAGGCAAAGAGGGGTAGACAAGGCAAAGCAATGCCAGGAAGTTATTGGAAGGGCTAGGCAAGGCAGACATAGGCAAGCAAGCAAAGCTAGGGTAGGGAAGGCTAGGAAAACTAGGCATGGTACTGGAGGCAAGGCAAAGCCAAGTGACTTGGAGTGCCTTTCCTTGCTTGGGAAGTAAAAGATATGGTGGCAATGTTGGTAGGGCTGATGATAAGGTATCGTGGGAAGGTATAGTACAGCAAGACATTTCTGTCCTGGTCCTTTCTGTGTAGGAGCCATTGTTGGACAGAGTCAGTACCGGACGTGGTATGCAACTTTTGCTCGGTAAGTTCCTGAAGGAGAACAGCAATGCTTTCTCATGGGAAGGAAAGAACTTAGCCCCAGTGTTGGAGGTGCAGATAAGAAGCTGTGTCGTGCAGCTTAAGGGCGGCAGCAACTTTCTATGCTGGCATATTTGGTGTGGAAGCACTGACTCAATTTGTACAATCATGGAGTCGGTATCCATCTTTGGAAGGCAGTCTCCTTCCTGCAAGAATCCATTTGGCATGTGTTTTCCACTTTCTCAAGGCAGCCTTCTTGAAATTCTGCCAGCACACTTCTTTTGGACAAGGTAAAGAGCTGCGCTGGGTCTTGGTGTGCAGCCTAGCTAGTGCCCCGCACGGGTAATGCCCAATAACAGTGGTCTGACACCTTTGTAGAGGATCAGGCCCTGGATGCTTTGGATTTTGGAGGAGGGGATGCCATTTCTTTTGAGATGGGCTTCTAGTTCCTCCTCCCTTTGGCAAAGTTTGGGTGGCCACTTTGGGTGGTCTCAGTGAATTGAAAGGCTTTTCCCAATAGGCAGTTCTCTGGGTTCGAGTTGTTGAACTGTCAGTGGCAATGCAGAGGCCAGGCCAGGCCTCTGCAGGACAGGTTTTTGTCCCTTGTAGCTTTAGGGACTGTGTGAGCAGTCCCTGGTGCCATCCCATTTGGATCCTGACTCTGAGAGATTGAAGGCTTACCGTGGTACCTAGAGCTGAGAAGGAAAGTGGCGATAGCAGGGTGCACGTTTATAGTTTGATGGGTGCAATTGAAATTGTAGGCAGCAAAGAGCTTTCTCCACCAACAGTTTTGCGAGCTCGGCCAACATTTTCAAGTTTGTTACCAGGCTCTGTGAGAGAGAAAAAGTTTGTTAGGGCAGAAGATCTGGTGTCGGCCTTTGAGTGTGGGGCAAAGAAGAGTATCCACTTGGAAGGGGAAGATCAGTGACATCTTTTTGTCCTGACACAGTTGATTGGAGAGCAGGGACGTTTCTGACTTGGCTGGGTCCTGGGGGTAGTTGTGAGCTGGGCTCGGTGCGTGTCCTGGTTTTGTGAGTTGACAATGCTGTGGTGTGGTTATTTAGAAGAGCGCTGACAGTGCCCAGGAAAAAGACAAGCACTTTTCTAGCCCAGCCCCGTTCGTGTGGGAGCAGTGGAGGGACAAGAGCTCCGCTGTGGATCCTGGCTCTCGGGTACTGACAGAATGGGATCCTGCATGTAGCCCAGAAGGAAGAAGAATTGTCGTGAACGGCGGGAGAAATGCGACACACCATATGCGTGAATGGCAAATCCCGAAGTTTATTGAAAACTCACACATATTTATATTGGTGTTAATGAAGCTTAGACATATTGCAAAAGCTGAGTTCATTATTGGTTAAAGCACACTTGGATCAACCACACCTACTTCTATCTTCTAATAATTATTTTGCTTCTATGTTTGCATTCTTCCAGCTTCTCTACCTAAGATATCTACATTTTCTGGCAAGCGATTTTCTCCCCCGTCTTCCCGTTTCAGAGAAGGTCACTGTGACCTTTGTCAGTGATTGGACACTGGTTGCTTAGTTCCCAGCTTGTATCCCCTATCCTTATCCATCGGTATCACATCGAAATGTCCTTTCTCAGCTAACCAATTATCCAAAAAGCTCTCTACAAAGAATCATTTCATTGTTGGCTGCACAGTTTAGAAGCTTCAAAATAAAAGGCAATTGCAGCATGGCCTCTTCATTTTAGAAAGTTTTCTGGGCCATCAGCTGCTCAACATGTAACTTGCACCCACTGAACTGCATTCAGCTTCCTGGAGATATGCACTTTCCCTCAAGATCTAGGTACCATCTTGCACTCGAACGCTTGAAGATCCCAAACCGCTTCAAAATGTCCAGCGGCTGCTCTCAAAGAAAAAGTCCTACAACAAAAAGGCAGTGCTGGCCATAACGGTCCCTTTGCAGTCTGTCAACCAAACGAAACATACTAGCGATTCTCACGTACTTTCTCAATGATATATATACGTGCATCAGCACATTCTCTCAAAGTGACAGAGACTATCGCTACAGCCAAGCGTTTTCAGCTGCACTTCTGACTGACAGATGTGCCAGGACAGAAGGCATTTGCCAACCTACCCTCTTTCCTGGGCAACCTGACATTGGCAGCGCAAATATTTTCACATTCTTTCATTGTGGCCATGTCCAAAGCAGCTAAAGATCGCACAGGTGGAAGTGTCAAAACAGAAGATGTTCTCAAAGTAACTCCTTTTTTTCTAAAGAGCTTTTAAACTGCGCACAATGCTTTGTATCTTCTTTCCCACATAGACCTGCCCTCACTTTTTCACACTCACATCTTTGTTGCAAACATCCAGCAGCTGTTTGCGTAGAAAAAGGCTCTAGAAATAAAAGCGAGACTTGGGCTGCACCTTCTGCCTGCCCTGTGTAAGCCACATCAAGCTCACCAGTGCGCTCTGTCCTTCCCTTTTCCGCTGCAACTACCATTGTGTTCTCTGGATCTCGGAACCTAAAGGTAGGCACATTTGTTTCCACAGAAGGGCCATAGGTAGCGGCACAAATAGCTCTCACTGAACTTTAATCCTTACCACTGCCACCATGAGTTTGGTTGGTAGGCCAGTAGGAGTCATGCTCCTTTTACAGCTGGTATGCGGCAGCCACCAGCCCAGTGCTCTTCGACTCTTGTAACCAGTCCTGCTTTTACTCTCCCGGAGGGGATTAGGCATCTGTTTCTCACACAGATCATTGTGGCAGCAGCCAACGGCTCTAGTGCACTGCTTCTGCCAAAAGACACTGGGGCCAGGCACTTACCTTCTCAGCACTACGTAGCCCCGTATTCTGCGTCTCTTGTCCTCCAGATCATACCGCAAAGCATTTCACAGAGAAAAAATGTGCCAGGACAACAAGCTTGGCTGAAGTGTACCCCTGAAACTGGTGGAAGTTTGTATTTGCACCACATTCAAGGGGCAGTCCTCTTTCCTATACAACCTGCAAACGGCTGTCTGTTCGCAGTGCCCTCTGCCCGCTCCTTCTTACCTTGAAGTACCATGCCAAAGAGGGCTCTGTGCTGAGGTCTCAGAAGAAGAGGGAAGCATATGTGTTTGTAAAGTGGACTGTCTGTTAGTCACTTCCCTCTTCAAAGCAGCGTGTTCCATGCCAAGCAGACAACAAAGCAACAAAAGATGAGTGTGACTCTGCATTCAAATCCTGCAATGTTCCCAGAAGTGAATTTCTCTCTTCTATAGGACTGACTTGTATGAAGTGGCGTGGTTGTTTCCTTCCATTAGAAGGGAAACTCATCTAGCCAGGCTTCATCACCCCCTGCATCTTTTGGGGTAGTTCTTGGAAGAAAATAGAGAGCAACTTTTCCACTCCACATGATTCATGTTTCATTCTCTTCCTTCTGTACTTCAGGGAACAAGCTATCAATTCCCTACTCTTTCTATGAAAAGGCATGAAGCTATTAATTAAATTCCCATAGATATAATAAGGAATCAAAGTCTTTTATGCCTGAAGGGCAGGCCCTTATGGTATGAAAAGTATGGATTGTCAAGGGTGGAAGAAGATCTGTATGAAAAGGGAGAAAGCCCAGAAGCATGAAGGGATTTTCAGGTATGAAAGGGAAAACGACATTAAATTGTCAAGGGAAAGAAATTGAAAGAGGCAGGAGGGAGAAGGGAGGCGGAGGAGCCAAATGCTGCCTTTGAGGCAGCTGACACAAGGACCGTCAGCCTCATGAGCAAACAAGAAAACCAAATGAAACTTCACAGCAATCTCATCCACAACTTAGTGGACAAATGTGCAAACCCATTTCTTCATTTATTATGTGTCTAATATATAGAGAGATGTTCTTCATTCTGACAGAATTTTCAGGGAGCAAGCTAGTGTAAGGCACCTGGAACCAATGGTGTATTGGAAATGGCCAACATGCAGAACACGCTCCATCCTGAACGCTACCACAGCAGAATCACAGGATCATAGAATGGCCGGGGTAGACAAAGACCTTAAAGGCCATCTAGTTCTCTGACATGGGCGGGGACACCTTTTACTTGCTCACGTTGCTCAGAGCCCCATCCAGCCTGGCCTTGAACACCAGGTTGGGGTGTCCATAACTTCTCCAGGCTCTCTGTGCCAGTGCTTCACCACCCTCACAGGGAAGAATTTCTTCCGAGTATCTAATTTCAACCTGCCCTCTTTCATTTTGAAGCCATTGCCCATTGTCCTGTCTCCAGAGTTGCTAATGAAGAGTCCCTCTCCTGCTTCCCTTCAGATATTGGAAGGTGTTGTGAGGTCTCCATGCAACCTTCTCTTCACCAGGCTAAACAGCCCTCATTCTCTCAGCCTGTGTGTCATGGCTTGACACTGGGACAATGCCAGTGCCCCCATGAGTATACTCTCTCCCTGGTTTCTGCTGTGAGATGTGACCAGGAATAAGCAAAGCAGGCTCCCACTTAGGAAAAAAAAATAATTATTAACTAAACTACAAGGGAAAGGAAAAAAAAAAAAAGAAACACACAAGGAAAATGAAAACTTCACAAATACATCTCCTCCTCCTCCTCCCCAAATTCCCAATACAATACATCCCCCAAATCATCGACTCTCGGTCCAGCACCACCCTTCAGAATACTCAATCCTCAGTTCATCAAGAGGAGAAGGAGTCCTTCTTGTGCCAATGGTGACCTCTTCCTTTCATGTCCACTGCTCTCACCACTGAACACAGACCAGAGCTGCTTCTAGGGTCGACTTTTAAGGATGCTTCGTCCCACTGCAAAAAGGCACAGTCTCAACTTTGGGACATCTGTCCCCCCCATATTTTTCACCCCCTGGGGCCGAGGGGTACCCACACCGAACCCTCTTGGTCCTGAGGCATTGCCTCCCCCTAGAATGCAGTCCCTGTATCACAAGGAAACATGGCTCTGTCCATGGCTACACACAAAGAGTCCAGCATAAGCTACTCCATCATCTCTTCCACCTGCGTTCTTCTCTATTTCTCTCGTGGCCCATTTCCTCGTATCTCCTCTATATCTCTCTTCTCATTCAACTCCAGGAGGATTAGCATTTTTCCATCATCCAAGAAAAGGGTTAAAAATCTGAGGCTCTGTCTGTCCAGAACTCCCATGGCTGCCCTGCCAGGCACCTTCTTGCACTCCCCTCTTCTCCTTCTCAGCCGGCCAAGAACAGGCACCAGCTCTCTCTCTATCTCTCCTGGGGCGGGGTGGGGATGGCTGCCCGATGCCTCTCAGTGTTCCTCCACCCTTCCATCCTGCAGGGGCCTTCACCTCCCTTCTGGCCAGGCCCCAGCCTACCTCACCGGGCTGGGTGGCTTCCCCTGCCCCGCCCAGCCCGCAGCCAGGCAGGGGAGATCTGAACCTTTCCCTGACCGGAACCCAAGAGAGCCTCCCAGGGGAGAGCCCTGCTTTTAACCCTGTTTTCTCAGAGGCACATCCAATGTCCCAATGGCCACATTAGGTGCCAATATTAAAATCTGAACATTTATTGGCCTAACCACAGCATCCCAGAAAACACATTTCCTGTCAAACCACCACACTGTGGGATATGCTCTTGTCCTGAATACTGAACTGCAGTATTGTCTGATGATTTTTTGAATCCTTTGAAGGCATTTTGAATTCTTTTTCAGCCTTAAATTAGACTAAATAGCTTTGATTTGTGGGTATTGAGCAACAGAAATCACTGCCCTGGCTTGCCTTTTTTACAGCTCCTTTCCGTGGGAGACTCGCTGCAAACGTCACAGCTGGTGAGACAGTGGGCACACCATCATTCTGAAAGAGCTTTGCACAGTAAACATAGAGGAGGATTAAATATTGAAATGCAGATGACAGGAGCTGCCCAATGGACTCTGCTGGTGGAAATCAAATACTAGTCTAGTCTGAATGCAAATAATTCCTCCCAATGAGGCCAGACAGGCTTGTTTGCCTTCGAATCTGAGCATGTGGACAGGAGTGGATGGTCTACAGGTTGAAAACAGTGTAGATACTTCTCCTTTTTTTCAATAGTGGCTCAGAAACTGAAAAGGCAGCTACAAAATGGTAAATACATCCCTACAGATTCAAAAATGGTTGTTCTTAAGTTGCATCTCCACCATAACAACAAATTGTTAGAACTAAAATACAGATGGGAATTTTATAGCTTCTCAGAAATGAAGCAGGAATTGGCCAATGGGCCTTAGCAGTAGCTACAAGTTTTTCAGCATGAGGCATCTCAAAAGTATTTTAACCGTACAGAACTTTTCTGTACTTTTGGCCTTTTATCTCAAGGATGCATCCAAAAAAAAAAAAGGAAAAAAACCCCAAGAAAAATAAAAAAGGACAAACCCTACCAAATATATATATATATATATATATTACATGACTAAGATAATAAGCACAATCAGTAACATATATAGAAACAGAACCCAATGTTTTTAACTTTCAACCTTGTCTTCTCAACACACTCTCGAAAATAGAATTGTTTCCCTATCTGCCTTGAAACATTTTGGAGCAAAAAACACTCTAAGGTCCTGATAGGTGTTTTGGTCAAAAATCCCTTCTTCTGGTTTTCTGTCCAGAAGCAGAGTAATGGAGGGGAAAGCTGGTAGCTGGCCAAAGGAGGTAGGAAGAGTAATCATCATCCACAACACTGGGGCTAAAGAAATTTCCACAGAAAATTACCTGCCTTATTACTTGCTCATGTGGTGGGTTGAAAGCTCAGAATCTGTTTCCATGTTTCCCATCCCTCGAATGTTCTATTTCACAGAATTCGAGCCTCTCAAACATCAGTCCTGCCAGAACAGCCTGCCATGTGCTGTCATAGGGGATCTGCTGATGCCCACTGACTCTTACCAGTCTAGTGCTCGTCACTGTTGCAGATCAAGAACTACTGAATAGTTCTGATTAATGCTCTTAGAGTGGTTGAAAACAAGGAAAGAATGACTAGACATTTGTATGATCAAATCCCCTGATGGAATAAAAACATGCCAGGACAACAAGCTTAATAAATGTATTCATTGTCATAAGAAGGGAGAGGAAGGGTCCAAAAGATTACTTGCATACTTACTGTTCTAAATCCCTTGTTATCTGGTAAATTGCAAAGGATGCCCGGCTTTCACCAAAATGCAAATCAGATTAAAATGTGAAGCCTTACACTTTACTGGATATAAAACTTCATCATCCATTTTTAAATCTTAGAGATTGCGATGTTGTCCTGGTTTAGGGCAAATTTGGAGGAGAATTTCCAAATTAGGGCCCCTCCCCGCAACTGGTTCGGGAAGGATTCCTCAGAGAGAAGTGGAATGAACCTGTTTATTTAATAGGCACAGCACCCCCCAGCACGCAAAAGGAACAATTCCGGATGACACCGCTCTGAAAAAGATGACAAATTCAGAAAGTCTCTCTTGGGGGGGTGCTCACTCTCTTCTCAGTCCCTCCAGCGCTGCGCCAGCTGCTGCAGGCCACAAGGTGCAAACTCTCGGTGTTTCCCAGGTCCCAGTCCGGAGCAGGTTCAAAATGGTCAGTAAAAGGAAAGAAGAAATGGTCCAGGAAGAAATTTGGACAGTTTAGCTAAACTAGCTAATGAGCAAAAGCAAGCAGAAGCGAAGCAAGCAAGAGTGAGAGAGAGCAAAGCGAAAAGCAAAAGCAGGAAAAGCAAAAGCTGCAGTCTCTGTGTCCCGCCAGGCTGATAAGAAAACCAAAACAAAACATTCCCTCTTCAGAGCCAGTCTTAAAGGTACAGAACATAATATCCAACATTCACAGAACACATGAATGGGGATACATGCATCATAACGTCACCCTAGGACAGATGTATTTCCTATTAATACCTTAATATTAATAAAGTTTAGAGCTGGAATTCAGAGGGAAAAGAAAGCTATTTTGAATTCATTCTATTCAATCATCTTGTCTGGACTGTCTCTTCCTGCTTTTCACTTCTGAAACTCTGTATGAAAGGCATAGAGTTCTGGATTAATTCTTTTCAACAGTTTCCCCTGTTATTCTTCTTTAAAGGCAAACCTGAAAAATCCACACTTTCTTTCCCAACCACTTCTAAAATTCCATTGAGAAGCAAAAAAAAACCCTATCAAACAACTAAATCTCTGCTCCAATTTGTAGGAAAAAACCCCATGCCATTAACTGCTTTCCTAACACTTTCTTTCTCTTGTATTAATATGGCAACCTTTTCTTGCTTTTATAGATTAGAACCAAATTCTTAAAGCTATAAGGAAACACAGGTTTACTGTAGCTGATGCTGAGATACAGTAGTCCAGCAAGGAGTTCAGACCTCAAAAGAAGAGTCTGTACAACAAGATTCAGCACAACGTTGAGACATATTAGCTATTGTTCAAGAAAAGCCGCCAAAATGAAACTGCTTAGACTTCTATACTATCATGGGTGCCTGCTTCCAGAACCTGACCTAAGTTGCTGGAAACTAGCTGCAATATGACTGCAAACAATGCTGTGAATGTAGGACATTGTTATTCTTCTCTTCCATTGAAAACCACAAGTGGAGTTGCGTCATTTTCTTAAAAATTCTCTATTTCCTTCCAAACTGGTAAAATAATGATAAATAAAGTGTTCTGTTCATACAGTTTAAATCTAATAATGTTCAAAATGAAAAACAAAAAAAAATTCATTCAGATATGGTCTGCAATAATAGAGCCGAGAGAAGATGAACCAGTCTGGCCTACAAAATAAAGTGAAGCAGAATTTGGGAATTTGGAACACCTTACGATGTAATATTTAAAGAAAAAAAAGAAATACAATGTAACCTACCCAAACTCAATCAGTGATGCACCGACAGAGAAAAAAGAACTCATTACTACTAATATTTCTTTCATTCTCAGACAAGAAGTTAAATTATCCCCTTGAATGCACGGAAGATTGTTGCGAAAGACAGCAGCCTTCTTCTTTACAACATATTCTTCAGAACTCCAGGAGACAAATCATTAGAGCTATGAGGCTCTTTCTCTCTGTAAAACTTCCAGAGCATAGCCACTATTATATTCCTTTAGAGATCCTCACCGCCCTGGGCGACTGGTGGATAGTCTACAGCTCCAGTACATCAGCCAGACGCTCTGCCTTATTTAGCATGGCTACTGCAGCAAGGACATCATCTCTACTGGCTTTCTATCCAAAATACATGCAAGGCACAACAAAGAATATACCCAAAACACTGAGCACAGCCTATGGCCTTCAAAACAAAAATCTCACGATGGCAATACTGGATCTTCTGATCCAAACCATCAGGAAACATTTCTTTAGAGGCGAAAAAAGCTCCTGTTGATTGTACAAAAAATAGTGATGTAAACCAGAGTTGCATGACCCAGTATTTCTATTGAACTGGAACTATTTTGATCAATATTATGCATCCATTTCTTTTCAGGGCATTTGGTAAAAAATGTAAAGTATAGTTTAAAAGGAATTATTGGATGCGTACTAAGTACTAGGGATTAGTTAAGGTGTTGGTTTGGCATGGCTTGGTTTTTGGTGGGGAGGGAAGAAGCCAGCCACAGAAGTGAATCTTTTGTGAAAAGCTCCTAGAAGCTTCCTCCATGCCTGGCAAAGTGAATCCCTGCTTGGCACTAAGAACAGACATGCTGCTAAGCCAATTAGACAAGCAGTAATATATTTAAGAAGGAAATCAAAACTGCGGCCAGTTAACTTTTAAGTTTGCTAATTTTCTGGTTGGCACCTCTTCTGGTTTGAAAGCAAAACCAGCAAGAGATGCTGTCGCTGTTGCAGTGTGTGTTTTTGATTGTAATGCAGTTTGAGTAGTCAGTTTGATAATACTTCCTGCTTTGTGCTGTTGGAGCATATTTTATTATTAAGGGATTGTTCCTTTCCCCCCGTGTTGTTAGTTTTTGCCCTAGTTGTCCATCTCCCCAAAGACCTGCCCTTTTCTTCCCTTTTCCTCCTCCCACTGAATGTCAATCCCTCCCCAAGCCTGGCCCTTTCTCTAGAAACTTCCCTATCAATTTTATAGTCTTCAAAACCCCATTGGTTTGTTTAAGTTATTCTCCTCCCCTGTAGTCCCCTATTGGTTTAAACATTGTATTCCCCGCCTTGTGGTCCACCCCCAGTTGCTCCCAGTGTGTTCAAGATTGTATCCTCCTCTGGGACCTCTCCCCATTTCTGAGTTGATGTATGCATTTGAGTCAGTGTCTTTCTGTCCCTGACCCTCCAGGGAAGAAACTCCTTTGGAAAACATACAGAAGACCTCTCCCTGTTCCTTGTCCCTGCCCTCGGCGCAGTCCTATCCCCAATGCAGTCCACCTGTGCCATAGAGCAGCTGTGCCCTACAGCTGCACCCTGGATTCGACAGCTTTCTAGGGGCAGCCCACTCTGGCTGTTGGTGTCAGGAGCTAGTCGGTCTGAAGAAATCCAGCATGGCAGCAAGACTCCAAGTCAGAAATACAATTTATTAGGAAAAGGGGAAAAACCAAATACATGCAATAATACAAAAGAAAAACCACGGACAGAATACAACCTGTCACCCTGCTAGTTAGGGTGGTGGCAGCAGTCCGGATGAAATGGCCTTGTTGAAGTGGTGATCCTGTAGAAACCATCTGGTAGCTCTTGTCCTCTGAAGACCCAGTGGGTGAGGGTGGCCGTTCCTCTAGGAAGCCAGTGGAAAGACTGCTTGTGGTGTCCCAAAACTCAGATTATATCCAGCTGGGGATGCTTAGCTCCTGCCCCCTGGGCAGAGCATCTTGCAATGGGCTCAAATTGTTCTGAGTCATGCGGTGGTTCCTTGATTAGCCTTTAAACAGAAATGGCTCCTGGAGGGAGTCATCTCTGAATCATGTGGCAAGACATGGATGGCCCCGTTAAGAGATAAGGAGATAAGGAAAAAACGATGCCCCTCCCGGTTTCAGCAGCTCTTGAGGTTGGGAGCAGAATACATTTTTATATTGTAGCCTAGGACAATACAGGATGAATGCTTTTGCATTTGCAGGAAGTTTGTGTGGATTTGAGAAGCATCCTTATAGCAGAGGCACAAAAGTATTCTCATCCCCTTTTAAATCATCTTCAAACCAAGCAATTCTCACAATAAGGTAGCGCATGAAAGACTTGCAAGTGAGTTGAAGAAACACGGCAAAGATAAGTAGTGTTCAACTGCAGAGAATCGTTTAGGAGAATAGCTGACTAGTGACAGCTCTGAGCAGAAGAGTCTGTGGCTTATCCTGTGGGAACAATAGTAAGACATTTCAATTGAAAAACCCCATTCATTCCCAAGGAGCAAACATCAGTAAAAATAAAAGGTCAAGTAAAGACACCCTAGTGCTCTTCTTATCAGAAGCATGTTCCTCCATATGAGAGTATTTAGGAAAGGACAGTCCATTCATAAAGAAAGGTGTGCCAGTTAGAAAACCTGTAGGACAATACAAGACAAACTCACACAATATACATCCTCAAATGCAAAATGAAGAAATAATCATTTCAAGCTTCCGTGGAATTAATTGCATTTTATTTGTTCTTTTCATTTCAGCTGCTCTCAAGTTATTTTTTAAGACTGAATTTTATGAATTCAGCAAAGCTCTCTTTCTGAATGTCTGCATACCCCTATAAAACACTGAGGTGACAAAGAGAACGGCAGTGGAAGGAAACCTGGTCCACCTCCCCCTCCTTGAAGCTTTAGGCCAGCGAGTGATTAGAATTTAGTCACTTCATTTGCTTTACCAAGAGAGAATGTTTTCCAGCCTTTATCTTTCCTTTTGGAGCTGATTCACTTTGTAGTCATAAATTCTTGACTCAGTTGGTGAGAAACAATGGCATTACAGCCGTGGATGTTAAAGTGCACTGATGGGAAATGAAGTTTTCATCTTCAGGTCCTTGCTTCAGTAAATCTTCCAAATTCATCAGAAAGAAAGTTCCCAGACCAGTAATCCCCACTCAAATGACCTAATTCAAATAGTTTGTAGGCATAAGAGGCATCAAGCAGGTGCTGTCATCTGTTAGGGGAATACCCAGCCAGTACATGATTGTCTAGTTAGGCGGCAACAATTTTGGAAAGAATTTAGTTTTTTTGTATTGCAAGTGAATGGTCAATACATTTTCTTAGTGGATACGGGTACAAGAATGTCTTCTGCATCCTTTCAGAGGGGAAGCTTCCCTAGATCTAAAGCTGCTCAGCTCCACGATAGGATGCTTTGTCTGAAAAGGGAACTCAAGTCTTTGTCCTTTTGGATTGCTTCCATAGTTTTTCACTCACTCTTCAGGTAGCTGTTAATATGTTCTGTTATCCCTTGCAAACTTTTATGGGCATAGTCACTGAATTGGTACGTATTCCATGAAGTCCACAGGCCCTGTTGAGATGCAGCCACAGGTCTCAAGGGTGTTAGCAGATGTTATTCTGAGGCCACTCCTAATGATTTTTGATGGATCATAGTGACTGAGGAAAGTGCCCAAAGACTGGATGAAAGCAAATGTCACCCATCTTGGAAAAAGGCAGCTAGGAGGACTTGGAAAAGTAGAAGCCAGCCAGCCAGCGTCATTTTTATCCCCAGGAAGTTGATGGAGCAGCTATTGCTGGAAAGCATTGCCAGGCACATGAAGGAGGACAAAATAACATAGTCAGCATGGATTTACCAGGGGAACTTCATGCTGAACAACTTTTTAAACTCCTCTGATGAATCAACTTGCCCGGTAGATGAAGGGAATATTGTCTGCCTGGGCTTCAGGAAGGTTTTTGACATTTATCTACGTGGCAGCACACATACATCCCAGAAGTGTGCAAAGAGGAGGGAACCAGTGTCTTTTCAAGGATGCTCAGTGAAAAGACAAGAGGCAGTAGGCACACACTGAAATACAGGAGATTGCCTCTGCACATGGCCAAATGATTTTTTACTGTGAGGGCGACTGAACCACGGCACAGACTGCCCAGAAAGATGGTGGAGCCTGGATCTTTGAAGACATTCAAAGTACACCCAGATATAATCCTGGGCAAGAGGCTCTAGGTATCCTGGTTTAAGCAGGGGGGTTGGACCTGGTGAGCCCCACTGACGCCTTCCACTCTCGTTCATTCTGTGCTAGTGAATTCTCTTAGAGATGCATTTCAAGCACTGGCATGACAAAGGTCTGTGCAGAGAGAGATCCAAATGGACATGGGATCTAAGTTCCTTAAGTAGTGCTCAAGAAGAATGCAAAACTCTGGGATAAGTGTCTCTTCCATAACTGAATCCCTTTCACGGGAAAATTCCCCAGCTATAGAAAGATCTTCTGATAGGCATGCTTAAGACTGACACTGGCTGAGCAAATTTCTCCCTATGTGTGTTTAAGACCAATTAGGATCTTCACCAAGAGTGTTGTCAACATAGTCACAGAATGTATATTGTTAAGAAGGGACAACTTACATCAGAATGGCAAATATTGGTCCACAAAATGTATTAATGTATGGGAACTATCTACTTGGGTTGAAAATAAAAAGAAAGAGTTAGTCTTTATTTATCAATTCCATCGCAATATTGATGAGGTAAGAAAAAGACCTTAGTCCTTAACCTTCTTAACTCAAGCAAAGATTTTTAAAAATTCCTTGTAAAAAATGTATCCTAATTATCAGACTATGAAACAATTTTAGTTGGGAAAAAAGTTCCAGAATTGTGTAGATAGTGGTAAAGAAGCCAAGAAAATAGGTAAGAAACAAAAAGAGAGCAAAAGAGTCAGCTTCAGTCTGCAAGCTCGTTCTAGAAGTAATCTGCTAGAAAAAGGAACCCCCAGTTGAATTTCCAATGGATTCATGCACTTGATTCAGTAACTAGTCAATGTAAAAACCAATCCTTTTGTACAACTTCTCCCAGCAACAAAAACCCCAACAGCTTGACACCACCATCATGCCTGTCCCAGATGTATTTTAAAAGAAATTATCCTTTCTTGAAACTCTATTTGCATAAAAGTTGCAAGACATTGGAGGGATTCTCCACATTCTCATTTCTCCATGTGGCTTGAAAGTCTATTTGATAAAATATGCAACAAAGCATATGATTTATAAGGTAGGGTAAAATGGATGATTTGGGAATTGATCTCTTGTTGATATTAAACTTCATATCCACTCTCTGTGAAGTTTCTAAAAGAAATGATGGAGCTGAGACATGAATCTGCCACAACAAGTGTTAAGCAAAGATACACACTCCCCTTCACATGCCCCCCTTCCACACACACCTAGGCCCACACAGAGGTCAGCATAGCAGATGATGAACACCTTCTTTGGCACTTCATGAAATCCTAACATGAGGAAGTGTTGAAATACAGAGATTTTGTCCCGTGTAGAAACCCATCCCATGTATTTTATGCTGTAATTCTTCTCTCTTTTAAAATTTGCTATCTTCTGCATAGTTTTCATTAACCTGTTACAGTAGTGAAAATCACAGATCAAGGTAATTTTGTAACACTTTGATTTTACCCCAAGAGCTGAGGGAAAACTTGCTCCTATACTTCAATCTGAGTTTCTTCTAGATTCCAACTTTGTTTCTCTACCATCAAGAGTCTCCTGTGTTGCTGCTCAAAGCCCCATCCAACCTGACCTTGAATACTTTCAGGGATGGGACACCCACTACTTCTCTGGGCAACCTGTTCCAGTGTTCCAGCACCCCCACAGTAAAAAAAGTCTTCCTTTCATCTAATATGTGTCAGAAGTATTAAATCTAGGCATATAAACTTTGAGGAAAGGTTTGAAATTCTTTTGATTTGAATCACATTTTATATGAGTACTGACTTACAGATGACTAAAATATGTGGATGGGCATTTGAGCTGACACTTTTTGAAAAGGTGCATGGAATTTAAAATTAAAACCAGTACCATTAAAAGCTTTGTGCCGTTTTCTTTTTCCTCTGGTATTCAAAATTGCATATATCAAATATCTGTGCTTCATACAAAGCTCTTAGACACTCTCAGAAAAAAGCTTTTCTTTCAGACTAAGTTGCAGTTTACGTAGAACACTAGTACTAGTGAAGGTTTTTCTGGGCATAGGGGGAACACCTTCTCATTGGATTTGTGTGCAGAATGCATTTTATGCAAACTGGAAAATTGATCCCAGCTGTGTTCTAGTCATCATTCTCACTGCATCAGGCCTGAAGATTCTGTGAAAAGTAGCCTGTGGACCTTGAACATAGCTCATGTGAAACAGATGAGAGGCGATGGAGAAGTTGAGGGAGAGAATAAAGAGCATATGGCCCAGTACAGACTAACAATTGTTTGGCACCCTTTAAAGGCTGTGTTTGACAAGCAGGGCTGAAGCAGGTCTGCAAAATATCCGGGAGATCAAAATCCATTGAAGCAAATTGCCCTGGCCAGTCACCTTGCTGCCGATAATTCACTCTCCATAGCAGCTGATCAGGCCTAAGAATGCTGCTGCAGAAGTATTGTGAAAAAGGTAGGCATATTTTCACAGATGCAGGGGAAAATCCCCTTGGATGATGGTTCCAAGGGATTACTTGATGGAGCAAGTTATGTACCCTTATCTACCGTGCAATATCTAAGTTGGTGAGTTCACCATCTGTCAGCATCACTTTCGAAAATAAATGTTTGATCCACAAAACAATATTTCATATGTCCTGTCTACCTGCTTCATTTCAACCAATGAATAGGCTACGTTCCATCAGCAAAGGGTTTATGATCCTATGTTTCTTTAAACTGTGATAATTCTTTATTCTTTTCTAGATCAGACACTGTCTATTCATAAGATTCAGATGTCCATGGCAGGGGTGTAATTAAATTCACATGTTAAAAAATAACCTTGTTCTTGTTATCTTTTTATTAAATTACTGCCATGTAACATCAGTCTGAGAGCTGAAGAAAACCCCTTCATTTGCTGTTTGCCAAGTATCATCTATGTGATACAAATTCTACTTGAGAAATCACACCCGTACATTGCCATGTAGCACTACTAGTAATGCTTTCACAACCTTTTCTTCATCATTAGGTCTTTTGGTGAAGTGAATGATTAGAACATAAGCAAGGGCATTTGTTCAAGATGCTCCAGAAAGAGCTGTGGTCTGTTCTCTTCTTTGCTGCCTATGTTAGCACTCAGCTGCAAAAAAGGAAAGATTACTAGGAAAAGTGTTACTTTCAGTCTAAACTTGTAAATGATGTTTGGAATACCCTGTTAAATGACAAGGTGCTCTTTTAAAATATGGCATCTTAAGGGAAAATGTCAGCTTTAAAAAGGTTTTGAGACAGTTGCTTCTGGAAAAAAAAAAAAAAAAAGAAAAGAATTGGAGGCATCTAAGGTCTTTAGGCATACTATTTTGAAGATTGATTCAAACCACAGTTTCTTCATATAGGAAGAACAGAGGACCATAGATGCAACCCATTTGAAAATGGATTTCTATATGTTTCTGGTTGGGATTACCAGGCATCATTTCTTGTGAAGTCGAGGGACTGCAGTTAGCACTCCAATAATTTCCTTCCCTGAAATTCATCTGCATTTGGTCCTTTTTCCAGAGTCCTCATTTATTAGTGAAGGTATACTCTATCTATGCATTAGAATATTCCATTAGAGTGTGTGACTCATACTTGCTAGTTAAAATTAGCTGGAGCGGAATGGATAGTTACAGTTGCGTGTATACAATAGTCTTATTTTGGCAAGTTTTCTTTAGACAATGTTGAAGCAGCACTAGCAACTAGGAAGTACAGCTTGCAGCAGGGAAGGACACTCTTCTGCTTTCTCAAGTTTCCTGTAGTTAAATAGACGCCAAAAGGCTTTTCCTAGTACTACTACTGTCTTGTAGGAATACTTGATCTAATCCTATCTTTGATCAAATTCCTAATGGGTTATTTTTCTACAAGGCAGAACATTTTAATAATGTATTTTGTAAGGTGGAGACATGAACTTGTGCACCAGTCACGTGGACTGTACTCCTTATTAAGTTTCACAACCTTCTTTAGAAAATATTGACTGTGTGTAACTTCAAAAGGAGAATTCTGGGCATCTTCATTCTATTGATGTAATTGTTTTTCTGCCATGCTGGTATTGTTTTCTATCATTTTTACCAACAGAAATATTTTTCCCTGACACCTATGGAAAAGACCTATGTTTACTCAACAGTGCAGCATCAGTACATTGTTTAGAATGATTTCAACATGGTCCCAAACATATCAGACAGCTAGACAGCAGAGGTTAGCAACAGGGAATGGGAATAACTTCTGAACCGTTTCAGTAGATTTCCCAGGAAGGGCTTGCTTTCTGCCACTGCAAATTTTCCCAGAGATTTTGTCTGGTGAAGAGTTGCATCAAAAGAGTATTTTTGCCCAAACCTTGGGGCAAGCTCTGTCTCGGATTTACTAGTGAATGCAAAGAGGGTGAAAGTGCTGCTTCAAAGCCCTCTGTGCGCTTTCTGTACCAAGAGGGGGGGTGACCCCAGAAATAAGTTTTGATCTCTCTTCAGAACACAAGGCATGTCATCACCTCATTCATCTTCTTCTGGGACTCATAGCGTCTTAAGACTAAGAAGCTCTCTTGCTTGCTGAAGTGCGTTCAGCAAAAAAACCTTGTCTCATCAGCAGATTTGAACACAACTACAGTCGAGTCAATTCCAATGCTGGCAGGGCAATACTCTACCCCACTAGTAACATGCCACTATTAGAAGACTGTGTAAAACTATTTTTGTACAAAGTAATCGGAGGGAAAAATAGAATTGGGAAGAACTGCACATTGTTCTGGAAAAAGCCTCCTGCCTCAGTCTTACAGACATCATTTGCTGGTATCATTTTTAATAGTTGGGGGTTTTTAAATTTTGTAGAAGAAAAAATATTACTGCACCTTTATGTTTCCTTAATAGAAGTACAGCCATTTCTTAATAGAATAGAAGTAAGCCATTTGGATATGTACAAATGGTCTTTTCAAATACATATGCTATAGCCCACTGTGAAAGTAATTAGCTATAAAGAGAAATCTAAAGGTTTAAAAAGATTTTGGAAGAAAGTAAGTCTAAGGTGATAGAAGAAGAAGAAAACAGCAGTTTTCTTCTGGTGAAAAAAAAACCAAAGGGAGGACCTTGTACAGTGGAGATGTATTATTTGACTTCCTGAAAAACTGAGTAGGTTTGCTATTGCCAATGGTTTTCATTAGGAAGGAAGAGATTCCTTTGGCAAAAAAAACCCTTCAAACTGACTTGACAAAAATGTTATGACACTTAACTTCACCAATCCTGAAGAAAAATTCCCATCACTTGATCTGGAAATCATGATGGTAATGGAGACAAGGATGTCTAAGCCATGCCATCAGGAACATCAAAAAGCATTAGAATGCAGGTAAGACTGAGCTCCTGAACTAGTGTGAAGAGAATGCAAGAAAGACATTTTCCTTTAAGAGTCTTCAGGATGGAGAGCAGATCAAATTTTTTCTTGTGCAGTATTTCTGAATAGAATGAATCTTCAAAATAACATTGTTTTCCAAAACCTGTCTACAGTATCTCTTACCATGATACACAGTTCCTATGAATAGAAAAAGCAAAGCACTTTTTTCCAAACTGTTGTGCACTCTTAAGCAATCTACAATAAAAATAGTATTTTTTCATGCTGGGAATGATGTGAATTACAAAAAAGCCTTGTAGCACACTTGGCACTGTAGTCTCTTGATTAGCATAGCTTTTTATTCATCAAACACGTTTCACATTGACTATTTTTCTCTTTTAAATAACGGCGTCTTTGTACTTATGCAGCATCCATGAAGAATTTCTTGGGTGTTATTTTGTACCTGATCCTAAATGGCAGGTTCTGCATTCTGCCATCTGTCTAGCTTTCCCATTTGATGCAGCTTCTGAGAGGTATTTTCAGAATCGAGGACTACTTGCAAGAATGATGCTAAATCCATGCATTTTACTCCTTGGTTAATGCAAAACTATTTTTCCTTTACAGTTCAATGAGAACAGGAAAATAATGATGGTGAGTTCAATCCTTAGAGTAATCCAAAGAGGACTATTATCATCATTAGAAACCAAGCAAGGTGTATTTATTGCACATGCATGATACTCACTGATGCAAATTACCCTGTAAATTCAAAAGGAATCTGTATCATAGGAGTGGATGGACTGTTTCGATTGATATTTTGCTTAAAGCAGAAAATTAATTCTTTTGACAGCCAACTCATGATTGCAAGCTCACTTTCAACTACAGCTTTCAAACAGAAGAAACATGTCTGTTTATAAAACGATACAGTACAGTACACAATAGCAAGTCAGGTCATAGACTTTGAAAAGAAAAAAACAGATCAAAGGACAGATTCATTCACATCTACAAGCCCTCAAGAGTGTACAGGTCAAATGTCCCCAGAAAACTAGGCTGGTGGCGCAAATTCTCTATGTTGGCACCAGCAGAAGCAGCTGCTATCTTGATAGGATGCAATCTTGCTTCCATCACCCTTCAGAGCAATCTTCTGTACCCCTGCCCAATACACCTTCTGCTCTATTCCTTGGACTTCACATTTGCATTTCTACAGAGTCCTGTCCTGCAAACTGACTCAAAGTTCAGGTAATAGATTTCCAAGATTTAGAAATGTTGTGTGAGGTTCATTTATTTCATATTTCATTCCATCTAAGCAAACTGTAACTTTCTGAAGTGAAATATTTTGAGTATGTCACGTGTATTTTAATGTTAGCTCTGCTTCACATTAAAACTTCTCACAGACCCCTGTGATGCCTTGCTGCAAAAATATAGAGCTGCCAAGAGTGGTTGTGGGAAGTTAGGATTGCCAGAAAACCATACAAACAATCTAACAATAGAGCCTTGGATTTCTGAATATAATTGCACCATGTAAAGTCAAAATATAATATTTAAATGATTTTAGATAATGATGAGTGTGGGCTAGAGAGAATCCAGATAGAATTTTATTTTTTTAAACAGTTCCGGGAAAAACATGGCCTTGACTTGGAAGTATAGCAGGAAATATTTTTATACAGCATGAGTTCTCATTACCTAATCATATGATTTGTAGACCTGAATTGGAAACCAGGAAATAAACGAAGAAAAATACTCAAGCTATAAAAGATGGGAGTTTAAAATTTTCTTTGTATTTCTGATTAAAGCTATTAGGTAGCTAAATGGTCACCCATTATTTTAAAAAGCATCTGGACATTAAAAATAGGTAAATTTCTGCGGGACTTGGATGTCAGCTATTCCTGAAAAGCTTTATTTCACTGCTTTCCAACCCTGAATCAATCCACTTAAACGCAGTTGTATTTCAGATGCTCAGTGGAACTGTCCATGTAATGCAGATAGTTGACAAATAATCTGCAGAAAAAGCTAGATCGATTTGAAGATCTTTTCCTGTAAATGGTATTCACGTTATTTGTACAAACACACAGATGGGATTTCTGCTGTCTTCTTCAGGCCACTTCCTCCAGAGAGCTCTCCATCAAATCTCTCTAGTTCTACTCTTCTGGTGATCCAAAGTCAGCACTGGGATGGTCCAACTGCATGAATTACTGTCTGCTAGAGGTGCACCCTGAGGGCTTCTGTGTGCAGCATCACGTGAGCCCTACTAAAGTCACCCTGTTGGTATAAACTGAGCTAGCTGGACCTTAAGGGACAAGATTGTGCACTGATATTGTAAGAGAAATTAGGTACTAAGAAGGAGGCTGGAAGATTTAAATATTTCTGCCTCCAGCTTAAGCAACACTAAATCTTGGTCTTTATCTGAAAAACTAGGTGAATTAACCCATTTGGCATTCCTATGCCAAAAATGTCAGTAATACAACAAGAACCGTCAAAAGAGTAACAGTTCCAATCATTACTTTGTAAAAGTAATTCATTGGAAGAAGTCGGGAAGAAGGATGAAACATGCCAATATCCTACCCTGAGAATCATTCTGTTGATTTGCACAGGTTTCTTATTATATACCCATCTAATGCATTGGACATGCATGCTTGTGATGACACAAATACTTGCAAAGCTTACCAGATAAACCATGTTCTCTTCAGACAGCACAACATTTCTTGATGGTTGTGTTTGCTAATTACATTTAGACTCAATGTTCTTAAAGGTCTTTTCCAACCAAAGTGATTCCATCATTCTCTAAATCGCAGACCCTGCTTGTCTTGGTTTAGGGCAAATTTGGCAGCAATCCTCAAGAAGGGGTGATTTATTAAAAATATTGATCTAGTACTGATATCCAACTGTGACGGACAAAGGCTCCCTAACAGTTCAAAATTAGAAAGTGTATGTTTATTGCAACGCTGGGCAGCGTGCGGGATAGCTCCCAAACACACACTGTGATTTAGAGGTGATAACAGAGTCTTTTTATCTATACAAGTATTGAATACCCAAAAGACAAATACATATTCATAATTTAGGTACATCCCATCATTCCTCACTTCGTATGGTAATTAGTTCAAAAGCTATTAAGCACGCGTAGTTTGTTGCTCAAAATGAATCGGTGGTCCCTTTCATGGGGAGGGGTTCCAAAATGAGGAAATAAATGAAGTCTTCCTGGTTCTGAACTTTCTACATTTTCAATGCAAATATGACAAATGAACCCATTGGTAGAACTCCCATTCCCCATCTTCAATTGGTTTCAGAACAGAGGTGGCCACAAAGTGCAAGCTCTCAGTGCTCTCCAGGTCCCAGTCTGGAGCAGGTTTGAACAGTTCCAAGAAAAGGGAAAGAAAAAAAGACAGTCCAGGGAAAACTCTGCCTCAGCCAGCTAAACCAACTGAAAAGCAAACAACACTCTGTTCTGCTCCATCAGTGCCCAGACAACACAGTGCAGCACAGAATGTGGAGCAGTGTTGCTTTTAGAAGGTGAGTGCAGCCTGTGATAACAAACTCCGTACTTCTTCTTCTCCCCACCTTTGCTCTCAGAACCAGTCTTGAAGGCAGAGAATAGAATATCCAGCATACACAGAACAGATGGCTGGGGATACAAGCATCATAAAGTCACCCTAGGACACTGCTCTACTGAGATATGTCACCAGACTATGCTAAGACAAAGTTTTGGAACTGCTAATTAAAATTCTACTATCACAGTGAAGCTGAAGAGGAAACACAGCTCACTCCAGTTACCTTGTGGCATGCCAATACTTCCTTTCAATCACAATGGTTTTCGTCTTTAAGTCCGTGACATCACAGGCATAATTCAACATCTTTTGGGCAGGAAGGAAGATCTTCTTCTTCTCATTATACTGATGGGTAAGCTGAAATGCAAAGCAGTTAATTCAAAGTGAAACAGCGATAAAGTCAATAGTAAAACTCACCACAGTTTTGTTTACCAACCCAAGTCCTTACTATCCCAAAATACAAGAACAGCTGTAAAAGCCTTGTGGTTTCTTAATTTTTTCCTATACCTACATGGGAGGGTAAGGGATAAATGATCCCAAACAATGGTAATCCACAACAAAGCATTCTTGACATCATATTCAGCTTTTGCATAGTGAGCTCTTCACCTGATCAAGTTATTCCATTGCAATAGTTTGGGGAGTATCTTAGAGGGCTGGCTGTTGTTTGGTTTAAACCATCTTGATCATTCAGGAACCCAGTAGCAATGAGAAAGTTCAAAATAAGATAGTGCTACGCAGTGATTTTCCTATATGACAGACGTATTTCTACAAGACAGAAGGCTGACCTAATGCTTCCCTACAACATGGCTGAAGTGGCATCCTGTTCCCCATAGGTTTTTCCGTTTAATTTTAGCAGCTTTCTTACTAGATTAATGAGCTGAACTAACTCAAAAAGGAATCAGATAAGTGCCAGAGCTTTAAAACAAACAACAACAACAACAACAAAAAAGATGCAAAATGGTGATTTGTGGGTGCGTTTGAAAACAGAAATTTTTTTGTATTTTTCATAGAGACATGGCATTCTCTAGAATGATATTGCTCCAACGGTTTGAGTTTGGTTTTCTTTTTCCCCCTCAATTGTAAATGTTATGCATTCTTTTTGGCCAGTTCAGTAAATAGATTTTCTGATACGTGTGAAAGACAGTCTAAAGTTCCCCTCATTTGCCTCACGACCCTTCCCAGGACAGACACTGGGACCCTAAAGACACCGATGGGAATTCTGGCCTGCCAGTAATGGATGAACACCAAAAATCCTGAGGCCCCTGAGCAGAATTCTGGCCTGCCAAGGGATTGTTCACAGCTGTGTCTTCAGTGACTGCTTCTAGCAGGGCCTGCCAAAGGGCGACCCAGCCTATATGCTTGCACCTGCTTCACGACAATAGACCAGGAATTTTCCCACCTCTTGGCCAGATGAACTTGCTGGGGCAACTTGGTAGCCCCCCCATGGAAAATCCTTCCTCTGCTCCACTACCACCGTGAGGCACCGAGGTTGAAGCCCCCCTCCCAAGGACTGAGACTGAGACACCTGTAATTCTGATGCAGGGGTGCTGGCCTGACTGAAGCAGGATGCCTGCTGAGTGTTGCCTACAGATGTGCCTACAGGACCTAGACTGGTTTCCCCCAGAAAGCAGTCCTGAAACAGTGGGTCCCACTCACTGCTGATACTGACTTATCCTGCTGAGAACATGGACTGTCTGTACCCGTCTTCAATACCTTTTTCCCCCTCAGCAATTTCAATAGACTTCTTCTTCTTGATTGTATCTGTTCCCCCTCAGCCATTTCAAGATTCTGTTTCCCCCCTCAGCAATGGACTATAATAGAACCTTGAGTTCACCAGGACTTAACCTTGAGTTAACCAGGCAGGGCCATTATCTTCCCAACATGACTAGGCAAACTCTGTTGGCTGGACTATGAGGACTTAGTCTCTCCACATTTGGTAGCTATACTCCTGTCTTGGTTCAGGGCAAATTTTGGGGAGAACCCCCAAAGGGGCTCCTCTAGGAAAGCAGATTCATTTGGCCCCTCCCCTATGAAATATTAATCCCAATATTACCGGGTGGGAGGTGCCTGGGCTCGTCTGACCCTTGCTGCTGGGCCAAAGGCGGCAGCTGTGATGTTTCACCTCAGAGATACATTTGGCCGGCTGCATCCTGCAGCTAGGCACTCGCAACAAATCCAGGCATAGTAGAAACTCAGTTGACCTCTGGTGGAAAAGGTTCAGGGGACGGTGAAGAGAAAAAGGAGAGGATTCTGCTGTAGAGTTTTAATCCAGAGTTTATTCCAGGATGACAGACCTCTGAATCTTGTAACAGCTCCCAACAGAATCCAGACCGCATGGTCCCGTCTCCTTTTAAGCCCGGGGACAGGGGCAGGGGAAGGCACAGGTGAGCCACCAACCAGGTGGGAGGAGGGGAAGGCTCAAAGGATAAAGACACTTGGACAGGCCAATGAGCCCGGACCTGAGGGGCATCTTTTGAACTTCTGCCAACCACACCATGACCCTGCTGGAATGTTAAGATTGATGGACAGCACTTAGCAGGAGGGCAAAGGGGGAGGGGAAAGGACAGGTTTCACCTATCCCAACACCTGAGGGATTTTCCTGTTTCCTGAAACAGGAAATGGCGTCACACTGCAACACTCCCCCCAACCGGTCCAGGAGAAAATAGCTCCTTGGAAAGAGGTGGAAAAAACCTGCTTATTAAACAATAAAACCTAAACAATATTGAACAATAAAACCCCTTGTTGCTCCAAAAGAGATGACAAACTGAGAAAGTCCCCTCCCTGGGTTGCAGTTCAGCTCACACAGGCTCTTATCAGTCCCTCCGGTGCTGGAAATGTTGCGGGCCGGGCCCGGCCTGGTGGGCCACAGGTGCTAGCTGCCGGTGCTCTTCTGGGTGTTCAGTCCAGAGCAGGTTTCAAGAGGTCCAAAGAAAAGGGAAAAAAGAAAAGAAACCACAGTCCAGGGAACTTCCTTGCCTCAGCAAGCTAAAACTAACTAAAAGCAAAGGAGAGCTCTGTCCCACTGTCTGTTCATCGCCAGACAACACAGTCCAGGAGCAGGAATGTGGAGGAGTGAGTGCAGGGTCTGAAAACAAACTGCTGCTTCTTCTCTCCCCCCTTCACTCTCTGCAACAAGTCTTAAAGGTGCAAAACTTATGATGCAGCATAAACAGAACAAGATGATTGGGGTTAAAAGCATCATATAATCAGCTTAGGACAACTCCCTCTCTCTTTCTCCCCCTCTTTTCTATTCTTTTCCTCTCCCTAATTCCTTTCATGCATTTGCTGTGGTCATTCTATAAATTTGTTTTGATACTGCAATCCCCTTTCCGTGTTGTCTGTTGCACTCCCAGATCAGTTAACCAACCATCACCACCCCCATTGGTATGAGCGGATCGTGACATTAAATTGGCATCATGGACAGGATTCTGATAGACAGAAGGGTCTGCAAGGCTGTTTGTAGTCTGGAACAGGGGAAGGACGATTTGCTTCAGCCACACCTAGCCCCTCATCGCGAAAGGGTTGAACGAAGCTGGAAAGCAAGGAAAGCTCTTTGAATTTCCCACAAACTGCGCACGCCCAGGTGAAATACGCCCCCATACTCTATTGAGGGTTCTGTCTTTAGAATTTCCCAAAAAATCTCTTAGCGCAAAAGGGGAAACTGTTTTTGTTTATGTGTGAATTTGGACTGTCTGGGAAGGAAGGGACAACTTGAAGGAACTAAGCAGGGCCTCCCAGGGAGATTTGGTCTCTTCACCCAGCCAGGGAAGCAAAGGGGAGCACAGCAAAGGCTGTGAGATTGTCTAACTTAAGCTTGCACCTCCCTGTCATGGTTTTGGTCCCTTCATAAAATGACTGAAAACTCTAGCACAAAAGTTACAGCTGAATTTTCTGCTCTGCTTGCTAAATAGAATGCCAAGCCTTCTCCAAGGGGGGAGGTTTGGGCAGAGAACAGCTGGTTTAATTTAGAAAATGTCATAGATAGAATTTGTTCTTTACAACATGAAACAGAAGTTAAACTGGGCAAAAATAAGACCATCCTCTGCTCAGTTTTGGCAGCTTGTCTCACAGCAGCCATAGAAACCCTTTTTAAGCAAAGAAACGAGGAAATAGCAAGAATAGATTCCCTTCAAAACCTAGTTGAAATTTTGCAGAAAGAATTAAAGGAAGATAGAAATGAGATCTATATGTTGCGAGCTGCCCTTAGAGAGGAACTTGCTAAGAATTCACATCCTACTGATTCCTCTACAGAGCCAGAGGAAAAGGAAACTCCTGACATGAAACAAATCTATCCCCGTCAGGAACTTGAGGCAGTAAAAAATTGGAGAGAATACTGCTGTCCTCGCTTGAGACCCTTGGTTCAAACAGAATAGAACTATCTTAATGATGAGGATTGTTGGAATGTTGGGGGACATAAGACAGATGATGCACTTTGGACCTGGTTAACATAAGAGATTTGAAAACAGGATGCCTTGGCATAAACAAACGGAACTTTGAAAATTCGACCTGGATTGCAAGAAGATTAAATCAAACGGGTTTACTGGAAAAAGAAAATCCCATTAAACTCTGCAAGCAAGAGATGTTGTTATATGCGTAAGTTTGTGTATGTGATTTTAACCTAATCATTGTAGTACACATTACTAGTCTCCCTGCAATGGTATGTAAGTGCTTGTATCCCACAATCAAATTGGATTCTGATTACCGAGTGGGTCTCCCTGTCTCTCTGCATTGCCGAAAGAGGATCTTGACCCACCTATCACAACTAAACAAATACCGTTCAGTGCTACCGAATTAGCTAAGCTGTCAAAAGAATTTGGGCGCCTCCCACAAGAATCAGAGACAAATATGTCCTCCGAGTGTCCCTCGATGGTGGAGATCAAATTAAATTAACCGGAGGCCAATGGGTACTGGGGACATGGAGCCTTCTTCACAACAGGAGATAAGGAGGTAAGCGTGATGCATGGTCCCTGACACAGGGTGCGTCTTTCTGGGCCGGGAGAATGAATCCTTTGGAAAGGGGTGACCCCCTGGCAATCGTTGACACCACCGACCAGCTCTTAGAAAGTGTCCACAAAGCCGCCTGCCTGCAAAAGATTCATGAAAAGAAATTAGTTCCTGGTTTTGAATGCCCAATGCAATTACCTGTGAAGCCAGAACTAATGACCGATTGAACTCGTGGGCTTCCAGAAACACTTAAACATACAGCAATGACTCTACAGAAAACCATAATGGCTTTGAATCCTGTAGAAAGACTAGATAAGATTCCTCAGGAATTCCCCTGACCAAAGTGGACCTAGAGATCCTGGCTTCACTCCCTACTCTTCCCCCTCACAGCCCTCAGCTTCTCAATCTGATTCACCTGCCAGTAGCCATAAAGTTTGGACATGAGCTGAAGTTGCAGTAGATCTGATTAATTATTGTAGACAATATGGACCTATAAAAACCCCGGCATAGAAATCAGAAAATAACAAAGGTGTTTGGTTTATTGGGGCTCCTCACAGTGAAAATATAGAGAAAGGAAAACAGATCTCTAACTGCCACCATTGGTGGTTGTTGGGAATTCAAAAGTGGGTCCCCAAAGAGGTGATGGATGGTTTGCCCCTTGATAAATTGCAGAAAATAATAAATAATTGGCACCAGCGAAAACCGAATCCATTGGCTCAACCCAGTGCACCCCTCCCTTCTCAGGGACAAAAACTAACCCTCCCCCAGACTCTCCCACAGAACACAGGCAGTGAACCAAAACCAACAGGGTTTTCGGCAAACAAATCTCTCTGCCGCTTACAGGTGGGCAAAGGGGCGGAGCGTGGGTTTATTTAAGAATGCTCACTAAAAATAAATCAGGATATATATTAAGCCCAGCTATCACGGGCCTCCACAGGCTACTAGTAACCTTTTTGATTGACATTGGGGCTCAAATCTCTGCACTAACAAAAAAGGATGCCCAGAGGTGTGGAATTGTTCCAACTAAGAGACAATGCTGTGTTCTTAATGCTCTGGGAACTACAGAATCTATGAATGTTGCCTTAGCCAAACTGACGCTCCCTGGAAATGAGCATCAACTAGTCATCAAAATGGTAATTGGGAACATTCCAAATAATTGATTAGGAATGGGTGTCCTTGCTGGGAGGCAGTGGGAAGACTCTGAGGGATTTCTGTGGTCTTTTGGCACACTGCCACTTAACATTAGGCTGCTTCAAACCGCACCCTCCCTACCCTATAATCAAACAACTCATGTAAAACAATACCCTCTACCTTCTGGTGCCAGAGAAGGTATCAAAGCGGTTCTACAGGACTTGAGAAACCAAGGGGTAATAATTCACACACATTCTCCTTTTAATTCACCGGTATGGCCAGTCTGAAAAGCCAGTGGAAAGTGGAGATTAACAGTAGATTTTCGCAGGCTTAATGCCAACACAGACCCTCTTACAGCACTGGTCCCAAACTTAGCTGAATTAAAAACATCAATTCAAGAAAAGGCTCACTCAATCATGGCAATGGCAACTGTGGATGTCAAAGACATCTTCCTTATGATACCTATTCAGCCAGAAGATATAGGGACCATTTTGCCTTCACGTGGGAAAGGACGGCAATACACTTGCACTAGGCTTCCCCAAGGCTACAAACACTCCTCCACTTTGGCCCACCATGCTTTAGTTCAGGAATTAGAAAAAAAACCCAAACCTGATCCTGCTGATCCTGTAGCTGATAATCAATACATTTAAGACACTCTGGGGGGAGGGGGGGGGGGGGGCGGGGGGGGGGGTGGTGGGGAGAGGGGGAAGGATGAAATAGAGGTAGTAGGGAAACATCAGCAGAAAATAATCTCTCACTTAAAAAGTCTTGATTTGCAGATACCCGCAGAGAAAATTCAGAAACCTTCTCAGGAAGTGAAGATTTTGAGAATTTGGTGGAAAGGAGGCATGACATGTATTCCACCCGATACCCTAACCTCTTTAGATCAGTTTCAAAGGCCTGAATTGAGGAAAGATCTCCAGCAAGCTCTAGGACTATTAGTGTTCTGGAGAAAACACTTCCCAGATTTCTCAATAATTGCTAGGCCGCTTTTTGACTTGCTGAGGAAAAGGATGAAATGAGATTGGACTCCTTCTCAGGAAGAAGCATTGCAATTACTGATTTTTGAGGCAACAGCTCACCAAGCACTAGGCCCTATCCATCCCACAGATCCCTTTCAGGTGGAATGGGGATTTGCCTCCTCAGGGCTATCAGTACACATTTGGCAGTGGGGTCCCGAGGGTCCAACGGGGCCTCTTGGTTTTTATTCCTGTGGTTTCAAAGATGCTGAGAAAAGATACACTACCTGGGAAAAGGGGTTGTTTGTAGTTAGCTTAGCTCTCCTAGAAGAGGAAAAAATTGCATGACAAGAGCTTATTGTATTAAGAAGCCCTTTCAAAGTTATCAAAATCGTCACTAATGGGAGCCCCACCCCTCCCCCCCCAAACCTGACGGGGTAGCCCAAAGGGCCTCAGTTAGGAAATGGTATGCTCAGATGGAAGGCTATTGTAATACCGTCTCAATAACGGAAGATGCTGCTAAAAATCTAACAATCCAAGGCACTGAGAGCCTGGTTAGCAGCCAAGATAAATGTGCCTCTGTAATCAAAGCTGCCCTTCCTTTCTCCCCCGAACAAGCAGCAAGTTCTTGGTTCACAGATGCCTCTGCAAAACGGGAAGGGAAGGTATGGAGATCTAGAACAGCTGTCTTACACAATTCATTTGGTGAAAGAATCATTACTGAAGGGGAAGGCAGCGCTCAGGCTGGGGAACTCATAGCTGTTTGGAGTGTTTTCCGATGTGAGGCACAGAACATTTCTCTTGCCTGCATTTACACCGACTCTTACGCAGTGTACAAAGGTTGTACCGAGTGGCTTCCTTTCTGGCAGCAAAATGATTGGGAAGTTCACAGAATTCCAGTGTGGCAAAAGGAAAAGGGGCAAGAAATTTTAGATGTTGCAAGCCAAGGAAATGTTGCTATTGGTTGGGTAGCTTCTCAGCAAACAGATGGAAATCCAGCAGGAGAGTGGAAGAATAGAGCTGATGAACTAGCAAGGCTCAGCCCCCTGAAAAAGGAACTCATTCCTGAGGACTGGGATCAACTATTAGAATGGCTGCATGGAAAAAGACAGCACACAGGTGTGAAAGATTTGTACAAGGAAGCTCATGCTTGTGGTTGGCTGGTTACCAGGGAAATGTGTAAAACATGCGTATCAGCCTGCGAGCAATGTCACAGGTGACTGGAGAGACATCCTTGAGAAGATGACCCTCTGCATTTAAGAAAGGGTAAAGGCTTATGGGACGCGTGGCAGGTAGACTATATCGGCCCCTTTAAGAAGTCAGGAGGTAAACACTTTGTGCTAGTAGGAGGAGAAATTGTATCTGGGTTGGTTCAAGCTGATGCTTTGAAAAGAGCTACAGGTGATAATGCGGTTAAAGCTTTGCAGGGGTGGTTTGGAACTTTCCCAAAGCCACAGGAAATTCAATCTGATCACAGGTCCCACTTCACTGCTAGAGGTGTACAGCATTGGGCAAAAGGTGAAGGAATTAAGCGGTCTTTCCACAGCCCTTTCCACTACCCTCAAGCTAAGGGGATCTTAGAAAGGACCAAGGGTTTTTTGAAAGGACTTCTGAAGCCCCGGGAGGGAAATTGGGACGTTCGGTTATGGGAAGCTGTTAAAAGAATGAACAGTAGATGGGGGGGGAATGGATGTCCCAAAATCACTGCCTTTTGCCCAACAGCTCCAAGCATCGTTCCCTTACTACGGCGACCTGACGATTCAAAAAGTCCAGCACATTACCCTGGACAACCTGTTCTGGTGGACCTCCCTACTGTAGGGGAAGTAGCACTAGTGCTGAAAACCCCTCTGAAGAAATATGCATGGCTAGCCTCTGATGCTCTAGGGAAAGAGCATTGGATAAATACATGCTGGATAATCCTATCCATTTTAACTCTTTTCTGGCCCCAGTGGAAGGATTTCTGTTGTTTTTACTTTTACAGAAGAACCCTGAGGAACATGAAAATCATCTGAACCATGATAACACTGGTGATGCTTTTCTGCATCCTACCACAATTCCATGGACAGGATCCTGCTGAGTGGTTGTGGTCTGAAGCTACCCTCCATCCCACTAATGTTCTAGGAGCGTAGCCCAAGGGTGGCCACCCAAACCTAGAGCCTATAGTGCTGCATGACCCCCAGGTATATGGTCCAAGTGAGTGGGGATGGGATCAGAAGGACTGGACTAGAGCCCTAACTGGAACAATTGGTGAGTCGATTGTGGAAGCATGCAGAAAAATGGAAGGATCTCTCTATGAGAAATCCATCTCCATCACAGTTGCCGGAAATTTTATGGAACCAGATGGGAAAAATGATCGGGATATCCCTTCAGCGAGACTGTGTCCTACAAACAAGTGGGAGTGTGCCAAACAAATTCCCCTTACTCTGTGTTGCTGCCAGGAGTATGTTGGTAATTACACTCTAGGTCGCAAAACGAACAATGTTGCAAGTACAAAGGATTGTAAAAATGAACCAATTGATTGCTGGCATAATTTGACGTTAACTAAACCGACTTAAGTGACATGCCGCTGGCAAAATAACTTGACCAACCTGTTTGGTTGAAAAGGCTTAGCTCATAAATTTAAGATAGACGCTATAACAAAACCCACGCTGAGTACCGTAGTTACATCCCAGTGGAATAGACGGGACTGAGAGCACGAAGCCCACACTGAGCACCATAGTTACACCCCAATGGGTAGAAGGGACTGAGAGCACAAAGCTGACATTGAGTACAGTAGTTACATCCGAGTGGGCAGAAGGGACTGAGAGTCCCCTTAGTCAATGTGGCCTTGGTCCCAAGCTTTTGTTCACTTGGCAGGTATGGGAAAAACAAAAAGCCTGGCAGCTTCAAGGGGGAGTGGGAGAAGGAATTAGCCGAAGGATTTGTGGAACTGCTTATAGCAAAGCAATCTCAATCAGTGTTTTGACAGATCAGACAAATAAGCGTGAACAGGTTTGTACGCCCCCAAGCGTACAAGACTGTTGGCACAATTTTACATTAACACAAACTGCAGAAGTAGTTTGTCTTTGGTCCAAAACTAGTGAAGGCTTTTCTTTTAAGTTGATAATAAATGGTATGAACCAACCTTCTACTACCACCACTCCAGCCCAAGCACCGCTTATGCTTAGCCTGAGAAGTTTTGAAATTGGACCATATATAATCAGGAAAACTGGTCAACAACACATATTGTTCAATCTGGCACGGTCTCTTAAACAAGTCAAATTGATGATGATGCAAAACAATGTCTCAGAAATTCAGCCGGCCTGTTTGCCTTTTTTGCGGACTTCCTTTGAGGGTTGGACCACCTGGCTGCAAAAACAGAAAGTCCGTTTTTTCTTTAAAAACAGACACTAAGAGACATAACCGGTGTTTTGGGAACAGGTTTTGGAATTCTAAATAGTATTGATTCTGAAGTACACTAATGGATAAATTGGCTGCCACAAAATGGTTAGAGATTTGACCAAATTAAAACAACCACTGCAATCATCCTTATTGGCTTTGGGAACACAGAAGGGCTTGCTGTCAAACATATTACCAGCTTGGGAAAAGGTAAATGTAAGTGATCACAAATTGGTAGACTGATGCACTCGGTGCTACACAAAACAACCTTTCTTTGGCTCTTAGCTGTATCCAGGCACAATTGTCGATGCAGTCAGTTGCTGCCTCAATGATAAGAGAAGGTGAAGGCAATTTTCCTGCTGAAATTCAGAAAAGAATTTGGGACAGTGCCACTGATTTTGAAAGAGAATTCCAGTCCTGGTGGAACTTGGTGAATTTTACTTATCACCCCATTACAAACACAGCCACAGCTCTTGTGTTAACCGTACGCAATGCCTCAGTGCATTTGAGATTTCCTATTATTGCATTAGGGCTAAATCATGATGGAGCTATTCCCAATCTTTCTGAACATAGACAATGGGCCCATCAAACTGGTAAAAAATGGCAACATGTTAATTTGGAATCTTCTATTGTCCGAGAACTAGGCTTCATCTGTGAAAGTAATGCAATTACACAGCTCAGGATGTTTGTTTGGACACAGAACAAAATATCTGTCATTTTGAAATTCATCCTAACGAGACTTTCAAAACAGTCCTTAAATATATAGGCAATGGGTGTGGGTGCTTTAGAACTGCTTGTGATACGGTATTTGTAGAAAATGCAGTAGTGGATAGTAAAAATCATTCAAATTGTTGCGCTTGTAACTTTACAAAATTGAGGGATGTGATTTTTCTTCAGAAGCTCCAGTTACCTCCCATTACCTTTTTCAATCCAATTAAAGACTGATTCACAAACTATTACTGTCCTAGGGTGACGTTATGATGCTTGTATCCCCATCCGTGTGTTCTGTTGATGCTGGCTATCATGTTCTGTGCCTTCAAGACTGGCTGTGAAGAGCGAATGTTTTGTTTTGGTTTTGCTATCAGCCGCTCCCCCACAGCTGGCGCGACAGAGAGACAGGGCAGTACATGGGTACTGCTTTTGCTTTTTGCTTTGCTTTTCGCTTTGCTCTTGCTTCGGCTTTGCTCCTGCTTTGCTCTTGCTTTTTTGCTCCTGCTCATTAGTTAGTTTAGCTAAGCAGTCCAAATTTTCCCTGGACTGTTTCTCCTTTCCCTTCTTTGGACCTACTCGGACCTGCTCCGGACTGGGACCTGGGAAACACCGAGAGTTTGCACCTTGTGGCCAAGGTGCAGCAGCTACCCCAGCACAGGACAGACTGATAACAGAGCGAGCACTCCCAAGAGAGACTTTCTGAAGTTGTCTACTTTTTCAGAGCGGTGAAAGAGTGGTGCCATCTGGTATTGATCCTTTTGTGTGCTGCGGGGTGCTTTGCCTGTTACAGAAACAGGTTCTTTCCACTTGTTTCCAAGGAATCCTTCCCGCCCTGGTTGGGGGGAGGGGCCGTGTGGGTTTGTTTTCTGGAGGGTCCACCTTTTGGAGGTTTTCTCCCAAATTTGCCCTAAACCAGGACATTTACCTACTCCCATTGGGATGAACATTACTTTGGTAAAGCAATCTTTGCTTCATCAGGACTTCATTGAAATATTGGAGAAGATCAAGAAGAATAGACAGAAAGCACTGGTAACTGTTCATCACAATGTGAAAGAAATACACCATGTCATAGAGAGAGTAAGAAAAGATGCTGAACACAGGTGGTAGGATACTCTTTTTGGGTGGTCACCTACTGCCACAAGAGTCCTGAACAGTATGTGTCATCCCATCATTGCCCTTTTGCGTTTCGTTTTGATTGGGGTTTTTTAATCAGCAATCTTACTCATTATGAATTGGAGAATGATGAAAGAGTTAACAAAATTGATGTCTGTAATTAATGCACACAACTGGGCTGATGTCCTTTTCACTGTGGACATCTCCAAGACTATTGACACTAGGCGACTACAAATGAGAGGATGTGTTTTGAAATCGTCTTCAATTTTCTTTGAAGATTATAAGAAAATTACTTTTGATTTTTGGTGAATTGTTTTGAAAAAAAATATTTTAAATGAACTGTTGTTGATTTGTTTATTGCTTTATTGCCTTTGATTATTTGTGATTAGTTTCAGATATTTGAAAAAAATGTTTCAAAATAATATGGTTTAAATTCCTGTTATTATATTTGTTTCTTGTTTCCTTACCCCCGCCTTTTTTTATCTTTTCTTGTCCTTCCCTTCTCTCTCTCTGTCTGACGTATTGTCTCTGCTTTCCAGGATATGCTACCAATGTGCGACAAGTATACAACAATAGTACAGAACACTGCTGATGAAGACCCTTTGAAGCCTGTCGTGAGTCACCAGGTGCTGTGAAAGACGGTCTGAGGTTCCCCCCATTTGCCTCACGACCGTCCACAGGACCGATATCAGGACCCTGAGGACCCCGATGGGACCTCTGGCCTGCCAGTAATGGATGAACACCAAAAATCCTGAGGCCCCTGAGCAGAATTCTGGCCTGCCAAGGGATTGTTCACAGCTGTGTCTTCAGTGACTGCTTCTAGCAGGGCCTGCCAAAGGGCGACCCAGCCTATATGCTTGCACCTGCTTCACGACAATAGACCAGGAATTTTCCCACCTCTTGGCCAGATGAACTTGCTGGGGCAACTTGGTAGCCCCCCCATGGAAAATCCTTCCTCTGCTCCACTACCACCGTGAGGCACCGAGGTTGAAGCCCCCCTCCCAAGGACTGAGACTGAGACACCTGTAATTCTGATGCAGGGGTGCTGGCCTGACTGAAGCAGGATGCCTGCTGAGTGTTGCCTACAGATGTGCCTACAGGACCTAGACTGGTTTCCTCCAGAAAGCAGTCCTGAAACAGTGGGTCCCACTCACTGCTGATACTGACTTATCCTGCTGAGAACATGGACTGTCTGTACCCGTCTTCAATACCTTTTTCCCCCTCAGCAATTTCAATAGACTTCTTCTTCTTGATTGTATCTGTTCCCCCTCAGCCATTTCAAGATTCTGTTTCCCCCCTCAGCAATGGACTATAATAGAACCTTGAGTTCACCAGGACTTTGAGACCTTCCCAACGTGACTAGGCAAACTCTATCGGCTGGACTAAGAGGACTTAGTCTCTCCATGTTTGGTAGCTATACTCCTCTCTCTTTCTCCCCCTCTTTTTTATTCTTTTCCTCTCCCTGATTCCTTTCAGGCATTTGCTGTGGTCATTCTATAAAGGTGCATTTGTTTGGATTGATACTGCAATCCCCTTTCCAGGTTGTCTGTTGCACTCCCAGATCAGTTAACCAACCAACCAGTTAACCAATCCGTTGGTATGAGCGGATCATGACAATACCTTCTTTCAAGCTGAAATTGGTTCTAGTCCATATAAGCACACTGGTAGGTAAAAGTAGACTCTAAAAGATAACATTCAAAATGTATTTCCCTTGTCTTCCCATTAAAGCAAGTGAAGAAAGCAGACAGGAGATCTTCAGATAACATGCTATGCAAATTGAAAAGATTCTGTCCTTATTTGAAGCAACTGAGGAACTCACACCATGAAATACAGTTCAGACAGATGGAAGGGTCACAGATGATGTCAAATCTGTACTTCCAATGTTTGAATGAAGCAAGATTTCTTGAAGTACAATCCTATACAATGAAGGTGAGTTTGCAGAAGCAATTGAACTGGGTCTGTTTTCTAAACACAATGTTTTCTAAGTAACTGAGGATTCAGGAAGGCAACCTTGGACTTTAAAGGATTTAGAAACATACAAATACCAAGACTGGCAGTTCATTAGCTTTAACAGTCTCTTCAAATCAGATCTATTTTTAACTTCTTCGTGTAGTAGGTCTGAAGACATTAGGAATGATGCAATAAAACAAAACAAGCAACAAACCAAAACAAAACCAAAACAGCTTTCTCAAAAAGCTTGGAGAAACCAGAGAAATTATGATTTTTAGGGGTTAAGTAGTCCTTTAAAAGTTGTCTCTGGGAAAAGAGATAAAAAACCACTAATTGACTGGGGAGTATATTCCAAACCTGTCCTGAAGCATGTAAGGGACAAGAGCCGGTAATAAAACTACTATGCTGGGTTCATCTGTTAAAAGCATTCCAGAATGGTTGAAATTATCAATCACATAATGTGGGATTTAAAAAATAAAAAAGAAAAAAGAAAAAAGAAGAAAACATAGAGAAAAAAATATTTTGAACATGTTTTCCCATTCCCAGATGGCATAACAACTTTATTTCATTTTGTTCCTAAGACTGATTAATAGCTAATGAAGTTTTTTACAATTGAGAGTGAGAGTGTTCTCACTAACCGTACAATTTGGATGGATCTCTTTTACTTTGCACAGCAGCAGATACGGTTTAGCACTCCACAGTTCAGTCCCCAAAAGTGAATGGGTGTGGCAGATTTAACCTAACTGGCCAGTCCACCAGAATGCTTAATTATCTTGGAAAATGCTTTGCTCTATCTCATTATCTGGACATGTCTCTCTAGCTCCGCTTTGAGCTCCTTGATCTTTCATCTACAGGATGAGATCCAATTTAGCTTAGCAAGGACATAGCCTTTCAAAACCACATCTTTTATCTTCTGCATTCATCCAAGTACATTTCTACTGCAGGGAACCCTGTGGAAGATCCTAGTTGTTTTGTTTCTCAGATAGTTGTTGCATAAAAGAGCTCTTCTTTTAATTTTTTCCCTGCTAAAGGATAGGCTCTGTACTTAACTGATTGTGATGCTAACTCATTATCATCTATTCTTCAGTCGTACAGAGTAGGCAGCAAAGTTTTCTTCTGAAGACATTCATTTAATGAGAAATGCTGAAGGTCTGACTTTAGTTGCAAAGGTCACTGATTGACCGGTTGCAAAATTGTTAAGTCTAGTAAGAGCAGGAAAAGTGTGCTGTTGCTGTGCCTGTAAATGTCGTGTCAGCTGCTGTTGGGATAAAAAGCATGAGCATAAGAAAACATGGATAGAGAAGAAATTTGTTGTGATTTCTGCACAAGAGGAAGTATGAAGCACTTATTTCAGTGGCTAAGACAGTATCATCATTGGGCCAGTTCTCTTCAACATCTTTTGAACAACCTGGACACAGCACTTGAAGGAATATTAAGAAAGTTTGCCAAAGACACTAAATTGGGAGGAGCTGTGAACTAACTCCCTTGAGGGCACAGAGACCTTGCCGAGAGATCTTGCCAAATAGGAGAGATGGGCAATTCTTGCTGGCCGGGAGTCTATGCACAAATCACAAAAGGGGCGGGACTGCTGGGGACGGCGTCTCAAGCTGGGTTTTTTCCAGCATCAGTCTCATTACATGGTGATGACAATGGGAAGCTGCCAGCAGCTCACGTCCCCAGCAGCAGACAAAGAACTTAATGTTACAACTGACTTGAAAAGTTTTTTGACCAATCCCACAAAGCAAAAGCATATTGACAGTACTTCTATCCAATCACTATAAAGACATGTACCTGGGCTTAGAACAATGCTCGCTTCTTTCGAATAAAAGACCTGCTTGTAAGCCTTAAGATACAGTGCACAGAGCTCCGTTATTAAGCTCAGAACTACCTAATATCGCGCTAGATATACTTTGCTGTAGCTTAGGGAGTTATTCTAGACAAGCATTAATACACAGACCATTGTTCCATTTGTCCTTACTTTTCTACTTCTCATCTAATTTTTCTGCTGACAAACCTTATGACTACTGCTTAGCTCCAATGACAGTTCTGCTGTCTCTGAGGCCTTCCTTTTGCAGCTTTCCCAAACCCCTCTGTTTTTGAGGATTCCCACAGGCAATCACCAACCAGATGGAGTGGAACAAGGGCAAGTGCTGGATTCAGCACCTGCAACTGGGCAATCCTGGTGGGTGTATAGACTGGGGAGGGAGCAAGAGGCTGGGAGAAGCACTGCAGAAAGGGACCCAGGCTCCTGGCCAATGGCAAGCTGAATGTGCATCAGCAGTGCCCTGGCAGCCAGGAGGGCCAAGCCTGTCCTGGGGTGCATCAGGCACAGCATCACCAGCTGGGCAAGGGAGGGGATTGTCTTGCTCTGCTCTGCTCTGCTCTGCTCTGCTCTGCTCTGCTCTTCTCTGCTCTGCTCTGGGGTGGAATCACCTTGGTATTAGAAAGTCCTCAAATGAGGTCTACAAAGACAGGACTCAATGAAATGGCATGCAGCTGAGTCAGGGGAGGTTTAGGTTGGGTATCAGGAAAAAGTTTTTAACCCGAGAATGGCTGGGCACTGGAAGAGTCTCTCCAGGGAGTGGTCACACCATCACAACTGTCTGAGTTTGGGAGTTCAAGGATGGCCCCAGGCAGGGCCAGGAGTTGGACTGATGATGATCCTGATGGGGTCCTTCCAATTCAACAGATTTGACGACTTGATGGTTCTGTCCTGGCCACTCAAGGTATATTGCTTGGTCTCATCAGATTTTGATCTGCTCTTGTTGTTGGTCAGACTTTGTCCCTAGTGGCTAATGATATTTATCACAAAAGACAAAGTGCCTTTTCTCAATTTTCTCAAGCAATTGGAACATGCGCCTTAGAATCCTAAAAAAGTCTTTTCTTTGAAACAACACTGTAGTGTTGTTCACTGCCCAGTAGTCTTTCCAGATCTTAAGGAGAAAGAAGGCAAAATGAGGGGACGTATTACAATGAATGATTGTCAGTTTTCCGGTTCTTTGACAGTATATTTGTACTTCTACTATTCTTTTCTGTAAAATCATGGTTTTCTATAGTATCCAATTTTCTAGCAAGACACATTTCTGCAACTGAGCCCATCAGTCTTTGTGAAAAGATATTGTCAAAAGTACAAAACATATGAATAGGCAGTGACAAGTGAGGGAAAAAAGGAGTGTGAGAAGCAGCTGCATGATACTAAAGTGAGACAAGAAGGAGGAGAAGGTGCTCCAGTTGACAGAGCAAAGAATCCCCCACAGTCCCTGGAGGACATCATCATCAAGCAGGTTGTCTCCTAGCAGTCCCTGGAGAACCGTGGAGGAACACAATGGAGCTCGTGGGGAGCTCCATGCCACAGCAGGTGACTGTGCCTTGAAGGAAGCTGCAGCTTGTGGAGGGAGAGAGGGCCAGAAAAGCATCCTTGACCTCTTGGAAGAGTGGAAGAGTACGTGCAAATCTTCAACAGCTGCTAACTCTAATCTATTCTCTTTCCACTTCTTGTCTTAGGTAAGTAAGAAGACAACCCAAGAATTAGAAGCCTAAATTCTTTTGCTTGAGGCTCCCATTCTTTCTGCCATTCTCTTCAAATTTAGTTTGAAGTAAAACTGATGATAAAGTTCTTAAGGCTTGATGTTCAGGCTTTTCAGAAAATAGGGAGTGCAAATAACTCTTGTCACTGTCATTTTTTTCATAGAAGGAAAAAAGGGAAATTACTGGTTTTCAAGGACTTACGGAAATCCATGGGTAACGGTGGTGAGACTGAAGAGTTTAATTAATCTGAAAAGAGAATGTCGTGGAGCTACCTCAGCTCTGTACAAGTTTTTTTACCAGGAAGTCTAGACTTTTAAACAGACTAAGGACACAATAGTTATCTCTGGGAATATTTTAGTATGTATAGTACATTCATCTTTAAATAGTTCTATCTGTTTGACAGTTATGACTTGGGCTTTAATTTTGATGTGAAAAGAAATATTTGTGATTCAGATCATTTCCATTTCTGAAGCATTTCAGTTGTTGACTGTTTTTGCTGTCTCCTGAGGGCGGGGAAATAGTCTTTGTACCAATACTGAAACAAACTAGATGGAAAAATTTGTTTTCCTCATTCTTTTCTGTCTATTTCAACAGGCACAGCAGCAAGACCACTGCTATGAGTCTGAGTGGCCCTTCCACTCCAGGATGACAAACTTGTATGGGCTAGTATGTTATTTGCACCCATTTCTGATGCCGGCTGTTAACTGTTGTGCAGAAAGATCTGTCAACCTTTTTCACAGGAAGACACTTCTGAATTGCTTCACTTGTCTCTGAAGCAGAGACCTAAGCTGGCACTCCATTTCTGAGATCTTGCTGTGTTAGCCCCCAAACCCATTTCTTTCAAATGCCTTTTACTTTCAACCCAAGCACTTCATTACTTGATGATGTAATCTCTTGTTCTTAATGTTCGGGGGATTGTTTTAGACTGATAAGAACATATTGCAGTAAGCAGGTAGAACATCTATCTTAAGCAGTATCCATCACTTGGCTTTGGTTCATGTATCATAACATCTGCAAGGCATGTCATTTACAATCACTGGATGGGCTGGGGTAACGGGCCACAGGTTTAGGAATCTTTCTCCAATTAATTTTGCGTTAAAATTTAGCTCTTATCATTTCAATTGGGTCTTTATTAAAGCAGTCATCTATTTATTACCTGTACCACAATGAACTGTGTACCTGTACCACAGTCAACAGTGGCTGAGCATCCTACAACAATTCCAAGAAGAAGAATGGTCTGAGCCCCCAGTGCAGCACAAGAAGTCTGTCATCAAGCCAGAGTCCCGCAGGCGTTTTCTCAGCCTGGAGAAGAGCAGACTCCGGGCAAATTGTTAGAGCAGCTCTCCAGTAGCTGAAGACAGCCTACCAGAAGGAGGCAGGTGAGCTACACAAGGGCACGGAGCGATAGGAAAAGTGTGGATGGCTTTAAAACCTGAAGAGGATAGGTTTCCTTTGGCTATTGGGAAGAAATTCCTTGCCAAGATGGTTGTGAGACACTAGAACATGTTGTGGGTGACCAATTCCTGGAAGTGATCAAGGCCAGCTTGAATGGGTCTTTGAGCTTAAGGCGGTCTAGTGGAAGGTGTCCCTGACAATGACATGCTGGGGAGGACGTAGGTGAATTTAAGGTCCCTTCCAAACCCAACCATTCCATTATTCTATGGTAATCATTCTGTACAGTAGCAGTAAGAAGTTGAAGCTAGAAATAACATATTCATGCTGAGAAACTGCTATCCAAGGAGTTGAACTGTTTGGGTCTCACATTTATGGGCCATTTAGCAATACTATATCTAATATCTACTCCTCGCTCTTTATCATACACGCAAGTATTTTATCATCTTTAACGTTTCTGACATTTGGGAATTTTCTTCCCTTCTCTTTCTTTCTTTCTTTCTTTCTTTCTTTCTTTCTTTCTTTCTTTCTTTCTTTCTTTTTTTCTCTTTCTCTCGTTCCTTCTTTCTTTTGTTTCTTTCCACCACTTCCTTCCTTCACTGCCTTCCTTCCACTATGTCCTTCTTTCTGCCACGTCCTTCTGCCACTTCCTTCCCTCCCTCCGTCCACTTTGATGTTAATTTGCAAACTGTCAAATAGTTACAGGAAATTACTCACAAGTATTTTATCATTTTTAACGTTTCTGACATTTGGGAATATTCTTTCCTTCTCTTTCTTTTTCTTTCTTTCTTTCTTTCTTTCTTTCTTTCTTTCTTTCTTTCTTTCTTTCTTTTTTTCTCTTTCTCTCTTTCCTTCTTTCTTTTCTTTCCTTCCCCCACTTCCTTCCTTCACTGCCTTCCTCCCACTATGTCCTTCTTTCTGCCAAGTCCTTCTGCCACTTCCTTCCCTCCCTCCCTCCACTTTGATGTTAATTTGCAAACTGTCAAGTAGTTACAGGAAATTACTCTTCTTTAAATATCATTTTGAAGCTTAGAAATGAATAACAAAATTGTGTCAAAACATGGCATTTAAAAGCTATCTGAAAGTGAGAACTAGCTATTGAAAAGACAAAAATACAAAAATGAAATGATGGAGTGGATGGTTTTAAGGGATATTCTTTGTATGGCTTTGATACAAATGAGGATCTCAATTTTTGCACCTTCTAAAAACACATCTTGAAACTTACTACTTTCCGTGACAAAAATATTTCCAAAACAAGCAGATGAAAATATCATCTCCCAAATAGTCATCATCAAGTCCAAAAGATTACCCTGCTTTTACGTAGTAAGCTTTATGGAGATTTCTATTCTCACACAAACAAAGAAGAATCTCTCAAATGACTAGAAAATCTTTAAAAGCAAAATAACCTTTAAGAAAAAAGATCCAAAAAAGAGCAAGGAATTACATACGTCCACACTTGTTACATGTTGGTTACTAATATTGGCTCTAGTTTGTTGGCGAGTACACTTCCCATTCACGCACACACGCACCCCTCTTCCTCCTGCACACAGATGTGTGATATTGGGTCTCAAAGAATGGACTATTTTCTCTTAGATAAGTTGTGGCTCTCAAAGTCAAAGCGTAGTCTTCCTGGCTCTATTACTAGGATTTTGTTCCGGGAAGGGAATGTGCTTGTGCCTGTTAGAAATGGGCAGGAGGGGACAGAAAGCAAAGCCATTTGAAGACAACCTGCAGCATAACTAAGAACGAAGGGTGCTTCTTGACTGCACAGCAAAAGAAATATCGGGAGTAAAATGGAGGAAAACTTGAGGTGCTGATAGAGTTTCTCCTTGTGACAGCTTTCAAACGTACAGAAAACAGCACTTCCTCATTCTCCTGCCTTTTCAATTCACATTAACATTGGAAGAAAAGGGGTTTTGGACAACTTTCTTTTGCTTCTTGCTAAACACTCTGCTGACACTCCGTGCAACTTCCAGAAAAAGACCAAGGATGCTTTTTGTACTGGCACAGTTTCTCCTTGCGAGACATAGTAGAAAAGCTTTTTGCTAAGATGTAGGCGACAAGAGACGCAGATTCAGAGATACGGAGCTCTCCGAAGGTAGGGGCCGCTCCCGGGCGTCTTTCGGCAGAAGCCGTGCTCCGGATCGCACCGCGACCGGCACAATGCTCTGTGTGCAAAGAAGGGGCTTCTTCGCCTCCGGGAGACGGAGACCGCGGCCGCGTCTTTAAAAGCCAAGAAAAAAGTCGCACAACATGGGGAGTGTGTGTGCAGTTGTCAAACCTAAAGAAAACAGTACCTTAGCACTCTCCTGCCTTTTCTATTCACATTACCATTCAAAAAGAAGGAGTTTTGGACAACTTTCTTTTGCTTCTTGCTAAACACTCTGCAGACCTCCGTGCAACTTCTAGAACAAGAGCGGAGATGCTTTCCGTACGGGCACAGTTTGTCCTGGCAAGACATAGTAAAAAAGCTTTTTGCTCATTTTATGCGACGAGAGAGACAGAAGGCAGAGTAAAGAACTCTCTGAAACGAAGCCCCCTGCCAGGGCGTCTTTCGTCTGAAGCCGCTCTCTGGAGAACACCGCCACCGGCACAATGCTCTCTGCGCGAAGAAGCCGCTTCTTCGCCTCCGGGAGATGGAGAGAACGGCAGCTTCCCAAAGGCGAAGATGCAAGCCGCAGCACACCGATATAGCGTGTGCAGCTTTCAAATTGATAGAAACGAGTACTTTAGCATTCTCCTGCCCTTTCATTCACATTATATTCGAATAAAAGGAGTTTTGGGACACTATGTTTTTCTTCTTGATAAACACTCTGCAGTCCTCTGTGCAACTTTTAGAAGAAGATCGGGGATGTTTTGTGTACTGGCACAGTTTCTCCTTGCAAGATATGGTGGAAAAGATTTTTGCTGAGTGTTTAACGACAAGAACCTAAGAAGACAGAGATACGCAGCTCTCCGAAGCTAAGTGCCGGTCCCCGGCTTCTTTCGGCACAAACCGCTCTCAGGTGCTCCCGGCGGTCTGCACAATGCTCTGTGCGCAAAGAAGCCGCTTCTTCGCCTCCGGGAGACGGAGAGAGCGGCACCCTCCGAAAGGCTAAGAACCAAGCTGCCTAATACCAGGATAACCTGAGCAACTTTCAAACAAATAGAAAAGACTACTTTACCACTCTCCTGACTTCTCCATTCACAATATAATCGAATAAAAGGAGTTTTCGACAACTATCTTTTCCTTCTAGTTAAACAGTTCGAATACCTCTGTGCATCTTTTAGAAAAAGATCTGGGATGTTTTGTGTACTGGCACAATTTCTCCTGGGAAGATATGGTGAAAAAGTTTTTTGCTAAGTGTTGAGGGGCAAGACACGCAGAAGACGCAGATACGCAGCTCTCCGATGCTAAGTGCCGGTCCCCGGCTTCTTTCGGCACAAACCGCTCTCAGGTGCTCACCGCGACCGACCCAATGCTCTGTGTGCGAAGAAGCCGCTTTTTCGCCTCCGGGAGACGGAGAGAACGGCATCTTCCCAAAAGCGAAGATGCAAGCCGCACCACACAGGAACAGTGTGGGCAGCATTCAGACTTAGAGAAAACAGTATTTTACCACTCTCCTGCCTTTTCCACTGATATTATATTCGATAGGAACCAATTTTGGACAACTATCTTTTCCTTCCTGCAAAACTCTTTGCAGACCTCCGTGCAAGTTTAGAACATGATTTTGGATGTTTTCTATACTGGCAGAGTTTCTCTTTGCAAGATATGGTGGAAAAGCTTTTTGCTGAGTGTTGAGGGGCAAGACACGCAGAAGACGCAGATACGCAGCTCTCCGAAGCTAAGTGCCGGTCCCCGGCTTCTTTCGGCACAAACCGCTCTCAGGAGATCCCTGCGCTCGGCACAATGCTCTGTGCGCAAAGAAGCCGCTTCTTCGCCTCCGGGAGACGGAGAGAGCGGCATCTTCCCAAAGGCGAAGATGCAAGCTGCACCACGCAGGCACAGTGTGGGCAGCATCCAGACTTAGAGAAAACAGTACTTTTACACTCTCCTGCCTTTTCCATTGTTTTTATATTCGGAAAGAACGAGTTCTGCAAAACTATCTTTTCCGTATTGCAAAACTCTTTTCAGACCTCCGTGCAAGTTTAGATCATGATTTTGGATGTTTTCTATACTGGCAGAGTTTCTCTTTGCAAGATATGGTGGAAAAGCTTTTTGCTGAGTGTTGAGCAGCAAGACACGCAGAAGACGCAGATACGCAGCTCTCCGATGCTAAGTGCCGGTCCACGGCTTCTTTCGGCACAAACCGCTCTTAGGTGCTCACCGCGACCGACCCAATGCTCTGTGTGCGAAGAAGCCGCTTCTTCGCCTCCGGGAAACGGAGAGAACGGCATCTTCCCAAAAGCGAAGATGCAAGCCGCACCACGCAGGCACAGTGTGGGCAGCATCCAGACTTAGAGAAAACAGTATTTTACCACTCTCCTGCCTTTTCCACTGATATTATATTCGATAGGAACCAATTTTGGACAACTATCTTTTCCTTCCTGCAAAACTCTTTGCAGACCTCCGTGCAAGTTTAGAACATGATTTTGGATGTTTTCTATACTGGCAGAGTTTCTCTTTGCAAGATATGGTGGAAAAGCTTTTTGCTGAGTGTTGAGGGGCAAGACACGCAGAAGACGCAGATACGCAGCTCTCCGAAGCTAAGTGCCGGTCCCCGGCTTCTTTCGGCACAAACCGCTCTCAGGAGATCCCTGCGCTCGGCACAATGCTCTGTGCGCAAAGAAGCCGCTTCTTCGCCTCCGGGAGACGGAGAGAGCGGCATCTTCCCAAAGGCGAAGATGCAAGCTGCACCACGCAGGCACAGTGTGGGCAGCATCCAGACTTAGAGAAAACAGTACTTTTACACTCTCCTGCCTTTTCCATTGTTTTTATATTCGGAAAGAACGAGTTCTGCAAAACTATCTTTTCCGTATTGCAAAACTCTTTTCAGACCTCCGTGCAAGTTTAGATCATGATTTTGGATGTTTTCTATACTGGCAGAGTTTCTCTTTGCAAGATATGGTGGAAAAGCTTTTTGCTGAGTGTTGAGCAGCAAGACACGCAGAAGACGCAGATACGCAGCTCTCCGATGCTAAGTGCCGGTCCACGGCTTCTTTCGGCACAAACCGCTCTTAGGTGCTCACCGCGACCGACCCAATGCTCTGTGTGCGAAGAAGCCGCTTCTTCGCCTCCGGGAAACGGAGAGAACGGCATCTTCCCAAAAGCGAAGATGCAAGCCGCACCACGCAGGCACAGTGTGGGCAGCATCCAGACTTAGAGAAAACAGTATTTTACCACTCTCCTGCCTTTTCCACTGATATTATATTCGATAGGAACCAATTTTGGACAACTATCTTTTCCTTCCTGCAAAACTCTTTTCAGACCTCCGTGCAAGTTTAGAACATGATTTTGGATGTTTTCTATACTGGCAGAGTTTCTCTTTGCAAGATATGGTGGAAAAGCTTTTTGCTGAGTGTTGAGCGGCAAGACACGCAGAAGACGCAGATACGCAGCTCTCCGAAGCTAAGTGCCGGTCCCCGGCTTCTTTCGGCACAAACCGCTCTCAGGTGCTCACCGCGACCGACCCAATGCTCTGTGTGCGAAGAAGCCGCTTCTTCGCCTCCGGGAGACGGAGAGAACGGCATCTTCCCAAAAGCGAAGATGCAAGCCGCACCACGCAGGCACAGTGTGGGCAGCATCCAGACTTAGAGAAAACAGTACTTTTACACTCTCCTGCCTTTTCCATTGTTATTATATTCGGAAAGAACGAGTTCTGCACAACTATCTTTTCCGTATTGCAAAACTCTTTTCAGACCTCCGTGCAAGTTTAGATCATGATTTTGGATGTTTTCTATACTGGCAGAGTTTCTCTTTGCAAGATATGGTGGAAAAGCTTTTTGCTGAGTGTTGAGCGGCAATACACGCAGAAGACAGAGATACGGAGCTCTCCGATGCTAAGTGCCGGTCCCCGGCTTCTTTCGGCACAAACCGCTCTCAGGAGCCCCCCTCGCTCGGCAAAATGCTCTGTGCGCAAAGAAGCCGCTTCTTCGCCTCCGGGAGACGGAGAGAGCGGCATCTTCCCAAAGGCGAAGATGCAAGCCGCACCACGCAGGCACAGTGTGGGCAGCATCCAGACTTAGAGAAACCCGTACTTTACCACTCTCCTGCCTTTTCCATTGATATTATATTCGGAAAGAACGAGTTTTGCACAACTATTTTCCGTATTGCAAAACTCTTTGCAGACCTCTGTGCAAGCTTTAGAACAGGATTTTGGATGTTTTATTTACTGGCAGTTTTTCTCTTTGCAAGATATGGTGAAAAAGCTTTTTGCTGAATGTTGAGCGGCAAGACACGCAGAAGACAGAGATACGGAGCTCTCCGATGCTAAGTGCCGGTCCGCGGCGTCTTTCGGCACAAGCAGCTCTCCAGCGCTCACCGCGACCGGCCCAATGCTCTGTGTGCGAAGAAGGCGCTTCTTCGTCTCCGGGGGACTCGGCTAGCAGCAGCTTCCGAAACGCGACACACAAATATTAACACCACCGGCATTGTGTCCCGGGCGTCTTTCGGCACAAGCGCCGCACCGGAGCGTACCGCCACCGGCACAATGCTCTGTGCGCGAAGAACTCGATTCTTCGCCTCCCGGGATCTGAAAGAAGAAGCATAAGCTTAAGACGCCCTTGCCTCAGTTGTGTACAGGTTTGGGCATTCCTCTCGATTAATTGTGCCATTCCTGACAGCAGGTGTCGCTGTTGGTCAAGCTTTGAGTATGCTTAATAAGTTGCGATGCTGGGTGGTCAACCAACTCAAGGTAAGATCAGCGATTTTAAATCAGCTTCTCACTGGTGTAGATACCATTAGTCATTGCACACTGCAAAATAATGCTGCTCTAGCTTTCTTGTTAGCACATGGGCAAGAGTGTGAGGATTTTGAAGGAATGTGTGTTTTGAACCTCTCTAACCATTCTGCAGTCATTCACTTGGAAACTCAAACAAGGACAAGATAACATGAAGAAATTGATTGGGAATGAGAGGCTTACGCATGAATGGTTTGAGAGATGGGAAACAACTCGATGGTTGGAAGATCCTGTCAAGGGAACTTTGTTGTTACTAGTAGTCATTATTATATTGCTTCTTGGTATTCCATGCATCATGAAACTGGTGAGCCTCTTGGAAGTAAATACAGTGAAAAGGGTTTAGCTGGTGCAAGATGAAGAAGGGGGAAATTGTAGCAATGTATCTGAACCTCTTAGACTACAGGGTGCACCAGCCATCCAGCTGGAATATGTTCTTCTCAGAATTTTCTCAGAGCCCTCTGGAATTCATCAAGGTTACTAAGACATAAGCCGTGCTAAAAGAAGAAAGAGAAGTTGAGAAACCAAATTCCAAGACTACAAGAACTCGATAACGGGGGGCAGCAAAGCGCCTGGACTGTAACCAAACGTATCTTCTGAGAGGTACACACAGAATGCGTGGACATAACAAAGGCACCAAGATAAAAATGCGGGCCTGGCGTGTGCAGAGATTTAGAATGTGTAAGTGCATCGTGTCAACAATCAACGGCTTCTGCTTAATCCTCTTGCTCCGTTGTCCTGGAGTCCTGAATTTCCCACAAGGAAAGCCCTTCTAAAAGGGCTCTGATTTTAATGATAGTTGCTGTCTAGACGATGAATAATGGGAATAGTTCTTTCAAATCCTTCCCTTGCTGACATCTGTAAGTTTCATCTTTTCCTGATTGTACTGGTGGCTATACATTAGTTATGACTAGAAAGGAATGAGTTTTAGGGATATGTGGCAAGGAAATTGGTAGCTCTGCTTCCATTTCCATTGTCTAAGAAGAATTCTGATTAGTTTTGGACTTTTCATAGACCTCTGACTAGATTGCATTTGTCTTTGATTGAGCCCGTAAATTTTAGGCTACTAGGCTTGACCAATGAATAGAAAAGGGAAAGTCACACAGCTTAGGTGGTTCTCTTGTCAACAACTTCTCAATAGTAGGGCGATTTCTGTCCTCAAGTTTGCTACTTCAGCTAGCAGATTATGCTCACTCCAAAAGAAGGTGAGAAGTTTGCTACCATAAATGGTCCGAGAATTCTTCCTGCTTCTTTGTGACTCTTTTGTATGACTGGATTCTGTATTATTGGCGTTTGTTATAAAAAGTTGGATTAAATTGCGTGCGTCCGCTCTTGGGGGAAACAGTATTTAGCCAATAACATCTAGGCTTTTATCGACCTGAGACTGTCTGAACGGACCGGATGCTTTAAACACAGTAATTCCTGCTAGTTCCAATTCCATTTTTAGACTCGACAAACCGAATGGTAAACCTGCACCAGTAGGGAGGGACATTGGACTTTCTCCTTTTTAGAGAGAAACTAATGAAAAAGTTTCAGCAGAATCATAGCAGGCTGTAAAATAAGAAAAGCATCATGAAAAGAGGCCAATCCTATCCTCTTAGATATGGCTAGTTGTGATTGGACATGAATGAAATATGTCAACTCTGTGTTCCTGGGTATCACATCAGTAACAGCTACTTCAGCTGCTGTAGTTGTCTCCTAAGGCTAAGAACAGAATCCAAAGAATTGTGATTCCATGGTCCCAATTCACCCTGTGATGGTGACAGGTGAAAAAGGAGTGGAAGGTGCACGGGTAAATGAACTTGAATGGCCTATCTAAATCAGCAGCCACTGATTTCCTGAAAACTTCAACAGGTCAGTTGACCTGTTGGGATTCTTTTAATCCATGGTCATGTTTTTCTTGGGATTCTTGTAACCTTTCCCCATTCGTTCAGCCTTTGCCCTCAAGCCTTTGCTGACATTTCAAGTATCTCGACAAGCTGGAAATGTGTTGTCTTTCTTTATCATGTCATAATTCCCTTCAAAGGGTTGTTTGCCTCAAGTCTTATTTTTGCTGGTTTTCTGCTAGTTCATTGTCAGAGGGCAGCAGGTGCTTTGTAAGAGCAAGTACACAATCCTATAGCTTGCTTTTCTTTTGATTTGGCCTGTCTAGAAAACTGAATGACTGAACATTTCCGACAGAATTTTCTCTCCCCATTATGTTTCACCGGAAGGGCAGATGCAAATCATCTACTTAAACTCTTGGCACGGAAGAAAATAGTGGTTTGCTGCTGCATATAGGTAGAAGCTTACAAAAGGAAGGCCTTGGGCTGAGGCCCGATACTTTGGCTAAGTAGAAAAGGACTATGGGAAGGTGAGGCCGCTGAATCAGAGGTAGATCAACAAGTTCTAGAATCGTCACGTGTTCACAGCGTGGCGTATGATGGTTGGTTGAATGAATTTTGTTATGGCTTAAAGCTATGGAACTGATAAAGGCCTGAGTGCTTCAAAAGCCTGAGTTTTGCAAAAAAGCAGCTCCCCTCTGCACTTGCCTGGGGACTCTGCATCACTAGGGACCCTCACTCCCAGTTGGCCAAGGAGATGATCAGTAGGAATGTTGCAGAGCTGCTGTGTCCATATGAATGGAATGGCAAAGAGTGAAGCGGTGGGTATTTTTGGACTTTAATACAATGCTGCTGCATTGGGGCCAGTTTAGTCGGTTTTCCATCAGTGGCCTTTCTGTCTAGAAGTACACTGCCCAGTCTTTCTAGCATGTGATGCCATTTCCTTCCTGTTGTTTTAATACCTTCCTTCAGTTGAAAGGATGATACAATCTTTACATTTTGAAGATCCCTGTTAGGAAACACTATGCCAGAGGAGTCATTGCTCCCTTTTCTTCTGCCTCCTTTGTAATTTTCAGAGACTCATTTCAAATTTCTGCTAATGTCGAGAAGAATACTGAGACTACTCAGCAGGGTTGACGCTCTCAGCTGCTTTCCTCTTTCATACTGCTTCATACTGGATGTGACTTAATGGCCTGGTTTTGTCATCCGCATTTTGCTGTGATCTGTGAACACAAAAAGAAGTCTTTGTTTTTTGCAAGAACTACCCCTAGGAGGATTTGTGTTCCTTTTGATTTCTACGGTGTTAGCCCTGTTGCAGAAAAAAAGGAGATTGTGCCCTCTTCTTGTGCTCTCATTCCCTCCTCTCTGCTTTGCATGTCCTAGTTAATCTACTGCCATGACTCATTTGGCATCATCTCATCGTGCAAATTCTGCACACTTGCATGGACTTACAAATGCCAGTTGCCAAGGAGCTAATATAACCATTCAAAGATTAAAGAATTGTAGGGCTGGGCAAGTTCAGCTGCTGAAACTGTAAGTGGTTAAGTCATGCCATATTAAAGAGACAGAGCAAAGCAGTTCATCTAGGACTTTCAACTGGACACCTCTGAGAATAACAGCTTGACAGCAATGACACAGCCATCTTCCTAGCTGTATTCCAGAAAGAGAAAAGGGACACCTTCAATGGTTAAGATGTTTGGCATGAGAAAACAGCAAGAAATGTAGCCCAAAATACTTGAGCCAGATAAAGTGCGTTTTTCTCGTGAGAATTTTGCAGTTGTTCTTTCTTGTCTGTGCCTTTACTTTTCACAGAAGACAGGGAGGGCGTTTAATTATTATTGTTCTTTTGTTTTCTATTCTTGGCCTCCCTCTTTCCACCTGCCATTAACAATTTTGCCTTTCTTGACTGGCTTGTCTTTCTTTACTTCTAGAAGGTTGCATGAGGTCCTCCAACCTTGTCATAAACATTCGCAGACAGTGGAAAGGAGTAGAAGGTACATCTAAATGCACAAAACAGACCCAGAAAAATAGAGTTTTTTTACAGTCTTCTGTGAGAACAAGATATCCTTGAACTGAGTAATGCTTTAACTTTTAGTCCGCTCATTACTATTATTACAAGTGTTTGGCCTTTAGTACATAGCCTTTGAAATCATCCAGCCCAATATTTTTGGCTAATTTTGTTTTAGTTCTCTCGGGGACTTTGTTTCTTAAGGAATAGTCCAGAGCGAGAGCGTCCACGGTAGAGTTATGCTGCCATAATAAAAGCGTCGTAAATTCTGGTACAGTTGGTGCTGGTAATAGGTCTAGGAAAGAAAGGTTTTACATCTTTTTTGACTTTCAAATGTAACCATTATTTGAAACAGTTAAGAGTTGGGCTTTCCCCCCCTCCAAAATACTTCTCTCTGGAATGTTACTCAGGGATTACACATAAAAGCTCACCCCGTAAAATATGTTGCGGATAATCTGCAGTAAGCGCAGCTTAGCAGCTAGAGATGATTATGTGAGTTAAATGACATTCCTTCCTTCTGCGGTGATGGAAACTCTGTCTACGCAGACATACTCAACAAAAGTTACCATGGCTTAGCTCCTCTCCTAAACTTCATGTGCATTTTAAAACTTTCCAAGAAGGTGAATTCAAGCTCCTTCATTGCTCTGTGCTGGAGTCCCAAGAAAATATCAGTGTGCTTTTTGTCATTTACAGCTGTCATTGCTTAGCTCTTGAACATGAGACTCTCTCATGACTGATGAAAGTTGTCTAGTTAAGAGTGGGTCAAAGACACGCTCCTGCTCTAGAAGGAGATGAGAAGGTTTCTGCAGTCTTTGTCATCTCTACTGCTTGTGATTTCTAGACAAAACCAGTGGGAAGTTTTCTGAAGGCAGTCCAGAAGCTGGCAATATGGACAGCTTACAACCAAACACTTGCTGCACTGCTACCACGGTGATACCAGGAAGGACTTAAAAAATTTAAACGGGCAAACAAAGCAGTTGGAAGGAAAAGAACATTAACCATTATTCCAGTCTTCTAATATATCCTCCTTTAAGTCATCATTTTCATGCAGTTTAACGGCTTGCCTTGGTATCCCTCAAAAGGAATCTGAGACAGAGTAAGCTTTTTAATGCAGTAGATGTGACACGTGCAGGCCAAGTTGCCTTTGTTGACATCAAATGCCAGTTATGCTTGAGCTACCCTTTGCTTAAGGTACTTCGCTTACACTAAGAATTTTACTCATCATTGAGCAAATTTTGCTGTCATGATTGAGTAAATTTTATTCATGATAGAGTGAATTTTACTGTCACTCAGAATTTTACTGTCATGATTGGCAGTGAAACTTTTCAAGGAAAGCTCTGGATAGCAATGTTTGTGTAAAAACAGTATTTTATCTCCTGTATTTGTGTGAAGCAGGTAAGCCTTTTGCTGTCACCAGTGTTGCTTACCCTTTCATGTCATATCCCTCTTCATATCCATATTCTGCTGAAGGCTTATTAATCTACTTTAACATTGGCACGTGGCATAAGACTCCTTTTCCTTTTTGAAAGCTAATGTCATTTGACCTAGTGACAGTAAATAATTCATTAATTGTAAGTCCCCAGCTAGCATCTTTTACGCATATTCTAACCTTCTAAAGAAGTAACAAAAGCACTCTCCAATACTTGACTTTCTTAAGCACACAAAATGCTTCCCTCCTTTGCAGTTGGCATCTGTAAAATGAACCACAGCTCTGCAGTATTTTAACGTGCACCATATTTAGCCAAGTAATTCAAAAGAAATAAAAAGCAGCCCCTTCAATTTGGAAATATTTTTGAATTGTTTTTGAACATACAAAACATACCCTTACCGTACGCATTGCACGCAGATTTAATCGTCGTGAAAGCAAACCCTATGTTTCTGTTGGGATAGCACGGTTTTCCAGTTTCCACAATTGTTGTTGGCACAGTTTTCTACTTATGTGACTGTTAGGACACTCACAGGTACTTCTAAGGTACTGTAGTAAGCGGAGAAGGAGGAGAGGTTGTGCCTTATTTCTGGCTTCTTTTGGTTTTCTTTTTGGTTTTCTTCCTCTTGCTCTTTTTCATGTCACCTTTCTAGATACTGTGATTTAGATTTGCAGTTTACTAAGCTGTGTTTTCTGTCTGGAATTCTTTGAAATTCCGAGAGGAACCCCACCGGTAAATATGCATCTTTTTATGATTTGCTAGCTACATAGAAAATCTTCCTGCTGCTCTAAAATGCTTTTATTTGATATGCATTTTTATCACCATTCCAATGGAAAGAGAACAATTCCTCTATTCACTGCTTTTGTACGGGATTCAGTTCAATGTGCGCTAACGGTGCAAAAAAGTCCTGCTGGAAAAAAGGATCTGCATACCAATTGACCAAGACACGTGCTACAAGGGTCTTGGAAAGGTTCAAAGTTTCTCTACCTTTCTGGCAGTCTGTCTTCACAGCAGGACTTGATGAGGGATTTTGCTGGCGTTTCTTTGACAGAAAGCAATAACAAAGCAAGCAAAATGGAGCAGCAAAAGAAGATAGTAGCAAAAGGTACATTATCCCCTCTGTTATTATCATTGTCAAAAGAGATTTTTTTCTCGCCATGTTACATCAAATACCTTAGTAGAGCTAAAGACTAGAAAAACGCAGCTCTGTTCTGGTTCATTAAAAGCAAAGCCATCTGTGGACAGAAGTGCCCAGCGTGATGCTGGGAACTCCTAGCTGGTTTCAGTAAGCTGTCTGGAGAACGGCATTTTCGGTGGGCTTTACTAGCGTGTCTGTAAGGAGGGGGAGTTTATGTGCAGCTTTGAGCCCTGAGAGTGCCATAGGCAAAGAGACCCATCGTGTAGCTCTCTGACCAGCCACAGCACACTGAGGCATGATGGATTACTCCCAGAGTTCACGTGGTAGAAAGGTTTTCTGCCCCCGTGAAGGACGACACATCCATTTTCTTGAATAGAGCCATTCTGTAGGTTACAATGGTAACTTGAATTCATCAAGTTTGTGCTATTTGTACAATGGCAGTGAGCTTGGATTCTTAAGCTTCTCGTGTTTGACCTGTTTCCTGCTTCAGTAAATAGCAAAACTTCCAAGGACTGCAGCGACAAGAAGATGAAGCTGCTAGTGTATTTCAAATGTTTGCCTAATAAAATGGTGATTTTTGCACACATTCGCAATGGAAATTTACGGTACCGAAACACCAGCTCTGCTCAGGGCAATTCTGAAATTGACTTGAGCTCTTTTCCCTGTTTCTTAGCAGGTGAACTGAGATACTTCTAGCTTCCAAGGCAAGGCCTTTGACAGCAGCTTCAAAAAGGCCCAGGCTGTTGGATGAAAAGGTGAAAAAACTGAGGGAAATGGGGGGAAATTTCACTTCTGGTTTATGTCATAGATTCAGCCAGATGATCAACAAGCATTAGTTTGATGAGGTACCAGCGTAGTCTTTCACTCTTGCAGATCCCCAAAAGCTTAACCATCCAGCAGCTTCTTCCTTGCAACAAGTGCCACAGCCAAAAGCCAGGCCTGGCCGTCACCTTCTCCTCGCAGCCTACAAACTCTGCCAAACGTACCGGTGATTCTCACTTTCCTTCTCAGCTACATGGACAAGCACATCCTCTCCATGTCTCCGAGTCCTTAGTGAAACCAAACAGTGGTTCACCTTCAAACAGCTCAGTGTGCCAGGACAGAAAGATTTCACTGGCCTGTCCCCTTGCTTTTTCCTTGCAGCCTTTTATTTTCAGAGCACACACCGAGGCATTGCACTTTGCTTCTCAGCTGAGTGCATTGCCATATTGCTGGAGTCCCACACGTCCATCTCCTTCTCGCACTAACTGCTTCTGTTGAAACATGCTGATGTGATGTGCCTTCCTGCTCAGCTATTCACACAGTCACATTCTATGTCCTGCTTGCAGTCTGAATCTAAAAGGAGACGTTTCTGACTATGTCTCACACACACAGATGTACCAGGATGAAAAGGTTGCTTGGACCTTGCCACTTACGTTCAAAAACATCCATTCACTCCACAATCAAGAGACACCTTTCTTTGCTTTACATCCTGCAAACTTCACTCACACACACACACACACACACACACACACACACAGAGACACGAGAGCTACGCACTTTCTTTCTTTCTTTCTTAGCTGCACACACTCACCTATTTCCCACCTTGACCTCTCTACCACTTCTCCTTCGGCCTTGCTGTGCATGGACATTTCCTGTTAAGATACCCATTGTGTTGCCTATCCCTCCCCCACATTGCCTTGCCTTTCCTACCCAATCTTGCATTTCCTTGTCATTGCTGACAATTCCTTTCTTTTCCCTTGCCTTCCTGACCCATGCATGTCCTTCCCTTGCCCTTCATAGCAACCCAGTGCCTTGTATTGACTTGCTCACCTATCCTTCTTTTCCTTCCCATTTGTCCAGCTCCAATCTTTCATTTCCTTCTCCTTCTAGGACTCTTATTGCCTTGTCTCCCTCTCTTTTGTGTTGCCTGGCAAAGCCACCACTTGTCTGGCCTTGTCCTTGAACCCCTTCCTTGCCTTGCATTACCTTGCTCACCAGTCCCCCACCTGGAATTCACCACCTCTCTTCTTGTGGAATCTCTTCAACATGCATTGCCCTGCCTGCTTCTCCTAGGATTCTCCAGGCTTCCACTGGCTATTTTTTCTCAAGGCCCAGCGTTTCAGGAGCTTGTGAGAAGAAGCCTGGAGGAGGCCACGTGCAAGCACACCTATCTGTCCTGACAGCTTTCTTCTGACATCTATGCTTCCATGTCTTGAAGTTTGGACACAAAGTTCATCTTTCACCCTTGGGCTTCAGGGGCAGAATGACAGTTCTTTTGCATACAAAGGAAAGCAGGCAACCCAAGTGTCTTAGGTGCAGATTAGACATGACCCATGCAAGATCAAGGCTGGACAGAGCGGTCCGTCCGGGCCGCTTTTGTGTACCAGCAATCTTTGAATGGACCTGCCTCTTGCCTTGCATTGGGCAACCAACCAGTTTCCTTGCCATGCCCTGCTCATTCTCCATTGCTTTGCATTCCCTTGCATACCCATGCCTCACATTTGACCTGCCTGCAGTTTTCCTACAGGGCTTGGCCTTGCCTAGCCCTTCCGGTTACCATTACCTCCTATGCCCAGCCTTGCCTCTAACTTCTGGCACTTGTCTCACCTACCACTCCATTTGCTTTCCCCTCACGGCTTCAGTCTTGCCAACCTGTCCCTTGACTTGCCTACAATTGCCTACACTTGCTTTGCATTGCCTTACCTGCATGGAAGGCAAGGCAAAGAGGGGTAGACAAGGCAAAGCAATGCCAGGAAGTTATTGGAAGGGCTAGGCAAGGCAGACATAGGCAAGCAAGCAAAGCTAGGGTAGGGAAGGCTAGGAAAACTAGGCATGGTACTGGAGGCAAGGCAAAGCCAAGTGACTTGGAGTGCCTTTCCTTGCTTGGGAAGTAAAAGATATGGTGGCAATGTTGGTAGGGCTGATGATAAGGTATCGTGGGAAGGTATAGTACAGCAAGACATTTCTGTCCTGGTCCTTTCTGTGTAGGAGCCATGGTTGGACAGAGTCAGTACTGGACGTGGTATGCAACTTTTGCTCGGTAAGTTCCTGAAGGAGAACAGCAATGCTTTCTCATGGGAAGGAAAGAACTTAGCCCCAGTGTTGGAGGTGCAGATAAGAAGCTGTGTCGTGCAGCTTAAGGGCAGCAGCAACTTTCTATGCTGGCATATTTGGTTTGGAAGCACTGACTCAATTTGTACAATCATGGAGTCGGTATCCATCTTTGGAAGGCAGTCTCCTTCCTGCAAGAATCCATTTGGCATGTGTTTTCCACTTTCTCAAGGCAGCCTTCTTGAAATTCTGCCAGCACACTTCTTTTGGACAAGGTAAAGAGCTGCGCTGGGTCTTGGTGTGCAGCCTAGCTAGTGCCCCGCACGGGTAATGCCCAATAACAGTGGTCTGACACCTTTGTAGAGGATCAGGCCCTGGATGCTTTGGATTTTGGAGGAGGGGATGCCATTTCTTTTGAGATGGGCTTCTAGTTCCTCCTCCCTTTGGCAAAGTTTGGGTGGCCACTTTGGGTGGTCTCAGTGAATTGAAAGGCTTTTCCCAATAGGCAGTTCTCTGGGTTAGAGTTGTTGAACTGTCAGTGGCAATGCAGAGGCCAGGCCAGGCCTCTGCAGGACAGGTTTTTGTCCCTTGTAGCTTTAGGGACTGTGTGAGCAGTCCCTGGTGCCATCCCATTTGGATCCTGACTCTGAGAGATTGAAGGCTTACCGTGGTACCTAGAGCTGAGAAGGAAAGTGGCGATAGCAGGGTGCACGTTTATAGTTTGATGGGTGCAATTGAAATTGTAGGCAGCAAAGAGCTTTCTCCACCAACAGTTTTGCGAGCTCGGCCAACATTTTCAAGTTTGTTACCAGGCTCTGTGAGAGAGAAAAAGTTTGTTAGGGCAGAAGATCTGGTGTCGGCCTTTGAGTGTGGGGCAAAGAAGAGTATCCACTTGGAAGGGGAAGATCAGTGACATCTTTTTGTCCTGGCACAGTTGATTGGAGAGCAGGGATGTTTCTGACTTGGCTGGGTCCTGGGGGTAGTTGTGAGCTGGGCTCGGTGCGTGTCCTGGTTTTGTGAGTTGACAATGCTGTGGTGTGGTTATTTAGAAGAGCGCTGACAGTGCCCAGGAAAAAGACAAGCACTTTTCTAGCCCAGCCCCGTTCGTGTGGGAGCAGTGGAGGGACAAGAGCTCCGCTGTGGATCCTGGCTCTCGGGTACTGACAGAATGGGATCCTGCATGTAGCCCAGAAGGAAGAAGAATTGTCGTGAACGGCGGGAGAAATGCGACACACCATATGCGTGAATGGCAAATCCCGAAGTTTATTGAAAACTCACACATATTTATATTGGTGTTAATGAAGCTTAGACATATTGCAAAAGCTGAGTTCATTATTGGTTAAAGCACACTTGGATCAACCACACCTACTTCTATCTTCTAATAATTATTTTGCTTCTATGTTTGCATTCTTCCAGCTTCTCTACCTAAGATATCTACATTTTCTGGCAAGCGATTTTCTCCCCCGTCTTCCCGTTTCAGAGAAGGTCACTGTGACCTTTGTCAGTGATTGGACACTGGTTGCTTAGTTCCCAGCTTGTATCCCCTATCCTTATCCATCGGTATCACATCGAAATGTCCTTTCTCAGCTAACCAATTATCCAAAAAGCTCTCTACAAAGAATCATTTCATTGTTGGCTGCACAGTTTAGAAGCTTCAAAATAAAAGGCAATTGCAGCATGGCCTCTTCATTTTAGAAAGTTTTCTGGGCCATCAGCTGCTCAACATGTAACTTGCACCCACTGAACTGCATTCAGCTTCCTGGAGATATGCACTTTCCCTCAAGATCTAGGTACCATCTTGCACTCGAACGCTTGAAGATCCCAAACCGCTTCAAAATGTCCAGCGGCTGCTCTCAAAGAAAAAGTCCTACAACAAAAAGGCAGTGCTGGCCATAACGGTCCCTTTGCAGTCTGTCAACCAAACGAAACATACTAGCGATTCTCACGTACTTTCTCAATGATATATATACGTGCATCAGCACATTCTCTCAAAGTGACAGAGACTATCGCTACAGCCAAGCGTTTTCAGCTGCACTTCTGACTGACAGATGTGCCAGGACAGAAGGCATTTGCCAACCTACCCTCTTTCCTGGGCAACCTGACATTGGCAGCGCAAATATTTTCACATTCTTTCATTGTGGCCATGTCCAAAGCAGCTAAAGATCGCACAGGTGGAAGTGTCAAAACAGAAGATGTTCTCAAAGTAACTCCTTTTTTTCTAAAGAGCTTTTAAACTGCGCACAATGCTTTGTATCTTCTTTCCCACATAGACCTGCCCTCACTTTTTCACACTCACATCTTTGTTGCAAACATCCAGCAGCTGTTTGCGTAGAAAAAGGCTCTAGAAATAAAAGCGAGACTTGGGCTGCACCTTCTGCCTGCCCTGTGTAAGCCACATCAAGCTCACCAGTGCGCTCTGTCCTTCCCTTTTCCGCTGCAACTACCATTGTGTTCTCTGGATCTCGGAACCTAAAGGTAGGCACATTTGTTTCCACAGAAGGGCCATAGGTAGCGGCACAAATAGCTCTCACTGAACTTTAATCCTTACCACTGCCACCATGAGTTTGGTTGGTAGGCCAGTAGGAGTCATGCTCCTTTTACAGCTGGTATGCGGCAGCCACCAGCCCAGTGCTCTTCGACTCTTGTAACCAGTCCTGCTTTTACTCTCCCGGAGGGGATTAGGCATCTGTTTCTCACACAGATCATTGTGGCAGCAGCCAACGGCTCTAGTGCACTGCTTCTGCCAAAAGACACTGGGGCCAGGCACTTACCTTCTCAGCACTACGTAGCCCCGTATTCTGCGTCTCTTGTCCTCCAGATCATACCGCAAAGCATTTCACAGAGAAAAAATGTGCCAGGACAACAAGCTTGGCTGAAGTGTACCCCTGAAACTGGTGGAAGTTTGTATTTGCACCACATTCAAGGGGCAGTCCTCTTTCCTATACAACCTGCAAACGGCTGTCTGTTCGCAGTGCCCTCTGCCCGCTCCTTCTTACCTTGAAGTACCATGCCAAAGAGGGCTCTGTGCTGAGGTCTCAGAAGAAGAGGGAAGCAGATGTGTTTGTAAAGTGGACTGTCTGTTAGTCACTTCCCTCTTCAAAGCAGCGTGTTCCATGCCAAGCAGACAACAAAGCAACAAAAGATGAGTGTGACTCTGCATTCAAATCCTGCAATGTTCCCAGAAGTGAATTTCTCTCTTCTATAGGACTGACTTGTATGAAGTGGTGTGGTTGTTTCCTTCCATTAGAAGGGAAACTCATCTAGCCAGGCTTCATCACCCCCTGCATCTTTTGGGGTAGTTCTTGGAAGAAAATAGAGAGCAACTTTTCCACTCCACATGATTCATGTTTCATTCTCTTCCTTCTGTACTTCAGGGAACAAGCTATCAATTCCCTACTCTTTCTATGAAAAGGCATGAAGCTATTAATTAAATTCCCATAGATATAATAAGGAATCAAAGTCTTTTATGCCTGAAGGGCAGGCCCTTATGGTATGAAAAGTATGGATTGTCAAGGGTGGAAGAAGATCTGTATGAAAAGGGAGAAAGCCCAGAAGCATGCAGGGATTTTCAGGTATGAAAGGGAAAACGACATTAAATTGTCAAGGGAAAGAAGGAGGGAGAAGGGAGGCGGAGGAGCCAAATGCTGCCTTTGAGGCAGCTGACACAAGGACCGTCGGCCTCATGAGCAAACAAGAAAACCAAATGAAACTTCACAGCAATCTCATCCACAACTTAGTGGACAAATGTGCAAACCCATTTCTTCATTTATTATGTGTCTAATATATATAGAGATGTTCTTCATTCTGACAGAATTTTCAGGGAGCAAGCTAGTGTAAGGCACCTGGAACCAATGGTGTATTGGAAATGGCCAACATGCAGAACACGCTCCATCCTGAACGCTACCACAGCAGAATCACAGGATCATAGAATGGCCGGGGTAGACAAAGACCTTAAAGGCCATCTAGTTCTCTGACATGGGCGGGGACACCTTTTACTTGCTCACATTGCTCAGAGCCCCATCCAGCCTGGCCTTGAACACCAGGTTGGGGTGTCCATAACTTCTCCAGGCTCTCTGTGCCAGTGCTTCACCACCCTCACAGGGAAGAATTTCTTCCGAGTATCTAATTTCAACCTGCCCTCTTTCATTTTGAAGCCATTGCCCATTGTCCTGTCTCCAGAGTTGCTAATGAAGAGTCCCTCTCCTGCTTCCCTTCAGATATTGGAAGGTGTTGTGAGGTCTCCATGCAACCTTCTCTTCACCAGGCTAAACAGCCCTCATTCTCTCAGCCTGTGTGTCATGGCTTGACACTGGGACAATGCCAGTGCCCCCATGAGTATACTCTCTCCCTGGTTTCTGCTGTGAGATGTGACCAGGAATAAGCAAAGCAGGCTCCCACTTAGGAAAAAAAATAATTATTAACTAAACTACAAGGGAAAGGAAAAAAAAAAAAAGAAACACACAAGGAAAATGAAAACTTCACAAATACATCTCCGCCTCCTCCTCCCCAAATTCCCAATACAATACATCCCCCAAATCATCGACTCTCGGTCCAGCACCACCCTTCAGAATACTCAATCCTCAGTTCATCAAGAGGAGAAGGAGTCTTTCTTGTGCCAATGGTGACCTCTTCCTTTCATGTCCACTGCTCTCACCACTGAACACAGACCAGAGCTGCTTCTAGGGTCGACTTTTAAGGATGCTTCGTCCCACTGCAAAAAGGCACAGTCTCAACTTTGGGACATCTGTCCCCCCCATATTTTTTCACCCCCTGGGGCCGAGGGGTACCCACACCGAACCCTCTTGGTCCTGAGGCATTGCCTCCCCCTAGAATGCAGTCCCTGTATCACAAGGAAACATGGCTCTGTCCATGGCTACACACAAAGAGTCCAGCATAAGCTACTCCATCATCTCTTCCACCTGCGTTCTTCTCTATTTCTCTCGTGGCCCATTTCCTCGTATCTCCTCTATATCTCTCTTCTCATTCAACTCCAGGAGGATTAGCATTTTTCCATCATCCAAGAAAAGGGTTAAAAATCTGAGGCTCTGTCTGTCCAGAACTCCCATGGCTGCCCTGCCAGGCACCTTCTTGCACTCCCCTCTTCTCCTTCTCAGCCGGCCAAGAACAGGCACCAGCTCTCTCTCTATCTCTCCTGGGGCGGGGTGGGGATGGCTGCCCGATGCCTCTCAGTGCTCCTCCACCCTTCCATCCTGCAGGGGCCTTCACCTCCCTTCTGGCCAGGCCCCAGCCTACCTCACCGGGCTGGGTGGCTTCCCCTGCCCCGCCCAGCCCGCAGCCAGGCAGGGGAGATCTGAACCTTTCCCTGACCGGAACCCAAGAGAGCCTCCCAGGGGAGAGCCCTGCTTTTAACCCTGTTTTCTCAGAGGCACATCCAATGTCCCAATGGCCACATTAGGTGCCAATATTAAAATCTGAACATCCATTGGCCTAGCCACAGCATCCCAGAAAACACATTTCCTGTCAAACCACCACACTGTGGGATATGCTCTTGTCCTGAATACTGAACTGCAGTATTGTCTGATGATTTTTTGAATCCTTTGAAGGCATTTTGAATTCTTTTTCAGCCTTAAATTAGACTAAATAGCTTTGATTTGTGGGTATTGAGCAACAGAAATCACTGCCCTGGCTTGCCTTTTTTACAGCTCCTTTCCGTGGGAGACTCGCTGCAAACGTCACAGCTGGTGAGACAGTGGGCACACCATCATTCTGAAAGAGCTTTGCACAGTAAACATAGAGGAGGATTAAATATTGAAATGCAGATGACAGGAGCTGCCCAATGGACTCTGCTGGTGGAAATCAAGTACTAGTCTAGTCTTTTGAATGCAAATAATTCCTCCCAATGAGGCCAGACAGGCTTGTTTGCCTTTGAATCTGAGCATGTGGACAGGAGTGGATGGTCTACAGGTTGAAAACAGTGTAGATACTTCTCCTTTTTTTCAATAGTGGCTCAGAAACTGAAAAGGCAGCTACAAAATGGTAAATACATCCCTACAGATTCAAAAATGGTTGTTCTTAAGTTGCATCTCCACCATAACAACAAATTGTTAGAACTAAAATACAGATGGGAATTTTATAGCTTCTCAGAAATGAAGCAGGAATTGGCCAATGGGCCTTAGCAGTAGCTACAAGTTTTTCAGCATGAGGCATCTCAAAAGTATTTTAACCGTACAGAACTTTTCTGTACTTTTGGCCTTTTATCTCAAGGATGCATCAAAAAAAAAAAAGGAAAAAAACCCCAAGAAAAATAAAAAAGGACAAACCCTACCAAATATATATATATATATATATTACATGACTAAGATAATAAGCACAATCAGTAACATATATAGAAACAGAACCCAATGTTTTTAACTTTCAACCATGTCTTCTCAACACACTCTCGAAAATAGAATTGTTTCCCTATCTGCCTTGAAACATTTTGGAGCAAAAAACACTCTAAGGTCCTGATAGGTGTTTTGGTCAAAAATCCCTTCTTCTGGTTTTCTGTCCAGAAGCAGAGTAATGGAGGGGAAAGCTGGTAGCTGGCCAAAGGAGGTAGGAAGAGTAATCATCATCCACAACACTGGGGCTAAAGAAATTTCCACAGAAAATTACCTGCCTTATTACTTGCTCATGTGGTGGGTTGAAAGCTCAGAATCTGTTTCCATGTTTCCCATCCCTCGAATGTTCTATTTCACAGAATTCGAGCCTCTCAAACATCAGTCCTGCCAGAACAGCCTGCCACGTGCTGTCATAGGGGATCTGCTGATGCCCACTGACTCTTACCAGTCTAGTGCTCGTCACTGTTGCAGATCAAGAACTACTGAATAGTTCTGATTAATGCTCTTAGAGGGGTTGAAAACAAGGAAAAAATGACTAGACATTTGTATGATCAAATCCCCTGATGGAATAAAAACATGCCAGGACAACAAGCTTAATAAATGTATTCATTGTCATAAGAAGGGAGAGGAAGGGTCCAAAAGATTACTTGCATACTTACTGTTCTAAATCCCTTGTTATCTGGTAAATTGCAAAGGATGCCCGGCTTTCACCAAAATGCAAATCAGATTAAAATGTGAAGCCTTACACTTTACTGGATATAAAACTTCATCATCCATTTTTAAATCTTAGAGATTGCGATGTTGTCCTGGTTTAGGGCAAATTTGGAGGAGAATTTCCAAATTAGGGCCCCTCCCCGCAACTGGTTCGGGAAGGATTCCTCAGAGAGAAGTGGAACGAACCTGTTTATTTAATAGGCACAGCACCCCCCAGCACGCAAAAGGAACAATTCCGGATGACACCGCTCTGAAAAAGATGACAAATTCAGAAAGTCTCTCTTGGGGGGGTGCTCACTCTCTTCTCAGTCCCTCCAGCGCTGCGCCAGCTGCTGCAGGCCACAAGGTGCAAACTCTCGGTGTTTCCCAGGTCCCAGTCCGGAGCAGGTTCAAAATGGTCAGTAAAAGGAAAGAAGAAATGGTCCAGGAAGAAATTTGGACAGTTTAGCTAAACTAGCTAATGAGCAAAAGCAAGCAGAAGCGAAGCAAGCAAGAGTGAGAGAGAGCAAAGCGAAAAGCAAAAGCAGGAAAAGCAAAAGCTGCAGTCTCTGTGTCCCGCCAGGCTGATAAGAAAACCAAAACAAAACATTCCCTCTTCAGAGCCAGTCTTAAAGGTACAGAACATAATATCCAACATTCACAGAACACATGAATGGGGATACATGCATCATAACGTCACCCTAGGACAGATGTATTTCCTATTAATACCTTAATATTAATAAGGTTTAGAGCTGGAATTCAGAGGGAAAAGAAAGCTATTTTGAATTCATTCTATTCAATCATCTTGTCTGGACTGTCTCTTCCTGCTTTTCACTTCTGAAACTCTGTATGAAAGGCATAGAGTTCTGGATTAATTCTTTTCAACAGTTTCCCCTGCTATTCTTCTTTAAAGGCAAACCTGAAAAATCCACACTTTCTTTCCCAACCACTTCTAAAATTCCATTGAGAAGCAAAAAAAAAACCCATCAAACAACTAAATCTCTGCTCCAATTTGTAGGAAAAAACCCCATGCCATTAACTGCTTTCCTAACACTTTCTTTCTCTTGTATTAATATGGCAACCTTTTCTTGCTTTTATAGATTAGAACCAAATTCTTAAAGCTATAAGGAAACACAGGTTTACTGTAGCTGATGCTGAGATACAGTAGTCCAGCAAGGAGTTCAGACCTCAAAAGAAGAGTCTGTACAACAAGATTCAGCACAACGTTGAGACATATTAGCTATTGTTCAAGAAAAGCCGCCAAAATGAAACTGCTTAGACTTCTATACTATCATGGGTGCCTGCTTCCAGAACCTGACCTAAGTTGCTGGAAACTAGCTGCAATATGACTGCAAACAATGCTGTGAATGTAGGACATTGTTATTCTTCTCTTCCATTGAAAACCACAAGTGGAGTTGCGTCATTTTCTTAAAAATTCTCTATTTCCTTCCAAACTGGTAAAATAATGATAAATAAAGTGTTCTGTTCATACAGTTTAAATCTAATAATGTTCAAAATGAAAAAGAAAAAAAAATTCATTCAGATATGGTCTGCAATAATAGAGCCGAGAGAAGATGAACCAGTCTGGCCTACAAAATAAAGTGAAGCAGAATTTGGGAATTTGGAACACCTTACGATGTAATATTTAAAGAAAAAAAAGAAATACAATGTAACCTACCCAAACTCAATCAGTGATGCACCGACAGAGAAAAAAGAACTCATTACTACTAATATTTCTTTCATTCTCAGACAAGAAGTTAAATTATCCTCTTGAATGCACGGAAGATTGTTGCGAAAGACAGCAGCCTTCTTCTTTACAACATATTCTTCAGAACTCCAGGAGACAAATCATTAGAGCTATGAGGCTCTTTCTCTCTGTAAAACTTCCAGAGCATAGCCACTATTATATTCCTTTAGAGATCCTCACCGCCCTGGGCGACTGGTGGATAGTCTACAGCTCCAGTACATCAGCCAGACGCTCTGCCTTATTTAGCATGGCTACTGCAGCAAGGACATCATCTCTACTGGCTTTCTATCCAAAATACATGCAAGGCACAACAAAGAATATACCCAAAACACTGAGCACAGCCTATGGCCTTCAAAACAAAAATCTCACGATGGCAATACTGGATCTTCTGATCCAAACCATCAGGAAACATTTCTTTAGAGGCGAAAAAAGCTCCTGTTGATTGTACAAAAAATAGTGATGTAAACCAGAGTTGCATGACCCAGTATTTCTATTGAACTGGAACTATTTTGATCAATATTATGCATCCATTTCTTTTCAGGGCATTTGGTAAAAAATGTAAAGTATAGTTTAAAAGGAATTATTGGATGCGTACTAAGTACTAGGGATTAGTTAAGGTGTTGGTTTTGCATGGCTTGGTTTTTGGTGGGGAGGGAAGAAGCCAGCCACAGAAGTGAATCTTTTGTGAAAAGCTCCTAGAAGCTTCCTCCATGCCTGGCAAAGTGAATCCCTGCTTGGCACTAAGAACAGACATGCTGCTAAGCCAATTAGACAAGCAGTAATATATTTAAGAAGGAAATCAAAACTGCGGCCAGTTAACTTTTAAGTTTGCTAATTTTCTGGTTGGCACCTCTTCTGGTTTGAAAGCAAAACCAGCAAGAGATGCTGTCGCTGTTGCAGTGTGTGTTTTTGATTGTAATGCAGTTTGAGTAGTCAGTTTGATAATACTTCCTGCTTTGTGCTGTTGGAGCATATTTTATTATTAAGGGATTGTTCCTTTCCCCCCGTGTTGTTAGTTTTTGCCCTAGTTGTCCATCTCCCCAAAGACCTGCCCTTTTCTTCCCTTTTCCTCCTCCCACTGAATGTCAATCCCTCCCCAAGCCTGGCCCTTTCTCTAGAAACTTCCCTATCAATTTTATAGTCTTCAAAACCCCATTGGTTTGTTTAAGTTATTCTCCTCCCCTGTAGTCCCCTATTGGTTTAAACATTGTATTCCCCGCCTTGTGGTCCACCCCCAGTTGCTCCCAGTGTGTTCAAGATTGTATCCTCCTCTGGGACCTCTCCCCATTTCTGAGTTGATGTATGCATTTGAGTCAGTGTCTTTCTGTCCCTGACCCTCCAGGGAAGAAACTCCTTTGGAAAACATACAGAAGACCTCTCCCTGTTCCTTGTCCCTGCCCTCGGCGCAGTCCTATCCCCAATGCAGTCCACCTGTGCCATAGAGCAGCTGTGCCCTACAGCTGCACCCTGGATTCGACAGCTTTCTAGGGGCAGCCCACTCTGGCTGTTGGTGTCAGGAGCTAGTCGGTCTGAAGAAATCCAGCATGGCAGCAAGACTCCAAGTCAGAAATACAATTTATTAGGAAAAGGGGAAAAACCAAATACATGCAATAATACAAAAGAAAAACCACGGACAGAATACAACCTGTCACCCTGCTAGTTAGGGTGGTGGCAGCAGTCCAGATGAAATGGCCTTGTTGAAGTGGTGATCCTGTAGAAACCATCTGGTAGCTCTTGTCCTCTGAAGACCCAGTGGGTGAGGGTGGCCGTTCCTCTAGGAAGCCAGTGGAAAGACTGCTTGTGGTGTCCCAAAACTCAGATTATATCCAGCTGGGGATGCTTAGCTCCTGCCCCCTGGGCAGAGCATCTTGCAATGGGCTCAAATTGTTCTGAGTCATGCGGTGGTTCCTTGATTAGCCTTTAAACAGAAATGGCTCCTGCAGGGAGTCATCTCTGAATCATGTGGCAAGACATGGATGGCCCCGTTAAGAGATAAGGAGATAAGGAAAAAACGATGCCCCTCCCGGTTTCAGCAGCTCTTGAGGTTGGGAGCAGAATACATTTTTATATTGTAGCCTAGGACAATACAGGATGAATGCTTTTGCATTTGCAGGAAGTTTGTGTGGATTTGAGAAGCATCCTTATAGCAGAGGCACAAAAGTATTCTCATCCCCTTTTAAATCATCTTCAAACCAAGCAATTCTCACAATAAGGTAGCGCATGAAAGACTTGCAAGTGAGTTGAAGAAACACGGCAAAGATAAGTAGTGTTCAACTGCAGAGAATCGTTTAGGAGAATAGCTGACTAGTGACAGCTCTGAGCAGAAGAGTCTGTGGCTTATCCTGTGGGAACAATAGTAAGACATTTCAATTGAAAAACCCCATTCATTCCCAAGGAGCAAACATCAGTAAAAATAAAAGGTCAAGTAAAGACACCCTAGTGCTCTTCTTATCAGAAGCATGTTCCTCCATATGAGAGTATTTAGGAAAGGACAGTCCATTCATAAAGAAAGGTGTGCCAGTTAGAAAACCTGTAGAACAATACAAGACAAACTCACACAATATACATCCTCAAATGCAAAATGAAGAAATAATCATTTCAAGCTTCCGTGGAATTAATTGCATTTTATTTGTTCTTTTCATTTCAGCTGCTCTCAAGTTATTTTTTAAGACTGAATTTTATGAATTCAGCAAAGCTCTCTTTCTGAATGTCTGCATACCCCTATAAAACACTGAGGTGACAAAGAGAACGGCAGTGGAAGGAAACCTGGTCCACCTCCCCCTCCTTGAAGCTTTAGGCCAGCGAGTGATTAGAATTTAGTCACTTCATTTGCTTTACCAAGAGAGAATGTTTTCCAGCCTTTATCTTTCCTTTTGGAGCTGATTCACTTTGTAGTCATAAATTCTTGACTCAGTTGGTGAGAAACAATGGCATTACAGCCGTGGATGTTAAAGTGCACTGATGGGAAATGAAGTTTTCATCTTCAGGTCCTTGCTTCAGTAAATCTTCCAAATTCATCAGAAAGAAAGTTCCCAGACCAGTAATCCCCACTCAAATGACCTAATTCAAATAGTTTGTAGGCATAAGAGGCATCAAGCAGGTGCTGTCATCTGTTAGGGGAATACCCAGCCAGTACATGATTGTCTAGTTAGGCGGCAACAATTTTGGAAAGAATTTAGTTTTTTTGTATTGCAAGTGAATGGTCAATACATTTTCTTAGTGGATACGGGTACAAGAATGTCTTCTGCATCCTTTCAGAGGGGAAGCTTCCCTAGATCTAAAGCTGCTCAGCTCCACGATAGGATGCTTTGTCTGAAAAGGGAACTCAAGTCTTTGTCCTTTTGGATTGCTTCCATAGTTTTTCACTCACTCTTCAGGTAGCTGTTAATATGTTCTGTTATCCCTTGCAAACTTTTATGGGCATAGTCACTGAATTGGTACGTATTCCATGAAGTCCACAGGCCCTGTTGAGATGCAGCCACAGGTCTCAAGGGTCTTAGCAGATGTTATTCTGAGGCCACTCCTAATGATTTTTGATGGATCATAGTGACTGAGGAAAGTGCCCAAAGACTGGATGAAAGCAAATGTCACCCATCTTGGAAAAAGGCAGCTAGGAGGACTTGGAAAAGTAGAAGCCAGCCAGCCAGCGTCATTTTTATCCCCAGGAAGTTGATGGAGCAGCTATTGCTGGAAAGCATTGCCAGGCACATGAAGGAGGACAAAATAACATAGTCAGCATGGATTTACCAGGGGAACTTCATGCTGAACAACTTTTTAAACTCCTCTGATGAATCAACTTGCCCGGTAGATGAAGGGAATATTGTCTGCCTGGGCTTCAGGAAGGTTTTTGACATTTATCTACGTGGCAGCACACATACATCCCAGAAGTGTGCAAAGAGGAGGGAACCAGTGTCTTTTCAAGGATGCTCAGTGAAAAGACAAGAGGCAGTAGGCACACACTGAAATACAGGAGATTGCCTCTGCACATGGCCAAATGATTTTTTACTGTGAGGGCGACTGAACCACGGCACAGACTGCCCAGAAAGATGGTGGAGCCTGGATCTTTGAAGACATTCAAAGTACACCCAGATATAATCCTGGGCAAGAGGCTCTAGGTATCCTGGTTTAAGCAGGGGGGTTGGACCTGGTGAGCCCCACTGACGCCTTCCACTCTCGTTCATTCTGTGCTAGTGAATTCTCTTAGAGATGCATTTCAAGCACTGGCATGACAAAGGTCTGTGCAGAGAGAGATCCAAATGGACATGGGATCTAAGTTCCTTAAGTAGTGCTCAAGAAGAATGCAAAACTCTGGGATAAGTGTCTCTTCCATAACTGAATCCCTTTCACGGGAAAATTCCCCAGCTATAGAAAGATCTTCTGATAGGCATGCTTAAGACTGACACTGGCTGAGCAAATTTCTCCCTATGTGTGTTTAAGACCAATTAGGATCTTCACCAAGAGTGTTGTCAACATAGTCACAGAATGTATATTGTTAAGAAGGGACAACTTACATCAGAATGGCAAATATTGGTCCACAAAATGTATTAATGTATGGGAACTATCTACTTGGGTTGAAAATAAAAAGAAAGAGTTAGTCTTTATTTATCAATTCCATCGCAATATTGATGAGGTAAGAAAAAGACCTTAGTCCTTAACCTTCTTAACTCAAGCAAAGATTTTTAAAAATTCCTTGTAAAAAATGTATCCTAATTATCAGACTATGAAACAATTTTAGTTGGGAAAAAAGTTCCAGAATTGTGTAGATAGTGGTAAAGAAGCCAAGAAAATAGGTAAGAAACAAAAAGAGAGCAAAAGAGTCAGCTTCAGTCTGCAAGCTCGTTCTAGAAGTAATCTGCTAGAAAAAGGAACCCCCAGTTGAATTTCCAATGGATTCATGCACTTGATTCAGTAACTAGTCAATGTAAAAACCAATCCTTTTGTACAACTTCTCCCAGCAACAAAAACCCCAACAGCTTGACACCACCATCATGCCTGTCCCAGATGTATTTTAAAAGAAATTATCCTTTCTTGAAACTCTATTTGCATAAAAGTTGCAAGACATTGGAGGGATTCTCCACATTCTCATTTCTCCATGTGGCTTGAAAGTCTATTTGATAAAATATGCAACAAAGCATATGATTTATAAGGTAGGGTAAAATGGATGATTTGGGAATTGATCTCTTGTTGATATTAAACTTCATATCCACTCTCTGTGAAGTTTCTAAAAGAAATGATGGAGCTGAGGCATGAATCTGCCACAACAAGTGTTAAGCAAAGATACACACTCCCCTTCACATGCCCCCCTTCCACACACACCTAGGCCCACACAGAGGTCAGCATAGCAGATGATGAACACCTTCTTTGGCACTTCATGAAATCCTAACATGAGGAAGTGTTGAAATACAGAGATTTTGTCCCGTGTAGAAACCCATCCCATGTATTTTATGCTGTAATTCTTCTCTCTTTTAAAATTTGCTATCTTCTGCATAGTTTTCATTAACCTGTTACAGTAGTGAAAATCACAGATCAAGGTAATGTTGTAACACTTTGATTTTACCCCAAGAGCTGAGGGAAAACTTGCTCCTATACTTCAATCTGAGTTTCTTCTAGATTCCAACTTTGTTTCTCTACCATCAAGAGTCTCCTGTGTTGCTGCTCAAAGCCCCATCCAACCCGACCTTGAATACTTTCAGGGATGGGACACCCACTACTTCTCTGGGCAACCTGTTCCAGTGTTCCAGCACCCCCACAGTAAAAAATGTCTTCCTTTCATCTAATATGTGTCAGAAGTATTAAATCTAGGCATATAAACTTTGAGGAAAGGTTTGAAATTCTTTTGATTTGAATCACATTTTATATGAGTACTGACTTACAGATGACTAAAATATGTGGATGGGCATTTGAGCTGACACTTTTTGAAAAGGTGCATGGAATTTAAAATTAAAACCAGTACCATTAAAAGCTTTGTGCCGTTTTCTTTTTCCTCTGGTATTCAAAATTGCATATATCAAATATCTGTGCTTCATACAAAGCTCTTAGACACTCTCAGAAAAAAGCTTTTCTTTCAGACTAAGTTGCAGTTTACGTAGAACACTAGTACTAGTGAAGGTTTTTCTGGGCATAGGGGGAACACCTTCTCATTGGATTTGTGTGCAGAATGCATTTTATCCAAACTGGAAAATTGATCGCCGCTGTGTTCTAGTCATCATTCTTACTGCATCAGGCCTGAAGATTCTGTGAAAAGTAGCCTGTGGACCTTGAACATAGCTCACGTGAAACAGATGAGAGGTGATGGAGAAGTTGAGGGAGAGAATAAAGAGCAAATGGCCCAGTACAGACTAACAATTGTTTGGCACCCTTTAAAGGCTGTGTTTGACAAGCAGGGCTGAAGCAGGTCTGCAAAATATCCGGGAGATCAAAATCCATTGAAGCAAATTGCCCTGGCCAGTCACCTTGCTGCCGATAATTCACTCTCCATAGCAGCTGATCAGGCCTAAGAATGCTGCTGCAGAAGTATTGTGAAAAAGGTAGGCATATTTTCACAGATGCAGGGGAAAATCCCCTTGGATGATGGTTCCAAGGGATTACTTGATGGAGCAAGTTATGTACCCTTATCTACCGTGCAATATCTAAGTTGGTGAGTTCACATCTGTCAGCATCACTTTCGAAAATAAATGTTTGATCCACAAAACAATATTTCATATGTCCTGTCTACCTGCTTCATTTCAACCAATGAATAGGCTACGTTCCATCAGCAAAGGGTTTATGATCCTATGTTTCTTTAAACTGTGATAATTCTTTATTTTTTTCTAGATCAGACACTGTCTATTCATAAGATTCAGATGTCCATGGCAGGGGTGTAATTAAATTCACATGTTAAAAAATAACCTTGTTCTTGTTATCTTTTTATTAAATTACTGCCATGTAACATCAGTCTGAGAGCTGAAGAAAACCCCTTCATTTGCTGTTTGCCAAGTATCATCTATGTGATACAAATTCTACTTGAGAAATCACACCCGTACATTGCCATGTAGCACTACTAGTAATGCTTTCACAACCTTTTCTTCATCATTAGGTCTTTTGGTGAAGTGAATGATTAGAACATAAGCAAGGGCATTTGTTCAAGATGCTCCAGAAAGAGCTGTGGTCTGTTCTCTTCTTTGCTGCCTATGTTAGCACTCAGCTGCAAAAAAGGAAAGATTACTAGGAAAAGTGTTACTTTCAGTCTAAACTTGTAAATGATGTTTGGAATACCCTGTTAAAGGACAAGGTGCTCTTTTAAAATATGGCATCTTAAGGGAAAATGTCAGCTTTAAAAAGGTTTTGAGACAGTTGCTTCTGGAAAAAAAAAAAAAAAGAAAAGAATTGGAGGCATCTAAGGTCTTTAGGCATACTATTTTGAAGATTGATTCAAAACACAGTTTCTTCATATAGGAAGAACAGAGGACCATAGATGCAACCCATTTGAAAATGGATTTCTATATGTTTCTGGTTGGGATTCCCAGGCATCATTTCTTGTGAAGTCGAGGGACTGCAGTTAGCACTCCAATAATTTCCTTCCCTGAAATTCATCTGCATTTGGTCCTTTTTCCAGAGTCCCCATTTATTAGTGAAGGTATACTCTATCTATGCATTAGAATATTCCATTAGAGTGTGTGACTCATACTTGCTAGTTAAAATTAGCTGGAGCGGAATGGATAGTTACAGTTGCGTGTATACAATAGTCTTATTTTGGCAAGTTTTCTTTAGACAATGTTGAAGCAGCACTAGCAACTAGGAAGTACAGCTTGCAGCAGGGAAGGACACTCTTCTGCTTTCTCAAGTTTCCTGTAGTTAAATAGACGCCAAAAGGCTTTTCCTAGTACTACTACTGTCTTGTAGGAATACTTGATCTAATCCTATCTTTGATCAAATTCCTAATGGGTTACTTTTCTACAAGGCAGAACATTTTTCTTTTAATAATATGTATTTTGTAAGTTGGAGACATGAACTTGTGCACCAGTCACGTGGACTGTACTCCTTATTAAGTTTCACAACCTTCTTTAGAAAATATTGACTGTGTGTAACTTCAAAAGGAGAATTCTGGGCATCTTCATTCTATTGATGTAATTGTTTTTCTGCCATGCTGGTATTGTTTTCTATCATTTTTACCAACAGAAATATTTTTCCCTGACACCTATGGAAAAGACCTATGTTTACTCAACAGTGCCGCGTCAGTACATTGTTTAGAATGATTTCAACATGGTCCCAAACATATCGGACAGCTAGACAGCAGAGGTTAGCAACAGGGAATGGGAGTAACTTCTGAACCGTTTCAGTAGATTTCCCAGGAAGGGCTTGCTTTCTGCCACTGCAAATTTTCCCAGAGATTTTGTCTGGTGAAGAGTTGCATCAAAAGAGTATTTTTGCCCAAACCTTGGGGCAAGCTCTGTCTCGGATTTACTAGTGAATGCAAAGAGGGTGAAAGTGCTGCTTCAAAGCCCTCTGTGCGCTTTCTGTACCAAGAGGGGGGGTGACCCCAGAAATAAGTTTTGATCTCTCTTCAGAACACAAGGCATGTCATCACCTCATTCATCTTCTTCTGGGACTCATAGCGTCTTAAGACTAAGAAGCTCTCTTGCTTGCTGAAGTGCGTTCAGCAAAAAAACCTTGTCTCATCAGCAGATTTGAACACAACTACAGTCGAGTCAATTCCAATGCTGGCAGGGCAATACTCTACCCCACTAGTAACATGCCACTATTAGAAGACTGTGTAAAACTATTTTTGTACAAAGTAATCGGAGGGAAAAATAGAATTGGGAAGAACTGCACATTGTTCTGGAAAAAGCCTCCTGCCTCAGTCTTACAGACATCATTTGCTGGTATCATTTTTAATAGTTGGGGGTTTTTAAATTTTGTAGAAGAAAAAATATTACTGCACCTTTATGTTTCCTTAATAGAAGTACAGCCATTTCTTAATAGAATAGAAGTAAGCCATTTGGATATGTACAAATGGTCTTTTCAAATACATATGCTATAGCCCACTGTGAAAGTAATTAGCTATAAAGAGAAATCTAAAGGTTTAAAAAGATTTTGGAAGAAAGTAAGTCTAAGGTGATAGAAGAAGAAGAAAACAGCAGTTTTCTTCTGGTGAAAAAAAACCAAAGGGAGGACCTTGTACAGTGGAGATGTATTATTTGACTTCCTGAAAAACTGAGTAGGTTTGCTATTGCCAATGGTTTTCATTAGGTAGGAAGAGATTCCTTTGGCAAAAAAAACCCTTCAAACTGACTTGACAAAAATGTTATGACACTTAACTTCACCAATCCTAAAGAAAAATTCTCATCACTTGATCTGGAAATCATGATGGTAATGGAGACAAGGATGTCTAAGCCATGCCATCAGGAACATAAAAAAGCATTAGAATGCAGGTAAGACTGAGCTCCTGAACTAGTGTGAAGAGAATGCAAGAAAGACATTTTCCTTTAAGAGTCTTCAGGATGGAGAGCAGATCAAATTTTTTCTTGTGCAGTATTTCTGAATAGAATGAATCTTCAAAATAACATTGTTTTCCAAAACCTGTCTACAGTATCTCTTACCATGATACACAGTTCCTATGAATAGAAAAAGCAAAGCACTTTTTTCCAAACTGTTGTGCACTCTTAAGCAATCTACAATAAAAATAGTATTTTTTCATGCTGGGAATGATGTGAATTACAAAAAAGCCTTGTAGCACACTTGGCACTGTAGTCTCTTGATTAGCATAGCTTTTTATTCATCAAACACGTTTCACATTGACTATTTTTCTCTTTTAAATAACGGCGTCTTTGTACTTATGCAGCATCCATGAAGAATTTCTTGGGTGTTATTTTGTACCTGATCCTAAATGGCAGGTTCTGCATTCTGCCATCTGTCTAGCTTTCCCATTTGATGCAGCTTCTGAGAGGTATTTTCAGAATCGAGGACTACTTGCAAGAATGATGCTAAATCCATGCATTTTACTCCTTGGTTAATGCAAAACTATTTTTCCTTTACAGTTCAATGAGAACAGGAAAATAATGATGGTGAGTTCAATCCTTAGAGTAATCCAAAGAGGACTATTATCATCATTAGAAACCAAGCAAGGTGTATTTATTGCACATGCATGATACTCACTGATGCAAATTACCCTGTAAATTCAAAAGGAATCTGTATCATAGGAGTGGATGGACTGTTTCGATTGATATTTTGCTTAAAGCAGAAAATTAATTCTTTTGACAGCCAACTCATGATTGCAAGCTCACTTTCAACTACAGCTTTCAAACAGAAGAAACATGTCTGTTTATAAAACGATACAGTACAGTACACAATAGCAAGTCAGGTCATAGACTTTGAAAAGAAAAAAACAGATCAAAGGACAGATTCATTCACATCTACAAGCCCTCAAGAGTGTACAGGTCAAATGTCCCCAGAAAACTAGGCTGGTGGCGCAAATTCTCTATGTTGGCACCAGCAGAAGCAGCTGCTATCTTGATAGGATGCAATCTTGCTTCCATCACCCTTCAGAGCAATCTTCTGTACCCCTGCCCAATACACCTTCTGCTCTATTCCTTGGACTTCACATTTGCATTTCATCAGAGTCCTGTCCTGCAAACTGACTCAAAGTTCAGGTAATAGATTTCCAAGATTTAGAAATGTTGTGTGAGGTTCATTTATTTCATATTTCATTCCATCTAAGCAAACTGTAACTTTCTGAAGTGAAATATTTTGAGTATGTCACGTGTATTTTAATGTTAGCTCTGCTTCACATTAAAACTTCTCACAGACCCCTGTGATGCCTTGCTGCAAAAATATAGAGCTGCCAAGAGTGGTTGTGGGAAGTTAGGATTGCCAGAAAACCATACAAACAATCTAACAATAGAGCCTTGGATTTCTGAATATAATTGCACCATGTAAAGTCAAAATATAATATTTAAATGATTTTAGATAATGATGAGTGTGGGCTAGAGAGAATCCAGATAGAATTTTATTTTTTTAAACAGTTCCGGGAAAAACATGGCCTTGACTTGGAAGTATAGCAGGAAATATTTTTATACAGCATGAGTTCTCATTACCTAATCATATGATTTGTAGACCTGAATTGGAAACCAGGAAATAAACGAAGAAAAATATTCAAGCTATAAAAGATGGGAGTTTAAAATTTTCTTTGTATTTCTGATTAAAGCTATTAGGTAGCTAAATGGTCACCCATTATTTTAAAAAGCATCTGGACATTAAAAATAGGTAAATTTCTGCGGGACTTGGATGTCAGCTATTCCTGAAAAGCTTTATTTCACTGCTTTCCAACCCTGAATCAATCCACTTAAACGCAGTTGTATTTCAGATGCTCAGTGGAACTGTCCATGTAATGCAGATAGTTGACAAATAATCTGCAGAAAAAGCTAGATCGATTTGAAGATCTTTTCCTGTAAATGGTATTCACGTTATTTGTACAAACACACAGATGGGATTTCTGCTGTCTTCTTCAGGCCACTTCCTCCAGAGAGCTCTCCATCAAATCTCTCTAGTTCTACTCTTCTGGTGATCCAAAGTCAGCACTGGGATGGTCCAAGTGCATGAATTACTGTCTGCTAGAGGTGCACCCTGAGGGCTTCTGTGTGCAGCATCACGTGAGCCCTACTAAAGTCACCCTGTTGGTATAAACTGAGCTAGCTGGACCTTAAGGGACAAGATTGTGCACTGATATTGTAAGAGAAATTAGGTACTAAGAAGGAGGCTGGAAGATTTAAATATTTCTGCCTCCAGCTTAAGCAACACTAAATCTTGGTCTTTATCTGAAAAACTAGGTGAATTAACCCATTTGGCATTCCTATGCCAAAAATGTCAGTAATACAACAAGAACCGTCAAAAGAGTAACAGTTCCAATCATTACTTTGTAAAAGTAATTCATTGGAAGAAGTCGGGAAGAAGGATGAAACATGCCAATATCCTACCCTGAGAATCATTCTGTTGATTTGCACAGGTTTCTTATTATATACCCATCTAATGCATTGGACATGCATGCTTGTGATGACACAAATACTTGCAAAGCTTACCAGATAAACCATGTTCTCTTCAGACAGCACAACATTTCTTGATGGTTGTGTTTGCTAATTACATTTAGACTCAATGTTCTTAAAGGTCTTTTCCAACCAAAGTGATTCCATCATTCTCTAAATCGCAGACCCTGCTTGTCTTGGTTTAGGGCAAATTTGGCAGCAATCCTCAAGAAGGGGTGATTTATTAAAAATATTGATCTAGTACTGATATCCAACTGTGACGGACAAAGGCTCCCTAACAGTTCAAAATTAGAAAGTGTATGTTTATTGCAACGCTGGGCAGCGTGCGGGATAGCTCCCAAACACACACTGTGATTTAGAGGTGATAACAGAGTCTTTTTATCTATACAAGTATTGAATACCCAAAAGACAAATACATATTCATAATTTAGGTACATCCCATCATTCCTCACTTCGTATGGTAATTAGTTCAAAAGCTATTAAGCACGCGTAGTTTGTTGCTCAAAATGAATCGGTGGTCCCTTTCATGGGGAGGGGTTCCAAAATGAGGAAATAAATGAAGTCTTCCTGGTTCTGAACTTTCTACATTTTCAATGCAAATATGACAAATGAACCCATTGGTAGAACTCCCATTCCCCATCTTCAATTGGTTTCAGAACAGAGGTGGCCACAAAGTGCAAGCTCTCAGTGCTCTCCAGGTCCCAGTCTGGAGCAGGTTTGAACAGTTCCAAGAAAAGGGAAAGAAAAAAAGACAGTCCAGGGAAAACTCTGCCTCAGCCAGCTAAACCAACTGAAAAGCAAACAACACTCTGTTCTGCTCCATCAGTGCCCAGACAACACAGTGCAGCACAGAATGTGGAGCAGTGTTGCTTTTAGAAGGTGAGTGCAGCCTGTGATAACAAACTCCGTACTTCTTCTTCTCCCCACCTTTGCTCTCAGAACCAGTCTTGAAGGCAGAGAATAGAATATCCAGCATACACAGAACAGATGGCTGGGGATACAAGCATCATAAAGTCACCCTAGGACACTGCTCTACTGAGATATGTCACCAGACTATGCTAAGACAAAGTTTTGGAACTGCTAATTAAAATTCTACTATCACAGTGAAGCTGAAGAGGAAACACAGCTCACTCCAGTTACCTTGTGGCATGCCAATACTTCCTTTCAATCACAATGGTTTTCGTCTTTAAGTCCGTGACATCACAGGCATAATTCAACATCTTTTGGGCAGGAAGGAAGATCTTCTTCTTCTCATTATACTGATGGGTAAGCTGAAATGCAAAGCAGTTAATTCAAAGTGAAACAGCGATAAAGTCAATAGTAAAACTCACCACAGTTTTGTTTACCAACCCAAGTCCTTACTATCCCAAAATACAAGAACAGCTGTAAAAGCCTTGTGGTTTCTTAATTTTTTCCTATACCTACATGGGAGGGTAAGGGATAAATGATCCCAAACAATGGTAATCCACAACAAAGCATTCTTGACATCATATTCAGCTTTTGCATAGTGAGCTCTTCACCTGATCAAGTTATTCCATTGCAATAGTTTGGGGAGTATCTTAGAGGGCTGGCTGTTGTTTGGTTTAAACCATCTTGATCATTCAGGAACCCAGTAGCAATGAGAAAGTTCAAAATAAGATAGTGCTACGCAGTGATTTTCCTATATGACAGACGTATTTCTACAAGACAGAAGGCTGACCTAATGCTTCCCTACAACATGGCTGAAGTGGCATCCTGTTCCCCATAGGTTTTTCCGTTTAATTTTAGCAGCTTTCTTACTAGATTAATGAGCTGAACTAACTCAAAAAGGAATCAGATAAGTGCCAGAGCTTTAAAACAAACAACAACAACAACAACAAAAAAGATGCAAAATGGTGATTTGTGGGTGCGTTTGAAAACAGAAATTTTTTTGTATTTTTCATAGAGACATGGCATTCTCTAGAATGATATTGCTCCAACGGTTTGAGTTTGGTTTTCTTTTTCCCCCTCAATTGTAAATGTTATGCATTCTTTTTGGCCAGTTCAGTAAATAGATTTTCTGATACGTGTGAAAGACAGTCTAAAGTTCCCCTCATTTGCCTCACGACCCTTCCCAGGACAGACACTGGGACCCTAAAGACACCGATGGGAATTCTGGCCTGCCAGTAATGGATGAACACCAAAAATCCTGAGGCCCCTGAGCAGAATTCTGGCCTGCCAAGGGATTGTTCACAGCTGTGTCTTCAGTGACTGCTTCTAGCAGGGCCTGCCAAAGGGCGACCCAGCCTATATGCTTGCACCTGCTTCACGACAATAGACCAGGAATTTTCCCACCTCTTGGCCAGATGAACTTGCTGGGGCAACTTGGTAGCCCCCCCATGGAAAATCCTTCCTCTGCTCCACTACCACCGTGAGGCACCGAGGTTGAAGCCCCCCTCCCAAGGACTGAGACTGAGACACCTGTAATTCTGATGCAGGGGTGCTGGCCTGACTGAAGCAGGATGCCTGCTGAGTGTTGCCTACAGATGTGCCTACAGGACCTAGACTGGTTTCCCCCAGAAAGCAGTCCTGAAACAGTGGGTCCCACTCACTGCTGATACTGACTTATCCTGCTGAGAACATGGACTGTCTGTACCCGTCTTCAATACCTTTTTCCCCCTCAGCAATTTCAATAGACTTCTTCTTCTTGATTGTATCTGTTCCCCCTCAGCCATTTCAAGATTCTGTTTCCCCCCTCAGCAATGGACTATAATAGAACCTTGAGTTCACCAGGACTTAACCTTGAGTTAACCAGGCAGGGCCATTATCTTCCCAAGGTGACTAGGCAAACTCTGTTGGCTGGACTATGAGGACTTAGTCTCTCCACATTTGGTAGCTATACTCCTGTCTTGGTTCAGGGCAAATTTTGGGGAGAACCCCCAAAGGGGCTCCTCTAGGAAAGCAGATTCATTTGGCCCCTCCCCTATGAAATATTAATCCCAATATTACCGGGTGGGAGGTGCCTGGGCTCGTCTGACCCTTGCTGCTGGGCCAAAGGCGGCAGCTGTGATGTTTCACCTCAGAGATACATTTGGCCGGCTGCATCCTGCAGCTAGGCACTCGCAACAAATCCAGGCATAGTAGAAACTCAGTTGACCTCTGGTGGAAAAGGTTCAGGGGACGGTGAAGAGAAAAAGGAGAGGATTCTGCTGTAGAGTTTTAATCCAGAGTTTATTCCAGGATGACAGACCTCTGAATCTTGTAACAGCTCCCAACAGAATCCAGACCGCATGGTCCCGTCTCCTTTTCAGGCCGGGGACGGGGGGAGGGGAAGGCACAGGTGAGCCACCAACCAGGTGGGAGGAGGGGAAGGCTCAAAGGATAAAGACACTTGGACAGGCCAATGAGCCCGGACCTGAGGGGCATCTTTTGAACTTCTGCCAACCACACCATGACCCTGCTGGAATGTTAAGATTGATGGACAGCACTTAGCAGGAGGGCAAAGGGGGAGGGGAAAGGACAGGTTTCACCTATCCCAACACCTGAGGGATTTTCCTGTTTCCTGAAACAGGAAATGGCGTCACACTGCAACACTCCCCCCAACCGGTCCAGGAGAAAATAGCTCCTTGGAAAGAGGTGGAAAAAACCTGCTTATTAAACAATAAAACCTAAACAATATTGAACAATAAAACCCCTTGTTGCTCCAAAAGAGATGACAAACTGAGAAAGTCCCCTCCCTGGGTTGCAGTTCAGCTCACACAGGCTCTTATCAGTCCCTCCGGTGCTGGAAATGTTGCGGGCCGGGCCCGGCCTGGTGGGCCACAGGTGCTAGCTGCCGGTGCTCTTCTGGGTGTTCAGTCCAGAGCAGGTTTCAAGAGGTCCAAAGAAAAGGGAAAAAAGAAAAGAAACCACAGTCCAGGGAACTTCCTTGCCTCAGCAAGCTAAAACTAACTAAAAGCAAAGGAGAGCTCTGTCCCACTGTCTGTTCATCGCCAGACAACACAGTCCAGGAGCAGGAATGTGGAGGAGTGAGTGCAGGGTCTGAAAACAAACTGCTGCTTCTTCTCTCCCCCCTTCACTCTCTGCAACAAGTCTTAAAGGTGCAAAACTTATGATGCAGCATAAACAGAACAAGATGATTGGGGTTAAAAGCATCATATAATCAGCTTAGGACAACTCCCTCTCTCTTTCTCCCCCTCTTTTCTATTCTTTTCCTCTCCCTAATTCCTTTCATGCATTTGCTGTGGTCATTCTATAAATTTGTTTTGATACTGCAATCCCCTTTCCGTGTTGTCTGTTGCACTCCCAGATCAGTTAACCAACCATCACCACCCCCATTGGTATGAGCGGATCGTGACATTAAATTGGCATCATGGACAGGATTCTGATAGACAGAAGGGTCTGCAAGGCTGTTTGTAGTCTGGAACAGGGGAAGGACGATTTGCTTCAGCCACACCTAGCCCCTCATCGCGAAAGGGTTGAACGAAGCTGGAAAGCAAGGAAAGCTCTTTGAATTTCCCACAAACTGCGCACGCCCAGGTGAAATACGCCCCCATACTCTATTGAGGGTTCTGTCTTTAGAATTTCCCAAAAAATCTCTTAGCGCAAAAGGGGAAACTGTTTTTGTTTATGTGTGAATTTGGACTGTCTGGGAAGGAAGGGACAACTTGAAGGAACTAAGCAGGGCCTCCCAGGGAGATTTGGTCTCTTCACCCAGCCAGGGAAGCAAAGGGGAGCACAGCAAAGGCTGTGAGATTGTCTAACTTAAGCTTGCACCTCCCTGTCATGGTTTTGGTCCCTTCATAAAATGACTGAAAACTCTAGCACAAAAGTTACAGCTGAATTTTCTGCTCTGCTTGCTAAATAGAATGCCAAGCCTTCTCCAAGGGGGGAGGTTTGGGCAGAGAACAGCTGGTTTAATTTAGAAAATGTCATAGATAGAATTTGTTCTTTACAACATGAAACAGAAGTTAAACTGGGCAAAAATAAGACCATCCTCTGCTCAGTTTTGGCAGCTTGTCTCACAGCAGCCATAGAAACCCTTTTTAAGCAAAGAAACGAGGAAATAGCAAGAATAGATTCCCTTCAAAACCTAGTTGAAATTTTGCAGAAAGAATTAAAGGAAGATAGAAATGAGATCTATATGTTGCGAGCTGCCCTTAGAGAGGAACTTGCTAAGAATTCACATCCTACTGATTCCTCTACAGAGCCAGAGGAAAAGGAAACTCCTGACATGAAACAAATCTATCCCCGTCAGGAACTTGAGGCAGTAAAAAATTGGAGAGAATACTGCTGTCCTCGCTTGAGACCCTTGGTTCAAACAGAATAGAACTATCTTAATGATGAGGATTGTTGGAATGTTGGGGGACATAAGACAGATGATGCACTTTGGACCTGGTTAACATAAGAGATTTGAAAACAGGATGCCTTGGCATAAACAAACGGAACTTTGAAAATTCGACCTGGATTGCAAGAAGATTAAATCAAACGGGTTTACTGGAAAAAGAAAATCCCATTAAACTCTGCAAGCAAGAGATGTTGTTATATGCGTAAGTTTGTGTATGTGATTTTAACCTAATCATTGTAGTACACATTACTAGTCTCCCTGCAATGGTATGTAAGTGCTTGTATCCCACAATCAAATTGGATTCTGATTACCGAGTGGGTCTCCCTGTCTCTCTGCATTGCCGAAAGAGGATCTTGACCCACCTATCACAACTAAACAAATACCGTTCAGTGCTACCGAATTAGCTAAGCTGTCAAAAGAATTTGGGCGCCTCCCACAAGAATCAGAGACAAATATGTCCTCCGAGTGTCCCTCGATGGTGGAGATCAAATTAAATTAACCGGAGGCCAATGGGTACTGGGGACATGGAGCCTTCTTCACAACAGGAGATAAGGAGGTAAGCGTGATGCATGGTCCCTGACACAGGGTGCGTCTTTCTGGGCCGGGAGAATGAATCCTTTGGAAAGGGGTGACCCCCTGGCAATCGTTGACACCACCGACCAGCTCTTAGAAAGTGTCCACAAAGCCGCCTGCCTGCAAAAGATTCATGAAAAGAAATTAGTTCCTGGTTTTGAATGCCCAATGCAATTACCTGTGAAGCCAGAACTAATGACCGATTGAACTCGTGGGCTTCCAGAAACACTTAAACATACAGCAATGACTCTACAGAAAACCATAATGGCTTTGAATCCTGTAGAAAGACTAGATAAGATTCCTCAGGAATTCCCCTGACCAAAGTGGACCTAGAGATCCTGGCTTCACTCCCTACTCTTCCCCCTCACAGCCCTCAGCTTCTCAATCTGATTCACCTGCCAGTAGCCATAAAGTTTGGACATGAGCTGAAGTTGCAGTAGATCTGATTAATTATTGTAGACAATATGGACCTATAAAAACCCCGGCATAGAAATCAGAAAATAACAAAGGTGTTTGGTTTATTGGGGCTCCTCACAGTGAAAATATAGAGAAAGGAAAACAGATCTCTAACTGCCACCATTGGTGGTTGTTGGGAATTCAAAAGTGGGTCCCCAAAGAGGTGATGGATGGTTTGCCCCTTGATAAATTGCAGAAAATAATAAATAATTGGCACCAGCGAAAACCGAATCCATTGGCTCAACCCAGTGCACCCCTCCCTTCTCAGGGACAAAAACTAACCCTCCCCCAGACTCTCCCACAGAACACAGGCAGTGAACCAAAACCAACAGGGTTTTCGGCAAACAAATCTCTCTGCCGCTTACAGGCGGGCAAAGGGGCGGAGCGTGGGTTTATTTAAGAATGCTCACTAAAAATAAATCAGGATATATATTAAGCCCAGCTATCACGGGCCTCCACAGGCTACTAGTAACCTTTTTGATTGACATTGGGGCTCAAATCTCTGCACTAACAAAAAAGGATGCCCAGAGGTGTGGAATTGTTCCAACTAAGAGACAATGCTGTGTTCTTAATGCTCTGGGAACTACAGAATCTATGAATGTTGCCTTAGCCAAACTGACGCTCCCTGGAAATGAGCATCAACTAGTCATCAAAATGGTAATTGGGAACATTCCAAATAATTGATTAGGAATGGGTGTCCTTGCTGGGAGGCAGTGGGAAGACTCTGAGGGATTTCTGTGGTCTTTTGGCACACTGCCACTTAACATTAGGCTGCTTCAAACCGCACCCTCCCTACCCTATAATCAAACAACTCATGTAAAACAATACCCTCTACCTTCTGGTGCCAGAGAAGGTATCAAAGCGGTTCTACAGGACTTGAGAAACCAAGGGGTAATAATTCACACACATTCTCCTTTTAATTCACCGGTATGGCCAGTCTGAAAAGCCAGTGGAAAGTGGAGATTAACAGTAGATTTTCGCAGGCTTAATGCCAACACAGACCCTCTTACAGCACTGGTCCCAAACTTAGCTGAATTAAAAACATCAATTCAAGAAAAGGCTCACTCAATCATGGCAATGGCAACTGTGGATGTCAAAGACATCTTCCTTATGGTACCTATTCAGCCAGAAGATATAGGGACCATTTTGCCTTCACGTGGGAAAGGACGGCAATACACTTGCACTAGGCTTCCCCAAGGCTACAAACACTCCTCCACTTTGGCCCACCATGCTTTAGTTCAGGAATTAGAAAAAATACCCAAACCTGATCCTGCTGATCCTGTAGCTGATAATCAATACATTTAAGACACTCTGGGGGGGGGGGGGGGGGGGTGGCGGGGGGGGGGGGGGGTGGGGAGAGGGGGAAGGATGAAATAGAGGTAGTAGGGAAACATCAGCAGAAAATAATCTCTCACTTAAAAAGTCTTGATTTGCAGATACCCGCAGAGAAAATTCAGAAACCTTCTCAGGAAGTGAAGATTTTGAGAATTTGGTGGAAAGGAGGCATGACATGTATTCCACCCGATACCCTAACCTCTTTAGATCAGTTTCAAAGGCCTGAATTGAGGAAAGATCTCCAGCAAGCTCTAGGACTATTAGTGTTCTGGAGAAAACACTTTGCAGATTTCTCAATAATTGCTAGGCCGCTTTTTGACTTGCTGAGGAAAAGGATGAAATGAGATTGGACTCCTTCTCAGGAAGAAGCATTGCAATTACTGATTTTTGAGGCAACAGCTCACCAAGCACTAGGCCCTATCCATCCCACAGATCCCTTTCAGGTGGAATGGGGATTTGCCTCCTCAGGGCTATCAGTACACATTTGGCAGTGGGGTCCCGAGGGTCCAACGGGGCCTCTTGGTTTTTATTCCTGTGGTTTCAAAGATGCTGAGAAAAGATACACTACCTGGGAAAAGGGGTTGTTTGTAGTTAGCTTAGCTCTCCTAGAAGAGGAAAAAATTGCATGACAAGAGCTTATTGTATTAAGAAGCCCTTTCAAAGTTATCAAAATCGTCACTAATGGGAGCCCCACCCCTCCCCCCCCAAACCTGACGGGGTAGCCCAAAGGGCCTCAGCTAGGAAATGGTATGCTCAGATGGAAGGCTATTGTAATACCGTCTCAATAACGGAAGATGCTGCTAAAAATCTAACAATCCAAGGCACTGAGAGCCTGGTTAGCAGCCAAGATAAATGTGCCTCTGTAATCAAAGCTGCCCTTCCTTTCTCCCCCGAACAAGCAGCAAGTTCTTGGTTCACAGATGCCTCTGCAAAACGGGAAGGGAAGGTATGGAGATCTAGAACAGCTGTCTTACACAATTCATTTGGTGAAAGAATCATTACTGAAGGGGAAGGCAGCGCTCAGGCTGGGGAACTCATAGCTGTTTGGAGTGTTTTCCGATGTGAGGCACAGAACATTTCTCTTGCCTGCATTTACACCGACTCTTACGCAGTGTACAAAGGTTGTACCGAGTGGCTTCCTTTCTGGCAGCAAAATGATTGGGAAGTTCACAGAATTCCAGTGTGGCAAAAGGAAAAGGGGCAAGAAATTTTAGATGTTGCAAGCCAAGGAAATGTTGCTATTGGTTGGGTAGCTTCTCAGCAAACAGATGGAAATCCAGCAGGAGAGTGGAAGAATAGAGCTGATGAACTAGCAAGGCTCAGCCCCCTGAAAAAGGAACTCATTCCTGAGGACTGGGATCAACTATTAGAATGGCTGCATGGAAAAAGACAGCACACAGGTGCGAAAGATTTGTACAAGGAAGCTCATGCTTGTGGTTGGCTGGTTACCAGGGAAATGTGTAAAACATGCATATCAGCCTGCGAGCAATGTCACAGGTGACTGGAGAGACATCCTTGAGAAGATGACCCTCTGCATTTAAGAAAGGGTAAAGGCTTATGGGACGCGTGGCAGGTAGACTATATCGGCCCCTTTAAGAAGTCAGGAGGTAAACACTTTGTGCTAGTAGGAGGAGAAATTGTATCTGGGTTGGTTCAAGCTGATGCTTTGAAAAGAGCTACAGGTGATAATGCGGTTAAAGCTTTGCAGGGGTGGTTTGGAACTTTCCCAAAGCCACAGGAAATTCAATCTGATCACAGGTCCCACTTCACTGCTAGAGGTGTACAGCATTGGGCAAAAGGTGAAGGAATTAAGCGGTCTTTCCACAGCCCTTTCCACTACCCTCAAGCTAAGGGGATCTTAGAAAGGACCAAGGGTTTTTTGAAAGGACTTCTGAAGCCCCGGGAGGGAAATTGGGACGTTCGGTTATGGGAAGCTGTTAAAAGAATGAACAGTAGATGGGGGGGGAATGGATGTCCCAAAATCACTGCCTTTTGCCCAACAGCTCCAAGCATCGTTCCCTTACTACGGCGACCTGACGATTCAAAAAGTCCAGCACATTACCCTGGACAACCTGTTCTGGTGGACCTCCCTACTGTAGGGGAAGTAACACTAGTGCTGAAAACCCCTCTGAAGAAATATGCATGGCTAGCCTCTGATGCTCTAGGGAAAGAGCATTGGATAAATACATGCTGGATAATCCTATCCATTTTAACTCTTTTCTGGCCCCAGTGGAAGGATTTCTGTTGTTTTTACTTTTACAGAAGAACCCTGAGGAACATGAAAATCATCTGAACCATGATAACACTGGTGATGCTTTTCTGCATCCTACCACAATTCCATGGACAGGATCCTGCTGAGTGGTTGTGGTCTGAAGCTACCCTCCATCCCACTAATGTTCTAGGAGCGTAGCCCAAGGGTGGCCACCCAAACCTAGAGCCTATAGTGCTGCATGACCCCCAGGTATATGGTCCAAGTGAGTGGGGATGGGATCAGAAGGACTGGACTAGAGCCCTAACTGGAACAATTGGTGAGTCGATTGTGGAAGCATGCAGAAAAATGGAAGGATCTCTCTATGAGAAATCCACCTCCATCACAGTTGCCGGAAATTTTATGGAACCAGATGGGAAAAATGATCGGGATATCCCTTCAGCGAGACTGTGTCCTACAAACAAGTGGGAGTGTGCCAAACAAATTCCCCTTACTCTGTGTTGCTGCCAGGAGTATGTTGGTAATTACACTCTAGGTCGCAAAACGAACAATGTTGCAAGTACAAAGGATTGTAAAAATGAACCAATTGATTGCTGGCATAATTTGACGTTAACTAAACCGACTTAAGTGACATGCCGCTGGCAAAATAACTTGACCAACCTGTTTGGTTGAAAAGGCTTAGCTCATAAATTTAAGATAGACGCTATAACAAAACCCACGCTGAGTACCGTAGTTACATCCCAGTGGAATAGACGGGACTGAGAGCACGAAGCCCACACTGAGCACCATAGTTACACCCCAATGGGTAGAAGGGACTGAGAGCACAAAGCTGACATTGAGTACAGTAGTTACATCCGAGTGGGCAGAAGGGACTGAGAGTCCCCTTAGTCAATGTGGCCTTGGTCCCAAGCTTTTGTTCACTTGGCAGGTATGGGAAAAACAAAAAGCCTGGCAGCTTCAAGGGGGAGTGGGAGAAGGAATTAGCCGAAGGATTTGTGGAACTGCTTATAGCAAAGCAATCTCAATCAGTGTTTTGACAGATCAGACAAATAAGCGTGAACAGGTTTGTACGCCCCCAAGCGTACAAGACTGTTGGCACAATTTTACATTAACACAAACTGCAGAAGTAGTTTGTCTTTGGTCCAAAACTAGTGAAGGCTTTTCTTTTAAGTTGATAATAAATGGTATGAACCAACCTTCTACTACCACCACTCCAGCCCAAGCACCGCTTATGCTTAGCCTGAGAAGTTTTGAAATTGGACCATATATAATCAGGAAAACTGGTCAACAACACATATTGTTCAATCTGGCACGGTCTCTTAAACAAGTCAAATTGATGATGATGCAAAACAATGTCTCAGAAATTCAGCCGGCCTGTTTGCCTTTTTTGCGGACTTCCTTTGAGGGTTGGACCACCTGGCTGCAAAAACAGAAAGTCCGTTTTTTCTTTAAAAACAGACACTAAGAGACATAACCGGTGTTTTGGGAACAGGTTTTGGAATTCTAAATAGTATTGATTCTGAAGTACACTAATGGATAAATTGGCTGCCACAAAATGGTTAGAGATTTGACCAAATTAAAACAACCACTGCAATCATCCTTATTGGCTTTGGGAACACAGAAGGGCTTGCTGTCAAACATATTACCAGCTTGGGAAAAGGTAAATGTAAGTGATCACAAATTGGTAGACTGATGCACTCGGTGCTACACAAAACAACCTTTCTTTGGCTCTTAGCTGTATCCAGGCACAATTGTCGATGCAGTCAGTTGCTGCCTCAATGATAAGAGAAGGTGAAGGCAATTTTCCTGCTGAAATTCAGAAAAGAATTTGGGACAGTGCCACTGATTTTGAAAGAGAATTCCAGTCCTGGTGGAACTTGGTGAATTTTACTTATCACCCCATTACAAACACAGCCACAGCTCTTGTGTTAACCGTACGCAATGCCTCAGTGCATTTGAGATTTCCTATTATTGCATTAGGGCTAAATCATGATGGAGCTATTCCCAATCTTTCTGAACATAGACAATGGGCCCATCAAACTGGTAAAAAATGGCAACATGTTAATTTGGAATCTTCTATTGTCCGAGAACTAGGCTTCATCTGTGAAAGTAATGCAATTACACAGCTCAGGATGTTTGTTTGGACACAGAACAAAATATCTGTCATTTTGAAATTCATCCTAACGAGACTTTCGAAACAGTCCTTAAATATATAGGCAATGGGTGTGGGTGCTTTAGAACTGCTTGTGATACGGTATTTGTAGAAAATGCAGTAGTGGATAGTAAAAATCATTCAAATTGTTGCGCTTGTAACTTTACAAAATTGAGGGATGTGATTTTTCTTCAGAAGCTCCAGTTACCTCCCATTACCTTTTTCAATCCAATTAAAGACTGATTCACAAACTATTACTGTCCTAGGGTGACGTTATGATGCTTGTATCCCCATCCGTGTGTTCTGTTGATGCTGGCTATCATGTTCTGTGCCTTCAAGACTGGCTGTGAAGAGCGAATGTTTTGTTTTGGTTTTGCTATCAGCCGCTCCCCCACAGCTGGCGCGACAGAGAGACAGGGCAGTACATGGGTACTGCTTTTGCTTTTTGCTTTGCTTTTCGCTTTGCTCTTGCTTCGGCTTTGCTCCTGCTTCGGCTTTGCTCCTGCTTTGCTCTTGCTTTTTTGCTCCTGCTCATTAGTTAGTTTAGCTAAGCAGTCCAAATTTTCCCTGGACTGTTTCTCCTTTCCCTTCTTTGGACCTACTCGGACCTGCTCCGGACTGGGACCTGGGAAACACCGAGAGTTTGCACCTTGTGGCCAAGGTGCAGCAGCTACCCCAGCACAGGACAGACTGATAACAGAGCGAGCACTCCCAAGAGAGACTTTCTGAAGTTGTCTACTTTTTCAGAGCGGTGAAAGAGTGGTGCCATCTGGTATTGATCCTTTTGTGTGCTGCGGGGTGCTTTGCCTGTTACAGAAACAGGTTCTTTCCACTTGTTTCCAAGGAATCCTTCCCGCCCTGGTTGGGGGGAGGGGCCGTGTGGGTTTGTTTTCTGGAGGGTCCACCTTTTGGAGGTTTTCTCCCAAATTTGCCCAAAACCAGGACATTTACCTACTCCCATTGGGATGAACATTACTTTGGTAAAGCAATCTTTGCTTCATCAGGACTTCATTGAAATATTGGAGAAGATCAAGAAGAATAGACAGAAAGCACTGGTAACTGTTCATCACAATGTGAAAGAAATACACCATGTCATAGAGAGAGTAAGAAAAGATGCTGAACACAGGTGGTAGGATACTCTTTTTGGGTGGTCACCTACTGCCACAAGAGTCCTGAACAGTATGTGTCATCCCATCATTGCCCTTTTGCGTTTCGTTTTGATTGGGGTTTTTTAATCAGCAATCTTACTCATTATGAATTGGAGAATGATGAAAGAGTTAACAAAATTGATGTCTGTAATTAATGCACACAACTGGGCTGATGTCCTTTTCACTGTGGACATCTCCAAGACTATTGACACTAGGCGACTACAAATGAGAGGATGTGTTTTGAAATCGTCTTCAATTTTCTTTGAAGATTATAAGAAAATTACTTTTGATTTTTGGTGAATTGTTTTGAAAAAAAATATTTTAAATGAACTGTTGTTGATTTGTTTATTGCTTTATTGCCTTTGATTATTTGTGATTAGTTTCAGATATTTGAAAAAAATGTTTCAAAATAATATGGTTTAAATTCCTGTTATTATATTTGTTTCTTGTTTCCTTACCCCCGCCTTTTTTTATCTTTTCTTGTCCTTCCCTTCTCTCTCTCTGTCTGACGTATTGTCTCTGCTTTCCAGGATATGCTACCAATGTGCGACAAGTATACAACAATAGTACAGAACACTGCTGATGAAGACCCTTTGAAGCCTGTCGTGAGTCACCAGGTGCTGTGAAAGACGGTCTGAGGTTCCCCCCATTTGCCTCACGACCGTCCACAGGACCGATATCAGGACCCTGAGGACCCCGATGGGACCTCTGGCCTGCCAGTAATGGATGAACACCAAAAATCCTGAGGCCCCTGAGCAGAATTCTGGCCTGCCAAGGGATTGTTCACAGCTGTGTCTTCAGTGACTGCTTCTAGCAGGGCCTGCCAAAGGGCGACCCAGCCTATATGCTTGCACCTGCTTCACGACAATAGACCAGGAATTTTCCCACCTCTTGGCCAGATGAACTTGCTGGGGCAACTTGGTAGCCCCCCCATGGAAAATCCTTCCTCTGCTCCACTACCACCGTGAGGCACCGAGGTTGAAGCCCCCCTCCCAAGGACTGAGACTGAGACACCTGTAATTCTGATGCAGGGGTGCTGGCCTGACTGAAGCAGGATGCCTGCTGAGTGTTGCCTACAGATGTGCCTACAGGACCTAGACTGGTTTCCTCCAGAAAGCAGTCCTGAAACAGTGGGTCCCACTCACTGCTGATACTGACTTATCCTGCTGAGAACATGGACTGTCTGTACCCGTCTTCAATACCTTTTTCCCCCTCAGCAATTTCAATAGACTTCTTCTTCTTGATTGTATCTGTTCCCCCTCAGCCATTTCAAGATTCTGTTTCCCCCCTCAGCAATGGACTATAATAGAACCTTGAGTTCACCAGGACTTTGAGACCTTCCCAACGTGACTAGGCAAACTCTATCGGCTGGACTAAGAGGACTTAGTCTCTCCATGTTTGGTAGCTATACTCCTCTCTCTTTCTCCCCCTCTTTTTTATTCTTTTCCTCTCCCTGATTCCTTTCAGGCATTTGCTGTGGTCATTCTATAAAGGTGCATTTGTTTGGATTGATACTGCAATCCCCTTTCCAGGTTGTCTGTTGCACTCCCAGATCAGTTAACCAACCAACCAGTTAACCAATCCGTTGGTATGAGCGGATCATGACAATACCTTCTTTCAAGCTGAAATTGGTTCTAGTCCATATAAGCACACTGGTAGGTAAAAGTAGACTCTAAAAGATAACATTCAAAATGTATTTCCCTTGTCTTCCCATTAAAGCAAGTGAAGAAAGCAGACAGGAGATCTTCAGATAACATGCTATGCAAATTGAAAAGATTCTGTCCTTATTTGAAGCAACTGAGGAACTCACACCATGAAATACAGTTCAGACAGATGGAAGGGTCACAGATGATGTCAAATCTGTACTTCCAATGTTTGAATGAAGCAAGATTTCTTGAAGTACAATCCTATACAATGAAGGTGAGTTTGCAGAAGCGATTGAACTGGGTCTGTTTTCTAAACACAATGTTTTCTAAGTAACTGAGGATTCAGGAAGGCAACCTTGGACTTTAAAGGATTTAGAAACATACAAATACCAAGACTGGCAGTTCATTAGCTTTAACAGTCTCTTCAAATCAGATCTATTTTTAACTTCTTCTTGTAGTAGGTCTGAAGACATTAGGAATGATGCAATAAAACAAAACAAGCAACAAACCAAAACAAAACCAAAACAGCTTTCTCAAAAAGCTTGGAGAAACCAGAGAAATTATGATTTTTAGGGGTTAAGTAGTCCTTTAAAAGTTGTCTCTGGGAAAAGAGATAAAAAACCACTAATTGACTGGGGAGTATATTCCAAACCTGTCCTGAAGCATGTAAGGGACAAGAGCCGGTAATAAAACTACTATGCTGGGTTCATCTGTTAAAAGCATTCCAGAATGGTTGAAATTATCAATCACATAATGTGGGATTTAAAAAATAAAAAAGAAAAAAGAAAAAAGAAGAAAACATAGAGAAAAAAATATTTTGAACATGTTTTCCCATTCCCAGATGGCATAACAACTTTATTTCATTTTGTTCCTAAGACTGATTAATAGCTAATGAAGTTTTTTACAATTGAGAGTGAGAGTGTTCTCACTAACCGCACAATTTGGATGGATCTCTTTTACTTTGCACAGCAGCAGATACGGTTTAGCACTCCACAGTTCAGTCCCCAAAAGTGAATGGGTGTGGCAGATTTAACCTAACTGGCCAGTCCACCAGAATGCTTAATTATCTCGGAAAATGCTTTGCTCTATCTCATTATCTGGACATGTCTCTCTAGCTCCGCTTTGAGCTCCTTGATCTTTCATCTACAGGATGAGATCCAATTTAGCTTAGCAAGGACATAGCCTTTCAAAACCACATCTTTTATCTTCTGCATTCATCCAAGTACATTTCTACTGCAGGGAACCCTGTGGAAGATCCTAGTTGTTTTGTTTCTCAGATAGTTGTTGCATAAAAGAGCTCTTCTTTTAATTTTTTCCCTGCTAAAGGATAGGCTCTGTACTTAACTGATTGTGATGCTAACTCATTATCATCTATTCTTCAGTCGTACAGAGTAGGCAGCAAAGTTTTCTTCTGAAGACATTCATTTAATGAGAAATGCTGAAGGTCTGACTTTAGTTGCAAAGGTCACTGATTGACCGGTTGCAAAATTGTTAAGTCTAGTAAGAGCAGGAAAAGTGTGCTGTTGCTGTGCCTGTAAATGTCGTGTCAGCTGCTGTTGGGATAAAAAGCATGAACATAAGAAAACATGGATAGAGAAGAAATTTGTTGTGATTTCTGCACAAGAGGAAGTATGAAGCACTTATTTCAGTGGCTAAGACAGTATCATCATTGGGCCAGTTCTCTTCAACATCTTTTGAACAACCTGGACACAGCACTTGAAGGAATATTAAGAAAGTTTGCCAAAGACACTAAATTGGGAGGAGCTGTGAACTAACTCCCTTGAGGGCACAGAGACCTTGCCGAGAGATCTTGCCAAATAGGAGAGATGGGCAATTCTTGCTGGCCGGGAGTCTATGCACAAATCACAAAAGGGGCGGGACTGCTGGGGACGGCGTCTCAAGCTGGGTTTTTTCCAGCATCAGTCTCATTACATGGTGATGACAATGGGAAGCTGCCAGCAGCTCACGTCCCCAGCAGCAGACAAAGAACTTAATGTTACAACTGACTTGAAAAGTTTTTTGACCAATCCCACAAAGCAAAAGCATATTGACAGTACTTCTATCCAATCACTATAAAGACATGTACCTGGGCTTAGAACAATGCTCGCTTCTTTCGAATAAAAGACCTGCTTGTAAGCCTTAAGATACAGTGCACAGAGCTCCGTTATTAAGCTCAGAACTACCTAATATCGCGCTAGATATACTTTGCTGTAGCTTAGGGAGTTATTCTAGACAAGCATTAATACACAGACCATTGTTCCATTTGTCCTTACTTTTCTACTTCTCATCTAATTTTTCTGCTGACAAACCTTATGACTACTGCTTAGCTCCAATGACAGTTCTGCTGTCTCTGAGGCCTTCCTTTTGCAGCTTTCCCAAACCCCTCTGTTTTTGAGGATTCCCACAGGCAATCACCAACCAGATGGAGTGGAACAAGGGCAAGTGCTGGATTCAGCACCTGCAACTGGGCAATCCTGGTGGGTGTATAGACTGGGGAGGGAGCAAGAGGCTGGGAGAAGCACTGCAGAAAGGGACCCAGGCTCCTGGCCAATGGCAAGCTGAATGTGCATCAGCAGTGCCCTGGCAGCCAGGAGGGCCAAGCCTGTCCTGGGGTGCATCAGGCACAGCATCACCAGCTGGGCAAGGGAGGGGATTGTCTTGCTCTGCTCTGCTCTGCTCTGCTCTGCTCTGCTCTGCTCTGCTCTTCTCTTCTCTTCTCTGCTCTGCTCTGGGGTGGAATCACCTTGGTATTAGAAAGTCCTCAAATGAGGTCTACAAAGACAGGACTCAATGAAATGGCATGCAGCTGAGTCAGGGGAGGTTTAGGTCGGGTATCAGGAAAAAGTTTTTAACCCGAGAATGGCTGGGCACTGGAAGAGTCTCTCCAGGGAGTGGTCACACCATCACAACTGTCTGAGTTTGGGAGTTCAAGGATGGCCCCAGGCAGGGCCAGGAGTTGGACTGATGATGATCCTGATGGGGTCCTTCCAATTCAACAGATTCGACAACTCAATGGTTCTGTCCTGGCCACTCAAGGTATATTGCTTGGTCTCATCAGATTTTGATCTGCTCTTGTTGTTGGTCAGACTTTGTCCCTAGTGGCTAATGATATTTATCACAAAGTGCCTTTTCTCAATTTTCTCAAGCAATTGGAACATGCGCCTTAGAATCCTAAAAAAGTCTTTTCTTTGAAACAACACTGTAGTGTTGTTCACTGCCCAGTAGTCTTTCCAGATCTTAAGGAGAAAGAAGGCAAAATGAGGGGACGTATTACAATGAATGATTGTCAGTTTTCCGGTTCTTTGACAGTATATTTGTACTTCTACTATTCTTTTCTGTAAAATCATGGTTTTCTATAGTATCCAATTTTCTAGCAAGACACATTTCTGCAACTGAGCCCATCAGTCTTTGTGAAAAGATATTGTCAAAAGTACAAAACATATGAATAGGCAGTGACAAGTGAGGGAAAAAAGGAGTGTGAGAAGCAGCTGCATGATACTAAAGTGAGACAAGAAGAAGGAGAAGGTGCTCCAGTTGACAGAGCAAAGAATCCCCCACAGTCCCTGGAGGACATCATCATCAAGCAGGTTGTCTCCTAGCAGTCCCTGGAGAACCGTGGAGGAACACAATGGAGCTCGTGGGGAGCTCCATGCCACAGCAGGTGACTGTGCCTTGAAGGAAGCTGCAGCTTGTGGAGGGAGAGAGGGCCAGAAAAGCATCCTTGACCTCTTGGAAGAGTACGTGCAAATCTTCAACAGCTGCTAACTCTAATCTATTCTCTTTCCACTTCTTGTCTTAGGTAAGTAAGAAGACAACCCAAGAATTAGAAGCCTAAATTCTTTTGCTTGAGGCTCCCATTCTTTCTGCCATTCTCTTCAAATTTAGTTTGAAGTAAAACTGATGATAAAGTTCTTAAGGCTTGATGTTCAGGCTTTTCAGAAAATAGGGAGTGCAAATAACTCTTGTCACTGTCATTTTTTTCATAGAAGGAAAAAAGGGAAATTACTGGTTTTCAAGGACTTACGGAAATCCATGGGTAACGGTGGTGAGACTGAAGAGTTTAATTAATCTGAAAAGAGAATGTCGTGGAGCTACCTCAGCTCTGTACAAGTTTTTTTACCAGGAAGTCTAGACTTTTAAACAGACTAAGGACACAATAGTTATCTCTGGGAATATTTTAGTATGTATAGTACATTCATCTTTAAATAGTTCTATCTGTTTGACAGTTATGACTTGGGCTTTAATTTTGATGTGAAAAGAAATATTTGTGATTCAGATCATTTCCATTTCTGAAGCATTTCAGTTGTTGACTGTTTTTGCTGTCTCCTGAGGGCGGGGAAATAGTCTTTGTACCAATACTGAAACAAACTAGATGGAAAAATTTGTTTTCCTCATTCTTTTCTGTCTATTTCAACAGGCACAGCAGCAAGACCACTGCTATGAGTCTGAGTGGCCCTTCCACTCCAGGATGACAAACTTGTAGGGGCTAGTATGTTATTTGCACCCATTTCTGATGCCGGCTGTTAACTGTTGTGCAGAAAGATCTGTCAACCTTTTTCACAGGAAGACACTTCTGAATTGCTTCACTTGTCTCTGAAGCAGAGACCTAAGCTGGCACTCCATTTCTGAGATCTTGCTGTGTTAGCCCCCAAACCCATTTCTTTCAAATGCCTTTTACTTTCAACCCAAGCACTTCATTACTTGATGATGTAATCTCTTGTTCTTAATGTTCGGGGGATTGTTTTAGACTGATAAGAACATATTGCAGTAAGCAGGTAGAACATCTATCTTAAGCAGTATCCATCACTTGGCTTTGGTTCATGTATCATAACATCTGCAAGGCATGTCATTTACAATCACTGGATGGGCTGGGGTAACGGGCCACAGGTTTAGGAATCTTTCTCCAATTAATTTTGCGTTAAAATTTAGCTCTTATCATTTCAATTGGGTCTTTATTAAAGCAGTCATCTATTTATTACCTGTACCACAATGAACTGTGTACCTGTACCACAGTCAACAGTGGCTGAGCATCCTACAACAATTCCAAGAAGAAGAATGGTCTGAGCCCCCAGTGCAGCACAAGAAGTCTGTCATCAAGCCAGAGTCCCGCAGGCGTTTTCTCAGCCTGGAGAAGAGCAGACTCCGGGCAAATTGTTAGAGCAGCTCTCCAGTAGCTGAAGACAGCCTACCAGAAGGAGGCAGGTGAGCTACACAAGGGCACGGAGCGATAGGAAAAGTGTGGATGGCTTTAAAACCTGAAGAGGATAGGTTTCCTTTGGCTATTGGGAAGAAATTCCTTGCCAAGATGGTTGTGAGACACTAGAACATGTTGTGGGTGACCAATTCCTGGAAGTGATCAAGGCCAGCTTGAATGGGTCTTTGAGCTTAAGGCGGTCTAGTGGAAGGTGTCCCTGACAATGACATGCTGGGGAGGACGTAGGTGAATTTAAGGTCCCTTCCAAACCCAACCATTCCATTATTCTATGGTAATCATTCTGTACAGTAGCAGTAAGAAGTTGAAGCTAGAAATAACATATTCATGCTGAGAAACTGCTATCCAAGGAGTTGAACTGTTTGGGTCTCACATTTATGGGCCATTTAGCAATACTATATCTAATATCTACTCCTCGCTCTTTATCATACACGCAAGTATTTTATCATCTTTAACGTTTCTGACATTTGGGAATTTTCTTCCCTTCTCTCTCTCTCTTTCTTTCTTTCTTTCTTTCTTTCTTTCTTTCTTTCTTTCTTTCTTTCTTTCTTTCTTTCTTTCTTTCTTTCTTTCTTTTTTTCTCTTTCTCTCGTTCCTTCTTTCTTTTGTTTCTTTCCCCCACTTCCTTCCTTCACTGCCTTCCTTCCACTATGTCCTTCTTTCTGCCACGTCCTTCTGCCACTTCCTTCCCTCCCTCCGTCCACTTTGATGTTAATTTGCAAACTGTCAAATAGTTACAGGAAATTACTCACAAGTATTTTATCATTTTTAACGTTTCTGACATTTGGGAATATTCTTTCCTTCTCTTTCTTTTTCTTTCTTTCTTTCTTTCTTTCTTTCTTTCTTTCTTTCTTTCTTTCTTTCTTTCTTTCTTTCTTTCTTTTTTTCTCTTTCTCTCTTTCCTTCTTTCTTTTCTTTCCTTCCCCCACTTCCTTCCTTCACTGCCTTCCTCCCACTATGTCCTTCTTTCTGCCAAGTCCTTCTGCCACTTCCTTCCCTCCCTCCCTCCACTTTGATGTTAATTTGCAAACTGTCAAGTAGTTACAGGAAATTACTCTTCTTTAAATATCATTTTGAAGCTTAGAAATGAATAACAAAATTGTGTCAAAACATGGCATTTAAAAGCTATCTGAAAGTGAGAACTAGCTATTGAAAAGACAAAAATACAAAAATGAAATGATGGAGTGGATGGTTTTAAGGGATATTCTTTGTATGGCTTTGATACAAATGAGGATCTCAATTTTTGCACCTTCTAAAAACACATCTTGAAACTTACTACTTTCCGTGACAAAAATATTTCCAAAACAAGCAGATGAAAATATCATCTCCCAAATAGTCATCATCAAGTCCAAAAGATTACCCTGCTTTTACGTAGTAAGCTTTATGGAGATTTCTATTCTCACACAAACAAAGAAGAATCTCTCAAATGACTAGAAAATCTTTAAAAGCAAAATAACCTTTAAGAAAAAAGATCCAAAAAAGAGCAAGGAATTACATACGTCCACACTTGTTACATGTTGGTTACTAATATTGGCTCTAGTTTGTTGGCGAGTACACTTCCCATTCACGCACACACGCACCCCTCTTCCTCCTGCACACAGATGTGTGATATTGGGTCTCAAAGAATGGACTATTTTCTCTTCGATAAGTTGTGGCTCTCAAAGTCAAAGCGTAGTCTTCCTGGCTCTATTACTAGGATTTTGTTCCGGGAAGGGAATGTGCTTGTGCCTGTTAGAAATGGGCAGGAGGGGACAGAAAGCAAAGCCATTTGAAGACAACCTGCAGCATAACTAAGAACGAAGGGTGCTTCTTGACTGCACAGCAAAAGAAATATCGGGAGTAAAATGGAGGAAAACTTGAGGTGCTGATAGAGTTTCTCCTTGTGACAGCTTTCAAACGTACAGAAAACAGCACTTCCTCATTCTCCTGCCTTTTCAATTCACATTAACATTGGAAGAAAAGGGGTTTTGGACAACTTTCTTTTGCTTCTTGCTAAACACTCTGCTGACACTCCGTGCAACTTCCAGAAAAAGACCAAGGATGCTTTTTGTACTGGCACAGTTTCTCCTTGCGAGACATAGTAGAAAAGCTTTTTGCTAAGATGTAGGCGACAAGAGACGCAGATTCAGAGATACGGAGCTCTCCGAAGGTAGGGGCCGCTCCCGGGCGTCTTTCCGCAGAAGCCGTGCTCCGGATCGCACCGCGACCGGCACAATGCTCTGTGTGCAAAGAAGGGGCTTCTTCGCCTCCGGGAGACGGAGACCGCGGCCGCGTCTTTAAAAGCCAAGAAAAAAGTCGCACAACATGGGGAGTGTGTGTGCAGTTGTCAAACCTAAAGAAAACAGTACCTTAGCACTCTCCTGCCTTTTCTATTCACATTACCATTCAAAAAGAAGGAGTTTTGGACAACTTTCTTTTGCTTCTTGCTAAACACTCTGCAGACCTCCGTGCAACTTCTAGAACAAGAGCGGAGATGCTTTCCGTACGGGCACAGTTTGTCCTGGCAAGACATAGTAAAAAAGCTTTTTGCTCAGTTTTATGCGACGAGAGAGACAGAAGGCAGAGTAAAGAACTCTCTGAAACGAAGCCCCCTGCCAGGGCGTCTTTCGTCTGAAGCCGCTCTCTGGAGAACACCGCCACCGGCACAATGCTCTCTGCGCGAAGAAGCCGCTTCTTCGCCTCCGGGAGATGGAGAGAACGGCAGCTTCCCAAAGGCGAAGATGCAAGCCGCAGCACACCGATATAGCGTGTGCAGCTTTCAAATTGATAGAAACGAGTACTTTAGCATTCTCCTGCCCTTTCATTCACATTATATTCGAATAAAAGGAGTTTTGGGACACTATGTTTTTCTTCTTGATAAACACTCTGCAGTCCTCTGTGCAACTTTTAGAAGAAGATCGGGGATGTTTTGTGTACTGGCACAGTTTCTCCTTGCAAGATATGGTGGAAAAGATTTTTGCTGAGTGTTTAACGACAAGAACCTAAGAAGACAGAGATACGCAGCTCTCCGAAGCTAAGTGCCGGTCCCCGGCTTCTTTCGGCACAAACCGCTCTCAGGTGCTCCCGGCGGTCTGCACAATGCTCTGTGCGCAAAGAAGCCGCTTCTTCGCCTCCGGGAGACGGAGAGAGCGGCACCCTCCGAAAGGCTAAGAACCAAGCTGCCTAATACCAGGATAACCTGAGCAACTTTCAAACAAATAGAAAAGACTACTTTACCACTCTCCTGACTTCTCCATTCACAATATAATCGAATAAAAGGAGTTTTCGACAACTATCTTTTCCTTCTAGTTAAACAGTTCGAATACCTCTGTGCATCTTTTAGAAAAAGATCTGGGATGTTTTGTGTACTGGCACAATTTCTCCTGGGAAGATATGGTGAAAAAGTTTTTTGCTAAGTGTTGAGGGGCAAGACACGCAGAAGACGCAGATACGCAGCTCTCCGATGCTAAGTGCCGGTCCCCGGCTTCTTTCGGCACAAACCGCTCTCAGGTGCTCACCGCGACCGACCCAATGCTCTGTGTGCGAAGAAGCCGCTTCTTCGCCTCCGGGAGACGGAGAGAACGGCATCTTCCCAAAAGCGAAGATGCAAGCCGCACCACACAGGAACAGTGTGGGCAGCATTCAGACTTAGAGAAAACAGTATTTTACCACTCTCGAGCCTTTTCCACTGATATTATATTCGAAAAGAACGAGTTTTGGACAATTATCTTTTCCGTATTGCAAAACTCTTTGCAGACCTCCGTGCAAGTTTAGATCATGATTTTGGATGTTTTCTATACTGGCAGAGTTTCTCTTTGCAAGATATGGTGGAAAAGCTTTTTGCTGAGTGTTGAGCGGCAAGACACGCAGAAGAGACAGATACGCAGCTCTCCGAAGCTAAGTGCCCGTCCCCGGCTTCTTTCGGCACAAACCGCTCTCTGGAGCTCCCTGCGCTCGGCACAATGCTCTGTGCGCAAAGAAGCCGCTTCTTCGCCTCCGGGAGACGGAGAGAGCGGCATCTTCCCAAAGGCGAAGATGCAAGCCGCACCACGCAGGCACAGTGTGGGCAGCATCCAGACTTAGAGAAAACAGTACTTTTCCACTCTCCTGCCTTTTCCATTGTTATTATATTAGGAAAGAACGAGTTCTGCACAACTATCTTTTCCTTCCTGCAAAACTCTTTGCAGACCTCCGTGCAAGTTTAGATCATGATTTTGGATGTTTTCTATACTGGCAGAGTTTCTCTTTGCAAGATATGGTGGAAAAGCTTTTTGCTGAGTGTTGAGCAGCAAGACACGCAGAAGACGCAGATACGCAGCTCTCCGAAGCTAAGTGCCGGTCCACGGCTTCTTTCGGCACAAACCGCTCTTAGGTGCTCACCGCGACCGACCCAATGCTCTGTGTGCGAAGAAGCCGCTTCTTCGCCTCCGGGAGACGGAGAGAACGGCATCTTCCCAAAAGCGAAGATGCAAGCCGCACCACGCAGGCACAGTGTGGGCAGCATCCAGACTTAGAGAAAACAGTACTTTTCCACTCTCCTGCCTTTTCCATTGTTATTATATTCGGAAAGAACGAGTTCTGCACAACTATCTTTTCCGTATTGCAAAACTCTTTTCAGACCTCCGTGCAAGTTTAGATCATGATTTTGGATGTTTTCTATACTGGCAGAGTTTCTCTTTGCAAGATATGGTGGAAAAGCTTTTTGCTGAGTGTTGAGCGGCAAGACACGCAGAAGACGCAGATACGCAGCTCTCCGATGCTAAGTGCCGGTCCACGGCTTCTTTCGGCACAAACCGCTCTTAGGTGCTCACCGCGACCGACCCAATGCTCTGTGTGCGAAGAAGCCGCTTCTTCGCCTCCGGGAAACGGAGAGAACGGCATCTTCCCAAAAGCGAAGATGCAAGCCGCACCACGCAGGCACAGTGTGGGCAGCATCCAGACTTAGAGAAAACAGTATTTTACCACTCTCCTGCCTTTTCCACTGATATTATATTCGATAGGAACCAATTTTGGACAACTATTTTTCCTTCCTGCAAAACTCTTTGCAGACCTCCGTGCAAGTTTAGAACATGATTTTGGATGTTTTCTATACTGGCAGAGTTTCTCTTTGCAAGATATGGTGGAAAAGCTTTTTGCTGAGTGTTGAGCAGCAAGACACGCAGAAGACGCAGATACGCAGCTCTCCGAAGCTAAGTGCCGGTCCCCGGCTTCTTTCGGCACAAACCGCTCTCAGGAGATCCCTGCGCTCGGCACAATGCTCTGTGCGCAAAGAAGCCGCTTCTTCGCCTCCGGCAGACGGAGAGAGCGGCATCTTCCCAAAGGCGAAGATGCAAGCTGCACCACGCAGGCACAGTGTGGGCAGCATCCAGACTTAGAGAAAACAGTACTTTTACCACTCTCCTGCCTTTTCCACTGATATTATATTCGATAGGAACGAATTTTGGACAACTATCTTTTCCTTCCTGCAAAACTCTTTGCAGACCTCCGTGCAAGTTTAGAACATGATTTTGGATGTTTTCTATACTGGCAGAGTTTCTCTTTGCAAGATATGGTGGAAAAGCTTTTTGCTGAGTGTTGAGCGGCAAGACACGCAGAAGACGCAGATACGCAGCTCTCCGATGCTAAGTGCCGGTCCCCGGCTTCTTTCGGCACAAACCGCTCTCAGGAGCTCCCTGCGCTCGGCACGATGCTCTGTGCGCAAAGAAGCCGCTTCTTCGCCTCCGGGAGACGGAGAGAGCGGCATCTTCCCAAAGGCGAAGATGCAAGCCGCACCACGCAGGCACAGTGTGGGCAGCATTCAGACTTAGAGAAAACAGTACTTTTACACTCTCCTGCCTTTTCCATTGATATTATATTCGGAAAGTACGAGTTCTGCAAAACTATCTTTTCCGTATTGCAAAACTCTTTGCAGACCTCCGTGCAAGTTTAGAACATGATTTTGGATGTTTTCTATACTGGCAGAGTTTCTCTTTGCAAGATATGGTGGAAAAGCTTTTTGCTGAGTGTTGAGCGGCAAGACACGCAGAAGACGCAGATACGCAGCTCTCCGATGCTAAGTGCCGGTCCTCGGCTTCTTTCGGCACAAATCGCTCTCAGGAGCTCCCTGCGCTCGGCAAAATGCTCTGTGCGCAAAGAAGCCGCTTCTTCGCCTCCGGGAGACGGAGAGAGCGGCATCTTCCCAAAAGCGAAGATGCAAGCCGCACCACGCAGGCACAGTGTGGGCAGCATCCAGACTTAGAGAAAACAGTACTTTACCACTCTCCTGCCTTTTCCATTGTTATTATATTCGGAAAGAACGAGTTCTGCACAACTACCTTTTCCGTATTGCAAAACTCTTTGCAGACCTCTGTGCAAGCTTTAGAACAGGATTTTGGATGTTTTATTTACTGGCAGTTTTTCTCTTTGCAAGATATGGTGAAAAAGCTTTTTGCTGAGTGTTGAGCGGCAAGACATGCAGAAGACAGAGATACGGAGCTCTCCGATGCTAAGTGCCGGTCCGCGGCGTCTTTCGGCACAAGCCGCTCGCCAGCGCTCACCGCGACCGGCCCAATGCTCTGTGTGCGAAGAAGGCGCTTCTTCGTCTCCGGGGGACTCGGCTAGCAGCAGCTTCCGAAACGCGACACACAAATATTAACACCACCGGCATTGTGTCCCGGGCGTCTTTCGGCACAAGCGCCGCACCGGAGCGTACCGCCACCGGCACAATGCTCTGTGCGCGAAGAACTCGATTCTTCGCCTCCCGGGATCTGAAAGAAGAAGCATAAGCTTAAGACGCCCTTGCCTCAGTTGTGTACAGGTTTGGGCGCTCCTCTCGATTAATTGTGCCATTCCTGACAGCAGGTGTCGCTGTTGGTCAAGCTTTGAGTATGCTTAATAAGTTGCGATGCTGGGTGGTCAACCAACTCAAGGTAAGATCAGCGATTTTAAATCAGCTTCTCACTGGTGTAGATACCATTAGTCATTGCACACTGCAAAATAATGCTGCTCTAGCTTTCTTGTTAGCACATGGGCAAGAGTGTGAGGATTTTGAAGGAATGTGTGTTTTGAACCTCTCTAACCATTCTGCAGTCATTCACTGGAAACTCAAACAAGGACAAGATAACATGAAGAAATTGATTGGGAATGAGAGGCTTACGCATGAATGGTTTGAGAGATGGGAAACAACTCGATGGTTGGAAGATCCTGTCAAGGGAACTTTGTTGTTACTAGTAGTCATTATTATATTGCTTCTTGGTATTCCATGCATCATGAAACTGGTGAGCCTCTTGGAAGTAAATACAGTGAAAAGGGTTTAGCTGGTGCAAGATGAAGAAGGGGGAAATTGTAGCAATGTATCTGAACCTCTTAGACTACAGGGTGCACCAGCCATCCAGCTGGAATATGTTCTTCTCAGAATTTTCTCAGAGCCCTCTGGAATTCATCAAGGTTACTAAGACATAAGCCGTGCTAAAAGAAGAAAGAGAAGTTGAGAAACCAAATTCCAAGACTACAAGAACTCGATAACGGGGGGCAGCAAAGCGCCTGGACTGTAACCAAACGTATCTTCTGAGAGGTACACACAGAATGCGTGGACATAACAAAGGCACCAAGATAAAAATGCGGGCCTGGCGTGTGCAGAGATTTAGAATGTGTAAGTGCATCGTGTCAACAATCAACGGCTTCTGCTTAATCCTCTTGCTCCGTTGTCCTGGAGTCCTGAATTTCCCACAAGGAAAGCCCTTCTAAAAGGGCTCTGATTTTAATGATAGTTGCTGTCTAGACGATGAATAATGGGAATAGTTCTTTCAAATCCTTCCCTTGCTGACATCTGTAAGTTTCATCTTTTCCTGATTGTACTGGTGGCTATACATTAGTTATGACTAGAAAGGAATGAGTTTTAGGAATATGTGGCAAGGAAATTGGTAGCTCTGCTTCCATTTCCATTGTCTAAGAAGAATTCTGATTAGTTTTGGACTTTTCATAGACCTCTGACTAGATTGCATTTGTCTTTGATTGAGCCCGTAAATTTTAGGCTACTAGGCTTGACCAATGAATAGAAAAGGGAAAGTCACACAGCTTAGGTGGTTCTCTTGTCAACAACTTCTCAATAGTAGGGCGATTTCTGTCCTCAAGTTTGCTACTTCAGCTAGCAGATTATGCTCACTCCAAAAGAAGGTGAGAAGTTTGCTACCATAAATGGTCCGAGAATTCTTCCTGCTTCTTTGTGACTCTTTTGTATGACTGGATTCTGTATTATTGGCGTTTGTTATAAAAAGTTGGATTAAATTGCGTGCGTCCGCTCTTGGGGGAAACAGTATTTAGCCAATAACATCTAGGCTTTTATCGACCTGAGACTGTCTGAACGGACCGGATGCTTTAAACACAGTAATTCCTGCTAGTTCCAATTCCATTTTTAGACTCGACAAACCGAATGGTAAACCTGCACCAGTAGGGAGGGACATTGGACTTTCTCCTTTTTAGAGAGAAACTAATGAAAAAGTTTCAGCAGAATCATAGCAGGCTGTAAAATAAGAAAAGCATCATGAAAAGAGGCCAATCCTATCCTCTTAGATATGGCTAGTTGTGATTGGACATGAATGAAATATGTCAACTCTGTGTTCCTGGGTATCACATCAGTAACAGCTACTTCAGCTGCTGTAGTTGTCTCCTAAGGCTAAGAACAGAATCCAAAGAATTGTGATTCCATGGTCCCAATTCACCCTGTGATGGTGACAGGTGAAAAAGGAGTGGAAGGTGCACGGGTAAATGAACTTGAATGGCCTATCTAAATCAGCAGCCACTGATTTCCTGAAAACTTCAACAGGTCAGTTGACCTGTTGGGATTCTTTTAATCCATGGTCATGTTTTTCTTGGGATTCTTGTAACCTTTCCCCATTCGTTCAGCCTTTGCCCTCAAGCCTTTGCTGACATTTCAAGTATCTCGACAAGCTGGAAATGTGTTGTCTTTCTTTATCATGTCATAATTCCCTTCAAAGGGTTGTTTGCCTCAAGTCTTATTTTTGCTGGTTTTCTGCTAGTTCATTGTCAGAGGGCAGCAGGTGCTTTGTAAGAGCAAGTACACAATCCTATAGCTTGCTTTTCTTTTGATTTGGCCTGTCTAGAAAACTGAATGACTGAACATTTCCGACAGAATTTTCTCTCCCCATTATGTTTCACCGGAAGGGCAGATGCAAATCATCTACTTAAACTCTTGGCACGGAAGAAAATAGTGGTTTGCTGCTGCATATAGGTAGAAGCTTACAAAAGGAAGGCCTTGGGCTGAGGCCCGATACTTTGGCTAAGTAGAAAAGGACTATGGGAAGGTGAGGCCGCTGAATCAGAGGTAGATCAACAAGTTCTAGAATGGTCACGTGTTCACAGCGTGGTGTATGATGGTTGGTTGAATGAATTTTGTTATGGCTTAAAGCTATGGAACTGATAAAGGCCTGAGTGCTTCAAAAGCCTGGGTTTTGCAAAAAAGCAGCTCCCCTCTGCACTTGCCTGGGGACTCTGCATCACTAGGGACCCTCACTCCCAGTTTGCCAAGGAGATGATCAGTAGGAATGTTGCAGAGCTGCTGTGTCCATATGAATGGAATGGCAAAGAGTGAAGCGGTGGGTATTTTTGGACTTTAATACAATGCTGCTGCATTGGGGCCAGTTTAGTCGGTTTTCCATCAGTGGCCTTTCTGTCTAGAAGTACACTGCCCAGTCTTTCTAGCATGTGATGCCATTTCCTTCCTGTTGTTTTAATACCTTCCTTCAGTTGAAAGGATGATACAATCTTTACATTTTGAAGATCCCTGTTAGGAAACACTATGCCAGAGGAGTCATTGCTCCCTTTTCTTCTGCCTCCTTTGTAATTTTCAGAGACTCATTTCAAATTTCTGCTAATGTCGAGAAGAATACTGAGACTACTCAGCAGGGTTGACGCTCTCAGCTGCTTTCCTCTTTCATACTGCTTCATACTGGATGTGACTTAATGGCCTGGTTTTGTCATCCGCATTTTGCTGTGATCTGTGAACACAAAAAGAAGTCTTTGTTTTTTGCAAGAACTACCCCTAGGAGGATTTGTGTTCCTTTTGATTTCTACGGTGTTAGCCCTGTTGCAGAAAAAAAGGAGATTGTGCCCTCTTCTTGTGCTCTCATTCCCTCCTCTCTGCTTTGCATGTCCTAGTTAATCTACTGCCATGACTCATTTGGCATCATCTCATCGTGCAAATTCTGCACACTTGCATGGACTTACAAATGCCAGTTGCCAAGGAGCTAATATAACCATTCAAAGATTAAAGAATTGTAGGGCTGGGCAAGTTCAGCTGCTGAAACTGTAAGTGGTTAAGTCATGCCATATTAAAGAGACAGAGCAAAGCAGTTCATCTAGGACTTTCAACTGGACACCTCTGAGAATAACAGCTTGACAGCAATGACACAGCCATCTTCCTAGCTGTATTCCAGAAAGAGAAAAGGGACACCTTCAATGGTTAAGATGTTTGGCATGAGAAAACAGCAAGAAATGTAGCCCAAAATACTTGAGCCAGATAAAGTGCGTTTTTCTCGTGAGAATTTTGCAGTTGTTCTTTCTTGTCTGTGCCTTTACTTTTCACAGAAGACAGGGAGGGCGTTTAATTATTATTGTTCTTTTGTTTTCTATTCTTGGCCTCCCTCTTTCCACCTGCCATTAACAATTTTGCCTTTCTTGACTGGCTTGTCTTTCTTTACTTCTAGAAGGTTGCATGAGGTCCTCCAACCTTGTCATAAACATTCGCAGACAGTGGAAAGGAGTAGAAGGTACATCTAAATGCACAAAACAGACCCAGAAAAATAGAGTTTTTTTACAGTCTTCTGTGAGAACAAGATATCCTTGAACTGAGTAATGCTTTAACTTTTAGTCCGCTCATTACTATTATTACAAGTGTTTGGCCTTTAGTACATAGCCTTTGAAATCATCCAGCCCAATATTTTTGGCTAATTTTGTTTTAGTTCTCTCGGGGACTTTGTTTCTTAAGGAATAGTCCAGAGCGAGAGCGTCCACGGTAGAGTTATGCTGCCATAATAAAAGCGTCGTAAATTCTGGTACAGTTGGTGCTGGTAATAGGTCTAGGAAAGAAAGGTTTTACATCTTTTTTGACTTTCAAATGTAACCATTATTTGAAACAGTTAAGAGTTGGGCTTTCCCCCCCTCCAAAATACTTCTCTCTGGAATGTTACTCAGGGATTACACATAAAAGCTCACCCCGTAAAATATGTTGCGGATAATCTGCAGTAAGCGCAGCTTAGCAGCTAGAGATGATTATGTGAGTTAAATGACATTCCTTCCTTCTGCGGTGATGGAAACTCTGTCTACGCAGACATACTCAACAAAAGTTACCATGGCTTAGCTCCTCTCCTAAACTTCATGTGCATTTTAAAACTTTCCAAGAAGGTGAATTCAAGCTCCTTCATTGCTCTGTGCTGGAGTCCCAAGAAAATATCAGTGTGCTTTTTGTCATTTACAGCTGTCATTGCTTAGCTCTTGAACATGAGACTCTCTCATGACTGATGAAAGTTGTCTAGTTAAGAGTGGGTCAAAGACACGCTCCTGCTCTAGAAGGAGATGAGAAGGTTTCTGCAGTCTTTGTCATCTCTACTGCTTGTGATTTCTAGACAAAACCAGTGGGAAGTTTTCTGAAGGCAGTCCAGAAGCTGGCAATATGGACAGCTTACAACCAAACACTTGCTGCACTGCTACCACGGTGATACCAGGAAGGACTTAAAAAATTTAAACGGGCAAACAAAGCAGTTGGAAGGAAAAGAACATTAACCATTATTCCAGTCTTCTAATATATCCTCCTTTAAGTCATCATTTTCATGCAGTTTAACGGCTTGCCTTGGTATCCCTCAAAAGGAATCTGAGACAGAGTAAGCTTTTTAATGCAGTAGATGTGACACGTGCAGGCCAAGTTGCCTTTGTTGACATCAAATGCCAGTTATGCTTGAGCTACCCTTTGCTTAAGGTACTTGGCTTACACTAAGAATTTTACTCATCATTGAGCAAATTTTGCTGTCATGATTGAGTAAATTTTATTCATGATAGAGTGAATTTTACTGTCACTCAGAATTTTACTGTCATGATTGGCAGTGAAACTTTTCAAGGAAAGCTCTGGATAGCAATGTTTGTGTAAAAACAGTATTTTATCTCCTGTATTTGTGTGAAGCAGGTAAGCCTTTTGCTGTCACCAGTGTTGCTTACCCTTTCATGTCATATCCCTCTTCATATCCATATTCTGCTGAAGGCTTATTAATCTACTTTAACATTGGCACGTGGCATAAGACTCCTTTTCCTTTTTGAAAGCTAATGTCATTTGACCTAGTGACAGTAAATAATTCATTAATTGTAAGTCCCCAGCTAGCATCTTTTACACATATTCTAACCTTCTAAAGAAGTAACAAAAGCACTCTCCAATACTTGACTTTCTTAAGCACACAAAATGCTTCCCTCCTTTGCAGTTGGCATCTGTAAAATGAACCACAGCTCTGCAGTATTTTAACGTGCACCATATTTAGCCAAGTAATTCAAAAGAAATAAAAAGCAGCCCCTTCAATTTGGAAATATTTTTGAATTGTTTTTGAACATACAAAACATACCCTTACCGTACGCATTGCACGCAGATTTAATCGTCGTGAAAGCAAACCCTATGTTTCTGTTGGGATAGCACGGTTTTCCAGTTTCCACAATTGTTGTTGGCACAGTTTTCTACTTATGTGACTGTTAGGACACTCACAGGTACTTCTAAGGTACTGTAGTAAGCGGAGAAGGAGGAGAGGTTGTGCCTTATTTCTGGCTTCTTTTGGTTTTCTTTTTGGTTTTCTTCCTCTTGCTCTTTTTCATGTCACCTTTCTAGATACTGTGATTTAGATTTGCAGTTTACTAAGCTGTGTTTTCTGTCTGGAATTCTTTGAAATTCCGAGAGGAACCCCACCGGTAAATATGCATCTTTTTATGATTTGCTAGCTACATAGAAAATCTTCCTGCTGCTCTAAAATGCTTTTATTTGATATGCATTTTTATCACCATTCCAATGGAAAGAGAACAATTCCTCTATTCACTGCTTTTGTACGGGATTCAGTTCAATGTGCGCTAACGGTGCAAAAAAGTCCTGCTGGAAAAAAGGATCTGCATACCAATTGACCAAGACACGTGCTACAAGGGTCTTGGAAAGGTTCAAAGTTTCTCTACCTTTCTGGCAGTCTGTCTTCACAGCAGGACTTGATGAGGGATTTTGCTGGCGTTTCTTTGACAGAAAGCAATAACAAAGCAAGCAAAATGGAGCAGCAAAAGAAGATAGTAGCAAAAGGTACATTATCCCCTCTGTTATTATCATTGTCAAAAGAGATTTTTTTCTCGCCATGTTACATCAAATACCTTAGTAGAGCTAAAGACTAGAAAAACGCAGCTCTGTTCTGGTTCATTAAAAGCAAAGCCATCTGTGGACAGAAGTGCCCAGCGTGATGCTGGGAACTCCTAGCTGGTTTCAGTAAGCTGTCTGGAGAACGGCATTTTCGGTGGGCTTTACTAGCGTGTCTGTAAGGAGGGGGAGTTTATGTGCAGCTTTGAGCCCTGAGAGTGCCATAGGCAAAGAGACCCATCGTGTAGCTCTCTGACCAGCCACAGCACACTGAGGCATGATGGATTACTCCCAGAGTTCACGTGGTAGAAAGGTTTTCTGCCCCCGTGAAGGACGACACATCCATTTTCTTGAATAGAGCCATTCTGTATGTTACAATGGTAACTTGAATTCATCAAGTTTGTGCTATTTGTCCAATGGCAGTGAGCTTGGATTCTTAAGCTTCTCGTGTTTGACCTGTTTCCTGCTTCAGTAAATAGCAAAACTTCCAAGGACTGCAGCGACAAGAAGATGAAGCTGCTAGTGTATTTCAAATGTTTGCCTAATAAAATGGTGATTTTTGCACACATTCGCAATGGAAATTTACGGTACCGAAACACCAGCTCTGCTCAGGGCAATTCTGAAATTGACTTGAGCTCTTTTCCCTGTTTCTTAGCAGGTGAACTGAGATACTTCTAGCTTCCAAGGCAAGGCCTTTGACAGCAGCTTCAAAAAGGCCCAGGCTGTTGGATGAAAAGGTGAAAAAACTGAGGGAAATGGGGGGAAATTTCACTTCTGGTTTATGTCATAGATTCAGCCAGATGATCAACAAGCATTAGTTTGATGAGGTACCAGCGTAGTCTTTCACTCTTGCAGATCCCCAAAAGCTTAACCATCCAGCAGCTTCTTCCTTGCAACAAGTGCCACAGCCAAAAGCCAGGCCTGGCCGTCACCTTCTCCTCGCAGCCTACAAACTCTGCCAAACGTACCGGTGATTCTCACTTTCCTTCTCAGCTACATGGACAAGCACATCCTCTCCATGTCTCCGAGTCCTTAGTGAAACCAAACAGTGGTTCACCTTCAAACAGCTCAGTGTGCCAGGACAGAAAGATTTCACTGGCCTGTCCCCTTGCTTTTTCCTTGCAGCCTTTTATTTTCAGAGCACACACCGAGGCATTGCACTTTGCTTCTCAGCTGAGTGCATTGCCATATTGCTGGAGTCCCACACGTCCATCTCCTTCTCGCACTAACTGCTTCTGTTGAAACATGCTGATGTGATGTGCCTTCCTGCTCAGCTATTCACACAGTCACATTCTATGTCCTGCTTGCAGTCTGAATCTAAAAGGAGACGTTTCTGACTATGTCTCACACACACAGATGTACCAGGATGAAAAGGTTGCTTGGACCTTGCCACTTACGTTCAAAAACATCCATTCACTCCACAATCAAGAGACACCTTTCTTTGCTTTACATCCTGCAAACTTCACTCACACACACACACACACACACACACACACACACACACAGACACGAGAGCTACGCACTTTCTTTCTTTCTTTCTTAGCTGCACACACTCACCTATTTCCCACCTTGACCTCTCTACCACTTCTCCTTCGGCCTTGCTGTGCATGGACATTTCCTGTTAAGATACCCATTGTGTTGCCTATCCCTCCCCCACATTGCCTTGCCTTTCCTACCCAATCTTGCATTTCCTTGTCATTGCTGACAATTCCTTTCTTTTCCCTTGCCTTCCTGACCCATGCATGTCCTTCCCTTGCCCTTCATAGCAACCCAGTGCCTTGTATTGACTTGCTCACCTATCCTTCTTTTCCTTCCCATTTGTCCAGCTCCAATCTTTCATTTCCTTCTCCTTCTAGGACTCTTATTGCCTTGTCTCCCTCTCTTTTGTGTTGCCTGGCAAAGCCACCACTTGTCTGGCCTTGTCCTTGAACCCCTTCCTTGCCTTGCATTACCTTGCTCACCAGTCCCCCACCTGGAATTCACCACCTCTCTTTTTGTGGAATCTCTTCAACATGCATTGCCCTGCCTGCTTCTCCTAGGATTCTCCAGGCTTCCACTGGCTATTTTTTCTCAAGGCCCAGCGTTTCAGGAGCTTGTGAGAAGAAGCCTGGAGGAGGCCACGTGCAAGCACACCTATCTGTCCTGACAGCTTTCTTCTGACATCTATGCTTCCATGTCTTGAAGTTTGGACACAAAGTTCATCTTTCACCCTTGGGCTTCAGGGGCAGAATGACAGTTCTTTTGCATACAAAGGAAAGCAGGCAACCCAAGTGTCTTAGGTGCAGATTAGACATGACCCATGCAAGATCAAGGCTGGACAGAGCGGTCCGTCCGGGCCGCTTTTGTGTACCAGCAATCTTTGAATGGACCTGCCTCTTGCCTTGCATTGGGCAACCAACCAGTTTCCTTGCCATGCCCTGCTCATTCTCCATTGCTTTGCATTCCCTTGCATACCCATGCCTCACATTTGACCTGCCTGCAGTTTTCCTACAGGGCTTGGCCTTGCCTAGCCCTTCCGGTTACCATTACCTCCTATGCCCAGCCTTGCCTCTAACTTCTGGCACTTGTCTCACCTACCACTCCATTTGCTTTCCCCTCACGGCTTCAGTCTTGCCAACCTGTCCCTTGACTTGCCTACAATTGCCTACACTTGCTTTGCATTGCCTTACCTGCATGGAAGGCAAGGCAAAGAGGGGTAGACAAGGCAAAGCAATGCCAGGAAGTTATTGGAAGGGCTAGGCAAGGCAGACATAGGCAAGCAAGCAAAGCTAGGGTAGGGAAGGCTAGGAAAACTAGGCATGGTACTGGAGGCAAGGCAAAGCCAAGTGACTTGGAGTGCCTTTCCTTGCTTGGGAAGTAAAAGATATGGTGGCAATGTTGGTAGGGCTGATGATAAGGTATCGTGGGAAGGTATAGTACAGCAAGACATTTCTGTCCTGGTCCTTTCTGTGTAGGAGCCATTGTTGGACAGAGTCAGTACCGGACGTGGTATGCAACTTTTGCTCGGTAAGTTCCTGAAGGAGAACAGCAATGCTTTCTCATGGGAAGGAAAGAACTTAGCCCCAGTGTTGGAGGTGCAGATAAGAAGCTGTGTCGTGCAGCTTAAGGGCGGCAGCAACTTTCTATGCTGGCATATTTGGTTTGGAAGCACTGACTCAATTTGTACAATCATGGAGTCGGTATCCATCTTTGGAAGGCAGTCTCCTTCCTGCAAGAATCCATTTGGCATGTGTTTTCCACTTTCTCAAGGCAGCCTTCTTGAAATTCTGCCAGCACACTTCTTTTGGACAAGGTAAAGAGCTGCGCTGGGTCTTGGTGTGCAGCCTAGCTAGTGCCCCGCACGGGTAATGCCCAATAACAGTGGTCTGACACCTTTGTAGAGGATCAGGCCCTGGATGCTTTGGATTTTGGAGGAGGGGATGCCATTTCTTTTGAGATGGGCTTCTAGTTCCTCCTCCCTTTGGCAAAGTTTGGGTGGCCACTTTGGGTGGTCTCAGTGAATTGAAAGGCTTTTCCCAATAGGCAGTTCTCTGGGTTAGAGTTGTTGAACTGTCAGTGGCAATGCAGAGGCCAGGCCAGGCCTCTGCAGGACAGGTTTTTGTCCCTTGTAGCTTTAGGGACTGTGTGAGCAGTCCCTGGTGCCATCCCATTTGGATCCTGACTCTGAGAGATTGAAGGCTTACCGTGGTACCTAGAGCTGAGAAGGAAAGTGGCGATAGCAGGGTGCACGTTTATAGTTTGATGGGTGCAATTGAAATTGTAGGCAGCAAAGAGCTTTCTCCACCAACAGTTTTGCGAGCTCGGCCAACATTTTCAAGTTTGTTACCAGGCTCTGTGAGAGAGAAAAAGTTTGTTAGGGCAGAAGATCTGGTGTCGGCCTTTGAGTGTGGGGCAAAGAAGAGTATCCACTTGGAAGGGGAAGATCAGTGACATCTTTTTGTCCTGGCACAGTTGATTGGAGAGCAGGGATGTTTCTGACTTGGCTGGGTCCTGGGGGTAGTTGTGAGCTGGGCTCGGTGCGTGTCCTGGTTTTGTGAGTTGACAATGCTGTGGTGTGGTTATTTAGAAGAGCGCTGACAGTGCCCAGGAAAAAGACAAGCACTTTTCTAGCCCAGCCCCGTTCGTGTGGGAGCAGTGGAGGGACAAGAGCTCCGCTGTGGATCCTGGCTCTCGGGTACTGACAGAATGGGATCCTGCATGTAGCCCAGAAGGAAGAAGAATTGTCGTGAACGGCGGGAGAAATGCGACACACCATATGCGTGAATGGCAAATCCCGAAGTTTATTGAAAACTCACACATATTTATATTGGTGTTAATGAAGCTTAGACATATTGCAAAAGCTGAGTTCATTATTGGTTAAAGCACACTTGGATCAACCACACCTACTTCTATCTTCTAATAATTATTTTGCTTCTATGTTTGCATTCTTCCAGCTTCTCTACCTAAGATATCTACATTTTCTGGCAAGCGATTTTCTCCCCCGTCTTCCCGTTTCAGAGAAGGTCACTGTGACCTTTGTCAGTGATTGGACACTGGTTGCTTAGTTCCCAGCTTGTATCCCCTATCCTTATCCATCGGTATCACATCGAAATGTCCTTTCTCAGCTAACCAATTATCCAAAAAGCTCTCTACAAAGAATCATTTCATTGTTGGCTTCACAGTTTAGAAGCTTCAAAATAAAAGGCAATTGCAGCATGGCCTCTTCATTTTAGAAAGTTTTCTGGGCCATCAGCTGCTCAACATGTAACTTGCACCCACTGAACTGCATTCAGCTTCCTGGAGATATGCACTTTCCCTCAAGATCTAGGTACCATCTTGCACTCGAACGCTTGAAGATCCCAAACCGCTTCAAAATGTCCAGCGGCTGCTCTCAAAGAAAAAGTCCTACAACAAAAAGGCAGTGCTGGCCATAACGGTCCCTTTGCAGTCTGTCAACCAAACGAAACATACTAGCGATTCTCACGTACTTTCTCAATGATATATATACGTGCATCAGCACATTCTCTCAAAGTGACAGAGACTATCGCTACAGCCAAGCGTTTTCAGCTGCACTTCTGACTGACAGATGTGCCAGGACAGAAGGCATTTGCCAACCTACCCTCTTTCCTGGGCAACCTGACATTGGCAGCGCAAATATTTTCACATTCTTTCATTGTGGCCATGTCCAAAGCAGCTAAAGATCGCACAGGTGGAAGTGTCAAAACAGAAGATGTTCTCAAAGTAACTCCTTTTTTTCTAAAGAGCTTTTAAACTGCGCACAATGCTTTGTATCTTCTTTCCCACATAGACCTGCCCTCACTTTTTCACACTCACATCTTTGTTGCAAACATCCAGCAGCTGTTTGCGTAGAAAAAGGCTCTAGAAATAAAAGCGAGACTTGGGCTGCACCTTCTGCCTGCCCTGTGTAAGCCACATCAAGCTCACCAGTGCGCTCTGTCCTTCCCTTTTCCGCTGCAACTACCATTGTGTTCTCTGGATCTCGGAACCTAAAGGTAGGCACATTTGTTTCCACAGAAGGGCCATAGGTAGCGGCACAAATAGCTCTCACTGAACTTTAATCCTTACCACTGCCACCATGAGTTTGGTTGGTAGGCCAGTAGGAGTCATGCTCCTTTTACAGCTGGTATGCGGCAGCCACCAGCCCAGTGCTCTTCGACTCTTGTAACCAGTCCTGCTTTTACTCTCCCGGAGGGGATTAGGCATCTGTTTCTCACACAGATCATTGTGGCAGCAGCCAACGGCTCTAGTGCACTGCTTCTGCCAAAAGACACTGGGGCCAGGCACTTACCTTCTCAGCACTACGTAGCCCCGTATTCTGCGTCTCTTGTCCTCCAGATCATACCGCAAAGCATTTCACAGAGAAAAAATGTGCCAGGACAACAAGCTTGGCTGAAGTGTACCCCTGAAACTGGTGGAAGTTTGTATTTGCACCACATTCAAGGGGCAGTCCTCTTTCCTATACAACCTGCAAACGGCTGTCTGTTCGCAGTGCCCTCTGCCCGCTCCTTCTTACCTTGAAGTACCATGCCAAAGAGGGCTCTGTGCTGAGGTCTCAGAAGAAGAGGGAAGCAGATGTGTTTGTAAAGTGGACTGTCTGTTAGTCACTTCCCTCTTCAAAGCAGCGTGTTCCATGCCAAGCAGACAACAAAGCAACAAAAGATGAGTGTGACTCTGCATTCAAATCCTGCAATGTTCCCAGAAGTGAATTTCTCTCTTCTATAGGACTGACTTGTATGAAGTGGTGTGGTTGTTTCCTTCCATTAGAAGGGAAACTCATCTAGCCAGGCTTCATCACCCCCTGCATCTTTTGGGGTAGTTCTTGGAAGAAAATAGAGAGCAACTTTTCCACTCCACATGATTCATGTTTCATTCTCTTCCTTCTGTACTTCAGGGAACAAGCTATCAATTCCCTACTCTTTCTATGAAAAGGCATGAAGCTATTAATTAAATTCCCATAGATATAATAAGGAATCAAAGTCTTTTATGCCTGAAGGGCAGGCCCTTATGGTATGAAAAGTATGGATTGTCAAGGGTGGAAGAAGATCTGTATGAAAAGGGAGAAAGCCCAGAAGCATGCAGGGATTTTCAGGTATGAAAGGGAAAACGACATTAAATTGTCAAGGGAAAGAAGGAGGGAGAAGGGAGGCGGAGGAGCCAAATGCTGCCTTTGAGGCAGCTGACACAAGGACCGTCGGCCTCATGAGCAAACAAGAAAACCAAATGAAACTTCACAGCAATCTCATCCACAACTTAGTGGACAAATGTGCAAACCCATTTCTTCATTTATTATGTGTCTAATATATATAGAGATGTTCTTCATTCTGACAGAATTTTCAGGGAGCAAGCTAGTGTAAGGCACCTGGAACCAATGGTGTATTGGAAATGGCCAACATGCAGAACACGCTCCATCCTGAACGCTACCACAGCAGAATCACAGGATCATAGAATGGCCGGGGTAGACAAAGACCTTAAAGGCCATCTAGTTCTCTGACATGGGCGGGGACACCTTTTACTTGCTCACGTTGCTCAGAGCCCCATCCAGCCTGGCCTTGAACACCAGGTTGGGGTGTCCATAACTTCTCCAGGCTCTCTGTGCCAGTGCTTCACCACCCTCACAGGGAAGAATTTCTTCCGAGTATCTAATTTCAACCTGCCCTCTTTCATTTTGAAGCCATTGCCCATTGTCCTGTCTCCAGAGTTGCTAATGAAGAGTCCCTCTCCTGCTTCCCTTCAGATATTGGAAGGTGTTGTGAGGTCTCCATGCAACCTTCTCTTCACCAGGCTAAACAGCCCTCATTCTCTCAGCCTGTGTGTCATGGCTTGACACTGGGACAATGCCAGTGCCCCCATGAGTATACTCTCTCCCTGGTTTCTGCTGTGAGATGTGACCAGGAATAAGCAAAGCAGGCTCCCACTTAGGAAAAAAAATAATTATTAACTAAACTACAAGGGAAAGGAAAAAAAAAAAAAGAAACACACAAGGAAAATGAAAACTTCACAAATACATCTCCGCCTCCTCCTCCCCAAATTCCCAATACAATACATCCCCCAAATCATCGACTCTCGGTCCAGCACCACCCTTCAGAATACTCAATCCTCAGTTCATCAAGAGGAGAAGGAGTCTTTCTTGTGCCAATGGTGACCTCTTCCTTTCATGTCCACTGCTCTCACCACTGAACACAGACCAGAGCTGCTTCTAGGGTCGACTTTTAAGGATGCTTCGTCCCACTGCAAAAAGGCACAGTCTCAACTTTGGGACATCTGTCCCCCCCATATTTTTTCACCCCCTGGGGCCGAGGGGTACCCACACCGAACCCTCTTGGTCCTGAGGCATTGCCTCCCCCTAGAATGCAGTCCCTGTATCACAAGGAAACATGGCTCTGTCCATGGCTACACACAAAGAGTCCAGCATAAGCTACTCCATCATCTCTTCCACCTGCGTTCTTCTCTATTTCTCTCGTGGCCCATTTCCTCGTATCTCCTCTATATCTCTCTTCTCATTCAACTCCAGGAGGATTAGCATTTTTCCATCATCCAAGAAAAGGGTTAAAAATCTGAGGCTCTGTCTGTCCAGAACTCCCATGGCTGCCCTGCCAGGCACCTTCTTGCACTCCCCTCTTCTCCTTCTCAGCCGGCCAAGAACAGGCACCAGCTCTCTCTCTATCTCTCCTGGGGCGGGGTGGGGATGGCTGCCCGATGCCTCTCAGTGCTCCTCCACCCTTCCATCCTGCAGGGGCCTTCACCTCCCTTCTGGCCAGGCCCCAGCCTACCTCACCGGGCTGGGTGGCTTCCCCTGCCCCGCCCAGCCCGCAGCCAGGCAGGGGAGATCTGAACCTTTCCCTGACCGGAACCCAAGAGAGCCTCCCAGGGGAGAGCCCTGCTTTTAACCCTGTTTTCTCAGAGGCACATCCAATGTCCCAATGGCCACATTAGGTGCCAATATTAAAATCTGAACATTTATTGGCCTAACCACAGCATCCCAGAAAACACATTTCCTGTCAAACCACCACACTGTGGGATATGCTCTTGTCCTGAATACTGAACTGCAGTATTGTCTGATGATTTTTTGAATCCTTTGAAGGCATTTTGAATTCTTTTTCAGCCTTAAATTAGACTAAATAGCTTTGATTTGTGGGTATTGAGCAACAGAAATCACTGCCCTGGCTTGCCTTTTTTACAGCTCCTTTCCGTGGGAGACTCGCTGCAAACGTCACAGCTGGTGAGACAGTGGGCACACCATCATTCTGAAAGAGCTTTGCACAGTAAACATAGAGGAGGATTAAATATTGAAATGCAGATGACAGGAGCTGCCCAATGGACTCTGCTGGTGGAAATCAAGTACTAGTCTAGTCTTTTGAATGCAAATAATTCCTCCCAATGAGGCCAGACAGGCTTGTTTGCCTTTGAATCTGAGCATGTGGACAGGAGTGGATGGTCTACAGGTTGAAAACAGTGTAGATACTTCTCCTTTTTTTCAATAGTGGCTCAGAAACTGAAAAGGCAGCTACAAAATGGTAAATACATCCCTACAGATTCAAAAATGGTTGTTCTTAAGTTGCATCTCCACCATAACAACAAATTGTTAGAACTAAAATACAGATGGGAATTTTATAGCTTCTCAGAAATGAAGCAGGAATTGGCCAATGGGCCTTAGCAGTAGCTACAAGTTTTTCAGCATGAGGCATCTCAAAAGTATTTTAACCGTACAGAACTTTTCTGTACTTTTGGCCTTTTATCTCAAGGATGCATCAAAAAAAAAAAAGGAAAAAAACCCCAAGAAAAATAAAAAAGGACAAACCCTACCAAATATATATATATATATATATTACATGACTAAGATAATAAGCACAATCAGTAACATATATAGAAACAGAACCCAATGTTTTTAACTTTCAACCATGTCTTCTCAACACACTCTCGAAAATAGAATTGTTTCCCTATCTGCCTTGAAACATTTTGGAGCAAAAAACACTCTAAGGTCCTGATAGGTGTTTTGGTCAAAAATCCCTTCTTCTGGTTTTCTGTCCAGAAGCAGAGTAATGGAGGGGAAAGCTGGTAGCTGGCCAAAGGAGGTAGGAAGAGTAATCATCATCCACAACACTGGGGCTAAAGAAATTTCCACAGAAAATTACCTGCCTTATTACTTGCTCATGTGGTGGGTTGAAAGCTCAGAATCTGTTTCCATGTTTCCCATCCCTCGAATGTTCTATTTCACAGAATTCGAGCCTCTCAAACATCAGTCCTGCCAGAACAGCCTGCCACGTGCTGTCATAGGGGATCTGCTGATGCCCACTGACTCTTACCAGTCTAGTGCTCGTCACTGTTGCAGATCAAGAACTACTGAATAGTTCTGATTAATGCTCTTAGAGGGGTTGAAAACAAGGAAAAAATGACTAGACATTTGTATGATCAAATCCCCTGATGGAATAAAAACATGCCAGGACAACAAGCTTAATAAATGTATTCATTGTCATAAGAAGGGAGAGGAAGGGTCCAAAAGATTACTTGCATACTTACTGTTCTAAATCCCTTGTTATCTGGTAAATTGCAAAGGATGCCCGGCTTTCACCAAAATGCAAATCAGATTAAAATGTGAAGCCTTACACTTTACTGGATATAAAACTTCATCATCCATTTTTAAATCTTAGAGATTGCGATGTTGTCCTGGTTTAGGGCAAATTTGGAGGAGAATTTCCAAATTAGGGCCCCTCCCCGCAACTGGTTCGGGAAGGATTCCTCAGAGAGAAGTGGAACGAACCTGTTTATTTAATAGGCACAGCACCCCCCAGCACGCAAAAGGAACAATTCCGGATGACACCGCTCTGAAAAAGATGACAAATTCAGAAAGTCTCTCTTGGGGGGGTGCTCACTCTCTTCTCAGTCCCTCCAGCGCTGCGCCAGCTGCTGCAGGCCACAAGGTGCAAACTCTCGGTGTTTCCCAGGTCCCAGTCCGGAGCAGGTTCAAAATGGTCAGTAAAAGGAAAGAAGAAATGGTCCAGGAAGAAATTTGGACAGTTTAGCTAAACTAGCTAATGAGCAAAAGCAAGCAGAAGCGAAGCAAGCAAGAGTGAGAGAGAGCAAAGCAAAAAGCAAAAGCAGGAAAAGCAAAAGCTGCAGTCTCTGTGTCCCGCCAGGCTGATAAGAAAACCAAAACAAAACATTCCCTCTTCAGAGCCAGTCTTAAAGGTACAGAACATAATATCCAACATTCACAGAACACATGAATGGGGATACATGCATCATAACGTCACCCTAGGACAGATGTATTTCCTATTAATACCTTAATATTAATAAGGTTTAGAGCTGGAATTCAGAGGGAAAAGAAAGCTATTTTGAATTCATTCTATTCAATCATCTTGTCTGGACTGTCTCTTCCTGCTTTTCACTTCTGAAACTCTGTATGAAAGGCATAGAGTTCTGGATTAATTCTTTTCAACAGTTTCCCCTGTTATTCTTCTTTAAAGGCAAACCTGAAAAATCCACACTTTCTTTCCCAACCACTTCTAAAATTCCATTGAGAAGCAAAAAAAAAACCCATCAAACAACTAAATCTCTGCTCCAATTTGTAGGAAAAAACCCCATGCCATTAACTGCTTTCCTAACACTTTCTTTCTCTTGTATTAATATGGCAACCTTTTCTTGCTTTTATAGATTAGAACCAAATTCTTAAAGCTATAAGGAAACACAGGTTTACTGTAGCTGATGCTGAGATACAGTAGTCCAGCAAGGAGTTCAGACCTCAAAAGAAGAGTCTGTACAACAAGATTCAGCACAACGTTGAGACATATTAGCTATTGTTCAAGAAAAGCCGCCAAAATGAAACTGCTTAGACTTCTATACTATCATGGGTGCCTGCTTCCAGAACCTGACCTAAGTTGCTGGAAACTAGCTGCAATATGACTGCAAACAATGCTGTGAATGTAGGACATTGTTATTCTTCTCTTCCATTGAAAACCACAAGTGGAGTTGCGTCATTTTCTTAAAAATTCTCTATTTCCTTCCAAACTGGTAAAATAATGATAAATAAAGTGTTCTGTTCATACAGTTTAAATCTAATAATGTTCAAAATGAAAAAGAAAAAAAAATTCATTCAGATATGGTCTGCAATAATAGAGCCGAGAGAAGATGAACCAGTCTGGCCTACAAAATAAAGTGAAGCAGAATTTGGGAATTTGGAACACCTTACGATGTAATATTTAAAGAAAAAAAAGAAATACAATGTAACCTACCCAAACTCAATCAGTGATGCACCGACAGAGAAAAAAGAACTCATTACTACTAATATTTCTTTCATTCTCAGACAAGAAGTTAAATTATCCTCTTGAATGCACGGAAGATTGTTGCGAAAGACAGCAGCCTTCTTCTTTACAACATATTCTTCAGAACTCCAGGAGACAAATCATTAGAGCTATGAGGCTCTTTCTCTCTGTAAAACTTCCAGAGCATAGCCACTATTATATTCCTTTAGAGATCCTCACCGCCCTGGGCGACTGGTGGATAGTCTACAGCTCCAGTACATCAGCCAGACGCTCTGCCTTATTTAGCATGGCTACTGCAGCAAGGACATCATCTCTACTGGCTTTCTATCCAAAATACATGCAAGGCACAACAAAGAATATACCCAAAACACTGAGCACAGCCTATGGCCTTCAAAACAAAAATCTCACGATGGCAATACTGGATCTTCTGATCCAAACCATCAGGAAACATTTCTTTAGAGGCGAAAAAAGCTCCTGTTGATTGTACAAAAAATAGTGATGTAAACCAGAGTTGCATGACCCAGTATTTCTATTGAACTGGAACTATTTTGATCAATATTATGCATCCATTTCTTTTCAGGGCATTTGGTAAAAAATGTAAAGTATAGTTTAAAAGGAATTATTGGATGCGTACTAAGTACTAGGGATTAGTTAAGGTGTTGGTTTTGCATGGCTTGGTTTTTGGTGGGGAGGGAAGAAGCCAGCCACAGAAGTGAATCTTTTGTGAAAAGCTCCTAGAAGCTTCCTCCATGCCTGGCAAAGTGAATCCCTGCTTGGCACTAAGAACAGACATGCTGCTAAGCCAATTAGACAAGCAGTAATATATTTAAGAAGGAAATCAAAACTGCGGCCAGTTAACTTTTAAGTTTGCTAATTTTCTGGTTGGCACCTCTTCTGGTTTGAAAGCAAAACCAGCAAGAGATGCTGTCGCTGTTGCAGTGTGTGTTTTTGATTGTAATGCAGTTTGAGTAGTCAGTTTGATAATACTTCCTGTTTTGTGCTGTTGGAGCATATTTTATTATTAAGGGATTGTTCCTTTCCCCCCGTGTTGTTAGTTTTTGCCCTAGTTGTCCATCTCCCCAAAGACCTGCCCTTTTCTTCCCTTTTCCTCCTCCCACTGAATGTCAATCCCTCCCCAAGCCTGGCCCTTTCTCTAGAAACTTCCCTATCAATTTTATAGTCTTCAAAACCCCATTGGTTTGTTTAAGTTATTCTCCTCCCCTGTAGTCCCCTATTGGTTTAAACATTGTATTCCCCGCCTTGTGGTCCACCCCCAGTTGCTCCCAGTGTGTTCAAGATTGTATCCTCCTCTGGGACCTCTCCCCATTTCTGAGTTGATGTATGCATTTGAGTCAGTGTCTTTCTGTCCCTGACCCTCCAGGGAAGAAACTCCTTTGGAAAACATACAGAAGACCTCTCCCTGTTCCTTGTCCCCGCCCTCGGCGCAGTCCTATCCCCAATGCAGTCCACCTGTGCCATAGAGCAGCTGTGCCCTACAGCTGCACCCTGGATTCGACAGCTTTCTAGGGGCAGCCCACTCTGGCTGTTGGTGTCAGGAGCTAGTCGGTCTGAAGAAATCCAGCATGGCAGCAAGACTCCAAGTCAGAAATACAATTTATTAGGAAAAGGGGAAAAACCAAATACATGCAATAATACAAAAGAAAAACCACGGACAGAATACAACCTGTCACCCTGCTAGTTAGGGTGGTGGCAGCAGTCCAGATGAAATGGCCTTGTTGAAGTGGTGATCCTGTAGAAACCATCTGGTAGCTCTTGTCCTCTGAAGACCCAGTGGGTGAGGGTGGCCGTTCCTCTAGGAAGCCAGTGGAAAGACTGCTTGTGGTGTCCCAAAACTCAGATTATATCCAGCTGGGGATGCTTAGCTCCTGCCCCCTGGGCAGAGCATCTTGCAATGGGCTCAAATTGTTCTGAGTCATGCGGTGGTTCCTTGATTAGCCTTTAAACAGAAATGGCTCCTGCAGGGAGTCATCTCTGAATCATGTGGCAAGACATGGATGGCCCCGTTAAGAGATAAGGAGATAAGGAAAAAACGATGCCCCTCCCGGTTTCAGCAGCTCTTGAGGTTGGGAGCAGAATACATTTTTATATTGTAGCCTAGGACAATACAGGATGAATGCTTTTGCATTTGCAGGAAGTTTGTGTGGATTTGAAAAGCATCCTTATAGCAGAGGCACAAAAGTATTCTCATCCCCTTTTAAATCATCTTCAAACCAAGCAATTCTCACAATAAGGTAGCGCATGAAAGACTTGCAAGTGAGTTGAAGAAACACGGCAAAGATAAGTAGTGTTCAACTGCAGAGAATCGTTTAGGAGAATAGCTGACTAGTGACAGCTCTGAGCAGAAGAGTCTGTGGCTTATCCTGTGGGAACAATAGTAAGACATTTCAATTGAAAAACCCCATTCATTCCCAAGGAGCAAACATCAGTAAAAATAAAAGGTCAAGTAAAGACACCCTAGTGCTCTTCTTATCAGAAGCATGTTCCTCCATATGAGAGTATTTAGGAAAGGACAGTCCATTCATAAAGAAAGGTGTGCCAGTTAGAAAACCTGTAGAACAATACAAGACAAACTCACACAATATACATCCTCAAATGCAAAATGAAGAAATAATCATTTCAAGCTTCCGTGGAATTAATTGCATTTTATTTGTTCTTTTCATTTCAGCTGCTCTCAAGTTATTTTTTAAGACTGAATTTTATGAATTCAGCAAAGCTCTCTTTCTGAATGTCTGCATACCCCTATAAAACACTGAGGTGACAAAGAGAACGGCAGTGGAAGGAAACCTGGTCCACCTCCCCCTCCTTGAAGCTTTAGGCCAGCGAGTGATTAGAATTTAGTCACTTCATTTGCTTTACCAAGAGAGAATGTTTTCCAGCCTTTATCTTTCCTTTTGGAGCTGATTCACTTTGTAGTCATAAATTCTTGACTCAGTTGGTGAGAAACAATGGCATTACAGCCGTGGATGTTAAAGTGCACTGATGGGAAATGAAGTTTTCATCTTCAGGTCCTTGCTTCAGTAAATCTTCCAAATTCATCAGAAAGAAAGTTCCCAGACCAGTAATCCCCACTCAAATGACCTAATTCAAATAGTTTGTAGGCATAAGAGGCATCAAGCAGGTGCTGTCATCTGTTAGGGGAATACCCAGCCAGTACATGATTGTCTAGTTAGGCGGCAACAATTTTGGAAAGAATTTAGTTTTTTTGTATTGCAAGTGAATGGTCAATACATTTTCTTAGTGGATACGGGTACAAGAATGTCTTCTGCATCCTTTCAGAGGGGAAGCTTCCCTAGATCTAAAGCTGCTCAGCTCCACGATAGGATGCTTTGTCTGAAAAGGGAACTCAAGTCTTTGTCCTTTTGGATTGCTTCCATAGTTTTTCACTCACTCTTCAGGTAGCTGTTAATATGTTCTGTTATCCCTTGCAAACTTTTATGGGCATAGTCACTGAATTGGTACGTATTCCATGAAGTCCACAGGCCCTGTTGAGATGCAGCCACAGGTCTCAAGGGTGTTAGCAGATGTTATTCTGAGGCCACTCCTAATGATTTTTGATGGATCATAGTGACTGAGGAAAGTGCCCAAAGACTGGATGAAAGCAAATGTCACCCATCTTGGAAAAAGGCAGCTAGGAGGACTTGGAAAAGTAGAAGCCAGCCAGCCAGCGTCATTTTTATCCCCAGGAAGTTGATGGAGCAGCTATTGCTGGAAAGCATTGCCAGGCACATGAAGGAGGACAAAATAACATAGTCAGCATGGATTTACCAGGGGAACTTCATGCTGAACAACTTTTTAAACTCCTCTGATGAATCAACTTGCCCGGTAGATGAAGGGAATATTGTCTGCCTGGGCTTCAGGAAGGTTTTTGACATTTATCTACGTGGCAGCACACATACATCCCAGAAGTGTGCAAAGAGGAGGGAACCAGTGTCTTTTCAAGGATGCTCAGTGAAAAGACAAGAGGCAGTAGGCACACACTGAAATACAGGAGATTGCCTCTGCACATGGCCAAATGATTTTTTACTGTGAGGGCGACTGAACCACGGCACAGACTGCCCAGAAAGATGGTGGAGCCTGGATCTTTGAAGACATTCAAAGTACACCCAGATATAATCCTGGGCAAGAGGCTCTAGGTATCCTGGTTTAAGCAGGGGGGTTGGACCTGGTGAGCCCCACTGACGCCTTCCACTCTCGTTCATTCTGTGCTAGTGAATTCTCTTAGAGATGCATTTCAAGCACTGGCATGACAAAGGTCTGTGCAGAGAGAGATCCAAATGGACATGGGATCTAAGTTCCTTAAGTAGTGCTCAAGAAGAATGCAAAACTCTGGGATAAGTGTCTCTTCCATAACTGAATCCCTTTCACGGGAAAATTCCCCAGCTATAGAAAGATCTTCTGATAGGCATGCTTAAGACTGACACTGGCTGAGCAAATTTCTCCCTATGTGTGTTTAAGACCAATTAGGATCTTCACCAAGAGTGTTGTCAACATAGTCACAGAATGTATATTGTTAAGAAGGGACAACTTACATCAGAATGGCAAATATTGGTCCACAAAATGTATTAATGTATGGGAACTATCTACTTGGGTTGAAAATAAAAAGAAAGAGTTAGTCTTTATTTATCAATTCCATCGCAATATTGATGAGGTAAGAAAAAGACCTTAGTCCTTAACCTTCTTAACTCAAGCAAAGATTTTTAAAAATTCCTTGTAAAAAATGTATCCTAATTATCAGACTATGAAACAATTTTAGTTGGGAAAAAAGTTCCAAAATTGTGTAGATAGTGGTAAAGAAGCCAAGAAAATAGGTAAGAAACAAAAAGAGAGCAAAAGAGTCAGCTTCAGTCTGCAAGCTCGTTCTAGAAGTAATCTGCTAGAAAAAGGAACCCCCAGTTGAATTTCCAATGGATTCATGCACTTGATTCAGTAACTAGTCAATGTAAAAACCAATCCTTTTGTACAACTTCTCCCAGCAACAAAAACCCCAACAGCTTGACACCACCATCATGCCTGTCCCAGATGTATTTTAAAAGAAATTATCCTTTCTTGAAACTCTATTTGCATAAAAGTTGCAAGACATTGGAGGGATTCTCCACATTCTCATTTCTCCATGTGGCTTGAAAGTCTATTTGATAAAATATGCAACAAAGCATATGATTTATAAGGTAGGGTAAAATGGATGATTTGGGAATTGATCTCTTGTTGATATTAAACTTCATATCCACTCTCTGTGAAGTTTCTAAAAGAAATGATGGAGCTGAGGCATGAATCTGCCACAACAAGTGTTAAGCAAAGATACACACTCCCCTTCACATGCCCCCCTTCCACACACACCTAGGCCCACACAGAGGTCAGCATAGCAGATGATGAACACCTTCTTTGGCACTTCATGAAATCCTAACATGAGGAAGTGTTGAAATACAGAGATTTTGTCCCGTGTAGAAACCCATCCCATGTATTTTATGCTGTAATTCTTCTCTCTTTTAAAATTTGCTATCTTCTGCATAGTTTTCATTAACCTGTTACAGTAGTGAAAATCACAGATCAAGGTAATTTTGTAACACTTTGATTTTACCCCAAGAGCTGAGGGAAAACTTGCTCCTATACTTCAATCTGAGTTTCTTCTAGATTCCAACTTTGTTTCTCTACCATCAAGAGTCTCCTGTGTTGCTGCTCAAAGCCCCATCCAACCCGACCTTGAATACTTTCAGGGATGGGACACCCACTACTTCTCTGGGCAACCTGTTCCAGTGTTCCAGCACCCCCACAGTAAAAAATGTCTTCCTTTCATCTAATATGTGTCAGAAGTATTAAATCTAGGCATATAAACTTTGAGGAAAGGTTTGAAATTCTTTTGATTTGAATCACATTTTATATGAGTACTGACTTACAGATGACTAAAATATGTGGATGGGCATTTGAGCTGACACTTTTTGAAAAGGTGCATGGAATTTAAAATTAAAACCAGTACCATTAAAAGCTTTGTGCCGTTTTCTTTTTCCTCTGGTATTCAAAATTGCATATATCAAATATCTGTGCTTCATACAAAGCTCTTAGACACTCTCAGAAAAAAGCTTTTCTTTCAGACTAAGTTGCAGTTTACGTAGAACACTAGTACTAGTGAAGGTTTTTCTGGGCATAGGGGGAACACCTTCTCATTGGATTTGTGTGCAGAATGCATTTTATCCAAACTGGAAAATTGATCGCCGCTGTGTTCTAGTCATCATTCTTACTGCATCAGGCCTGAAGATTCTGTGAAAAGTAGCCTGTGGACCTTGAACATAGCTCATGTGAAACAGATGAGAGGTGATGGAGAAGTTGAGGGAGAGAATAAAGAGCAAATGGCCCAGTACAGACTAACAATTGTTTGGCACCCTTTAAAGGCTGTGTTTGACAAGCAGGGCTGAAGCAGGTCTGCAAAATATCCGGGAGATCAAAATCCATTGAAGCAAATTGCCCTGGCCAGTCACCTTGCTGCCGATAATTCACTCTCCATACCAGCTGATCAGGCCTAACAATGCTGCTGCAGAAGTATTGTGAAAAAGGTAGGCATATTTTCACAGATGCAGGGGAAAATCCCCTTGGATGATGGTTCCAAGGGATTACTTGATGGAGCAAGTTATGTACCCTTATCTACCGTGCAATATCTAAGTTGGTGAGTTCACATCTGTCAGCATCACTTTCGAAAATAAATGTTTGATCCACAAAACAATATTTCATATGTCCTGTCTACCTGCTTCATTTCAACCAATGAATAGGCTACGTTCCATCAGCAAAGGGTTTATGATCCTATGTTTCTTTAAACTGTGATAATTCTTTATTTTTTTCTAGATCAGACACTGTCTATTCATAAGATTCAGATGTCCATGGCAGGGGTGTAATTAAATTCACATGTTAAAAAATAACCTTGTTCTTGTTATCTTTTTATTAAATTACTGACATGTAACATCAGTCTGAGAGCTGAAGAAAACCCCTTCATTTGCTGTTTGCCAAGTATCATCTATGTGATACAAATTCTACTTGAGAAATCACACCCGTACATTGCCATGTAGCACTACTAGTAATGCTTTCACAACCTTTTCTTCATCATTAGGTCTTTTGGTGAAGTGAATGATTAGAACATAAGCAAGGGCATTTGTTCAAGATGCTCCAGAAAGAGCTGTGGTCTGTTCTCTTCTTTGCTGCCTATGTTAGCACTCAGCTGCAAAAAAGGAAAGATTACTAGGAAAAGTGTTACTTTCAGTCTAAACTTGTAAATGATGTTTGGAATACCCTGTTAAAGGACAAGGTGCTCTTTTAAAATATGGCATCTTAAGGGAAAATGTCAGCTTTAAAAAGGTTTTGAGACAGTTGCTTCTGGAAAAAAAAAAAAAAAGAAAAGAATTGGAGGCATCTAAGGTCTTTAGGCATACTATTTTGAAGATTGATTCAAAACACAGTTTCTTCATATAGGAAGAACAGAGGACCATAGATGCAACCCATTTGAAAATGGATTTCTATATGTTTCTGGTTGGGATTCCCAGGCATCATTTCTTGTGAAGTCGAGGGACTGCAGTTAGCACTCCAATAATTTCCTTCCCTGAAATTCATCTGCATTTGGTCCTTTTTCCAGAGTCCCCATTTATTAGTGAAGGTATACTCTATCTATGCATTAGAATATTCCATTAGAGTGTGTGACTCATACTTGCTAGTTAAAATTAGCTGGAGCGGAATGGATAGTTACAGTTGCGTGTATACAATAGTCTTATTTTGGCAAGTTTTCTTTAGACAATGTTGAAGCAGCACTAGCAACTAGGAAGTACAGCTTGCAGCAGGGAAGGACACTCTTCTGCTTTCTCAAGTTTCCTGTAGTTAAATAGACGCCAAAAGGCTTTTCCTAGTACTACTACTGTCTTGTAGGAATACTTGATCTAATCCTATCTTTGATCAAATTCCTAATGGGTTACTTTTCTACAAGGCAGAACATTTTTCTTTTAATAATATGTATTTTGTAAGTTGGAGACATGAACTTGTGCACCAGTCACGTGGACTGTACTCCTTATTAAGTTTCACAACCTTCTTTAGAAAATATTGACTGTGTGTAACTTCAAAAGGAGAATTCTGGGCATCTTCATTCTATTGATGTAATTGTTTTTCTGCCATGCTGGTATTGTTTTCTATCATTTTTACCAACAGAAATATTTTTCCCTGACACCTATGGAAAAGACCTATGTTTACTCAACAGTGCCGCGTCAGTACATTGTTTAGAATGATTTCAACATGGTCCCAAACATATCGGACAGCTAGACAGCAGAGGTTAGCAACAGGGAATGGGAGTAACTTCTGAACCGTTTCAGTAGATTTCCCAGGAAGGGCTTGCTTTCTGCCACTGCAAATTTTCCCAGAGATTTTGTCTGGTGAAGAGTTGCATCAAAAGAGTATTTTTGCCCAAACCTTGGGGCAAGCTCTGTCTCGGATTTACTAGTGAATGCAAAGAGGGTGAAAGTGCTGCTTCAAAGCCCTCTGTGCGCTTTCTGTACCAAGAGGGGGGGTGACCCCAGAAATAAGTTTTGATCTCTCTTCAGAACACAAGGCATGTCATCACCTCATTCATCTTCTTCTGGGACTCATAGCGTCTTAAGACTAAGAAGCTCTCTTGCTTGCTGAAGTGCGTTCAGCAAAAAAACCTTGTCTCATCAGCAGATTTGAACACAACTACAGTCGAGTCAATTCCAATGCTGGCAGGGCAATACTCTACCCCACTAGTAACATGCCACTATTAGAAGACTGTGTAAAACTATTTTTGTACAAAGTAATCGGAGGGAAAAATAGAATTGGGAAGAACTGCACATTGTTCTGGAAAAAGCCTCCTGCCTCAGTCTTACAGACATCATTTGCTGGTATCATTTTTAATAGTTGGGGGTTTTTAAATTTTGTAGAAGAAAAAATATTACTGCACCTTTATGTTTCCTTAATAGAAGTACAGCCATTTCTTAATAGAATAGAAGTAAGCCATTTGGATATGTACAAATGGTCTTTTCAAATACATATGCTATAGCCCACTGTGAAAGTAATTAGCTATAAAGAGAAATCTAAAGGTTTAAAAAGATTTTGGAAGAAAGTAAGTCTAAGGTGATAGAAGAAGAAGAAAACAGCAGTTTTCTTCTGGTGAAAAAAAACCAAAGGGAGGACCTTGTACAGTGGAGATGTATTATTTGACTTCCTGAAAAACTGAGTAGGTTTGCTATTGCCAATGGTTTTCATTAGGTAGGAAGAGATTCCTTTGGCAAAAAAAACCCTTCAAACTGACTTGACAAAAATGTTATGACACTTAACTTCACCAATCCTAAAGAAAAATTCTCATCACTTGATCTGGAAATCATGATGGTAATGGAGACAAGGATGTCTAAGCCATGCCATCAGGAACATCAAAAAGCATTAGAATGCAGGTAAGACTGAGCTCCTGAACTAGTGTGAAGAGAATGCAAGAAAGACATTTTCCTTTAAGAGTCTTCAGGATGGAGAGCAGATCAAATTTTTTCTTGTGCAGTATTTCTGAATAGAATGAATCTTCAAAATAACATTGTTTTCCAAAACCTGTCTACAGTATCTCTTACCATGATACACAGTTCCTATGAATAGAAAAAGCAAAGCACTTTTTTCCAAACTGTTGTGCACTCTTAAGCAATCTACAATAAAAATAGTATTTTTTCATGCTGGGAATGATGTGAATTACAAAAAAGCCTTGTAGCACACTTGGCACTGTAGTCTCTTGATTAGCATAGCTTTTTATTCATCAAACACGTTTCACATTGACTATTTTTCTCTTTTAAATAACGGCGTCTTTGTACTTATGCAGCATCCATGAAGAATTTCTTGGGTGTTATTTTGTACCTGATCCTAAATGGCAGGTTCTGCATTCTGCCATCTGTCTAGCTTTCCCATTTGATGCAGCTTCTGAGAGGTATTTTCAGAATCGAGGACTACTTGCAAGAATGATGCTAAATCCATGCATTTTACTCCTTGGTTAATGCAAAACTATTTTTCCTTTACAGTTCAATGAGAACAGGAAAATAATGATGGTGAGTTCAATCCTTAGAGTAATCCAAAGAGGACTATTATCATCATTAGAAACCAAGCAAGGTGTATTTATTGCACATGCATGATACTCACTGATGCAAATTACCCTGTAAATTCAAAAGGAATCTGTATCATAGGAGTGGATGGACTGTTTCGATTGATATTTTGCTTAAAGCAGAAAATTAATTCTTTTGACAGCCAACTCATGATTGCAAGCTCACTTTCAACTACAGCTTTCAAACAGAAGAAACATGTCTGTTTATAAAACGATACAGTACAGTACACAATAGCAAGTCAGGTCATAGACTTTGAAAAGAAAAAAACAGATCAAAGGACAGATTCATTCACATCTACAAGCCCTCAAGAGTGTACAGGTCAAATGTCCCCAGAAAACTAGGCTGGTGGCGCAAATTCTCTATGTTGGCACCAGCAGAAGCAGCTGCTATCTTGATAGGATGCAATCTTGCTTCCATCACCCTTCAGAGCAATCTTCTGTACCCCTGCCCAATACACCTTCTGCTCTATTCCTTGGACTTCACATTTGCATTTCATCAGAGTCCTGTCCTGCAAACTGACTCAAAGTTCAGGTAATAGATTTCCAAGATTTAGAAATGTTGTGTGAGGTTCATTTATTTCATATTTCATTCCATCTAAGCAAACTGTAACTTTCTGAAGTGAAATATTTTGAGTATGTCACGTGTATTTTAATGTTAGCTCTGCTTCACATTAAAACTTCTCACAGACCCCTGTGATGCCTTGCTGCAAAAATATAGAGCTGCCAAGAGTGGTTGTGGGAAGTTAGGATTGCCAGAAAACCATACAAACAATCTAACAATAGAGCCTTGGATTTCTGAATATAATTGCACCATGTAAAGTCAAAATATAATATTTAAATGATTTTAGATAATGATGAGTGTGGGCTAGAGAGAATCCAGATAGAATTTTATTTTTTTAAACAGTTCCGGGAAAAACATGGCCTTGACTTGGAAGTATAGCAGGAAATATTTTTATACAGCATGAGTTCTCATTACCTAATCATATGATTTGTAGACCTGAATTGGAAACCAGGAAATAAACGAAGAAAAATATTCAAGCTATAAAAGATGGGAGTTTAAAATTTTCTTTGTATTTCTGATTAAAGCTATTAGGTAGCTAAATGGTCACCCATTATTTTAAAAAGCATCTGGACATTAAAAATAGGTAAATTTCTGCGGGACTTGGATGTCAGCTATTCCTGAAAAGCTTTATTTCACTGCTTTCCAACCCTGAATCAATCCACTTAAACGCAGTTGTATTTCAGATGCTCAGTGGAACTGTCCATGTAATGCAGATAGTTGACAAATAATCTGCAGAAAAAGCTAGATCGATTTGAAGATCTTTTCCTGTAAATGGTATTCACGTTATTTGTACAAACACACAGATGGGATTTCTGCTGTCTTCTTCAGGCCACTTCCTCCAGAGAGCTCTCCATCAAATCTCTCTAGTTCTACTCTTCTGGTGATCCAAAGTCAGCACTGGGATGGTCCAACTGCATGAATTACTGTCTGCTAGAGGTGCACCCTGAGGGCTTCTGTGTGCAGCATCACGTGAGCCCTACTAAAGTCACCCTGTTGGTATAAACTGAGCTAGCTGGACCTTAAGGGACAAGATTGTGCACTGATATTGTAAGAGAAATTAGGTACTAAGAAGGAGGCTGGAAGATTTAAATATTTCTGCCTCCAGCTTAAGCAACACTAAATCTTGGTCTTTATCTGAAAAACTAGGTGAATTAACCCATTTGGCATTCCTATGCCAAAAATGTCAGTAATACAACAAGAACCGTCAAAAGAGTAACAATTCCAATCATTACTTTGTAAAAGTAATTCATTGGAAGAAGTCAGGAAGAAGGATGAAACATGCCAATATCCTACCCTGAGAATCATTCTGTTGATTTGCACAGGTTTCTTATTATATACCCATCTAATGCATTGGACATGCATGCTTGGGATGACACAAATACTTGCAAAGCTTACCAGATAAACCATGTTCTCTTCAGACAACACAACATTTCTTGATGGTTGTGTTTGCTAATTACATTTAGACTCAATGTTCTTAAAGGTCTTTTCCAACCAAAGTGATTCCATCATTCTCTAAATCGCAGACCCTGCTTGTCTTGGTTTAGGGCAAATTTGGCAGCAATCCTCAAGAAGGGGTGATTTATTAAAAATATTGATCTAGTACTGATATCCAACTGTGACGGACAAAGGCTCCCTAACAGTTCAAAATTAGAAAGTGTATGTTTATTGCAACGCTGGGCAGCGTGCGGGATAGCTCCCAAACACACACTGTGATTTAGAGGTGATAACAGAGTCTTTTTATCTATACAAGTATTGAATACCCAAAAGACAAATACATATTCATAATTTAGGTACATCCCATCATTCCTCACTTCGTATGGTAATTAGTTCAAAAGCTATTAAGCACGCGTAGTTTGTTGCTCAAAATGAATCGGTGGTCCCTTTCATGGGGAGGGGTTCCAAAATGAGGAAATAAATGAAGTCTTCCTGGTTCTGAACTTTCTACAGTTTCAATGCAAATATGACAAATGAACCCATTGGTAGAACTCCCATTCCCCATCTTCAATTGGTTTCAGAACAGAGGTGGCCACAAAGTGCAAGCTCTCAGTGCTCTCCAGGTCCCAGTCTGGAGCAGGTTTGAACAGTTCCAAGAAAAGGGAAAGAAAAAAAGACAGTCCAGGGAAAACTCTGCCTCAGCCAGCTAAACCAACTGAAAAGCAAACAACACTCTGTTCTGCTCCATCAGTGCCCAGACAACACAGTGCAGCACAGAATGTGGAGCAGTGTTGCTTTTAGAAGGTGAGTGCAGCCTGTGATAACAAACTCCGTACTTCTTCTTCTCCCCACCTTTGCTCTCAGAACCAGTCTTGAAGGCAGAGAATAGAATATCCAGCATACACAGAACAGATGGCTGGGGATACAAGCATCATAAAGTCACCCTAGGACACTGCTCTACTGAGATATGTCACCAGACTATGCTAAGACAAAGTTTTGGAACTGCTAATTAAAATTCTACTATCACAGTGAAGCTGAAGAGGAAACACAGCTCACTCCAGTTACCTTGTGGCATGCCAATACTTCCTTTCAATCACAATGGTTTTCGTCTTTAAGTCCCTGACATCACAGGCATAATTCAACATCTTTTGGGCAGGAAGGAAGATCTTCTTCTTCTCATTATACTGATGGGTAAGCTGAAATGCAAAGCAGTTAATTCAAAGTGAAACAGCGATAAAGTCAATAGTAAAACTCACCACAGTTTTGTTTACCAACCCAAGTCCTTACTATCCCAAAATACAAGAACAGCTGTAAAAGCCTTGTGGTTTCTTAATTTTTTCCTATACCTACATGGGAGGGTAAGGGATAAATGATCCCAAACAATGGTAATCCACAACAAAGCATTCTTGACATCATATTCAGCTTTTGCATAGTGAGCTCTTCACCTGATCAAGTTATTCCATTGCAATAGTTTGGGGAGTATCTTAGAGGGCTGGCTGTTGTTTGGTTTAAACCATCTTGATCATTCAGGAACCCAGTAGCAATGAGAAAGTTCAAAATAAGATAGTGCTACGCAGTGATTTTCCTATATGACAGACGTATTTCTACAAGACAGAAGGCTGACCTAATGCTTCCCTACAACATGGCTGAAGTGGCATCCTGTTCCCCATAGGTTTTTCCGTTTAATTTTAGCAGCTTTCTTACTAGATTAATGAGCTGAACTAACTCAAAAAGGAATCAGATAAGTGCCAGAGCTTTAAAACAAACAACAACAACAACAACAAAAAAGATGCAAAATGGTGATTTGTGGGTGCGTTTGAAAACAGAAATTTTTTTGTATTTTTCATAGAGACATGGCATTCTCTAGAATGATATTGCTCCAACGGTTTGAGTTTGGTTTTCTTTTTCCCCCTCAATTGTAAATGTTATGCATTCTTTTTGGCCAGTTCAGTAAATAGATTTTCTGATACGTGTGAAAGACAGTCTAAAGTTCCCCTCATTTGCCTCACGACCCTTCCCAGGACAGACACTGGGACCCTAAAGACACCGATGGGAATTCTGGCCTGCCAGTAATGGATGAACACCAAAAATCCTGAGGCCCCTGAGCAGAATTCTGGCCTGCCAAGGGATTGTTCACAGCTGTGTCTTCAGTGACTGCTTCTAGCAGGGCCTGCCAAAGGGCGACCCAGCCTATATGCTTGCACCTGCTTCACGACAATAGACCAGGAATTTTCCCACCTCTTGGCCAGATGAACTTGCTGGGGCAACTTGGTAGCCCCCCCATGGAAAATCCTTCCTCTGCTCCACTACCACCGTGAGGCACCGAGGTTGAAGCCCCCCTACCAAGGACTGAGACTGAGACACCTGTAATTCTGATGCAGGGGTGCTGGCCTGACTGAAGCAGGATGCCTGCTGAGTGTTGCCTACAGATGTGCCTACAGGACCTAGACTGGTTTCCCCCAGAAAGCAGTCCTGAAACAGTGGGTCCCACTCACTGCTGATACTGACTTATCCTGCTGAGAACATGGACTGTCTGTACCCGTCTTCAATACCTTTTTCCCCCTCAGCAATTTCAATAGACTTCTTCTTCTTGATTGTATCTGTTCCCCCTCAGCCATTTCAAGATTCTGTTTCCCCCCTCAGCAATGGACTATAATAGAACCTTGAGTTCACCAGGACTTAACCTTGAGTTAACCAGGCAGGGCCATTATCTTCCCAAGGTGACTAGGCAAACTCTGTTGGCTGGACTATGAGGACTTAGTCTCTCCACATTTGGTAGCTATACTCCTGTCTTGGTTCAGGGCAAATTTTGGGGAGAACCCCCAAAGGGGCTCCTCTAGGAAAGCAGATTCATTTGGCCCCTCCCCTATGAAATATTAATCCCAATATTACCGGGTGGGACGTGCCTGGGCTCGTCTGACCCTTGCTGCTGGGCCAAAGGCGGCAGCTGTGATGTTTCACCTCAGAGATACATTTGGCCGGCTGCATCCTGCAGCTAGGCACTCGCAACAAATCCAGGCATAGTAGAAACTCAGTTGACCTCTGGTGGAAAAGGTTCAGGGGACGGTGAAGAGAAAAAGGAGAGGATTCTGCTGTAGAGTTTTAATCCAGAGTTTATTCCAGGATGACAGACCTCTGAATCTTGTAACAGCTCCCAACAGAATCCAGACCGCATGGTCCCGTCTCCTTTTCAGGCCGGGGACGGGGGGAGGGGAAGGCACAGGTGAGCCACCAACCAGGTGGGAGGAGGGGAAGGCTCAAAGGATAAAGACACTTGGACAGGCCAATGAGCCCGGACCTGAGGGGCATCTTTTGAACTTCTGCCAACCACACCATGACCCTGCTGGAATGTTAAGATTGATGGACAGCACTTAGCAGGAGGGCAAAGGGGGAGGGGAAAGGACAGGTTTCACCTATCCCAACACCTGAGGGATTTTCCTGTTTCCTGAAACAGGAAATGGCGTCACACTGCAACACTCCCCCCAACCGGTCCAGGAGAAAATAGCTCCTTGGAAAGAGGTGGAAAAAACCTGCTTATTAAACAATAAAACCTAAACAATATTGAACAATAAAACCCCTTGTTGCTCCAAAAGAGATGACAAACTGAGAAAGTCCCCTCCCTGGGTTGCAGTTCAGCTCACACAGGCTCTTATCAGTCCCTCCGGTGCTGGAAATGTTGCGGGCCGGGCCCGGCCTGGTGGGCCACAGGTGCTAGCTGCCGGTGCTCTTCTGGGTGTTCAGTCCAGAGCAGGTTTCAAGAGGTCCAAAGAAAAGGGAAAAAAGAAAAGAAACCACAGTCCAGGGAACTTCCTTGCCTCAGCAAGCTAAAACTAACTAAAAGCAAAGGAGAGCTCTGTCCCACTGTCTGTTCATCGCCAGACAACACAGTCCAGGAGCAGGAATGTGGAGGAGTGAGTGCAGGGTCTGAAAACAAACTGCTGCTTCTTCTCTCCCCCCTTCACTCTCTGCAACAAGTCTTAAAGGTGCAAAACTTATGATGCAGCATAAACAGAACAAGATGATTGGGGTTAAAAGCATCATATAATCAGCTTAGGACAACTCCCTCTCTCTTTCTCCCCCTCTTTTCTATTCTTTTCCTCTCCCTAATTCCTTTCATGCATTTGCTGTGGTCATTCTATAAATTTGTTTTGATACTGCAATCCCCTTTCCGTGTTGTCTGTTGCACTCCCAGATCAGTTAACCAACCATCACCACCCCCATTGGTATGAGCGGATCGTGACATTAAATTGGCATCATGGACAGGATTCTGATAGACAGAAGGGTCTGCAAGGCTGTTTGTAGTCTGGAACAGGGGAAGGACGATTTGCTTCAGCCACACCTAGCCCCTCATCGCGAAAGGGTTGAACGAAGCTGGAAAGCAAGGAAAGCTCTTTGAATTTCCCACAAACTGCGCACGCCCAGGTGAAATACGCCCCCATACTCTATTGAGGGTTCTGTCTTTAGAATTTCCCAAAAAATCTCTTAGCGCAAAAGGGGAAACTGTTTTTGTTTATGTGTGAATTTGGACTGTCTGGGAAGGAAGGGACAACTTGAAGGAACTAAGCAGGGCCTCCCAGGGAGATTTGGTCTCTTCACCCAGCCAGGGAAGCAAAGGGGAGCACAGCAAAGGCTGTGAGATTGTCTAACTTAAGCTTGCACCTCCCTGTCATGGTTTTGGTCCCTTCATAAAATGACTGAAAACTCTAGCACAAAAGTTACGGCTGAATTTTCTGCTCTGCTTGCTAAATGGAATGCCAAGCCTTCTCCAAGGGGGGAGGTTTGGGCAGAGAACAGCTGGTTTAATTTAGAAAATGTCATAGATAGAATTTGTTCTTTACAACATGAAACAGAAGTTAAACTGGGCAAAAATAAGACCATCCTCTGCTCAGTTTTGGCAGCTTGTCTCACAGCAGCCATAGAAACCCTTTTTAAGCAAAGAAACGAGGAAATAGCAAGAATAGATTCCCTTCAAAACCTAGTTGAAATTTTGCAGAAAGAATTAAAGGAAGATAGAAATGAGATCTATATGTTGCGAGCTGCCCTTAGAGAGGAACTTGCTAAGAATTCACATCCTACTGATTCCTCTACAGAGCCAGAGGAAAAGGAAACTCCTGACATGAAACAAATCTATCCCCGTCAGGAACTTGAGGCAGTAAAAAATTGGAGAGAATACTGCTGTCCTCGCTTGAGACCCTTGGTTCAAACAGAATAGAACTATCTTAATGATGAGGATTGTTGGAATGTTGGGGGACATAAGACAGATGATGCACTTTGGACCTGGTTAAGATAAGAGATTTGAAAACAGGATGCCTTGGCATAAACAAACGGAACTTTGAAAATTCGACCTGGATTGCAAGAAGATTAAATCAAACGGGTTTACTGGAAAAAGAAAATCCCATTAAACTCTGCAAGCAAGAGATGTTGTTATATGCGTAAGTTTGTGTATGTGATTTTAACCTAATCATTGTAGTACACATTACTAGTCTCCCTGCAATGGTATGTAAGTGCTTGTATCCCACAATCAAATTGGATTCTGATTACCGAGTGGGTCTCCCTGTCTCTCTGCATTGCCGAAAGAGGATCTTGACCCACCTATCACAACTAAACAAATACCGTTCAGTGCTACCGAATTAGCTAAGCTGTCAAAAGAATTTGGGCGCCTCCCACAAGAATCAGAGACAAATATGTCCTCCGAGTGTCCCTCGATGGTGGAGATCAAATTAAATTAACCGGAGGCCAATGGGTACTGGGGACATGGAGCCTTCTTCACAACAGGAGATAAGGAGGTAAGCGTGATGCATGGTCCCTGACACAGGGTGCGTCTTTCTGGGCCGGGAGAATGAATCCTTTGGAAAGGGGTGACCCCCTGGCAATCGTTGACACCACCGACCAGCTCTTAGAAAGTGTCCACAAAGCCGCCTGCCTGCAAAAGATTCATGAAAAGAAATTAGTTCCTGGTTTTGAATGCCCAATGCAATTACCTGTGAAGCCAGAACTAATGACCGATTGAACTCGTGGGCTTCCAGAAACACTTAAACATACAGCAATGACTCTACAGAAAACCATAATGGCTTTGAATCCTGTAGAAAGACTAGATAAGATTCCTCAGGAATTCCCCTGACCAAAGTGGACCTAGAGATCCTGGCTTCACTCCCTACTCTTCCCCCTCACAGCCCTCAGCTTCTCAATCTGATTCACCTGCCAGTAGCCATAAAGTTTGGACATGAGCTGAAGTTGCAGTAGATCTGATTAATTATTGTAGACAATATGGACCTATAAAAACCCCGGCATAGAAATCAGAAAATAACAAAGGTGTTTGGTTTATTGGGGCTCCTCACAGTGAAAATATAGAGAAAGGAAAACAGATCTCTAACTGCCACCATTGGTGGTTGTTGGGAATTCAAAAGTGGGTCCCCAAAGAGGTGATGGATGGTTTGCCCCTTGATAAATTGCAGAAAATAATAAATAATTGGCACCAGCGAAAACCAAATCCATTGGCTCAACCCAGTGCACCCCTCCCTTCTCAGGGACAAAAACTAACCCTCCCCCAGACTCTCCCACAGAACACAGGCAGTGAACCAAAACCAACAGGGTTTTCGGCAAACAAATCTCTCTGCCGCTTACAGGCGGGCAAAGGGGCGGAGCGTGGGTTTATTTAAGAATGCTCACTAAAAATAAATCAGGATATATATTAAGCCCAGCTATCACGGGCCTCCACAGGCTACTAGTAACCTTTTTGATTGACATTGGGGCTCAAATCTCTGCACTAACAAAAAAGGATGCCCAGAGGTGTGGAATTGTTCCAACTAAGAGACAATGCTGTGTTCTTAATGCTCTGGGAACTACAGAATCTATGAATGTTGCCTTAGCCAAACTGACGCTCCCTGGAAATGAGCATCAACTAGTCATCAAAATGGTAATTGGGAACATTCCAAATAATTGATTAGGAATGGGTGTCCTTGCTGGGAGGCAGTGGGAAGACTCTGAGGGATTTCTGTGGTCTTTTGGCACACTGCCACTTAACATTAGGCTGCTTCAAACCGCACCCTCCCTACCCTATAATCAAACAACTCATGTAAAACAATACCCTCTACCTTCTGGTGCCAGAGAAGGTATCAAAGCGGTTCTACAGGACTTGAGAAACCAAGGGGTAATAATTCACACACATTCTCCTTTTAATTCACCGGTATGGCCAGTCTGAAAAGCCAGTGGAAAGTGGAGATTAACAGTAGATTTTCGCAGGCTTAATGCCAACACAGACCCTCTTACAGCACTGGTCCCAAACTTAGCTGAATTAAAAACATCAATTCAAGAAAAGGCTCACTCAATCATGGCAATGGCAACTGTGGATGTCAAAGACATCTTCCTTATGGTACCTATTCAGCCAGAAGATATAGGGACCATTTTGCCTTCACGTGGGAAAGGACGGCAATACACTTGCACTAGGCTTCCCCAAGGCTACAAACACTCCTCCACTTTGGCCCACCATGCTTTAGTTCAGGAATTAGAAAAAATACCCAAACCTGATCCTGCTGATCCTGTAGCTGATAATCAATACATTTAAGACACTCTGGGGGGGGGGGGGGGGGTGGCGGGGGGGGGGGGGGGTGGGGAGAGGGGGAAGGATGAAATAGAGGTAGTAGGGAAACATCAGCAGAAAATAATCTCTCACTTAAAAAGTCTTGATTTGCAGATACCCGCAGAGAAAATTCAGAAACCTTCTCAGGAAGTGAAGATTTTGAGAATTTGGTGGAAAGGAGGCATGACATGTATTCCACCCGATACCCTAACCTCTTTAGATCAGTTTCAAAGGCCTGAATTGAGGAAAGATCTCCAGCAAGCTCTAGGACTATTAGTGTTCTGGAGAAAACACTTTGCAGATTTCTCAATAATTGCTAGGCTGCTTTTTGACTTGCTGAGGAAAAGGATGAAATGAGATTGGACTCCTTCTCAGGAAGAAGCATTGCAATTACTGATTTTTGAGGCAACAGCTCACCAAGCACTAGGCCCTATCCATCCCACAGATCCCTTTCAGGTGGAATGGGGATTTGCCTCCTCAGGGCTATCAGTACACATTTGGCAGTGGGGTCCCGAGGGTCCAACGGGGCCTCTTGGTTTTTATTCCTGTGGTTTCAAAGATGCTGAGAAAAGATACACTACCTGGGAAAAGGGGTTGTTTGTAGTTAGCTTAGCTCTCCTAGAAGAGGAAAAAATTGCATGACAAGAGCTTATTGTATTAAGAAGCCCTTTCAAAGTTATCAAAATCGTCACTAATGGGAGCCCCACCCCTCCCCCCCCAAACCTGACGGGGTAGCCCAAAGGGCCTCAGTTAGGAAATGGTATGCTCAGATGGAAGGCTATTGTAATACCGTCTCAATAACGGAAGATGCTGCTAAAAATCTAACAATCCAAGGCACTGAGAGCCTGGTTAGCAGCCAAGATAAATGTGCCTCTGTAATCAAAGCTGCCCTTCCTTTCTCCCCCGAACAAGCAGCAAGTTCTTGGTTCACAGATGCCTCTGCAAAACGGGAAGGGAAGGTATGGAGATCTAGAACAGCTGTCTTACACAATTCATTTGGTGAAAGAATCATTACTGAAGGGGAAGGCAGCGCTCAGGCTGGGGAACTCATAGCTGTTTGGAGTGTTTTCCGATGTGAGGCACAGAACATTTCTCTTGCCTGCATTTACACCGACTCTTACGCAGTGTACAAAGGTTGTACCGAGTGGCTTCCTTTCTGGCAGCAAAATGATTGGGAAGTTCACAGAATTCCAGTGTGGCAAAAGGAAAAGGGGCAAGAAATTTTAGATGTTGCAAGCCAAGGAAATGTTGCTATTGGTTGGGTAGCTTCTCAGCAAACAGATGGAAATCCAGCAGGAGAGTGGAAGAATAGAGCTGATGAACTAGCAAGGCTCAGCCCCCTGAAAAAGGAACTCATTCCTGAGGACTGGGATCAACTATTAGAATGGCTGCATGGAAAAAGACAGCACACAGGTGCGAAAGATTTGTACAAGGAAGCTCATGCTTGTGGTTGGCTGGTTACCAGGGAAATGTGTAAAACATGCATATCAGCCTGCGAGCAATGTCACAGGTGACTGGAGAGACATCCTTGAGAAGATGACCCTCTGCATTTAAGAAAGGGTAAAGGCTTATGGGACGCGTGGCAGGTAGACTATATCGGCCCCTTTAAGAAGTCAGGAGGTAAACACTTTGTGCTAGTAGGAGGAGAAATTGTATCTGGGTTGGTTCAAGCTGATGCTTTGAAAAGAGCTACAGGTGATAATGCGGTTAAAGCTTTGCAGGGGTGGTTTGGAACTTTCCCAAAGCCACAGGAAATTCAATCTGATCACAGGTCCCACTTCACTGCTAGAGGTGTACAGCATTGGGCAAAAGGTGAAGGAATTAAGCGGTCTTTCCACAGCCCTTTCCACTACCCTCAAGCTAAGGGGATCTTAGAAAGGACCAAGGGTTTTTTGAAAGGACTTCTGAAGCCCCGGGAGGGAAATTGGGACGTTCGGTTATGGGAAGCTGTTAAAAGAATGAACAGTAGATGGGGGGGGAATGGATGTCCCAAAATCACTGCCTTTTGCCCAACAGCTCCAAGCATCGTTCCCTTACTACGGCGACCTGACGATTCAAAAAGTCCAGCACATTACCCTGGACAACCTGTTCTGGTGGACCTCCCTACTGTAGGGGAAGTAACACTAGTGCTGAAAACCCCTCTGAAGAAATATGCATGGCTAGCCTCTGATGCTCTAGGGAAAGAGCATTGGATAAATACATGCTGGATAATCCTATCCATTTTAACTCTTTTCTGGCCCCAGTGGAAGGATTTCTGTTGTTTTTACTTTTACAGAAGAACCCTGAGGAACATGAAAATCATCTGAACCATGATAACACTGGTGATGCTTTTCTGCATCCTACCACAATTCCATGGACAGGATCCTGCTGAGTGGTTGTGGTCTGAAGCTACCCTCCATCCCACTAATGTTCTAGGAGCGTAGCCCAAGGGTGGCCACCCAAACCTAGAGCCTATAGTGCTGCATGACCCCCAGGTATATGGTCCAAGTGAGTGGGGATGGGATCAGAAGGACTGGACTAGAGCCCTAACTGGAACAATTGGTGAGTCGATTGTGGAAGCATGCAGAAAAATGGAAGGATCTCTCTATGAGAAATCCACCTCCATCACAGTTGCCGGAAATTTTATGGAACCAGATGGGAAAAATGATCGGGATATCCCTTCAGCGAGACTGTGTCCTACAAACAAGTGGGAGTGTGCCAAACAAATTCCCCTTACTCTGTGTTGCTGCCAGGAGTATGTTGGTAATTACACTCTAGGTCGCAAAACGAACAATGTTGCAAGTACAAAGGATTGTAAAAATGAACCAATTGATTGCTGGCATAATTTGACGTTAACTAAACCGACTTAAGTGACATGCCGCTGGCAAAATAACTTGACCAACCTGTTTGGTTGAAAAGGCTTAGCTCATAAATTTAAGATAGACGCTATAACAAAACCCACGCTGAGTACCGTAGTTACATCCCAGTGGAATAGACGGGACTGAGAGCACGAAGCCCACACTGAGCACCATAGTTACACCCCAATGGGTAGAAGGGACTGAGAGCACAAAGCTGACATTGAGTACAGTAGTTACATCCGAGTGGGCAGAAGGGACTGAGAGTCCCCTTAGTCAATGTGGCCTTGGTCCCAAGCTTTTGTTCACTTGGCAGGTATGGGAAAAACAAAAAGCCTGGCAGCTTCAAGGGGGAGTGGGAGAAGGAATTAGCCGAAGGATTTGTGGAACTGCTTATAGCAAAGCAATCTCAATCAGTGTTTTGACAGATCAGACAAATAAGCGTGAACAGGTTTGTACGCCCCCAAGCGTACAAGACTGTTGGCACAATTTTACATTAACACAAACTGCAGAAGTAGTTTGTCTTTGGTCCAAAACTAGTGAAGGCTTTTCTTTTAAGTTGATAATAAATGGTATGAACCAACCTTCTACTACCACCACTCCAGCCCAAGCACCGCTTATGCTTAGCCTGAGAAGTTTTGAAATTGGACCATATATAATCAGGAAAACTGGTCAACAACACATATTGTTCAATCTGGCACGGTCTCTTAAACAAGTCAAATTGATGATGATGCAAAACAATGTCTCAGAAATTCAGCCGGCCTGTTTGCCTTTTTTGCGGACTTCCTTTGAGGGTTGGACCACCTGGCTGCAAAAACAGAAAGTCCGTTTTTTCTTTAAAAACAGACACTAAGAGACATAACCGGTGTTTTGGGAACAGGTTTTGGAATTCTAAATAGTATTGATTCTGAAGTACACTAATGGATAAATTGGCTGCCACAAAATGGTTAGAGATTTGACCAAATTAAAACAACCACTGCAATCATCCTTATTGGCTTTGGGAACACAGAAGGGCTTGCTGTCAAACATATTACCAGCTTGGGAAAAGGTAAATGTAAGTGATCACAAATTGGTAGACTGATGCACTCGGTGCTACACAAAACAACCTTTCTTTGGCTCTTAGCTGTATCCAGGCACAATTGTCGATGCAGTCAGTTGCTGCCTCAATGATAAGAGAAGGTGAAGGCAATTTTCCTGCTGAAATTCAGAAAAGAATTTGGGACAGTGCCACTGATTTTGAAAGAGAATTCCAGTCCTGGTGGAACTTGGTGAATTTTACTTATCACCCCATTACAAACACAGCCACAGCTCTTGTGTTAACCGTACGCAATGCCTCAGTGCATTTGAGATTTCCTATTATTGCATTAGGGCTAAATCATGATGGAGCTATTCCCAATCTTTCTGAACATAGACAATGGGCCCATCAAACTGGTAAAAAATGGCAACATGTTAATTTGGAATCTTCTATTGTCCGAGAACTAGGCTTCATCTGTGAAAGTAATGCAATTACACAGCTCAGGATGTTTGTTTGGACACAGAACAAAATATCTGTCATTTTGAAATTCATCCTAACGAGACTTTCGAAACAGTCCTTAAATATATAGGCAATGGGTGTGGGTGCTTTAGAACTGCTTGTGATACGGTATTTGTAGAAAATGCAGTAGTGGATAGTAAAAATCATTCAAATTGTTGCGCTTGTAACTTTACAAAACTGAGGGATGTGATTTTTCTTCAGAAGCTCCAGTTACCTCCCATTACCTTTTTCAATCCAATTAAAGACTGATTCACAAACTATTACTGTCCTAGGGTGACGTTATGATGCTTGTATCCCCATCCGTGTGTTCTGTTGATGCTGGCTATCATGTTCTGTGCCTTCAAGACTGGCTGTGAAGAGCGAATGTTTTGTTTTGGTTTTGCTATCAGCCGCTCCCCCACAGCTGGCGCGACAGAGAGACAGGGCAGTACATGGGTACTGCTTTTGCTTTTTGCTTTGCTTTTCGCTTTGCTCTTGCTTCGGCTTTGCTCCTGCTTTGCTCTTGCTTTTTTGCTCCTGCTCATTAGTTAGTTTAGCTAAGCAGTCCAAATTTTCCCTGGACTGTTTCTCCTTTCCCTTCTTTGGACCTACTCGGACCTGCTCCGGACTGGGACCTGGGAAACACCGAGAGTTTGCACCTTGTGGCCAAGGTGCAGCAGCTACCCCAGCACAGGACAGACTGATAACAGAGCGAGCACTCCCAAGAGAGACTTTCTGAAGTTGTCTACTTTTTCAGAGCGGTGAAAGAGTGGTGCCATCTGGTATTGATCCTTTTGTGTGCTGCGGGGTGCTTTGCCTGTTACAGAAACAGGTTCTTTCCACTTGTTTCCAAGGAATCCTTCCCGCCCTGGTTGGGGGGAGGGGCCGTGTGGGTTTGTTTTCTGGAGGGTCCACCTTTTGGAGGTTTTCTCCCAAATTTGCCCTAAACCAGGACATTTACCTACTCCCATTGGGATGAACATTACTTTGGTAAAGCAATCTTTGCTTCATCAGGACTTCATTGAAATATTGGAGAAGATCAAGAAGAATAGACAGAAAGCACTGGTAACTGTTCATCACAATGTGAAAGAAATACACCATGTCATAGAGAGAGTAAGAAAAGATGCTGAACACAGGTGGTAGGATACTCTTTTTGGGTGGTCACCTACTGCCACAAGAGTCCTGAACAGTATGTGTCATCCCATCATTGCCCTTTTGCGTTTCGTTTTGATTGGGGTTTTTTAATCAGCAATCTTACTCATTATGAATTGGAGAATGATGAAAGAGTTAACAAAATTGATGTCTGTAATTAATGCACACAACTGGGCTGATGTCCTTTTCACTGTGGACATCTCCAAGACTATTGACACTAGGCGACTACAAATGAGAGGATGTGTTTTGAAATCGTCTTCAATTTTCTTTGAAGATTATAAGAAAATTACTTTTGATTTTTGGTGAATTGTTTTGAAAAAAAATATTTTAAATGAACTGTTGTTGATTTGTTTATTGCTTTATTGCCTTTGATTATTTGTGATTAGTTTCAGATATTTGAAAAAAATGTTTCAAAATAATATGGTTTAAATTCCTGTTATTATATTTGTTTCTTGTTTCCTTACCCCCGCCTTTTTTTATCTTTTCTTGTCCTTCCCTTCTCTCTCTCTGTCTGACGTATTGTCTCTGCTTTCCAGGATATGCTACCAATGTGCGACAAGTATACAACAATAGTACAGAACACTGCTGATGAAGACCCTTTGAAGCCTGTCGTGAGTCACCAGGTGCTGTGAAAGACGGTCTGAGGTTCCCCCCATTTGCCTCACGACCGTCCACAGGACCGATATCAGGACCCTGAGGACCCCGATGGGACCTCTGGCCTGCCAGTAATGGATGAACACCAAAAATCCTGAGGCCCCTGAGCAGAATTCTGGCCTGCCAAGGGATTGTTCACAGCTGTGTCTTCAGTGACTGCTTCTAGCAGGGCCTGCCAAAGGGCGACCCAGCCTATATGCTTGCACCTGCTTCACGACAATAGACCAGGAATTTTCCCACCTCTTGGCCAGATGAACTTGCTGGGGCAACTTGGTAGCCCCCCCATGGAAAATCCTTCCTCTGCTCCACTACCACCGTGAGGCACCGAGGTTGAAGCCCCCCTCCCAAGGACTGAGACTGAGACACCTGTAATTCTGATGCAGGGGTGCTGGCCTGACTGAAGCAGGATGCCTGCTGAGTGTTGCCTACAGATGTGCCTACAGGACCTAGACTGGTTTCCTCCAGAAAGCAGTCCTGAAACAGTGGGTCCCACTCACTGCTGATACTGACTTATCCTGCTGAGAACATGGACTGTCTGTACCCGTCTTCAATACCTTTTTCCCCCTCAGCAATTTCAATAGACTTCTTCTTCTTGATTGTATCTGTTCCCCCTCAGCCATTTCAAGATTCTGTTTCCCCCCTCAGCAATGGACTATAATAGAACCTTGAGTTCACCAGGACTTTGAGACCTTCCCAACGTGACTAGGCAAACTCTATCGGCTGGACTAAGAGGACTTAGTCTCTCCATGTTTGGTAGCTATACTCCTCTCTCTTTCTCCCCCTCTTTTTTATTCTTTTCCTCTCCCTGATTCCTTTCAGGCATTTGCTGTGGTCATTCTATAAAGGTGCATTTGTTTGGATTGATACTGCAATCCCCTTTCCAGGTTGTCTGTTGCACTCCCAGATCAGTTAACCAACCAACCAGTTAACCAATCCGTTGGTATGAGCGGATCATGACAATACCTTCTTTCAAGCTGAAATTGGTTCTAGTCCATATAAGCACACTGGTAGGTAAAAGTAGACTCTAAAAGATAACATTCAAAATGTATTTCCCTTGTCTTCCCATTAAAGCAAGTGAAGAAAGCAGACAGGAGATCTTCAGATAACATGCTATGCAAATTGAAAAGATTCTGTCCTTATTTGAAGCAACTGAGGAACTCACACCATGAAATACAGTTCAGACAGATGGAAGGGTCACAGATGATGTCAAATCTGTACTTCCAATGTTTGAATGAAGCAAGATTTCTTGAAGTACAATCCTATACAATGAAGGTGAGTTTGCAGAAGCAATTGAACTGGGTCTGTTTTCTAAACACAATGTTTTCTAAGTAACTGAGGATTCAGGAAGGCAACCTTGGACTTTAAAGGATTTAGAAACATACAAATACCAAGACTGGCAGTTCATTAGCTTTAACAGTCTCTTCAAATCAGATCTATTTTTAACTTCTTCTTGTAGTAGGTCTGAAGACATTAGGAATGATGCAATAAAACAAAACAAGCAACAAACCAAAACAAAACCAAAACAGCTTTCTCAAAAAGCTTGGAGAAACCAGAGAAATTATGATTTTTAGGGGTTAAGTAGTCCTTTAAAAGTTGTCTCTGGGAAAAGAGATAAAAAACCACTAATTGACTGGGGAGTATATTCCAAACCTGTCCTGAAGCATGTAAGGGACAAGAGCCGGTAATAAAACTACTATGCTGGGTTCATCTGTTAAAAGCATTCCAGAATGGTTGAAATTATCAATCACATAATGTGGGATTTAAAAAATAAAAAAGAAAAAAGAAAAAAGAAGAAAACATAGAGAAAAAAATATTTTGAACATGTTTTCCCATTCCCAGATGGCATAACAACTTTATTTCATTTTGTTCCTAAGACTGATTAATAGCTAATGAAGTTTTTTACAATTGAGAGTGAGAGTGTTCTCACTAACCGCACAATTTGGATGGATCTCTTTTACTTTGCACAGCAGCAGATACGGTTTAGCACTCCACAGTTCAGTCCCCAAAAGTGAATGGGTGTGGCAGATTTAACCTAACTGGCCAGTCCACCAGAATGCTTAATTATCTTGGAAAATGCTTTGCTCTATCTCATTATCTGGACATGTCTCTCTAGCTCCACTTTGAGCTCCTTGATCTTTCATCTACAGGATGAGATCCAATTTAGCTTAGCAAGGACATAGCCTTTCAAAACCACATCTTTTATCTTCTGCATTCATCCAAGTACATTTCTACTGCAGGGAACCCTGTGGAAGATCCTAGTTGTTTTGTTTCTCAGATAGTTGTTGCATAAAAGAGCTCTTCTTTTAATTTTTTCCCTGCTAAAGGATAGGCTCTGTACTTAACTGATTGTGATGCTAACTCATTATCATCTATTCTTCAGTCGTACAGAGTAGGCAGCAAAGTTTTCTTCTGAAGACATTCATTTAATGAGAAATGCTGAAGGTCTGACTTTAGTTGCAAAGGTCACTGATTGACCGGGGTCAAAATTGTTAAGTCTAGTAAGAGCAGGAAAAGTGTGCTGTTGCTGTGCCTGTAAATGTCGTGTCAGCTGCTGTTGGGATAAAAAGCATGAGCATAAGAAAACATAGATAGAGAAGAAATTTGTTGTGATTTCTGCACAAGAGGAAGTATGAAGCACTTATTTCAGTGGCTAAGACAGTATCATCATTGGGCCAGTTCTCTTCAACATCTTTTGAACAACCTGGACACAGCACTTGAAGGAATATTAAGAAAGTTTGCCAAAGACACTAAATTGGGAGGAGCTGTGAACTAACTCCCTTGAGGGCACAGAGACCTTGCCGAGAGATCTTGCCAAATAGGAGAGATGGGCAATTCTTGCTGGCCGGGAGTCTATGCACAAATCACAAAAGGGGCGGGACTGCTGGGGACGGCGTCTCAAGCTGGGTTTTTTCCAGCATCAGTCTCATTACATGGTGATGACAATGGGAAGCTGCCAGCAGCTCACGTCCCCAGCAGCAGACAAAGAACTTAATGTTACAACTGACTTGAAAAGTTTTTTGACCAATCCCACAAAGCAAAAGCATATTGACAGTACTTCTATCCAATCACTATAAAGACATGTACCTGGGCTTAGAACAATGCTCGCTTCTTTCGAATAAAAGACCTGCTTGTAAGCCTTAAGATACAGTGCACAGAGCTCCGTTATTAAGCTCAGAACTACCTAATATCGCGCTAGATATACTTTGCTGTAGCTTAGGGAGTTATTCTAGACAAGCATTAATACACAGACCATTGTTCCATTTGTCCTTACTTTTCTACTTCTCATCTAATTTTTCTGCTGACAAACCTTATGACTACTGCTTAGCTCCAATGACAGTTCTGCTGTCTCTGAGGCCTTCCTTTTGCAGCTTTCCCAAACCCCTCTGTTTTTGAGGATTCCCACAGGCAATCACCAACCAGATGGAGTGGAACAAGGGCAAGTGCTGGATTCAGCACCTGCAACTGGGCAATCCTGGTGGGTGTATAGACTGGGGAGGGAGCAAGAGGCTGGGAGAAGCACTGCAGAAAGGGACCCAGGCTCCTGGCCAATGGCAAGCTGAATGTGCATCAGCAGTGCCCTGGCAGCCAGGAGGGCCAAGCCTGTCCTGGGGTGCATCAGGCACAGCATCACCAGCTGGGCAAGGGAGGGGATTGTCTTGCTCTGCTCTGCTCTGCTCTGCTCTGCTCTGCTCTGCTCTGCTCTTCTCTTCTCTTCTCTGCTCTGCTCTGGGGTGGAATCACCTTGGTATTAGAAAGTCCTCAAATGAGGTCTACAAAGACAGGACTCAATGAAATGGCATGCAGCTGAGTCAGGGGAGGTTTAGGTCGGGTATCAGGAAAAAGTTTTTAACCCGAGAATGGCTGGGCACTGGAAGAGTCTCTCCAGGGAGTGGTCACACCATCACAACTGTCTGAGTTTGGGAGTTCAAGGATGGCCCCAGGCAGGGCCAGGAGTTGGACTGATGATGATCCTGATGGGGTCCTTCCAATTCAACAGATTCGACAACTCAATGGTTCTGTCCTGGCCACTCAAGGTATATTGCTTGGTCTCATCAGATTTTGATCTGCTCTTGTTGTTGGTCAGACTTTGTCCCTAGTGGCTAATGATATTTATCACAAAGTGCCTTTTCTCAATTTTCTCAAGCAATTGGAACATGCGCCTTAGAATCCTAAAAAAGTCTTTTCTTTGAAACAACACTGTAGTGTTGTTCACTGCCCAGTAGTCTTTCCAGATCTTAAGGAGAAAGAAGGCAAAATGAGGGGACGTATTACAATGAATGATTGTCAGTTTTCCGGTTCTTTGACAGTATATTTGTACTTCTACTATTCTTTTCTGTAAAATCATGGTTTTCTATAGTATCCAATTTTCTAGCAAGACACATTTCTGCAACTGAGCCCATCAGTCTTTGTGAAAAGATATTGTCAAAAGTACAAAACATATGAATAGGCAGTGACAAGTGAGGGAAAAAAGGAGTGTGAGAAGCAGCTGCATGATACTAAAGTGAGACAAGAAGGAGGAGAAGGTGCTCCAGTTGACAGAGCAAAGAATCCCCCACAGTCCCTGGAGGACATCATCATCAAGCAGGTTGTCTCCTAGCAGTCCCTGGAGAACCGTGGAGGAACACAATGGAGCTCGTGGGGAGCTCCATGCCACAGCAGGTGACTGTGCCTTGAAGGAAGCTGCAGCTTGTGGAGGGAGAGAGGGCCAGAAAAGCATCCTTGACCTCTTGGAAGAGTACGTGCAAATCTTCAACAGCTGCTAACTCTAATCTATTCTCTTTCCACTTCTTGTCTTAGGTAAGTAAGAAGACAACCCAAGAATTAGAAGCCTAAATTCTTTTGCTTGAGGCTCCCATTCTTTCTGCCATTCTCTTCAAATTTAGTTTGAAGTAAAACTGATGATAAAGTTCTTAAGGCTTGATGTTCAGGCTTTTCAGAAAATAGGGAGTGCAAATAACTCTTGTCACTGTCATTTTTTTCATAGAAGGAAAAAAGGGAAATTACTGGTTTTCAAGGACTTACGGAAATCCATGGGTAACGGTGGTGAGACTGAAGAGTTTAATTAATCTGAAAAGAGAATGTCGTGGAGCTACCTCAGCTCTGTACAAGTTTTTTTACCAGGAAGTCTAGACTTTTAAACAGACTAAGGACACAATAGTTATCTCTGGGAATATTTTAGTATGTATAGTACATTCATCTTTAAATAGTTCTATCTGTTTGACAGTTATGACTTGGGCTTTAATTTTGATGTGAAAAGAAATATTTGTGATTCAGATCATTTCCATTTCTGAAGCATTTCAGTTGTTGACTGTTTTTGCTGTCTCCTGAGGGCGGGGAAATAGTCTTTGTACCAATACTGAAACAAACTAGATGGAAAAATTTGTTTTCCTCATTCTTTTCTGTCTATTTCAACAGGCACAGCAGCAAGACCACTGCTATGAGTCTGAGTGGCCCTTCCACTCCAGGATGACAAACTTGTAGGGGCTAGTATGTTATTTGCACCCATTTCTGATGCCGGCTGTTAACTGTTGTGCAGAAAGATCTGTCAACCTTTTTCACAGGAAGACACTTCTGAATTGCTTCACTTGTCTCTGAAGCAGAGACCTAAGCTGGCACTCCATTTCTGAGATCTTGCTGTGTTAGCCCCCAAACCCATTTCTTTCAAATGCCTTTTACTTTCAACCCAAGCACTTCATTACTTGATGATGTAATCTCTTGTTCTTAATGTTCGGGGGATTGTTTTAGACTGATAAGAACATATTGCAGTAAGCAGGTAGAACATCTATCTTAAGCAGTATCCATCACTTGGCTTTGGTTCATGTATCATAACATCTGCAAGGCATGTCATTTACAATCACTGGATGGGCTGGGGTAACGGGCCACAGGTTTAGGAATCTTTCTCCAATTAATTTTGCGTTAAAATTTAGCTCTTATCATTTCAATTGGGTCTTTATTAAAGCAGTCATCTATTTATTACCTGTACCACAATGAACTGTGTACCTGTACCACAGTCAACAGTGGCTGAGCATCCTACAACAATTCCAAGAAGAAGAATGGTCTGAGCCCCCAGTGCAGCACAAGAAGTCTGTCATCAAGCCAGAGTCCCGCAGGCGTTTTCTCAGCCTGGAGAAGAGCAGACTCCGGGCAAATTGTTAGAGCAGCTCTCCAGTAGCTGAAGACAGCCTACCAGAAGGAGGCAGGTGAGCTACACAAGGGCACGGAGCGATAGGAAAAGTGTGGATGGCTTTAAAACCTGAAGAGGATAGGTTTCCTTTGGCTATTGGGAAGAAATTCCTTGCCAAGATGGTTGTGAGACACTAGAACATGTTGTGGGTGACCAATTCCTGGAAGTGATCAAGGCCAGCTTGAATGGGTCTTTGAGCTTAAGGCGGTCTAGTGGAAGGTGTCCCTGACAATGACATGCTGGGGAGGACGTAGGTGAATTTAAGGTCCCTTCCAAACCCAACCATTCCATTATTCTATGGTAATCATTCTGTACAGTAGCAGTAAGAAGTTGAAGCTAGAAATAACATATTCATGCTGAGAAACTGCTATCCAAGGAGTTGAACTGTTTGGGTCTCACATTTATGGGCCATTTAGCAATACTATATCTAATATCTACTCCTCGCTCTTTATCATACACGCAAGTATTTTATCATCTTTAACGTTTCTGACATTTGGGAATTTTCTTCCCTTCTCTTTCTTTCTTTCTTTCTTTCTTTCTTTCTTTCTTTCTTTCTTTCTTTCTTTCTTTCTCTTTCTTTTTTTCTCTTTCTCTCGTTCCTTCTTTCTTTTGTTTCTTTCCCCCACTTCCTTCCTTCACTGCCTTCCTTCCACTATGTCCTTCTTTCTGCCACGTCCTTCTGCCACTTCCTTCCCTCCCTCCGTCCACTTTGATGTTAATTTGCAAACTGTCAAATAGTTACAGGAAATTACTCACAAGTATTTTATCATTTTTAACGTTTCTGACATTTGGGAATATTCTTTCCTTCTCTTTCTTTTTCTTTCTTTCTTTCTTTCTTTCTTTCTTTCTTTCTTTCTTTTTTTCTCTTTCTCTCTTTCCTTCTTTCTTTTCTTTCCTTCCCCCACTTCCTTCCTTCACTGCCTTCCTCCCACTATGTCCTTCTTTCTGCCAAGTCCTTCTGCCACTTCCTTCCCTCCCTCCCTCCACTTTGATGTTAATTTGCAAACTGTCAAGTAGTTACAGGAAATTACTCTTCTTTAAATATCATTTTGAAGCTTAGAAATGAATAACAAAATTGTGTCAAAACATGGCATTTAAAAGCTATCTGAAAGTGAGAACTAGCTATTGAAAAGACAAAAATACAAAAATGAAATGATGGAGTGGATGGTTTTAAGGGATATTCTTTGTATGGCTTTGATACAAATGAGGATCTCAATTTTTGCACCTTCTAAAAACACATCTTGAAACTTACTACTTTCCGTGACAAAAATATTTCCAAAACAAGCAGATGAAAATATCATCTCCCAAATAGTCATCATCAAGTCCAAAAGATTACCCTGCTTTTACGTAGTAAGCTTTATGGAGATTTCTATTCTCACACAAACAAAGAAGAATCTCTCAAATGACTAGAAAATTTTTAAAAGCAAAATAACCTTTAAGAAAAAAGATCCAAAAAAGAGCAAGGAATTACATACGTCCACACTTGTTACATGTTGGTTACTAATATTGGCTCTAGTTTGTTGGCGAGTACACTTCCCATTCACGCACGCACGCACCCCTCTTCCTCCTGCACACAGATGTGTGATATTGGGTCTCAAAGAATGGAGTATTTTCTTAGATAAGTTGTGGCTCTCAAAGTCAAAGCGTAGTCTTCCTGGCTCTATTACCAGGATTTTGTTCCGGGAAGGGAATGTGCTTGTGCCTGTTAGAAATGGGCAGGAGGGGACAGAAAGCAAAGCCATTTGAAGACAACCTGCAGCATAACTAAGAACGAAGGGTGCTTCTTGACTGCACAGCAAAAGAAATATCGGGAGTAAAATGGAGGAAAACTTGAGGTGCTGATAGAGTTTCTCCTTGTGACAGCTTTCAAACGTACAGAAAACAGCACTTCCTCATTCTCCTGCCTTTTCAATTCACATTAACATTGGAAGAAAAGGGGTTTTGGACAACTTTCTTTTGCTTCTTGCTAAACACTCTGCTGACACTCCGTGCAACTTCCAGAAAAAGACCAAGGATGCTTTTTGTACTGGCACAGTTTCTCCTTGCGAGACATAGTAGAAAAGCTTTTTGCTAAGATGTAGGCGACAAGAGACGCAGATTCAGAGATACGGAGCTCTCCGAAGGTAGGGGCCGCTCCCGGGCGTCTTTCCGCAGAAGCCGTGCTCCGGATCGCACCGCGACCGGCACAATGCTCTGTGTGCAAAGAAGCGGCTTCTTCGCCTCCGGGAGACGGAGACCGCGGCCGCGTCTTTAAAAGCCAAGAAAAAAGTCGCACAACATGGGGAGTGTGTGTGCAGTTGTCAAACCTAAAGAAAACAGTACCTTAGCACTCTCCTGCCTTTTCTATTCACATTACCATTCAAAAAGAAGGAGTTTTGGACAACTTTCTTTTGCTTCTTGCTAAACACTCTGCAGACCTCCGTGCAACTTCTAGAACAAGAGCGGAGATGCTTTCCGTACGGGCACAGTTTGTCCTGGCAAGACATAGTAAAAAAGCTTTTTGCTCAGTTTTACGCGACGAGAGAGACAGAAGGCAGAGTAAAGAACTCTCTGAAACGAAGCCCCCTGCCAGGGCGTCTTTCGTCAGAAGCCGCTCTCTGGAGAACACCGCCACCGGCACAATGCTCTCTGCGCGAAGAAGCCGCTTCTTCGCCTCCGGGAGATGGAGAGAACGGCAGCTTCCCAAAGGCGAAGATGCAAGCCGCAGCACACCGATATAGCGTGTGCAGCTTTCAAATTGATAGAAACGAGTACTTTAGCATTCTCCTGCCCTTTCATTCACATTATATTCGAATAAAAGGAGTTTTGGGACACTATGTTTTTCTTCTTGATAAACACTCTGCAGTCCTCTGTGCAACTTTTAGAAGAAGATCGGGGATGTTTTGTGTACTGGCACAGTTTCTCCTTGCAAGATATGGTGGAAAAGATTTTTGCTGAGTGTTTAACGACAAGAACCTAAGAAGACAGAGATACGCAGCTCTCCGAAGCTAAGTGCCGGTCCCCGGCTTCTTTCGGCACAAACCGCTCTCAGGTGCTCCCGGCGGTCTGCACAATGCTCTGTGCGCAAAGAAGCCGCTTCTTCGCCTCCGGGAGACGGAGAGAGCGGCACCCTCCGAAAGGCTAAGAACCAAGCTGCCTAATACCAGGATAACCTGAGCAACTTTCAAACAAATAGAAAAGACTACTTTACCACTCTCCTGACTTCTCCATTCACAATATAATCGAATAAAAGGAGTTTTCGACAACTATCTTTTCCTTCTAGTTAAACAGTTCGAATACCTCTGTGCATCTTTTAGAAAAAGATCTGGGATGTTTTGTGTACTGGCAAAATTTCTCCTGGGAAGATATGGTGAAAAAGTTTTTTGCTAAGTGTTGAGGGGCAAGACACGCAGAAGACGCAGATACGCAGCTCTCCGAAGCTAAGTGCCGGTCCCCGGCTTCTTTCGGCACAAACCGCTCTCAGGTGCTCACCGCGACCGACCCAATGCTCTCTGTGCGAAGAAGCCGCTTCTTCGCCTCCGGGAGACGGAGAGAACGGCATCTTCCCAAAAGCGAAGATGCAAGCCGCACCACACAGGAACAGTGTGGGCAGCATCCAGACTTAGAGAAAACAGTATTTTACCACTCTCCTGCCTTTTCCACTGATATTATATTCGAAAAGAACGAGTTTTCGACAACTATCTTTTCCTTCCTGCAAAACTCTTTGCAGACCTCCGTGCAAGTTTAGATCATGATTTTGGATGTTTTCTATACTGGCAGAGTTTCTCTTTGCAAGATATGGTGGAAAAGCTTTTTGCTGAGTGTTGAGCGGCAAGACACGCAGAAGACGCAGATACGCAGCTCTCCGAAGCTAAGTGCCGGTCCACGGCTTCTTTCGGCACAAACCGATCTTAGGTGCTCACCGCGACAGACCCAATGCTCTGTGTGCGAAGAAGCCGCTTCTTCGCCTCCGGGAGACGGAGAGAACGGCATCTTCCCAAAAGCGAAGATGCAAGCCGCACCACACAGGAACAGTGTGGGCAGCATTCAGACTTAGAGAAAACAGTATTTTACCACTCTCGAGCCTTTTCCACTGATATTATATTCGAAAAGAACGAGTTTTGGACAACTAGCTTTCCTTCTTGTAAAACTCTTTGCAGACCTCCGTGCAAGTTTAGAACATGATTTTGGATGTTTTCTATACTGGCAGAGTTTCTCTTTGCAAGATATGGTGGAAAAGCTTTTTGCTGAGTGTTGAGCGGCAAGACACGCAGAAGAGACAGATACGCAGCTCTTCGATGCTAAGTGCCGGTCCCCGGCTGCTTTCGGCAAAAACCGCTCTCAGGAGCTCCCTGCGCTCGGCACAATGCTCTGTGCGCAATGAAGCCGCTTCTTCGCCTCCGGGAGACGGAGAGAGCGGCATCTTCCCAAAAGCGAAGATGCAAGCCGCACCACGCAGGCACAGTGTGGGCAGCATCCAGACATAGAGAAAACAGTACTTTTACACTCTCCTGCCTTTTCCATTGATATTATATTCGAAAAGAACGAGTTTTGGACAACTATCTTTTCCTTCCGGCAAAACTCTTTTCAGACCTCCGTGCAAGTTTAGAACATGATTTTGGATGTTTTCTATACTGGCAGAGTTTCTCTTTGCAAGATATGGTGGAAAAGCTTTTTGCTGAGTGTTGAGCGGCAAGACACGCAGAAGACGCAGATACGCAGCTCTCCGATGCTAAGTGCCGGTCCACTGCTTCTTTCGGCACAAACCGCTCTTAGGTGCTCACCGCGACAGACCCAATGCTCTCTGGGCGAAGAAGCCGCTTCTTCGCCTCCGGGAGACGGAGAGAACGGCATCTTCCCAAAAGCGAAGATGCAAGCCGCACCACACAGGAACAGTGTGGGCAGCATTCAGACTTAGAGAAAACAGTATTTTACCACTCTCCTGCCTTTTCCACGGATATTATATTCGATAGGAACGAATTTTGGACAAATATCTTTTCCTTCCTGCAAAACTCTTTGCAGACCTCCGTGCAAGTTTAGAACATGATTTTGGATGTTTTCTATACTGGCAGAGTTTCTCTTTGCAAGATATGGTGGAAAAGCTTTTTGCTGAGTGTTGAGCGGCAAGACACGCAGAAGACGCAGATACGCAGCTCTCCGATGCTAAGTGCCGGTCCACTGCTTCTTTCGGCACAAACCGCTCTTAGGTGCTCACCGCGACCGACCCAATGCTCTGTGTGCGAAGAAGCCGCTTCTTCGCCTCCGGGAGACGGAGAGAACGGCATCTTCCCAAAAGCGAAGATGCAAGCCGCACCACGCAGGCACAGTGTGGGCAGCATCCAGACTTAGAGAAAACAGTATTTTACCACTCTCCTGCCTTTTCCACTGATATTATATTCGATAGGAACGAATTTTGGACAACTATCTTTTCCTTCCTGCAAAACTCTTTGCAGACCTCCGTGCAAGTTTAGAACATGATTTTGGATGTTTTCTATACTGGCAGAGTTTCTCTTTGCAAGATATGGTGGAAAAGCTTTTTGCTGAGTGTTGAGCGGCAAGACACGCAAAAGACGCAGATACGCAGCTCTCCGAAGCTAAGTGCCGGTCCCCGGCTTCTTTCGGCACAAACCGCTCTTAGGTGCTCACCGCGACCGACCCAATGCTCTGTGTGCGAAGAAGCCGCTTCTTCGCCTCCGGGAGACGGAGAGAACGGCATCTTCCCAAAAGCGAAGATGCAAGCCGCACCACACAGGAACAGTGTGGGCAGCATTCAGACTTAGAGAAAACAGTATTTTACCACTCTCCTGCCTTTTCCACGGATATTATATTCGATAGGAACGAGTTTTGGACAACTAGCTTTCCTTCTTGTAAAACTCTTTGCAGACCTCCGTGCAAGTTTAGATCATGATTTTGGATGTTTTCTATACTGGCAGAGTTTCTCTTTGCAAGATATGGTGGAAAAGCTTTTTGCTGAGTGTTGAGCGGCAAGACGCAGAAGACGCAGATACGCAGCTCTCCGATGCTAAGTGCCGGTCCCCTGCTTCTTTCGGCACAAACCGCTCTCAGGAGCTCCCTGCGCTCGGCACGATGCTCTGTGCGCAAAGAAGCCGCTTCTTCGCCTCCGGGAGACGGAGAGAGCGGCATCTTCCCAAAGGCGAAGATGCAAGCCGCACCACGCAGGCACAGTGTGGGCAGCATTCAGACTTAGAGAAAACAGTACTTTTACACTCTCCTGCCTTTTCCATTGATATTATATTCGGAAAGTACGAGTTCTGCAAAACTATCTTTTCCGTATTGCAAAACTCTTTGCAGACCTCCGTGCAAGTTTAGAACATGATTTTGGATGTTTTCTATACTGGCAGAGTTTCTCTTTGCAAGATATGGTGGAAAAGCTTTTTGCTGAGTGTTGAGCGGCAAGACACGCAGAAGACGCAGATACGCAGCTCTCCGATGCTAAGTGCCGGTCCTCGGCTTCTTTCGGCACAAATCGCTCTCAGGAGCTCCCTGCGCTCGGCAAAATGCTCTGTGCGCAAAGAAGCCGCTTCTTCGCCTCCGGGAGACGGAGAGAGCGGCATCTTCCCAAAAGCGAAGATGCAAGCCGCACCACGCAGGCACAGTGTGGGCAGCATCCAGACTTAGAGAAAACAGTACTTTACCACTCTCCTGCCTTTTCCATTGTTATTATATTCGGAAAGAACGAGTTCTGCACAACTACCTTTTCCGTATTGCAAAACTCTTTGCAGACCTCTGTGCAAGCTTTAGAACAGGATTTTGGATGTTTTATTTACTGGCAGTTTTTCTCTTTGCAAGATATGGTGAAAAAGCTTTTTGCTGAATGTTGAGCGGCAAGACACGCAGAAGACAGAGATACGGAGCTCTCCGATGCTAAGTGCCGGTCCGCGGCGTCTTTCGGCACAAGCCGCTCGCCAGCGCTCACCGCCACCGGCCCAATGCTCTGTGTGCGAAGAAGGCGCTTCTTCGTCTCCGGGGGACTCGGCTAGCAGCAGCTTCCGAAACGCGACACACAAATATTAACACCACCGGCATTGTGTCCCGGGCGTCTTTCGGCACAAGCGCCGCACCGGAGCGTACCGCCACCGGCACAATGCTCTGTGCGCGAAGAACTCGATTCTTCGCCTCCCGGGATCTGAAAGAAGAAGCATAAGCTTAAGACGCCCTTGCCTCAGTTGTGTACAGGTTTGGGCGCTCCTCTCGATTAATTGTGCCATTCCTGACAGCAGGTGTCGCTGTTGGTCAAGCTTTGAGTATGCTTAAGAAGTTTCGATGCTGGGTGGTCAACCAACTCAAGGTAAGATCAGCGATTTTAAATCAGCTTCTCACTGGTGTAGATACCATTAGTCATTGCACACTGCAAAATAATGCTGCTCTAGCTTTCTTGTTAGCACATGGGCAAGAGTGTGAGGATTTTGAAGGAATGTGTGTTTTGAACCTCTCTAACCATTCTGCAGTCATTCACTTGGAAACTCAAACAAGGACAAGATAACATGAAGAAATTGATTGGGAATGAGAGGCTTACGCATGAATGGTTTGAGAGATGGGAAACAACTCGATGGTTGGAAGATCCTGTCAAGGGAACTTTGTTGTTACTAGTAGTCATTATTATATTGCTTCTTGGTATTCCATGCATCATGAAACTGGTGAGCCTCTTGGAAGTAAATACAGTGAAAAGGGTTTAGCTGGTGCAAGATGAAGAAGGGGGAAATTGTAGCAATGTATCTGAACCTCTTAGACTACAGGGTGCACCAGCCATCCAGCTGGAATATGTTCTTCTCAGAATTTTCTCAGAGCCCTCTGGAATTCATCAAGGTTACTAAGACATAAGCCGTGCTAAAAGAAGAAAGAGAAGTTGAGAAACCAAATTCCAAGACTACAAGAACTCGATAACGGGGGGCAGCAAAGCGCCTGGACTGTAACCAAACGTATCTTCTGAGAGGTACACACAGAATGCGTGGACATAACAAAGGCACCAAGATAAAAATGCGGGCCTGGCGTGTGCAGAGATTTAGAATGTGTAAGTGCATCGTGTCAACAATCAACGGCTTCTGCTTAATCCTCTTGCTCCGTTGTCCTGGAGTCCTGAATTTCCCACAAGGAAAGCCCTTCTAAAAGGGCTCTGATTTTAATGATAGTTGCTGTCTAGACGATGAATAATGGGAATAGTTCTTTCAAATCCTTCCCTTGCTGACATCTGTAAGTTTCATCTTTTCCTGATTGTACTGGTGGCTATACATTAGTTATGACTAGAAAGGAATGAGTTTTAGGGATATGTGGCACGGAAATTGGTAGCTCTGCTTCCATTTCCATTGTCTAAGAAGAATTCTGATTAGTTTTGGACTTTTCATAGACCTCTGACTAGATTGCATTTGTCTTTGATTGAGCCCGTAAATTTTAGGCTACTAGGCTTGACCAATGAATAGAAAAGGGAAAGTCACACAGCTTAGGTGGTTCTCTTGTCAACAACTTCTCAATAGTAGGGCGATTTCTGTCCTCAAGTTTGCTACTTCAGCTAGCAGATTATGCTCACTCCAAAAGAAGGTGAGAAGTTTGCTACCATAAATGGTCCGAGAATTCTTCCTGCTTCTTTGTGACTCTTTTGTATGACTGGATTCTGTATTATTGGCGTTTGTTATAAAAAGTTGGATTAAATTGCGTGCGTCCGCTCTTGGGGGAAACAGTATTTAGCCAATAACATCTAGGCTTTTATCGACCTGAGACTGTCTGAACGGACCGGATGCTTTAAACACAGTAATTCCTGCTAGTTCCAATTCCATTTTTAGACTCGACAAACCGAATGGTAAACCTGCACCAGTAGGGAGGGACATTGGACTTTCTCCTTTTTAGAGAGAAACTAATGAAAAAGTTTCAGCAGAATCATAGCAGGCTGTAAAATAAGAAAAGCATCATGAAAAGAGGCCAATCCTATCCTCTTAGATATGGCTAGTTGTGATTGGACATGAATGAAATATGTCAACTCTGTGTTCCTGGGTATCACATCAGTAACAGCTACTTCAGCTGCTGTAGTTGTCTCCTAAAGCTAAGAACAGAATCCAAAGAATTGTGATTCCATGGTCCCAATTCACCCTGTGATGGTGACAGGTGAAAAAGGAGTGGAAGGTGCACGGGTAAATGAACTTGAATGGCCTATCTAAATCAGCAGCCACTGATTTCCTGAAAACTTCAACAGGTCAGTTGACCTGTTGGGATTCTTTTAATCCATGGTCATGTTTTTCTTGGGATTCTTGTAACCTTTCCCCATTCGTTCAGCCTTTGCCCTCAAGCCTTTGCTGACATTTCAAGTATCTCGACAAGCTGGAAATGTGTTGTCTTTCTTTATCATGTCATAATTCCCTTCAAAGGGTTGTTTGCCTCAAGTCTTATTTTTGCTGGTTTTCTGCTAGTTCATTGTCAGAGGGCAGCAGGTGCTTTGTAAGAGCAAGTACACAATCCTATAGCTTGCTTTTCTTTTGATTTGGCCTGTCTAGAAAACTGAATGACTGAACATTTCCGACAGAATTTTCTCTCCCCATTATGTTTCACCAGAAGGGCAGATGCAAATCATCTACTTAAACTCTTGGCACGGAAGAAAATAGTGGTTTGCTGCTGCATATAGGTAGAAGCTTACAAAAGGAAGGCCTTGGGCTGAGGCCCGATACTTTGGCTAAGTAGAAAAGGACTATGGGAAGGTGAGGCCGCTGAATCAGAGGTAGATCAACAAGTTCTAGAATCGTCACGTGTTCACAGCGTGGCGTATGATGGTTGGTTGAATGAATTTTGTTATGGCTTAAAGCTATGGAACTGATAAAGGCCTGAGTGCTTCAAAAGCCTGGGTTTTGCAAAAAAGCAGCTCCCCTCTGCACTTGCCTGGGGACTCTGCATCACTAGGGACCCTCACTCCCAGTTTGCCAAGGAGATGATCAGTAGGAATGTTGCAGAGCTGCTGTGTCCATATGAATGGAATGGCAAAGAGTGAAGCGGTGGGTATTTTTGGACTTTAATACAATGCTGCTGCATTGGGGCCAGTTTAGTCGGTTTTCCATCAGTGGCCTTTCTGTCTAGAAGTACACTGCCCAGTCTTTCTAGCATGTGATGCCATTTCCTTCCTGTTGTTTTAATACCTTCCTTCAGTTGAAAGGATGATACAATCTTTACATTTTGAAGATCCCTGTTAGGAAACACTATGCCAGAGGAGTCATTGCTCCCTTTTCTTCTGCCTCCTTTGTAATTTTCAGAGACTCATTTCAAATTTCTGCTAATGTCGAGAAGAATACTGAGACTACTCAGCAGGGTTGACGCTCTCAGCTGCTTTCCTCTTTCATACTGCTTCATACTGGATGTGACTTAATGGCCTGGTTTTGTCATCCGCATTTTGCTGTGATCTGTGAACACAAAAAGAAGTCTTTGTTTTTTGCAAGAACTACCCCTAGGAGGATTTGTGTTCCTTTTGATTTCTACGGTGTTAGCCCTGTTGCAGAAAAAAAGGAGATTGTGCCCTCTTCTTGTGCTCTCATTCCCTCCTCTCTGCTTTGCATGTCCTAGTTAATCTACTGCCATGACTCATTTGGCATCATCTCATCGTGCAAATTCTGCACACTTGCATGGACTTACAAATGCCAGTTGCCAAGGAGCTAATATAACCATTCAAAGATTAAAGAATTGTAGGGCTGGGCAAGTTCAGCTGCTGAAACTGTAAGTGGTTAAGTCATGCCATATTAAAGAGACAGAGCAAAGCAGTTCATCTAGGACTTTCAACTGGACACCTCTGAGAATAACAGCTTGACAGCAATGACACAGCCATCTTCCTAGCTGTATTCCAGAAAGAGAAAAGGGACACCTTCAATGGTTAAGATGTTTGGCATGAGAAAACAGCAAGAAATGTAGCCCAAAATACTTGAGCCAGATAAAGTGCGTTTTTCTCGTGAGAATTTTGCAGTTGTTCTTTCTTGTCTGTGCCTTTACTTTTCACAGAAGACAGGGAGGGCGTTTAATTATTATTGTTCTTTTGTTTTCTATTCTTGGCCTCCCTCTTTCCACCTGCCATTAACAATTTTGCCTTTCTTGACTGGCTTGTCTTTCTTTACTTCTAGAAGGTTGCATGAGGTCCTCCAACCTTGTCATAAACATTCGCAGACAGTGGAAAGGAGTAGAAGGTACATCTAAATGCACAAAACAGACCCAGAAAAATAGAGTTTTTTTACAGTCTTCTGTGAGAACAAGATATCCTTGAACTGAGTAATGCTTTAACTTTTAGTCCGCTCATTACTATTATTACAAGTGTTTGGCCTTTAGTACATAGCCTTTGAAATCATCCAGCCCAATATTTTTGGCTAATTTTGTTTTAGTTCTCTCGGGGACTTTGTTTCTTAAGGAATAGTCCAGAGCGAGAGCGTCCACGGTAGAGTTATGCTGCCATAATAAAAGCGTCGTAAATTCTGGTACAGTTGGTGCTGGTAATAGGTCTAGGAAAGAAAGGTTTTACATCTTTTTTGACTTTCAAATGTAACCAATATTTGAAACAGTTAAGAGTTGGGCTTTCCCCCCCTCCAAAATACTTCTCTCTGGAATGTTACTCAGGGATTACACATAAAAGCTCACCCCGTAAAATATGTTGCGGATAATCTGCAGTAAGCGCAGCTTAGCAGCTAGAGATGATTATGTGAGTTAAATGACATTCCTTCCTTCTGCGGTGATGGAAACTCTGTCTACGCAGACATACTCAACAAAAGTTACCATGGCTTAGCTCCTCTCCTAAACTTCATGTGCATTTTAAAACTTTCCAAGAAGGTGAATTCAAGCTCCTTCATTGCTCTGTGCTGGAGTCCCAAGAAAATATCAGTGTGCTTTTTGTCATTTACAGCTGTCATTGCTTAGCTCTTGAACATGAGACTCTCTCATGACTGATGAAAGTTGTCTAGTTAAGAGTGGGTCAAAGACACGCTCCTGCTCTAGAAGGAGATGAGAAGGTTTCTGCAGTCTTTGTCATCTCTACTGCTTGTGATTTCTAGACAAAACCAGTGGGAAGTTTTCTGAAGGCAGTCCAGAAGCTGGCAATATGGACAGCTTACAACCAAACACTTGCTGCACTGCTACCACGGTGATACCAGGAAGGACTTAAAAAATTTAAACGGGCAAACAAAGCAGTTGGAAGGAAAAGAACATTAACCATTATTCCAGTCTTCTAATATATCCTCCTTTAAGTCATCATTTTCATGCAGTTTAACGGCTTGCCTTGGTATCCCTCAAAAGGAATCTGAGACAGAGTAAGCTTTTTAATGCAGTAGATGTGACACGTGCAGGCCAAGTTGCCTTTGTTGACATCAAATGCCAGTTATGCTTGAGCTACCCTTTGCTTAAGGTACTTGGCTTACACTAAGAATTTTACTCATCATTGAGCAAATTTTGCTGTCATGATTGAGTAAATTTTATTCATGATAGAGTGAATTTTACTGTCACTCAGAATTTTACTGTCATGATTGGCAGTGAAACTTTTCAAGGAAAGCTCTGGATAGCAATGTTTGTGTAAAAACAGTATTTTATCTCCTGTATTTGTGTGAAGCAGGTAAGCCTTTTGCTGTCACCAGTGTTGCTTACCCTTTCATGTCATATCCCTCTTCATATCCATATTCTGCTGAAGGCTTATTAATCTACTTTAACATTGGCACGTGGCATAAGACTCCTTTTCCTTTTTGAAAGCTAATGTCATTTGACCTAGTGACAGTAAATAATTCATTAATTGTAAGTCCCCAGCTAGCATCTTTTACGCATATTCTAACCTTCTAAAGAAGTAACAAAAGCACTCTCCAATACTTGACTTTCTTAAGCACACAAAATGCTTCCCTCCTTTGCAGTTGGCATCTGTAAAATGAACCACAGCTCTGCAGTATTTTAACGTGCACCATATTTAGCCAAGTAATTCAAAAGAAATAAAAAGCAGCCCCTTCAATTTGGAAATATTTTTGAATTGTTTTTGAACATACAAAACATACCCTTACCGTACGCATTGCACGCAGATTTAATCGTTGTGAAAGCAAACCCTATGTTTCTGTTGGGATAGCACGGTTTTCCAGTTTCCACAATTGTTGTTGGCACAGTTTTCTACTTATGTGACTGTTAGGACACTCACAGGTACTTCTAAGGTACTGTAGTAAGCGGAGAAGGAGGAGAGGTTGTGCCTTATTTCTGGCTTCTTTTGGTTTTCTTTTTGGTTTTCTTCCTCTTGCTCTTTTTCATGTCACCTTTCTAGATACTGTGATTTAGATTTGCAGTTTACTAAGCTGTGTTTTCTGTCTGGAATTCTTTGAAATTCCGAGAGGAACCCCACCGGTAAATATGCATCTTTTTATGATTTGCTAGCTACATAGAAAATCTTCCTGCTGCTCTAAAATGCTTTTATTTGATATGCATTTTTATCACCATTCCAATGGAAAGAGAACAATTCCTCTATTCACTGCTTTTGTACGGGATTCAGTTCAATGTGCGCTAACGGTGCAAAAAAGTCCTGCTGGAAAAAAGGATCTGCATACCAATTGACCAAGACACGTGCTACAAGGGTCTTGGAAAGGTTCAAAGTTTCTCTACCTTTCTGGCAGTCTGTCTTCACAGCAGGACTTGATGAGGGATTTTGCTGGCGTTTCTTTGACAGAAAGCAATAACAAAGCAAGCAAAATGGAGCAGCAAAAGAAGATAGTAGCAAAAGGTACATTATCCCCTCTGTTATTATCATTGTCAAAAGAGATTTTTTTCTCGCCATGTTACATCAAATACCTTAGTAGAGCTAAAGACTAGAAAAACGCAGCTCTGTTCTGGTTCATTAAAAGCAAAGCCATCTGTGGACAGAAGTGCCCAGCGTGATGCTGGGAACTCCTAGCTGGTTTCAGTAAGCTGTCTGGAGAACGGCATTTTCGGTGGGCTTTACTAGTGTGTCTGTAAGGAGGGGGAGTTTATGTGCAGCTTTGAGCCCTGAGAGTGCCATAGGCAAAGAGACCCATCGTGTAGCTCTCTGAGCAGCCACAGCACACTGAGGCATGATGGATTACTCCCAGAGTTCACGTGGTAGAAAGGTTTTCTGCCCCCGTGAAGGACGACACATCCATTTTCTTGAATAGAGCCATTCTGTATGTTACAATGGTAACTTGAATTCATCAAGTTTGTGCTATTTGTCCAATGGCAGTGAGCTTGGATTCTTAAGCTTCTCGTGTTTGACCTGTTTCCTGCTTCAGTAAATAGCAAAACTTCCAAGGACTGCAGCGACAAGAAGATGAAGCTGCTAGTGTATTTCAAATGTTTGCCTAATAAAATGGTGATTTTTGCACACATTCGCAATGGAAATTTACGGTACCGAAACACCAGCTCTGCTCAGGGCAATTCTGAAATTGACTTGAGCTCTTTTCCCTGTTTCTTAGCAGGTGAACTGAGATACTTCTAGCTTCCAAGGCAAGGCCTTTGACAGCAGCTTCAAAAAGGCCCAGGCTGTTGGATGAAAAGGTGAAAAAACTGAGGGAAATGGGGGGAAATTTCACTTCTGGTTTATGTCATAGATTCAGCCAGATGATCAACAAGCATTAGTTTGATGAGGTACCAGCGTAGTCTTTCACTCTTGCAGATCCCCAAAAGCTTAACCATCCAGCAGCTTCTTCCTTGCAACAAGTGCCACAGCCAAAAGCCAGGCCTGGCCGTCACCTTCTCCTCGCAGCCTACAAACTCTGCCAAACGTACCGGTGATTCTCACTTTCCTTCTCAGCTACATGGACAAGCACATCCTCTCCATGTCTCCGAGTCCTTAGTGAAACCAAACAGTGGTTCACCTTCAAACAGCTCAGTGTGCCAGGACAGAAAGATTTCACTGGCCTGTCCCCTTGCTTTTTCCTTGCAGCCTTTTATTTTCAGAGCACACACCGAGGCATTGCACTTTGCTTCTCAGCTGAGTGCATTGCCATATTGCTGGAGTCCCACACGTCCATCTCCTTCTCGCACTAACTGCTTCTGTTGAAACATGCTGATGTGATGTGCCTTCCTGCTCAGCTATTCACACAGTCACATTCTATGTCCTGCTTGCAGTCTGAATCTAAAAGGAGACGTTTCTGACTATGTCTCACACACACAGATGTACCAGGATGAAAAGGTTGCTTGGACCTTGCCACTTACGTTCAAAAACATCCATTCACTCCACAATCAAGAGACACCTTTCTTTGCTTTACATCCTGCAAACTTCACTCACACACACACACACACACACACACACACACACAGAGACACGAGAGCTACGCACTTTCTTTCTTTCTTTCTTAGCTGCACACACTCACCTATTTCCCACCTTGACCTCTCTACCACTTCTCCTTCGGCCTTGCTGTGCATGGACATTTCCTGTTAAGATACCCATTGTGTTGCCTATCCCTCCCCCACATTGCCTTGCCTTTCCTACCCAATCTTGCATTTCCTTGTCATTGCTGACAATTCCTTTCTTTTCCCTTGCCTTCCTGACCCATGCATGTCCTTCCCTTGCCCTTCATAGCAACCCAGTGCCTTGTATTGACTTGCTCACCTATCCTTCTTTTCCTTCCCATTTGTCCAGCTCCAATCTTTCATTTCCTTCTCCTTCTAGGACTCTTATTGCCTTGTCTCCCTCTCTTTTGTGTTGCCTGGCAAAGCCACCACTTGTCTGGCCTTGTCCTTGAACCCCTTCCTTGCCTTGCATTACCTTGCTCACCAGTCCCCCACCTGGAATTCACCACCTCTCTTCTTGTGGAATCTCTTCAACATGCATTGCCCTGCCTGCTTCTCCTAGGATTCTCCAGGCTTCCACTGGCTATTTTTTCTCAAGGCCCAGCGTTTCAGGAGCTTGTGAGAAGAAGCCTGGAGGAGGCCACGTGCAAGCACACCTATCTGTCCTGACAGCTTTCTTCTGACATCTATGCTTCCATGTCTTGAAGTTTGGACACAAAGTTCATCTTTCACCCTTGGGCTTCAGGGGCAGAATGACAGTTCTTTTGCATACAAAGGAAAGCAGGCAACCCAAGTGTCTTAGGTGCAGATTAGACATGACCCATGCAAGATCAAGGCTGGACAGAGCGGTCCGTCCGGGCCGCTTTTGTGTACCAGCAATCTTTGAATGGACCTGCCTCTTGCCTTGCATTGGGCAACCAACCAGTTTCCTTGCCATGCCCTGCTCATTCTCCATTGCTTTGCATTCCCTTGCATACCCATGCCTCACATTTGACCTGCCTGCAGTTTTCCTACAGGGCTTGGCCTTGCCTAGCCCTTCCGGTTACCATTACCTCCTATGCCCAGCCTTGCCTCTAACTTCTGGCACTTGTCTCACCTACCACTCCATTTGCTTTCCCCTCACGGCTTCAGTCTTGCCAACCTGTCCCTTGACTTGCCTACAATTGCCTACACTTGCTTTGCATTGCCTTACCTGCATGGAAGGCAAGGCAAAGAGGGGTAGACAAGGCAAAGCAATGCCAGGAAGTTATTGGAAGGGCTAGGCAAGGCAGACATAGGCAAGCAAGCAAAGCTAGGGTAGGGAAGGCTAGGAAAACTAGGCATGGTACTGGAGGCAAGGCAAAGCCAAGTGACTTGGAGTGCCTTTCCTTGCTTGGGAAGTAAAAGATATGGTGGCAATGTTGGTAGGGCTGATGATAAGGTATCGTGGGAAGGTATAGTACAGCAAGACATTTCTGTCCTGGTCCTTTCTGTGTAGGAGCCATTGTTGGACAGAGTCAGTACCGGACGTGGTATGCAACTTTTGCTCGGTAAGTTCCTGAAGGAGAACAGCAATGCTTTCTCATGGGAAGGAAAGAACTTAGCCCCAGTGTTGGAGGTGCAGATAAGAAGCTGTGTCGTGCAGCTTAAGGGCGGCAGCAACTTTCTATGCTGGCATATTTGGTTTGGAAGCACTGACTCAATTTGTACAATCATGGAGTCGGTATCCATCTTTGGAAGGCAGTCTCCTTCCTGCAAGAATCCATTTGGCATGTGTTTTCCACTTTCTCAAGGCAGCCTTCTTGAAATTCTGCCAGCACACTTCTTTTGGACAAGGTAAAGAGCTGCGCTGGGTCTTGGTGTGCAGCCTAGCTAGTGCCCCGCACGGGTAATGCCCAATAACAGTGGTCTGACACCTTTGTAGAGGATCAGGCCCTGGATGCTTTGGATTTTGGAGGAGGGGATGCCATTTCTTTTGAGATGGGCTTCTAGTTCCTCCTCCCTTTGGCAAAGTTTGGGTGGCCACTTTGGGTGGTCTCAGTGAATTGAAAGGCTTTTCCCAATAGGCAGTTCTCTGGGTTCGAGTTGTTGAACTGTCAGTGGCAATGCAGAGGCCAGGCCAGGCCTCTGCAGGACAGGTTTTTGTCCCTTGTAGCTTTAGGGACTGTGTGAGCAGTCCCTGGTGCCATCCCATTTGGATCCTGACTCTGAGAGATTGAAGGCTTACCGTGGTACCTAGAGCTGAGAAGGAAAGTGGCGATAGCAGGGTGCACGTTTATAGTTTGATGGGTGCAATTGAAATTGTAGGCAGCAAAGAGCTTTCTCCACCAACAGTTTTGCGAGCTCGGCCAACATTTTCAAGTTTGTTACCAGGCTCTGTGAGAGAGAAAAAGTTTGTTAGGGCAGAAGATCTGGTGTCGGCCTTTGAGTGTGGGGCAAAGAAGAGTATCCACTTGGAAGGGGAAGATCAGTGACATCTTTTTGTCCTGACACAGTTGATTGGAGAGCAGGGACGTTTCTGACTTGGCTGGGTCCTGGGGGTAGTTGTGAGCTGGGCTCGGTGCGTGTCCTGGTTTTGTGAGTTGACAATGCTGTGGTGTGGTTATTTAGAAGAGCGCTGACAGTGCCCAGGAAAAAGACAAGCACTTTTCTAGCCCAGCCCCGTTCGTGTGGGAGCAGTGGAGGGACAAGAGCTCCGCTGTGGATCCTGGCTCTCGGGTACTGACAGAATGGGATCCTGCATGTAGCCCAGAAGGAAGAAGAATTGTCGTGAACGGCGGGAGAAATGCGACACACCATATGCGTGAATGGCAAATCCCGAAGTTTATTGAAAACTCACACATATTTATATTGGTGTTAATGAAGCTTAGACATATTGCAAAAGCTGAGTTCATTATTGGTTAAAGCACACTTGGATCAACCACACCTACTTCTATCTTCTAATAATTATTTTGCTTCTATGTTTGCATTCTTCCAGCTTCTCTACCTAAGATATCTACATTTTCTGGCAAGCGATTTTCTCCCCCGTCTTCCCGTTTCAGAGAAGGTCACTGTGACCTTTGTCAGTGATTGGACACTGGTTGCTTAGTTCCCAGCTTGTATCCCCTATCCTTATCCATCGGTATCACATCGAAATGTCCTTTCTCAGCTAACCAATTATCCAAAAAGCTCTCTACAAAGAATCATTTCATTGTTGGCTGCACAGTTTAGAAGCTTCAAAATAAAAGGCAATTGCAGCATGGCCTCTTCATTTTAGAAAGTTTTCTGGGCCATCAGCTGCTCAACATGTAACTTGCACCCACTGAACTGCATTCATCTTCCTGGAGATATGCACTTTCCCTCAAGATCTAGGTACCATCTTGCACTCGAACGCTTGAAGATCCCAAACCGCTTCAAAATGTCCAGCGGCTGCTCTCAAAGAAAAAGTCCTACAACAAAAAGGCAGTGCTGGCCATAACGGTCCCTTTGCAGTCTGTCAACCAAACGAAACATACTAGCGATTCTCACGTACTTTCTCAATGATATATATACGTGCATCAGCACATTCTCTCAAAGTGACAGAGACTATCGCTACAGCCAAGCGTTTTCAGCTGCACTTCTGACTGACAGATGTGCCAGGACAGAAGGCATTTGCCAACCTACCCTCTTTCCTGGGCAACCTGACATTGGCAGCGCAAATATTTTCACATTCTTTCATTGTGGCCATGTCCAAAGCAGCTAAAGATCGCACAGGTGGAAGTGTCAAAACAGAAGATGTTCTCAAAGTAACTCCTTTTTTTCTAAAGAGCTTTTAAACTGCGCACAATGCTTTGTATCTTCTTTCCCACATAGACCTGCCCTCACTTTTTCACACTCACATCTTTGTTGCAAACATCCAGCAGCTGTTTGCGTAGAAAAAGGCTCTAGAAATAAAAGCGAGACTTGGGCTGCACCTTCTGCCTGCCCTGTGTAAGCCACATCAAGCTCACCAGTGCGCTCTGTCCTTCCCTTTTCCGCTGCAACTACCATTGTGTTCTCTGGATCTCGGAACCTAAAGGTAGGCACATTTGTTTCCACAGAAGGGCCATAGGTAGCGGCACAAATAGCTCTCACTGAACTTTAATCCTTACCACTGCCACCATGAGTTTGGTTGGTAGGCCAGTAGGAGTCATGCTCCTTTTACAGCTGGTATGCGGCAGCCACCAGCCCAGTGCTCTTCGACTCTTGTAACCAGTCCTGCTTTTACTCTCCCGGAGGGGATTAGGCATCTGTTTCTCACACAGATCATTGTGGCAGCAGCCAACGGCTCTAGTGCACTGCTTCTGCCAAAAGACACTGGGGCCAGGCACTTACCTTCTCAGCACTACGTAGCCCCGTATTCTGCGTCTCTTGTCCTCCAGATCATACCGCAAAGCATTTCACAGAGAAAAAATGTGCCAGGACAACAAGCTTGGCTGAAGTGTACCCCTGAAACTGGTGGAAGTTTGTATTTGCACCACATTCAAGGGGCAGTCCTCTTTCCTATACAACCTGCAAACGGCTGTCTGTTCGCAGTGCCCTCTGCCCGCTCCTTCTTACCTTGAAGTACCATGCCAAAGAGGGCTCTGTGCTGAGGTCTCAGAAGAGGGAAGCAGATGTGTTTGTAAAGTGGACTGTCTGTTAGTCACTTCCCTCTTCAAAGCAGCGTGTTCCATGCCAAGCAGACAACAAAGCAACAAAAGATGAGTGTGACTCTGCATTCAAATCCTGCAATGTTCCCAGAAGTGAATTTCTCTCTTCTATAGGACTGACTTGTATGAAGTGGTGTGGTTGTTTCCTTCCATTAGAAGGGAAACTCATCTAGCCAGGCTTCATCACCCCCTGCATCTTTTGGGGTAGTTCTTGGAAGAAAATAGATAGCAACTTTTCCACTCCACATGATTCATGTTTCATTCTCTTCCTTCTGTACTTCAGGGAACAAGCTATCAATTCCCTACTCTTTCTATGAAAAGGCATGAAGCTATTAATTAAATTCCCATAGATATAATAAGGAATCAAAGTCTTTTATGCCTGAAGGGCAGGCCCTTATGGTATGAAAAGTATGGATTGTCAAGGGTGGAAGAAGATCTGTATGAAAAGGGAGAAAGCCCAGAAGCATGCAGGGATTTTCAGGTATGAAAGGGAAAACGACATTAAATTGTCAAGGGAAAGAAGGAGGGAGAAGGGAGGCGGAGGAGCCAAATGCTGCCTTTGAGGCAGCTGACACAAGGACCGTCGGCCTCATGAGCAAACAAGAAAACCAAATGAAACTTCACAGCAATCTCATCCACAACTTAGTGGACAAATGTGCAAACCCATTTCTTCATTTATTATGTGTCTAATATATATAGAGATGTTCTTCATTCTGACAGAATTTTCAGGGAGCAAGCTAGTGTAAGGCACCTGGAACCAATGGTGTATTGGAAATGGCCAACATGCAGAACACGCTCCATCCTGAACGCTACCACAGCAGAATCACAGGATCATAGAATGGCCGGGGTAGACAAAGACCTTAAAGGCCATCTAGTTCTCTGACATGGGCGGGGACACCTTTTACTTGCTCACGTTGCTCAGAGCCCCATCCAGCCTGGCCTTGAACACCAGGTTGGGGTGTCCATAACTTCTCCAGGCTCTCTGTGCCAGTGCTTCACCACCCTCACAGGGAAGAATTTCTTCCGAGTATCTAATTTCAACCTGCCCTCTTTCATTTTGAAGCCATTGCCCATTGTCCTGTCTCCAGAGTTGCTAATGAAGAGTCCCTCTCCTGCTTCCCTTCAGATATTGGAAGGTGTTGTGAGGTCTCCATGCAACCTTCTCTTCACCAGGCTAAACAGCCCTCATTCTCTCAGCCTGTGTGTCATGGCTTGACACTGGGACAATGCCAGTGCCCCCATGAGTATACTCTCTCCCTGGTTTCTGCTGTGAGATGTGACCAGGAATAAGCAAAGCAGGCTCCCACTTAGGAAAAAAAATAATTATTAACTAAACTACAAGGGAAAGGAAAAAAAAAAAAAGAAACACACAAGGAAAATGAAAACTTCACAAATACATCTCCGCCTCCTCCTCCCCAAATTCCCAATACAATACATCCCCCAAATCATCGACTCTCGGTCCAGCACCACCCTTCAGAATACTCAATCCTCAGTTCATCAAGAGGAGAAGGAGTCTTTCTTGTGCCAATGGTGACCTCTTCCTTTCATGTCCACTGCTCTCACCACTGAACACAGACCAGAGCTGCTTCTAGGGTCGACTTTTAAGGATGCTTCGTCCCACTGCAAAAAGGCACAGTCTCAACTTTGGGACATCTGTCCCCCCCATATTTTTTCACCCCCTGGGGCCGAGGGGTACCCACACCGAACCCTCTTGGTCCTGAGGCATTGCCTCCCCCTAGAATGCAGTCCCTGTATCACAAGGAAACATGGCTCTGTCCATGGCTACACACAAAGAGTCCAGCATAAGCTACTCCATCATCTCTTCCACCTGCGTTCTTCTCTATTTCTCTCGTGGCCCATTTCCTCGTATCTCCTCTATATCTCTCTTCTCATTCAACTCCAGGAGGATTAGCATTTTTCCATCATCCAAGAAAAGGGTTAAAAATCTGAGGCTCTGTCTGTCCAGAACTCCCATGGCTGCCCTGCCAGGCACCTTCTTGCACTCCCCTCTTCTCCTTCTCAGCCGGCCAAGAACAGGCACCAGCTCTCTCTCTATCTCTCCTGGGGCGGGGTGGGGATGGCTGCCCGATGCCTCTCAGTGCTCCTCCACCCTTCCATCCTGCAGGGGCCTTCACCTCCCTTCTGGCCAGGCCCCAGCCTACCTCACCGGGCTGGGTGGCTTCCCCTGCCCCGCCCAGCCCGCAGCCAGGCAGGGGAGATCTGAACCTTTCCCTGACCGGAACCCAAGAGAGCCTCCCAGGGGAGAGCCCTGCTTTTAACCCTGTTTTCTCAGAGGCACATCCAATGTCCCAATGGCCACATTAGGTGCCAATATTAAAATCTGAACATCCATTGGCCTAGCCACAGCATCCCAGAAAACACATTTCCTGTCAAACCACCACACTGTGGGATATGCTCTTGTCCTGAATACTGAACTGCAGTATTGTCTGATGATTTTTTGAATCCTTTGAAGGCATTTTGAATTCTTTTTCAGCCTTAAATTAGACTAAATAGCTTTGATTTGTGGGTATTGAGCAACAGAAATCACTGCCCTGGCTTGCCTTTTTTACAGCTCCTTTCCGTGGGAGACTCGCTGCAAACGTCACAGCTGGTGAGACAGTGGGCACACCATCATTCTGAAAGAGCTTTGCACAGTAAACATAGAGGAGGATTAAATATTGAAATGCAGATGACAGGAGCTGCCCAATGGACTCTGCTGGTGGAAATCAAGTACTAGTCTAGTCTTTTGAATGCAAATAATTCCTCCCAATGAGGCCAGACAGGCTTGTTTGCCTTTGAATCTGAGCATGTGGACAGGAGTGGATGGTCTACAGGTTGAAAACAGTGTAGATACTTCTCCTTTTTTTCAATAGTGGCTCAGAAACTGAAAAGGCAGCTACAAAATGGTAAATACATCCCTACAGATTCAAAAATGGTTGTTCTTAAGTTGCATCTCCACCATAACAACAAATTGTTAGAACTAAAATACAGATGGGAATTTTATAGCTTCTCAGAAATGAAGCAGGAATTGGCCAATGGGCCTTAGCAGTAGCTACAAGTTTTTCAGCATGAGGCATCTCAAAAGTATTTTAACCGTACAGAACTTTTCTGTACTTTTGGCCTTTTATCTCAAGGATGCATCAAAAAAAAAAAAGGAAAAAAACCCCAAGAAAAATAAAAAAGGACAAACCCTACCAAATATATATATATATATATATTACATGACTAAGATAATAAGCACAATCAGTAACATATATAGAAACAGAACCCAATGTTTTTAACTTTCAACCATGTCTTCTCAACACACTCTCGAAAATAGAATTGTTTCCCTATCTGCCTTGAAACATTTTGGAGCAAAAAACACTCTAAGGTCCTGATAGGTGTTTTGGTCAAAAATCCCTTCTTCTGGTTTTCTGTCCAGAAGCAGAGTAATGGAGGGGAAAGCTGGTAGCTGGCCAAAGGAGGTAGGAAGAGTAATCATCATCCACAACACTGGGGCTAAAGAAATTTCCACAGAAAATTACCTGCCTTATTACTTGCTCATGTGGTGGGTTGAAAGCTCAGAATCTGTTTCCATGTTTCCCATCCCTCGAATGTTCTATTTCACAGAATTCGAGCCTCTCAAACATCAGTCCTGCCAGAACAGCCTGCCACGTGCTGTCATAGGGGATCTGCTGATGCCCACTGACTCTTACCAGTCTAGTGCTCGTCACTGTTGCAGATCAAGAACTACTGAATAGTTCTGATTAATGCTCTTAGAGGGGTTGAAAACAAGGAAAAAATGACTAGACATTTGTATGATCAAATCCCCTGATGGAATAAAAACATGCCAGGACAACAAGCTTAATAAATGTATTCATTGTCATAAGAAGGGAGAGGAAGGGTCCAAAAGATTACTTGCATACTTACTGTTCTAAATCCCTTGTTATCTGGTAAATTGCAAAGGATGCCCGGCTTTCACCAAAATGCAAATCAGATTAAAATGTGAAGCCTTACACTTTACTGGATATAAAACTTCATCATCCATTTTTAAATCTTAGAGATTGCGATGTTGTCCTGGTTTAGGGCAAATTTGGAGGAGAATTTCCAAATTAGGGCCCCTCCCCGCAACTGGTTCGGGAAGGATTCCTCAGAGAGAAGTGGAACGAACCTGTTTATTTAATAGGCACAGCACCCCCCAGCACGCAAAAGGAACAATTCCGGATGACACCGCTCTGAAAAAGATGACAAATTCAGAAAGTCTCTCTTGGGGGGGTGCTCACTCTCTTCTCAGTCCCTCCAGCGCTGCGCCAGCTGCTGCAGGCCACAAGGTGCAAACTCTCGGTGTTTCCCAGGTCCCAGTCCGGAGCAGGTTCAAAATGGTCAGTAAAAGGAAAGAAGAAATGGTCCAGGAAGAAATTTGGACAGTTTAGCTAAACTAGCTAATGAGCAAAAGCAAGCAGAAGCGAAGCAAGCAAGAGTGAGAGAGAGCAAAGCGAAAAGCAAAAGCAGGAAAAGCAAAAGCTGCAGTCTCTGTGTCCCGCCAGGCTGATAAGAAAACCAAAACAAAACATTCCCTCTTCAGAGCCAGTCTTAAAGGTACAGAACATAATATCCAACATTCACAGAACACATGAATGGGGATACATGCATCATAACGTCACCCTAGGACAGATGTATTTCCTATTAATACCTTAATATTAATAAGGTTTAGAGCTGGAATTCAGAGGGAAAAGAAAGCTATTTTGAATTCATTCTATTCAATCATCTTGTCTGGACTGTCTCTTCCTGCTTTTCACTTCTGAAACTCTGTATGAAAGGCATAGAGTTCTGGATTAATTCTTTTCAACAGTTTCCCCTGCTATTCTTCTTTAAAGGCAAACCTGAAAAATCCACACTTTCTTTCCCAACCACTTCTAAAATTCCATTGAGAAGCAAAAAAAAAACCCATCAAACAACTAAATCTCTGCTCCAATTTGTAGGAAAAAACCCCATGCCATTAACTGCTTTCCTAACACTTTCTTTCTCTTGTATTAATATGGCAACCTTTTCTTGCTTTTATAGATTAGAACCAAATTCTTAAAGCTATAAGGAAACACAGGTTTACTGTAGCTGATGCTGAGATACAGTAGTCCAGCAAGGAGTTCAGACCTCAAAAGAAGAGTCTGTACAACAAGATTCAGCACAACGTTGAGACATATTAGCTATTGTTCAAGAAAAGCCGCCAAAATGAAACTGCTTAGACTTCTATACTATCATGGGTGCCTGCTTCCAGAACCTGACCTAAGTTGCTGGAAACTAGCTGCAATATGACTGCAAACAATGCTGTGAATGTAGGACATTGTTATTCTTCTCTTCCATTGAAAACCACAAGTGGAGTTGCGTCATTTTCTTAAAAATTCTCTATTTCCTTCCAAACTGGTAAAATAATGATAAATAAAGTGTTCTGTTCATACAGTTTAAATCTAATAATGTTCAAAATGAAAAACAAAAAAAAATTCATTCAGATATGGTCTGCAATAATAGAGCCGAGAGAAGATGAACCAGTCTGGCCTACAAAATAAAGTGAAGCAGAATTTGGGAATTTGGAACACCTTACGATGTAATATTTAAAGAAAAAAAAGAAATACAATGTAACCTACCCAAACTCAATCAGTGATGCACCGACAGAGAAAAAAGAACTCATTACTACTAATATTTCTTTCATTCTCAGACAAGAAGTTAAATTATCCTCTTGAATGCACGGAAGATTGTTGCGAAAGACAGCAGCCTTCTTCTTTACAACATATTCTTCAGAACTCCAGGAGACAAATCATTAGAGCTATGAGGCTCTTTCTCTCTGTAAAACTTCCAGAGCATAGCCACTATTATATTCCTTTAGAGATCCTCACCGCCCTGGGCGACTGGTGGATAGTCTACAGCTCCAGTACATCAGCCAGACGCTCTGCCTTATTTAGCATGGCTACTGCAGCAAGGACATCATCTCTACTGGCTTTCTATCCAAAATACATGCAAGGCACAACAAAGAATATACCCAAAACACTGAGCACAGCCTATGGCCTTCAAAACAAAAATCTCACGATGGCAATACTGGATCTTCTGATCCAAACCATCAGGAAACATTTCTTTAGAGGTGAAAAAAGCTCCTGTTGATTGTACAAAAAATAGTGATGTAAACCAGAGTTGCATGACCCAGTATTTCTATTGAACTGGAACTATTTTGATCAATATTATGCATCCATTTCTTTTCAGGGCATTTGGTAAAAAATGTAAAGTATAGTTTAAAAGGAATTATTGGATGCGTACTAAGTACTAGGGATTAGTTAAGGTGTTGGTTTTGCATGGCTTGGTTTTTGGTGGGGAGGGAAGAAGCCAGCCACAGAAGTGAATCTTTTGTGAAAAGCTCCTAGAAGCTTCCTCCATGCCTGGCAAAGTGAATCCCTGCTTGGCACTAAGAACAGACATGCTGCTAAGCCAATTAGACAAGCAGTAATATATTTAAGAAGGAAATCAAAACTGCGGCCAGTTAACTTTTAAGTTTGCTAATTTTCTGGTTGGCACCTCTTCTGGTTTGAAAGCAAAACCAGCAAGAGATGCTGTCGCTGTTGCAGTGTGTGTTTTTGATTGTAATGCAGTTTGAGTAGTCAGTTTGATAATACTTCCTGCTTTGTGCTGTTGGAGCATATTTTATTATTAAGGGATTGTTCCTTTCCCCCCGTGTTGTTAGTTTTTGCCCTAGTTGTCCATCTCCCCAAAGACCTGCCCTTTTCTTCCCTTTTCCTCCTCCCACTGAATGTCAATCCCTCCCCAAGCCTGGCCCTTTCTCTAGAAACTTCCCTATCAATTTTATAGTCTTCAAAACCCCATTGGTTTGTTTAAGTTATTCTCCTCCCCTGTAGTCCCCTATTGGTTTAAACATTGTATTCCCCGCCTTGTGGTCCACCCCCAGTTGCTCCCAGTGTGTTCAAGATTGTATCCTCCTCTGGGACCTCTCCCCATTTCTGAGTTGATGTATGCATTTGAGTCAGTGTCTTTCTGTCCCTGACCCTCCAGGGAAGAAACTCCTTTGGAAAACATACAGAAGACCTCTCCCTGTTCCTTGTCCCTGCCCTCGGCGCAGTCCTATCCCCAATGCAGTCCACCTGTGCCATAGAGCAGCTGTGCCCTACAGCTGCACCCTGGATTCGACAGCTTTCTAGGGGCAGCCCACTCTGGCTGTTGGTGTCAGGAGCTAGTCGGTCTGAAGAAATCCAGCATGGCAGCAAGACTCCAAGTCAGAAATACAATTTATTAGGAAAAGGGGAAAAACCAAATAATGCAATAATACAAAAGAAAAACCACGGACAGAATACAACCTGTCACCCTGCTAGTTAGGGTGGTGGCAGCAGTCCGGATGAAATGGCCTTGTTGAAGTGGTGATCCTGTAGAAACCATCTGGTAGCTCTTGTCCTCTGAAGACCCAGTGGGTGAGGGTGGCCGTTCCTCTAGGAAGCCAGTGGAAAGACTGCTTGTGGTGTCCCAAAACTCAGATTATATCCAGCTGGGGATGCTTAGCTCCTGCCCCCTGGGCAGAGCATCTTGCAATGGGCTCAAATTGTTCTGAGTCATGCGGTGGTTCCTTGATTAGCCTTTAAACAGAAATGGCTCCTGCAGGGAGTCATCTCTGAATCATGTGGCAAGACATGGATGGCCCCGTTAAGAGATAAGGAGATAAGGAAAAAACGATGCCCCTCCCGGTTTCAGCAGCTCTTGAGGTTGGGAGCAGAATACATTTTTATATTGTAGCCTAGGACAATACAGGATGAATGCTTTTGCATTTGCAGGAAGTTTGTGTGGATTTGAAAAGCATCCTTATAGCAGAGGCACAAAAGTATTCTCCTACCCTTTTAAATCATCTTCAAACCAAGCAATTCTCACAATAAGGTAGCGCATGAAAGACTTGCAAGTGAGTTGAAGAAACACGGCAAAGATAAGTAGTGTTCAACTGCAGAGAATCGTTTAGGAGAATAGCTGACTAGTGACAGCTCTGAGCAGAAGAGTCTGTGGCTTATCCTGTGGGAACAATAGTAAGACATTTCAATTGAAAAACCCCATTCATTCCCAAGGAGCAAACATCAGTAAAAATAAAAGGTCAAGTAAAGACACCCTAGTGCTCTTCTTATCAGAAGCATGTTCCTCCATATGAGAGTATTTAGGAAAGGACAGTCCATTCATAAAGAAAGGTGTGCCAGTTAGAAAACCTGTAGAACAATACAAGACAAACTCACACAATATACATCCTCAAATGCAAAATGAAGAAATAATCATTTCAAGCTTCCGTGGAATTAATTGCATTTTATTTGTTCTTTTCATTTCAGCTGCTCTCAAGTTATTTTTTAAGACTGAATTTTATGAATTCAGCAAAGCTCTCTTTCTGAATGTCTGCATACCCCTATAAAACACTGAGGTGACAAAGAGAACGGCAGTGGAAGGAAACCTGGTCCACCTCCCCCTCCTTGAAGCTTTAGGCCAGCGAGTGATTAGAATTTAGTCACTTCATTTGCTTTACCAAGAGAGAATGTTTTCCAGCCTTTATCTTTCCTTTTGGAGCTGATTCACTTTGTAGTCATAAATTCTTGACTCAGTTGGTGAGAAACAATGGCATTACAGCCGTGGATGTTAAAGTGCACTGATGGGAAATGAAGTTTTCATCTTCAGGTCCTTGCTTCAGTAAATCTTCCAAATTCATCAGAAAGAAAGTTCCCAGACCAGTAATCCCCACTCAAATGACCTAATTCAAATAGTTTGTAGGCATAAGAGGCATCAAGCAGGTGCTGTCATCTGTTAGGGGAATACCCAGCCAGTACATGATTGTCTAGTTAGGCGGCAACAATTTTGGAAAGAATTTAGTCTTTTTGTATTGCAAGTGAATGGTCAATACATTTTCTTAGTGGATACGGGTACAAGAATGTCTTCTGCATCCTTTCAGAGGGGAAGCTTCCCTAGATCTAAAGCTGCTCAGCTCCACGATAGGATGCTTTGTCTGAAAAGGGAACTCAAGTCTTTGTCCTTTTGGATTGCTTCCATAGTTTTTCACTCACTCTTCAGGTAGCTGTTAATATGTTCTGTTATCCCTTGCAAACTTTTATGGGCATAGTCACTGAATTGGTACGTATTCCATGAAGTCCACAGGCCCTGTTGAGATGCAGCCACAGGTCTCAAGGGTGTTAGCAGATGTTATTCTGAGGCCACTCCTAATGATTTTTGATGGATCATAGTGACTGAGGAAAGTGCCCAAAGACTGGATGAAAGCAAATGTCACCCATCTTGGAAAAAGGCAGCTAGGAGGACTTGGAAAAGTAGAAGCCAGCCAGCCAGCGTCATTTTTATCCCCAGGAAGTTGATGGAGCAGCTATTGCTGGAAAGCATTGCCAGGCACATGAAGGAGGACAAAATAACATAGTCAGCATGGATTTACCAGGGGAACTTCATGCTGAACAACTTTTTAAACTCCTCTGATGAATCAACTTGCCCGGTAGATGAAGGGAATATTGTCTGCCTGGGCTTCAGGAAGGTTTTTGACATTTATCTACGTGGCAGCACACATACATCCCAGAAGTGTGCAAAGAGGAGGGAACCAGTGTCTTTTCAAGGATGCTCAGTGAAAAGACAAGAGGCAGTAGGCACACACTGAAATACAGGAGATTGCCTCTGCACATGGCCAAATGATTTTTTACTGTGAGGGCGACTGAACCACGGCACAGACTGCCCAGAAAGATGGTGGAGCCTGGATCTTTGAAGACATTCAAAGTACACCCAGATATAATCCTGGGCAAGAGGCTCTAGGTATCCTGGTTTAAGCAGGGGGGTTGGACCTGGTGAGCCCCACTGACGCCTTCCACTCTCGTTCATTCTGTGCTAGTGAATTCTCTTAGAGATGCATTTCAAGCACTGGCATGACAAAGGTCTGTGCAGAGAGAGATCCAAATGGACATGGGATCTAAGTTCCTTAAGTAGTGCTCAAGAAGAATGCAAAACTCTGGGATAAGTGTCTCTTCCATAACTGAATCCCTTTCACGGGAAAATTCCCCAGCTATAGAAAGATCTTCTGATAGGCATGCTTAAGACTGACACTGGCTGAGCAAATTTCTCCCTATGTGTGTTTAAGACCAATTAGGATCTTCACCAAGAGTGTTGTCAACATAGTCACAGAATGTATATTGTTAAGAAGGGACAACTTACATCAGAATGGCAAATATTGGTCCACAAAATGTATTAATGTATGGGAACTATCTACTTGGGTTGAAAATAAAAAGAAAGAGTTAGTCTTTATTTATCAATTCCATCGCAATATTGATGAGGTAAGAAAAAGACCTTAGTCCTTAACCTTCTTAACTCAAGCAAAGATTTTTAAAAATTCCTTGTAAAAAATGTATCCTAATTATCAGACTATGAAACAATTTTAGTTGGGAAAAAAGTTCCAGAATTGTGTAGATAGTGGTAAAGAAGCCAAGAAAATAGGTAAGAAACAAAAAGAGAGCAAAAGAGTCAGCTTCAGTCTGCAAGCTCGTTCTAGAAGTAATCTGCTAGAAAAAGGAACCCCCAGTTGAATTTCCAATGGATTCATGCACTTGATTCAGTAACTAGTCAATGTAAAAACCAATCCTTTTGTACAACTTCTCCCAGCAACAAAAACCCCAACAGCTTGACACCACCATCATGCCTGTCCCAGATGTATTTTAAAAGAAATTATCCTTTCTTGAAACTCTATTTGCATAAAAGTTGCAAGACATTGGAGGGATTCTCCACATTCTCATTTCTCCATGTGGCTTGAAAGTCTATTTGATAAAATATGCAACAAAGCATATGATTTATAAGGTAGGGTAAAATGGATGATTTGGGAATTGATCTCTTGTTGATATTAAACTTCATATCCACTCTCTGTGAAGTTTCTAAAAGAAATGATGGAGCTGAGGCATGAATCTGCCACAACAAGTGTTAAGCAAACATACACACTCCCCTTCACATGCCCCCCTTCCACACACACCTAGGCCCACACAGAGGTCAGCATAGCAGATGATGAACACCTTCTTTGGCACTTCATGAAATCCTAACATGAGGAAGTGTTGAAATACAGAGATTTTGTCCCGTGTAGAAACCCATCCCATGTATTTTATGCTGTAATTCTTCTCTCTTTTAAAATTTGCTATCTTCTGCATAGTTTTCATTAACCTGTTACAGTAGTGAAAATCACAGATCAAGGTAATTTTGTAACACTTTGATTTTACCCCAAGAGCTGAGGGAAAACTTGCTCCTATACTTCAATCTGAGTTTCTTCTAGATTCCAACTTTGTTTCTCTACCATCAAGAGTCTCCTGTGTTGCTGCTCAAAGCCCCATCCAACCCGACCTTGAATACTTTCAGGGATGGGACACCCACTACTTCTCTGGGCAACCTGTTCCAGTGTTCCAGCACCCCCACAGTAAAAAATGTCTTCCTTTCATCTAATATGTGTCAGAAGTATTAAATCTAGGCATATAAACTTTGAGGAAAGGTTTGAAATTCTTTTGATTTGAATCACATTTTATATGAGTACTGACTTACAGATGACTAAAATATGTGGATGGGCATTTGAGCTGACACTTTTTGAAAAGGTGCATGGAATTTAAAATTAAAACCAGTACCATTAAAAGCTTTGTGCCGTTTTCTTTTTCCTCTGGTATTCAAAATTGCATATATCAAATATCTGTGCTTCGTACAAAGCTCTTAGACACTCTCAGAAAAAAGCTTTTCTTTCAGACTAAGTTGCAGTTTACGTAGAACACTAGTACTAGTGAAGGTTTTTCTGGGCATAGGGGGAACACCTTCTCATTGGATTTGTGTGCAGAATGCATTTTATGCAAACTGGAAAATTGATTGCCGCTGTGTTCTAGTCATCATTCTTACTGCATCAGGCCTGAAGATTCTGTGAAAAGTAGCCTGTGGACCTTGAACATAGCTCACGTGAAACAGATGAGAGGCGATGGAGAAGTTGAGGGAGAGAATAAAGAGCATATGGCCCAGTACAGACTAACAATTGTTTGGCACCCTTTAAAGGCTGTGTTTGACAAGCAGGGCTGAAGCAGGTCTGCAAAATATCCGGGAGATCAAAATCCATTGAAGCAAATTGCCCTGGCCAGTCACCTTGCTGCCGATAATTCACTCTCCATAGCAGCTGATCAGGCCTAAGAATGCTGCTGCAGAAGTATTGTGAAAAAGGTAGGCATATTTTCACAGATGCAGGGGAAAATCCCCTTGGATGATGGTTCCAAGGGATTACTTGATGGAGCAAGTTATGTACCCTTATCTACCGTGCAATATCTAAGTTGGTGAGTTCACATCTGTCAGCATCACTTTCGAAAATAAATGTTTGATCCACAAAACAATATTTCATATGTCCTGTCTACCTGCTTCATTTCAACCAATGAATAGGCTACGTTCCATCAGCAAAGGGTTTATGATCCTATGTTTCTTTAAACTGTGATCATTCTTTATTCTTTTCTAGATCAGACACTGTCTATTCATAAGATTCAGATGTCCATGGCAGGGGTGTAATTAAATTCACATGTTAAAAAATAACCTTGTTCTTGTTATCTTTTTATTAAATTACTGCCATGTAACATCAGTCTGAGAGCTGAAGAAAACCCCTTCATTTGCTGTTTGCCAAGTATCATCTATGTGATACAAATTCTACTTGAGAAATCACACCCGTACATTGCCATGTAGCACTACTAGTAATGCTTTCACAACCTTTTCTTCATCATTAGGTCTTTTGGTGAAGTGAATGATTAGAACATAAGCAAGGGCATTTGTTCAAGATGCTCCAGAAAGAGCTGTGGTCTGTTCTCTTCTTTGCTGCCTATGTTAGCACTCAGCTGCAAAAAAGGAAAGATTACTAGGAAAAGTGTTACTTTCAGTCTAAACTTGTAAATGATGTTTGGAATACCCTGTTAAAGGACAAGGTGCTCTTTTAAAATATGGCATCTTAAGGGAAAATGTCAGCTTTAAAAAGGTTTTGAGACAGTTGCTTCTGGAAAAAAAAAAAAAAAGAAAAGAATTGGAGGCATCTAAGGTCTTTAGGCATACTATTTTGAAGATTGATTCAAACCACAGTTTCTTCATATAGGAAGAACAGAGGACCATAGATGCAACCCATTTGAAAATGGATTTCTATATGTTTCTGGTTGGGATTCCCAGGCATCATTTCTTGTGAAGTCGAGGGACTGCAGTTAGCACTCCAATAATTTCCTTCCCTGAAATTCATCTGCATTTGGTCCTTTTTCCAGAGTCCCCATTTATTAGTGAAGGTATACTCTATCTATGCATTAGAATATTCCATTAGAGTGTGTGACTCATACTTGCTAGTTAAAATTAGCTGGAGCGGAATGGATAGTTACAGTTGCGTGTATACAATAGTCTTATTTTGGCAAGTTTTCTTTAGACAATGTTGAAGCAGCACTAGCAACTAGGAAGTACAGCTTGCAGCAGGGAAGGACACTCTTCTGCTTTCTCAAGTTTCCTGTAGTTAAATAGACGCCAAAAGGCTTTTCCTAGTACTACTACTGTCTTGTAGGAATACTTGATCTAATCCTATCTTTGATCAAATTCCTAATGGGTTACTTTTCTACAAGGCAGAACATTTTTCTTTTAATAATATGTATTTTGTAAGTTGGAGACATGAACTTGTGCACCAGTCACGTGGACTGTACTCCTTATTAAGTTTCACAACCTTCTTTAGAAAATATTGACTGTGTGTAACTTCAAAAGGAGAATTCTGGGCATCTTCATTCTATTGATGTAATTGTTTTTCTGCCATGCTGGTATTGTTTTCTATCATTTTTACCAACAGAAATATTTTTCCCTGACACCTATGGAAAAGACCTATGTTTACTCAACAGTGCCGCGTCAGTACATTGTTTAGAATGATTTCAACATGGTCCCAAACATATGGGACAGCTAGACAGCAGAGGTTAGCAACAGGGAATGGGAGTAACTTCTGAACCGTTTCAGTAGATTTCCCAGGAAGGGCTTGCTTTCTGCCACTGCAAATTTTCCCAGAGATTTTGTCTGGTGAAGAGTTGCATCAAAAGAGTATTTTTGCCCAAACCTTGGGGCAAGCTCTGTCTCGGATTTACTAGTGAATGCAAAGAGGGTGAAAGTGCTGCTTCAAAGCCCTCTGTGCGCTTTCTGTACCAAGAGGGGGGGTGACCCCAGAAATAAGTTTTGATCTCTCTTCAGAACACAAGGCATGTCATCACCTCATTCATCTTCTTCTGGGACTCATAGCGTCTTAAGACTAAGAAGCTCTCTTGCTTGCTGAAGTGCGTTCAGCAAAAAAACCTTGTCTCATCAGCAGATTTGAACACAACTACAGTCGAGTCAATTCCAATGCTGGCAGGGCAATACTCTACCCCACTAGTAACATGCCACTATTAGAAGACTGTGTAAAACTATTTTTGTACAAAGTAATCGGAGGGAAAAATAGAATTGGGAAGAACTGCACATTGTTCTGGAAAAAGCCTCCTGCCTCAGTCTTACAGACATCATTTGCTGGTATCATTTTTAATAGTTGGGGGTTTTTAAATTTTGTAGAAGAAAAAATATTACTGCACCTTTATGTTTCCTTAATAGAAGTACAGCCATTTCTTAATAGAATAGAAGTAAGCCATTTGGATATGTACAAATGGTCTTTTCAAATACATATGCTATAGCCCACTGTGAAAGTAATTAGCTATAAAGAGAAATCTAAAGGTTTAAAAAGATTTTGGAAGAAAGTAAGTCTAAGGTGATAGAAGAAGAAGAAAACAGCAGTTTTCTTCTGGTGAAAAAAAACCAAAGGGAGGACCTTGTACAGTGGAGATGTATTATTTGACTTCCTGAAAAACTGAGTAGGTTTGCTATTGCCAATGGTTTTCATTAGGTAGGAAGAGATTCCTTTGGCAAAAAAAACCCTTCAAACTGACTTGACAAAAATGTTATGACACTTAACTTCACCAATCCTAAAGAAAAATTCTCATCACTTGATCTGGAAATCATGATGGTAATGGAGACAAGGATGTCTAAGCCATGCCATCAGGAACATCAAAAAGCATTAGAATGCAGGTAAGACTGAGCTCCTGAACTAGTGTGAAGAGAATGCAAGAAAGACATTTTCCTTTAAGAGTCTTCAGGATGGAGAGCAGATCAAATTTTTTCTTGTGCAGTATTTCTGAATAGAATGAATCTTCAAAATAACATTGTTTTCCAAAACCTGTCTACAGTATCTCTTACCATGATACACAGTTCCTATGAATAGAAAAAGCAAAGCACTTTTTTCCAAACTGTTGTGCACTCTTAAGCAATCTACAATAAAAATAGTATTTTTTCATGCTGGGAATGATGTGAATTACAAAAAAGCCTTGTAGCACACTTGGCACTGTAGTCTCTTGATTAGCATAGCTTTTTATTCATCAAACACGTTTCACATTGACTATTTTTCTCTTTTAAATAACGGCGTCTTTGTACTTATGCAGCATCCATGAAGAATTTCTTGGGTGTTATTTTGTACCTGATCCTAAATGGCAGGTTCTGCATTCTGCCATCTGTCTAGCTTTCCCATTTGATGCAGCTTCTGAGAGGTATTTTCAGAATCGAGGACTACTTGCAAGAATGATGCTAAATCCATGCATTTTACTCCTTGGTTAATGCAAAACTATTTTTCCTTTACAGTTCAATGAGAACAGGAAAATAATGATGGTGAGTTCAATCCTTAGAGTAATCCAAAGAGGACTATTATCATCATTAGAAACCAAGCAAGGTGTATTTATTGCACATGCATGATACTCACTGATGCAAATTACCCTGTAAATTCAAAAGGAATCTGTATCATAGGAGTGGATGGACTGTTTCGATTGATATTTTGCTTAAAGCAGAAAATTAATTCTTTTGACAGCCAACTCATGATTGCAAGCTCACTTTCAACTACAGCTTTCAAACAGAAGAAACATGTCTGTTTATAAAACGATACAGTACAGTACACAATAGCAAGTCAGGTCATAGACTTTGAAAAGAAAAAAACAGATCAAAGGACAGATTCATTCACATCTACAAGCCCTCAAGAGTGTACAGGTCAAATGTCCCCAGAAAACTAGGCTGGTGGCGCAAATTCTCTATGTTGGCACCAGCAGAAGCAGCTGCTATCTTGATAGGATGCAATCTTGCTTCCATCACCCTTCAGAGCAATCTTCTGTACCCCTGCCCAATACACCTTCTGCTCTATTCCTTGGACTTCACATTTGCATTTCATCAGAGTCCTGTCCTGCAAACTGACTCAAAGTTCAGGTAATAGATTTCCAAGATTTAGAAATGTTGTGTGAGGTTCATTTATTTCATATTTCATTCCATCTAAGCAAACTGTAACTTTCTGAAGTGAAATATTTTGAGTATGTCACGTGTATTTTAATGTTAGCTCTGCTTCACATTAAAACTTCTCACAGACCCCTGTGATGCCTTGCTGCAAAAATATAGAGCTGCCAAGAGTGGTTGTGGGAAGTTAGGATTGCCAGAAAACCATACAAACAATCTAACAATAGAGCCTTGGATTTCTGAATATAATTGCACCATGTAAAGTCAAAATATAATATTTAAATGATTTTAGATAATGATGAGTGTGGGCTAGAGAGAATCCAGATAGAATTTTATTTTTTTAAACAGTTCCGGGAAAAACATGGCCTTGACTTGGAAGTATAGCAGGAAATATTTTTATACAGCATGAGTTCTCATTACCTAATCATATGATTTGTAGACCTGAATTGGAAACCAGGAAATAAACGAAGAAAAATATTCAAGCTATAAAAGATGGGAGTTTAAAATTTTCTTTGTATTTCTGATTAAAGCTATTAGGTAGCTAAATGGTCACCCATTATTTTAAAAAGCATCTGGACATTAAAAATAGGTAAATTTCTGCGGGACTTGGATGTCAGCTATTCCTGAAAAGCTTTATTTCACTGCTTTCCAACCCTGAATCAATCCACTTAAACGCAGTTGTATTTCAGATGCTCAGTGGAACTGTCCATGTAATGCAGATAGTTGACAAATAATCTGCAGAAAAAGCTAGATCGATTTGAAGATCTTTTCCTGTAAATGGTATTCACGTTATTTGTACAAACACACAGATGGGATTTCTGCTGTCTTCTTCAGGCCACTTCCTCCAGAGAGCTCTCCATCAAATCTCTCTAGTTCTACTCTTCTGGTGATCCAAAGTCAGCACTGGGATGGTCCAAGTGCATGAATTACTGTCTGCTAGAGGTGCACCCTGAGGGCTTCTGTGTGCAGCATCACGTGAGCCCTACTAAAGTCACCCTGTTGGTATAAACTGAGCTAGCTGGACCTTAAGGGACAAGATTGTGCACTGATATTGTAAGAGAAATTAGGTACTAAGAAGGAGGCTGGAAGATTTAAATATTTCTGCCTCCAGCTTAAGCAACACTAAATCTTGGTCTTTATCTGAAAAACTAGGTGAATTAACCCATTTGGCATTCCTATGCCAAAAATGTCAGTAATACAACAAGAACCGTCAAAAGAGTAACAATTCCAATCATTACTTTGTAAAAGTAATTCATTGGAAGAAGTCGGGAAGAAGGATGAAACATGCCAATATCCTACCCTGAGAATCATTCTGTTGATTTGCACAGGTTTCTTATTATATACCCATCTAATGCATTGGACATGCATGCTTGGGATGACACAAATACTTGCAAAGCTTACCAGATAAACCATGTTCTCTTCAGACAACACAACATTTCTTGATGGTTGTGTTTGCTAATTACATTTAGACTCAATGTTCTTAAAGGTCTTTTCCAACCAAAGTGATTCCATCATTCTCTAAATCGCAGACCCTGCTTGTCTTGGTTTAGGGCAAATTTGGCAGCAATCCTCAAGAAGGGGTGATTTATTAAAAATATTGATCTAGTACTGATATCCAACTGTGACGGACAAAGGCTCCCTAACAGTTCAAAATTAGAAAGTGTATGTTTATTGCAACGCTGGGCAGCGTGCGGGATAGCTCCCAAACACACACTGTGATTTAGAGGTGATAACAGAGTCTTTTTATCTATACAAGTATTGAATACCCAAAAGACAAATACATATTCATAATTTAGGTACATCCCATCATTCCTCACTTCGTATGGTAATTAGTTCAAAAGCTATTAAGCACGCGTAGTTTGTTGCTCAAAATGAATCGGTGGTCCCTTTCATGGGGAGGGGTTCCAAAATGAGGAAATAAATGAAGTCTTCCTGGTTCTGAACTTTCTACATTTTCAATGCAAATATGACAAATGAACCCATTGGTAGAACTCCCATTCCCCATCTTCAATTGGTTTCAGAACAGAGGTGGCCACAAAGTGCAAGCTCTCAGTGCTCTCCAGGTCCCAGTCTGGAGCAGGTTTGAACAGTTCCAAGAAAAGGGAAAGAAAAAAAGACAGTCCAGGGAAAACTCTGCCTCAGCCAGCTAAACCAACTGAAAAGCAAACAACACTCTGTTCTGCTCCATCAGTGCCCAGACAACACAGTGCAGCACAGAATGTGGAGCAGTGTTGCTTTTAGAAGGTGAGTGCAGCCTGTGATAACAAACTCCGTACTTCTTCTTCTCCCCACCTTTGCTCTCAGAACCAGTCTTGAAGGCAGAGAATAGAATATCCAGCATACACAGAACAGATGGCTGGGGATACAAGCATCATAAAGTCACCCTAGGACACTGCTCTACTGAGATATGTCACCAGACTATGCTAAGACAAAGTTTTGGAACTGCTAATTAAAATTCTACTATCACAGTGAAGCTGAAGAGGAAACACAGCTCACTCCAGTTACCTTGTGGCATGCCAATACTTCCTTTCAATCACAATGGTTTTCGTCTTTAAGTCCCTGACATCACAGGCATAATTCAACATCTTTTGGGCAGGAAGGAAGATCTTCTTCTTCTCATTATACTGATGGGTAAGCTGAAATGCAAAGCAGTTAATTCAAAGTGAAACAGCGATAAAGTCAATAGTAAAACTCACCACAGTTTTGTTTACCAACCCAAGTCCTTACTATCCCAAAATACAAGAACAGCTGTAAAAGCCTTGTGGTTTCTTAATTTTTTCCTATACCTACATGGGAGGGTAAGGGATAAATGATCCCAAACAATGGTAATCCACAACAAAGCATTCTTGACATCATATTCAGCTTTTGCATAGTGAGCTCTTCACCTGATCAAGTTATTCCATTGCAATAGTTTGGGGAGTATCTTAGAGGGCTGGCTGTTGTTTGGTTTAAACCATCTTGATCATTCAGGAACCCAGTAGCAATGAGAAAGTTCAAAATAAGATAGTGCTACGCAGTGATTTTCCTATATGACAGACGTATTTCTACAAGACAGAAGGCTGACCTAATGCTTCCCTACAACATGGCTGAAGTGGCATCCTGTTCCCCATAGGTTTTTCCGTTTAATTTTAGCAGCTTTCTTACTAGATTAATGAGCTGAACTAACTCAAAAAGGAATCAGATAAGTGCCAGAGCTTTAAAACAAACAACAACAACAACAACAAAAAAGATGCAAAATGGTGATTTGTGGGTGCGTTTGAAAACAGAAATTTTTTTGTATTTTTCATAGAGACATGGCATTCTCTAGAATGATATTGCTCCAACGGTTTGAGTTTGGTTTTCTTTTTCCCCCTCAATTGTAAATGTTATGCATTCTTTTTGGCCAGTTCAGTAAATAGATTTTCTGATACGTGTGAAAGACAGTCTAAAGTTCCCCTCATTTGCCTCACGACCCTTCCCAGGACAGACACTGGGACCCTAAAGACACCGATGGGAATTCTGGCCTGCCAGTAATGGATGAACACCAAAAATCCTGAGGCCCCTGAGCAGAATTCTGGCCTGCCAAGGGATTGTTCACAGCTGTGTCTTCAGTGACTGCTTCTAGCAGGGCCTGCCAAAGGGCGACCCAGCCTATATGCTTGCACCTGCTTCACGACAATAGACCAGGAATTTTCCCACCTCTTGGCCAGATGAACTTGCTGGGGCAACTTGGTAGCCCCCCCATGGAAAATCCTTCCTCTGCTCCACTACCACCGTGAGGCACCGAGGTTGAAGCCCCCCTACCAAGGACTGAGACTGAGACACCTGTAATTCTGATGCAGGGGTGCTGGCCTGACTGAAGCAGGATGCCTGCTGAGTGTTGCCTACAGATGTGCCTACAGGACCTAGACTGGTTTCCCCCAGAAAGCAGTCCTGAAACAGTGGGTCCCACTCACTGCTGATACTGACTTATCCTGCTGAGAACATGGACTGTCTGTACCCGTCTTCAATACCTTTTTCCCCCTCAGCAATTTCAATAGACTTCTTCTTCTTGATTGTATCTGTTCCCCCTCAGCCATTTCAAGATTCTGTTTCCCCCCTCAGCAATGGACTATAATAGAACCTTGAGTTCACCAGGACTTAACCTTGAGTTAACCAGGCAGGGCCATTATCTTCCCAAGGTGACTAGGCAAACTCTGTTGGCTGGACTATGAGGACTTAGTCTCTCCACATTTGGTAGCTATACTCCTGTCTTGGTTCAGGGCAAATTTTGGGGAGAACCCCCAAAGGGGCTCCTCTAGGAAAGCAGATTCATTTGGCCCCTCCCCTATGAAATATTAATCCCAATATTACCGGGTGGGACGTGCCTGGGCTCGTCTGACCCTTGCTGCTGGGCCAAAGGCGGCAGCTGTGATGTTTCACCTCAGAGATACATTTGGCCGGCTGCATCCTGCAGCTAGGCACTCGCAACAAATCCAGGCATAGTAGAAACTCAGTTGAGCTCTGGTGGAAAAGGTTCAGGGGACGGTGAAGAGAAAAAGGAGAGGATTCTGCTGTAGAGTTTTAATCCAGAGTTTATTCCAGGATGACAGACCTCTGAATCTTGTAACAGCTCCCAACAGAATCCAGACCGCATGGTCCCGTCTCCTTTTCAGGCCGGGGACGGGGGGAGGGGAAGGCACAGGTGAGCCACCAACCAGGTGGGAGGAGGGGAAGGCTCAAAGGATAAAGACACTTGGACAGGCCAATGAGCCCGGACCTGAGGGGCATCTTTTGAACTTCTGCCAACCACACCATGACCCTGCTGGAATGTTAAGATTGATGGACAGCACTTAGCAGGAGGGCAAAGGGGGAGGGGAAAGGACAGGTTTCACCTATCCCAACACCTGAGGGATTTTCCTGTTTCCTGAAACAGGAAATGGCGTCACACTGCAACACTCCCCCCAACCGGTCCAGGAGAAAATAGCTCCTTGGAAAGAGGTGGAAAAAACCTGTTTATTAAACAATAAAACCTAAACAATATTGAACAATAAAACCCCTTGTTGCTCCAAAAGAGATGACAAACTGAGAAAGTCCCCTCCCTGGGTTGCAGTTCAGCTCACACAGGCTCTTATCAGTCCCTCCGGTGCTGGAAATGTTGCGGGCCGGGCCCGGCCTGGTGGGCCACAGGTGCTAGCTGCCGGTGCTCTTCTGGGTGTTCAGTCCAGAGCAGGTTTCAAGAGGTCCAAAGAAAAGGGAAAAAAGAAAAGAAACCACAGTCCAGGGAACTTCCTTGCCTCAGCAAGCTAAAACTAACTAAAAGCAAAGGAGAGCTCTGTCCCACTGTCTGTTCATCCCCAGACAACACAGTCCAGGAGCAGGAATGTGGAGGAGTGAGTGCAGGGTCTGAAAACAAACTGCTGCTTCTTCTCTCCCCCCTTCACTCTCTGCAACAAGTCTTAAAGGTGCAAAACTTATGATGCAGCATAAACAGAACAAGATGATTGGGGTTAAAAGCATCATATAATCAGCTTAGGACAACTCCCTCTCTCTTTCTCCCCCTCTTTTCTATTCTTTTCCTCTCCCTAATTCCTTTCATGCATTTGCTGTGGTCATTCTATAAATTTGTTTTGATACTGCAATCCCCTTTCCGTGTTGTCTGTTGCACTCCCAGATCAGTTAACCAACCATCACCACCCCCATTGGTATGAGCGGATCGTGACATTAAATTGGCATCATGGACAGGATTCTGATAGACAGAAGGGTCTGCAAGGCTGTTTGTAGTCTGGAACAGGGGAAGGACGATTTGCTTCAGCCACACCTAGCCCCTCATCGCGAAAGGGTTGAACGAAGCTGGAAAGCAAGGAAAGCTCTTTGAATTTCCCACAAACTGCGCACGCCCAGGTGAAATACGCCCCCATACTCTATTGAGGGTTCTGTCTTTAGAATTTCCCAAAAAATCTCTTAGCGCAAAAGGGGAAACTGTTTTTGTTTATGTGTGAATTTGGACTGTCTGGGAAGGAAGGGACAACTTGAAGGAACTAAGCAGGGCCTCCCAGGGAGATTTGGTCTCTTCACCCAGCCAGGGAAGCAAAGGGGAGCACAGCAAAGGCTGTGAGATTGTCTAACTTAAGCTTGCACCTCCCTGTCATGGTTTTGGTCCCTTCATAAAATGACTGAAAACTCTAGCACAAAAGTTACAGCTGAATTTTCTGCTCTGCTTGCTAAATAGAATGCCAAGCCTTCTCCAAGGGGGGAGGTTTGGGCAGAGAACAGCTGGTTTAATTTAGAAAATGTCATAGATAGAATTTGTTCTTTACAACATGAAACAGAAGTTAAACTGGGCAAAAATAAGACCATCCTCTGCTCAGTTTTGGCAGCTTGTCTCACAGCAGCCATAGAAACCCTTTTTAAGCAAAGAAACGAGGAAATAGCAAGAATAGATTCCCTTCAAAACCTAGTTGAAATTTTGCAGAAAGAATTAAAGGAAGATAGAAATGAGATCTATATGTTGCGAGCTGCCCTTAGAGAGGAACTTGCTAAGAATTCACATCCTACTGATTCCTCTACAGAGCCAGAGGAAAAGGAAACTCCTGACATGAAACAAATCTATCCCCGTCAGGAACTTGAGGCAGTAAAAAATTGGAGAGAATACTGCTGTCCTCGCTTGAGACCCTTGGTTCAAACAGAATAGAACTATCTTAATGATGAGGATTGTTGGAATGTTGGGGGACATAAGACAGATGATGCACTTTGGACCTGGTTAACATAAGAGATTTGAAAACAGGATGCCTTGGCATAAACAAACGGAACTTTGAAAATTCGACCTGGATTGCAAGAAGATTAAATCAAACGGGTTTACTGGAAAAAGAAAATCCCATTAAACTCTGCAAGCAAGAGATGTTGTTATATGCGTAAGTTTGTGTATGTGATTTTAACCTAATCATTGTAGTACACATTACTAGTCTCCCTGCAATGGTATGTAAGTGCTTGTATCCCACAATCAAATTGGATTCTGATTACCGAGTGGGTCTCCCTGTCTCTCTGCATTGCCGAAAGAGGATCTTGACCCACCTATCACAACTAAACAAATACCGTTCAGTGCTACCGAATTAGCTAAGCTGTCAAAAGAATTTGGGCGCCTCCCACAAGAATCAGAGACAAATATGTCCTCCGAGTGTCCCTCGATGGTGGAGATCAAATTAAATTAACCGGAGGCCAATGGGTACTGGGGACATGGAGCCTTCTTCACAACAGGAGATAAGGAGGTAAGCGTGATGCATGGTCCCTGACACAGGGTGCGTCTTTCTGGGCCGGGAGAATGAATCCTTTGGAAAGGGGTGACCCCCTGGCAATCGTTGACACCACCGACCAGCTCTTAGAAAGTGTCCACAAAGCCGCCTGCCTGCAAAAGATTCATGAAAAGAAATTAGTTCCTGGTTTTGAATGCCCAATGCAATTACCTGTGAAGCCAGAACTAATGACCGATTGAACTCGTGGGCTTCCAGAAACACTTAAACATACAGCAATGACTCTACAGAAAACCATAATGGCTTTGAATCCTGTAGAAAGACTAGATAAGATTCCTCAGGAATTCCCCTGACCAAAGTGGACCTAGAGATCCTGGCTTCACTCCCTACTCTTCCCCCTCACAGCCCTCAGCTTCTCAATCTGATTCACCTGCCAGTAGCCATAAAGTTTGGACATGAGCTGAAGTTGCAGTAGATCTGATTAATTATTGTAGACAATATGGACCTATAAAAACCCCGGCATAGAAATCAGAAAATAACAAAGGTGTTTGGTTTATTGGGGCTCCTCACAGTGAAAATATAGAGAAAGGAAAACAGATCTCTAACTGCCACCATTGGTGGTTGTTGGGAATTCAAAAGTGGGTCCCCAAAGAGGTGATGGATGGTTTGCCCCTTGATAAATTGCAGAAAATAATAAATAATTGGCACCAGCGAAAACCGAATCCATTGGCTCAACCCAGTGCACCCCTCCCTTCTCAGGGACAAAAACTAACCCTCCCCCAGACTCTCCCACAGAACACAGGCAGTGAACCAAAACCAACAGGGTTTTCGGCAAACAAATCTCTCTGCCGCTTACAGGCGGGCAAAGGGGCGGAGCGTGGGTTTATTTAAGAATGCTCACTAAAAATAAATCAGGATATATATTAAGCCCAGCTATCACGGGCCTCCACAGGCTACTAGTAACCTTTTTGATTGACATTGGGGCTCAAATCTCTGCACTAACAAAAAAGGATGCCCAGAGGTGTGGAATTGTTCCAACTAAGAGACAATGCTGTGTTCTTAATGCTCTGGGAACTACAGAATCTATGAATGTTGCCTTAGCCAAACTGACGCTCCCTGGAAATGAGCATCAACTAGTCATCAAAATGGTAATTGGGAACATTCCAAATAATTGATTAGGAATGGGTGTCCTTGCTGGGAGGCAGTGGGAAGACTCTGAGGGATTTCTGTGGTCTTTTGGCACACTGCCACTTAACATTAGGCTGCTTCAAACCGCACCCTCCCTACCCTATAATCAAACAACTCATGTAAAACAATACCCTCTACCTTCTGGTGCCAGAGAAGGTATCAAAGCGGTTCTACAGGACTTGAGAAACCAAGGGGTAATAATTCACACACATTCTCCTTTTAATTCACCGGTATGGCCAGTCTGAAAAGCCAGTGGAAAGTGGAGATTAACAGTAGATTTTCGCAGGCTTAATGCCAACACAGACCCTCTTACAGCACTGGTCCCAAACTTAGCTGAATTAAAAACATCAATTCAAGAAAAGGCTCACTCAATCATGGCAATGGCAACTGTGGATGTCAAAGACATCTTCCTTATGGTACCTATTCAGCCAGAAGATATAGGGACCATTTTGCCTTCACGTGGGAAAGGACGGCAATACACTTGCACTAGGCTTCCCCAAGGCTACAAACACTCCTCCACTTTGGCCCACCAACCTGATCCTGCTGATCCTGTAGCTGATAATCAATACATTTAAGACACTCTGGGGGGGGGGGGGGGGGGGGTGGCGGGGGGGGGGGGGGTGGGGAGAGGGGGAAGGATGAAATAGAGGTAGTAGGGAAACATCAGCAGAAAATAATCTCTCACTTAAAAAGTCTTGATTTGCAGATACCCGCAGAGAAAATTCAGAAACCTTCTCAGGAAGTGAAGATTTTGAGAATTTGGTGGAAAGGAGGCATGACATGTATTCCACCCGATACCCTAACCTCTTTAGATCAGTTTCAAAGGCCTGAATTGAGGAAAGATCTCCAGCAAGCTCTAGGACTATTAGTGTTCTGGAGAAAACACTTTGCAGATTTCTCAATAATTGCTAGGCCGCTTTTTGACTTGCTGAGGAAAAGGATGAAATGAGATTGGACTCCTTCTCAGGAAGAAGCATTGCAATTACTGATTTTTGAGGCAACAGCTCACCAAGCACTAGGCCCTATCCATCCCACAGATCCCTTTCAGGTGGAATGGGGATTTGCCTCCTCAGGGCTATCAGTACACATTTGGCAGTGGGGTCCCGAGGGTCCAACGGGGCCTCTTGGTTTTTATTCCTGTGGTTTCAAAGATGCTGAGAAAAGATACACTACCTGGGAAAAGGGGTTGTTTGTAGTTAGCTTAGCTCTCCTAGAAGAGGAAAAAATTGCATGACAAGAGCTTATTGTATTAAGAAGCCCTTTCAAAGTTATCAAAATCGTCACTAATGGGAGCCCCACCCCTCCCCCCCCAAACCTGACGGGGTAGCCCAAAGGGCCTCAGTTAGGAAATGGTATGCTCAGATGGAAGGCTATTGTAATACCGTCTCAATAACGGAAGATGCTGCTAAAAATCTTACAATCCAAGGCACTGAGAGCCTGGTTAGCAGCCAAGATAAATGTGCCTCTGTAATCAAAGCTGCCCTTCCTTTCTCCCCCGAACAAGCAGCAAGTTCTTGGTTCACAGATGCCTCTGCAAAACGGGAAGGGAAGGTATGGAGATCTAGAACAGCTGTCTTACACAATTCATTTGGTGGAAGAATCATTACTGAAGGGGAAGGCAGCGCTCAGGCTGGGGAACTCATAGCTGTTTGGAGTGTTTTCCGATGTGAGGCACAGAACATTTCTCTTGCCTGCATTTACACCGACTCTTACGCAGTGTACAAAGGTTGTACCGAGTGGCTTCCTTGCTGGCAGCAAAATGATTGGAAAGTTCACAGAATTCCAGTGTGGCAAAAGGAAAAGGGGCAAGAAATTTTAGATGTTGCAAGCCAAGGAAATGTTGCTATTGGTTGGGTAGCTTCTCAGCAAACAGATGGAAATCCAGCAGGAGAGTGGAAGAATAGAGCTGATGAACTAGCAAGGCTCAGCCCCCTGAAAAAGGAACTCATTCCTGAGGACTGGGATCAACTATTAGAATGGCTGCATGGAAAAAGACAGCACACAGGTGCGAAAGATTTGTACAAGGAAGCTCATGCTTGTGGTTGGCTGGTTACCAGGGAAATGTGTAAAACATGCATATCAGCCTGCGAGCAATGTCACAGGTGACTGGAGAGACATCCTTGAGAAGATGACCCTCTGCATTTAAGAAAGGGTAAAGGCTTATGGGACGCGTGGCAGGTAGACTATATCGGCCCCTTTAAGAAGTCAGGAGGTAAACACTTTGTGCTAGTAGGAGGAGAAATTGTATCTGGGTTGGTTCAAGCTGATGCTTTGAAAAGAGCTACAGGTGATAATGCGGTTAAAGCTTTGCAGGGGTGGTTTGGAACTTTCCCAAAGCCACAGGAAATTCAATCTGATCACAGGTCCCACTTCACTGCTAGAGGTGTACAGCATTGGGCAAAAGGTGAAGGAATTAAGCGGTCTTTCCACAGCCCTTTCCACTACCCTCAAGCTAAGGGGATCTTAGAAAGGACCAAGGGTTTTTTGAAAGGACTTCTGAAGCCCCGGGAGGGAAATTGGGACGTTCGGTTATGGGAAGCTGTTAAAAGAATGAACAGTAGATGGGGGGGGAATGGATGTCCCAAAATCACTGCCTTTTGCCCAACAGCTCCAAGCATCGTTCCCTTACTACGGCGACCTGACGATTCAAAAAGTCCAGCACATTACCCTGGACAACCTGTTCTGGTGGACCTCCCTACTGTAGGGGAAGTAACACTAGTGCTGAAAACCCCTCTGAAGAAATATGCATGGCTAGCCTCTGATGCTCTAGGGAAAGAGCATTGGATAAATACATGCTGGATAATCCTATCCATTTTAACTCTTTTCTGGCCCCAGTGGAAGGATTTCTGTTGTTTTTACTTTTACAGAAGAACCCTGAGGAACATGAAAATCATCTGAACCATGATAACACTGGTGATGCTTTTCTGCATCCTACCACAATTCCATGGACAGGATCCTGCTGAGTGGTTGTGGTCTGAAGCTACCCTCCATCCCACTAATGTTCTAGGAGCGTAGCCCAAGGGTGGCCACCCAAACCTAGAGCCTATAGTGCTGCATGACCCCCAGGTATATGGTCCAAGTGAGTGGGGATGGGATCAGAAGGACTGGACTAGAGCCCTAACTGGAACAATTGGTGAGTCGATTGTGGAAGCATGCAGAAAAATGGAAGGATCTCTCTATGAGAAATCCACCTCCATCACAGTTGCCGGAAATTTTATGGAACCAGATGGGAAAAATGATCGGGATATCCCTTCAGCGAGACTGTGTCCTACAAACAAGTGGGAGTGTGCCAAACAAATTCCCCTTACTCTGTGTTGCTGCCAGGAGTATGTTGGTAATTACACTCTAGGTCGCAAAACGAACAATGTTGCAAGTACAAAGGATTGTAAAAATGAACCAATTGATTGCTGGCATAATTTGACGTTAACTAAACCGACTTAAGTGACATGCCGCTGGCAAAATAACTTGACCAACCTGTTTGGTTGAAAAGGCTTAGCTCATAAATTTAAGATAGACGCTATAACAAAACCCACGCTGAGTACCGTAGTTACATCCCAGTGGAATAGACGGGACTGAGAGCACGAAGCCCACACTGAGCACCATAGTTACACCCCAATGGGTAGAAGGGACTGAGAGCACAAAGCTGACATTGAGTACAGTAGTTACATCCGAGTGGGCAGAAGGGACTGAGAGTCCCCTTAGTCAATGTGGCCTTGGTCCCAAGCTTTTGTTCACTTGGCAGGTATGGGAAAAACAAAAAGCCTGGCAGCTTCAAGGGGGAGTGGGAGAAGGAATTAGCCGAAGGATTTGTGGAACTGCTTATAGCAAAGCAATCTCAATCAGTGTTTTGACAGATCAGACAAATAAGCGTGAACAGGTTTGTACGCCCCCAAGCGTACAAGACTGTTGGCACAATTTTACATTAACACAAACTGCAGAAGTAGTTTGTCTTTGGTCCAAAACTAGTGAAGGCTTTTCTTTTAAGTTGATAATAAATGGTATGAACCAACCTTCTACTACCACCACTCCAGCCCAAGCACCGCTTATGCTTAGCCTGAGAAGTTTTGAAATTGGACCATATATAATCAGGAAAACTGGTCAACAACACATATTGTTCAATCTGGCACGGTCTCTTAAACAAGTCAAATTGATGATGATGCAAAACAATGTCTCAGAAATTCAGCCGGCCTGTTTGCCTTTTTTGCGGACTTCCTTTGAGGGTTGGACCACCTGGCTGCAAAAACAGAAAGTCCGTTTTTTCTTTAAAAACAGACACTAAGAGACATAACCGGTGTTTTGGGAACAGGTTTTGGAATTCTAAATAGTATTGATTCTGAAGTACACTAATGGATAAATTGGCTGCCACAAAATGGTTAGAGATTTGACCAAATTAAAACAACCACTGCAATCATCCTTATTGGCTTTGGGAACACAGAAGGGCTTGCTGTCAAACATATTACCAGCTTGGGAAAAGGTAAATGTAAGTGATCACAAATTGGTAGACTGATGCACTCGGTGCTACACAAAACAACCTTTCTTTGGCTCTTAGCTGTATCCAGGCACAATTGTCGATGCAGTCAGTTGCTGCCTCAATGATAAGAGAAGGTGAAGGCAATTTTCCTGCTGAAATTCAGAAAAGAATTTGGGACAGTGCCACTGATTTTGAAAGAGAATTCCAGTCCTGGTGGAACTTGGTGAATTTTACTTATCACCCCATTACAAACACAGCCACAGCTCTTGTGTTAACCGTACGCAATGCCTCAGTGCATTTGAGATTTCCTATTATTGCATTAGGGCTAAATCATGATGGAGCTATTCCCAATCTTTCTGAACATAGACAATGGGCCCATCAAATTGGTAAAAAATGGCAACATGTTAATTTGGAATCTTCTATTGTCCGAGAACTAGGCTTCATCTGTGAAAGTAATGCAATTACAGCTCAGAATGTTTGTTTGGACACAGAACAAAATATCTGTCATTTTGAAATTCATCCTAACGAGACTTTCGAAACAGTCCTTAAATATATAGGCAATGGGTGTGGGTGCTTTAGAACTGCTTGTGATACGGTATTTGTAGAAAATGCAGTAGTGGATAGTAAAAATCATTCAAATTGTTGCGCTTGTAACTTTACAAAACTGAGGGATGTGATTTTTCTTCAGAAGCTCCAGTTACCTCCCATTACCTTTTTCAATCCAATTAAAGACTGATTCACAAACTATTACTGTCCTAGGGTGACGTTATGATGCTTGTATCCCCATCCGTGTGTTCTGTTGATGCTGGCTATCATGTTCTGTGCCTTCAAGACTGGCTGTGAAGAGCGAATGTTTTGTTTTGGTTTTGCTATCAGCCGCTCCCCCACAGCTGGCGCGACAGAGAGACAGGGCAGTACATGGGTACTGCTTTTGCTTTTTGCTTTGCTTTTCGCTTTGCTCTTGCTTCGGCTTTGCTCCTGCTTTGCTCTTGCTTTTTTGCTCCTGCTCATTAGTTAGTTTAGCTAAGCAGTCCAAATTTTCCCTGGACTGTTTCTCCTTTCCCTTCTTTGGACCTACTCGGACCTGCTCCGGACTGGGACCTGGGAAACACCGAGAGTTTGCACCTTGTGGCCAAGGTGCAGCAGCTACCCCAGCACAGGACAGACTGATAACAGAGCGAGCACTCCCAAGAGAGACTTTCTGAAGTTGTCTACTTTTTCAGAGCGGTGAAAGAGTGGTGCCATCTGGTATTGATCCTTTTGTGTGCTGCGGGGTGCTTTGCCTGTTACAGAAACAGGTTCTTTCCACTTGTTTCCAAGGAATCCTTCCCGCCCTGGTTGGGGGGAGGGGCCGTGTGGGTTTGTTTTCTGGAGGGTCCACCTTTTGGAGGTTTTCTCCCAAATTTGCCCTAAACCAGGACATTTACCTACTCCCATTGGGATGAACATTACTTTGGTAAAGCAATCTTTGCTTCATCAGGACTTCATTGAAATATTGGAGAAGATCAAGAAGAATAGACAGAAAGCACTGGTAACTGTTCATCACAATGTGAAAGAAATACACCATGTCATAGAGAGAGTAAGAAAAGATGCTGAACACAGGTGGTAGGATACTCTTTTTGGGTGGTCACCTACTGCCACAAGAGTCCTGAACAGTATGTGTCATCCCATCATTGCCCTTTTGCGTTTCGTTTTGATTGGGGTTTTTTAATCAGCAATCTTACTCATTATGAATTGGAGAATGATGAAAGAGTTAACAAAATTGATGTCTGTAATTAATGCACACAACTTGGCTGATGTCCTTTTCACTGTGGCCATCTCCAAGACTATTGACACAAGGCGACTATAAATGAGAGGATGTGTTTTGAAATCGTCTTCAATTTTCTTTGAAGATTATAAGAAAATTACTTTTGATTTTTGGTGAATTGTTTTGAAAAAAAATATTTTAAATGAACTGTTGTTGATTTGTTTATTGCTTTATTGCCTTTGATTATTTGTGATTAGTTTCAGATATTTGAAAAAAATGTTTCAAAATAATATGGTTTAAATTCCTGTTATTATATTTGTTTCTTGTTTCCTTACCCCCGCCTTTTTTTATCTTTTCTTGTCCTTCCCTTCTCTCTCTCTGTCTGACGTATTGTCTCTGCTTTCCAGGATATGCTACCAATGTGCGACAAGTATACAACAATAGTACAGAACACTGCTGATGAAGACCCTTTGAAGCCTGTCGTGAGTCACCAGGTGCTGTGAAAGACGGTCTGAGGTTCCCCCCATTTGCCTCACGACCGTCCACAGGACCGATATCAGGACCCTGAGGACCCCAATGGGACCTCTGGCCTGCCAGTAATGGATGAACACCAAAAATCCTGAGGCCCCTGAGCAGAATTCTGGCCTGCCAAGGGATTGTTCACAGCTGTGTCTTCAGTGACTGCTTCTAGCAGGGCCTGCCAAAGGGCGACCCAGCCTATATGCTTGCACCTGCTTCACGACAATAGACCAGGAATTTTCCCACCTCTTGGCCAGATGAACTTGCTGGGGCAACTTGGTAGCCCCCCCATGGAAAATCCTTCCTCTGCTCCACTACCACTGTGAGGCACCGAGGTTGAAGCCCCCCTACCAAGGACTGAGACTGAGACACCTGTAATTCTGATGCAGGGGTGCTGGCCTGACTGAAGCAGGATGCCTGCTGAGTGTTGCCTACAGATGTGCCTACAGGACCTAGACTGGTTTCCTCCAGAAAGCAGTCCTGAAACAGTGGGTCCCACTCACTGCTGATACTGACTTATCCTGCTGAGAACATGGACTGTCTGTACCCGTCTTCAATACCTTTTTCCCCCTCAGCAATTTCAATAGACTTCTTCTTCTTGATTGTATCTGTTCCCCCTCAGCCATTTCAAGATTCTGTTTCCCCCCTCAGCAATGGACTATAATAGAACCTTGAGTTCACCAGGACTTTGAGACCTTCCCAACGTGACTAGGCAAACTCTATCAGCTGGACTAAGAGGACTTAGTCTCTCCATGTTTGGTAGCTATACTCCTCTCTCTTTCTCCCCCTCTTTTTTATTCTTTTCCTCTCCCTGATTCCTTTCAGGCATTTGCTGTGGTCATTCTATAAAGGTGCATTTGTTTGGATTGATACTGCAATCCCCTTTCCAGGTTGTCTGTTGCACTCCCAGATCAGTTAACCAACCAACCAGTTAACCAATCCGTTGGTATGAGCGGATCATGACAATACCTTCTTTCAAGCTGAAATTGGTTCTAGTCCATATAAGCACACTGGTAGGTAAAAGTAGACTCTAAAAGATAACATTCAAAATGTATTTCCCTTGTCTTCCCATTAAAGCAAGTGAAGAAAGCAGACAGGAGATCTTCAGATAACATGCTATGCAAATTGAAAAGATTCTGTCCTTATTTGAAGCAACTGAGGAACTCACACCATGAAATACAGTTCAGACAGATGGAAGGGTCACAGATGATGTCAAATCTGTACTTCCAATGTTTGAATGAAGCAAGATTTCTTGAAGTACAATCCTATACAATGAAGGTGAGTTTGCAGAAGCGATTGAACTGGGTCTGTTTTCTAAACACAATGTTTTCTAAGTAACTGAGGATTCAGGAAGGCAACCTTGGACTTTAAAGGATTTAGAAACATACAAATACCAAGACTGGCAGTTCATTAGCTTTAACAGTCTCTTCAAATCAGATCTATTTTTAACTTCTTCTTGTAGTAGGTCTGAAGACATTAGGAATGATGCAATAAAACAAAACAAGCAACAAACCAAAACAAAACCAAAACAGCTTTCTCAAAAAGCTTGGAGAAACCAGAGAAATTATGATTTTTAGGGGTTAAGTAGTCCTTTAAAAGTTGTCTCTGGGAAAAGAGATAAAAAACCACTAATTGACTGGGGAGTATATTCCAAACCTGTCCTGAAGCATGTAAGGGACAAGAGCCGGTAATAAAACTACTATGCTGGGTTCATCTGTTAAAAGCATTCCAGAATGGTTGAAATTATCAATCACATAATGTGGGATTTAAAAAATAAAAAAGAAAAAAGAAAAAAGAAGAAAACATAGAGAAAAAAATATTTTGAACATGTTTTCCCATTCCCAGATGGCATAACAACTTTATTTCATTTTGTTCCTAAGACTGATTAATAGCTAATGAAGTTTTTTACAATTGAGAGTGAGAGTGTTCTCACTAACCGCACAATTTGGATGGATCTCTTTTACTTTGCACAGCAGCAGATACGGTTTAGCACTCCACAGTTCAGTCCCCAAAAGTGAATGGGTGTGGCAGATTTAACCTAACTGGCCAGTCCACCAGAATGCTTAATTATCTTGGAAAATGCTTTGCTCTATCTCATTATCTGGACATGTCTCTCTAGCTCCGCTTTGAGCTCCTTGATCTTTCATCTACAGGATGAGATCCAATTTAGCTTAGCAAGGACATAGCCTTTCAAAACCACATCTTTTATCTTCTGCATTCATCCAAGTACATTTCTACTGCAGGGAACCCTGTGGAAGATCCTAGTTGTTTTGTTTCTCAGATAGTTGTTGCATAAAAGAGCTCTTCTTTTAATTTTTTCCCTGCTAAAGGATAGGCTCTGTACTTAACTGATTGTGATGCTAACTCATTATCATCTATTCTTCAGTCGTACAGAGTAGGCAGCAAAGTTTTCTTCTGAAGACATTCATTTAATGAGAAATGCTGAAGGTCTGACTTTAGTTGCAAAGGTCACTGATTGACCGGTTGCAAAATTGTTAAGTCTAGTAAGAGCAGGAAAAGTGTGCTGTTGCTGTGCCTGTAAATGTCGTGTCAGCTGCTGTTGGGATAAAAAGCATGAGCATAAGAAAACATGGATAGAGAAGAAATTTGTTGTGATTTCTGCACAAGAGGAAGTATGAAGCACTTATTTCAGTGGCTAAGACAGTATCATCATTGGGCCAGTTCTCTTCAACATCTTTTGAACAACCTGGACACAGCACTTGAAGGAATATTAAGAAAGTTTGCCAAAGACACTAAATTGGGAGGAGCTGTGAACTAACTCCCTTGAGGGCACAGAGACCTTGCCGAGAGATCTTGCCAAATAGGAGAGATGGGCAATTCTTGCTGGCCGGGAGTCTATGCACAAATCACAAAAGGGGCGGGACTGCTGGGGACGGCGTCTCAAGCTGGGTTTTTTCCAGCATCAGTCTCATTACATGGTGATGACAATGGGAAGCTGCCAGCAGCTCACGTCCCCAGCAGCAGACAAAGAACTTAATGTTACAACTGACTTGAAAAGTTTTTTGACCAATCCCACAAAGCAAAAGCATATTGACAGTACTTCTATCCAATCACTATAAAGACATGTACCTGGGCTTAGAACAATGCTCGCTTCTTTCGAATAAAAGACCTGCTTGTAAGCCTTAAGATACAGTGCACAGAGCTCCGTTATTAAGCTCAGAACTACCTAATATCGCGCTAGATATACTTTGCTGTAGCTTAGGGAGTTATTCTAGACAAGCATTAATACAGAGACCATTGTTCCATTTGTCCTTACTTTTCTACTTCTCATCTAATTTTTCTGCTGACAAACCTTATGACTACTGCTTAGCTCCAATGACAGTTCTGCTGTCTCTGAGGCCTTCCTTTTGCAGCTTTCCCAAACCCCTCTGTTTTTGAGGATTCCCACAGGCAATCACCAACCAGATGGAGTGGAACAAGGGCAAGTGCTGGATTCAGCACCTGCAACTGGGCAATCCTGGTGGGTGTATAGACTGGGGAGGGAGCAAGAGGCTGGGAGAAGCACTGCAGAAAGGGACCCAGGCTCCTGGCCAATGGCAAGCTGAATGTGCATCAGCAGTGCCCTGGCAGCCAGGAGGGCCAAGCCTGTCCTGGGGTGCATCAGGCACAGCATCACCAGCTGGGCAAGGGAGGGGATTGTCTTGCTCTGCTCTGCTCTGCTCTGCTCTGCTCTGCTCTGCTCTGCTCTTCTCTGCTCTGCTCTGGGGTGGAATCACCTTGGTATTAGAAAGTCCTCAAATGAGGTCTACAAAGACAGGACTCAATGAAATGGCATGCAGCTGAGTCAGGGGAGGTTTAGGTCGGGTATCAGGAAAAAGTTTTTAACCCGAGAATGGCTGGGCACTGGAAGAGTCTCTCCAGGGAGTGGTCACACCATCACAACTGTCTGAGTTTGGGAGTTCAAGGATGGCCCCAGGCAGGGCCAGGAGTTGGACTGATGATGATCCTGATGGGGTCCTTCCAATTCAACAGATTCGACGACTCAATGGTTCTGTCCTGGCCACTCAAGGTATATTGCTTGGTCTCATCAGATTTTGATCTGCTCTTGTTGTTGGTCAGACTTTGTCCCTAGTGGCTAATGATATTTATCACAAAAGACAAAGTGCCTTTTCTCAATTTTCTCAAGCAATTGGAACATGCGCCTTAGAATCCTAAAAAAGTCTTTTCTTTGAAACAACACTGTAGTGTTTTTCACTGCCCAGTAGTCTTTCCAGATCTTAAGGAGAAAGAAGGCAAAATGAGGGGACGTATTACAATGAATGATTGTCAGTTTTCCGGTTCTTTGACAGTATATTTGTACTTCTACTATTCTTTTCTGTAAAATCATGGTTTTCTATAGTATCCAATTTTCTAGCAAGACACATTTCTGCAACTGAGCCCATCAGTCTTTGTGAAAAGATATTGTCAAAAGTACAAAACATATGAATAGGCAGTGACAAGTGAGGGAAAAAAGGAGTGTGAGAAGCAGCTGCATGATACTAAAGTGAGACAAGAAGAAGGAGAAGGTGCTCCAGTTGACAGAGCAAAGAATCCCCCACAGTCCCTGGAGGACATCATCATCAAGCAGGTTGTCTCCTAGCAGTCCCTGGAGAACCGTGGAGGAACACAATGGAGCTCGTGGGGAGCTCCATGCCACAGCAGGTGACTGTGCCTTGAAGGAAGCTGCAGCTTGTGGAGGGAGAGAGGGCCAGAAAAGCATCCTTGACCTCTTGGAAGAGTGGAAGAGTACGTGCAAATCTTCAACAGCTGCTAACTCTAATCTATTCTCTTTCCACTTCTTGTCTTAGGTAAGTAAGAAGACAACCCAAGAATTAGAAGCCTAAATTCTTTTGCTTGAGGCTCCCATTCTTTCTGCCATTCTCTTCAAATTTAGTTTGAAGTAAAACTGATGATAAAGTTCTTAAGGCTTGATGTTCAGGCTTTTCAGAAAATAGGGAGTGCAAATAACTCTTGTCACTGTCATTTTTTTCATAGAAGGAAAAAAGGGAAATTACTGGTTTTCAAGGACTTACGGAAATCCATGGGTAACGGTGGTGAGACTGAAGAGTTTAATTAATCTGAAAAGAGAATGTCGTGGAGCTACCTCAGCTCTGTACAAGTTTTTTTACCAGGAAGTCTAGACTTTTAAACAGACTAAGGACACAATAGTTATCTCTGGGAATATTTTAGTATGTATAGTACATTCATCTTTAAATAGTTCTATCTGTTTGACAGTTATGACTTGGGCTTTAATTTTGATGTGAAAAGAAATATTTGTGATTCAGATCATTTCCATTTCTGAAGCATTTCAGTTGTTGACTGTTTTTGCTGTCTCCTGAGGGCGGGGAAATAGTCTTTGTACCAATACTGAAACAAACTAGATGGAAAAATTTGTTTTCCTCATTCTTTTCTGTCTATTTCAACAGGCACAGCAGCAAGACCACTGCTATGAGTCTGAGTGGCCCTTCCACTCCAGGATGACAAACTTGTAGGGGCTAGTATGTTATTTGCACCCATTTCTGATGCCGGCTGTTAACTGTTGTGCAGAAAGATCTGTCAACCTTTTTCACAGGAAGACACTTCTGAATTGCTTCACTTGTCTCTGAAGCAGAGACCTAAGCTGGCACTCCATTTCTGAGATCTTGCTGTGTTAGCCCCCAAACCCATTTCTTTCAAATGCCTTTTACTTTCAACCCAAGCACTTCATTACTTGATGATGTAATCTCTTGTTCTTAATGTTCGGGGGATTGTTTTAGACTGATAAGAACATATTGCAGTAAGCAGGTAGAACATCTATCTTAAGCAGTATCCATCACTTGGCTTTGGTTCATGTATCATAACATCTGCAAGGCATGTCATTTACAATCACTGGATGGGCTGGGGTAACGGGCCACAGGTTTAGGAATCTTTCTCCAATTAATTTTGCGTTAAAATTTAGCTCTTATCATTTCAATTGGGTCTTTATTAAAGCAGTCATCTATTTATTACCTGTACCACAATGAACTGTGTACCTGTACCACAGTCAACAGTGGCTGAGCATCCTACAACAATTCCAAGAAGAAGAATGGTCTGAGCCCCCAGTGCAGCACAAGAAGTCTGTCATCAAGCCAGAGTCCCGCAGGCGTTTTCTCAGCCTGGAGAAGAGCAGACTCCGGGCAAATTGTTAGAGCAGCTCTCCAGTAGCTGAAGACAGCCTACCAGAAGGAGGCAGGTGAGCTACACAAGGGCACGGAGCGATAGGAAAAGTGTGGATGGCTTTAAAACCTGAAGAGGATAGGTTTCCTTTGGCTATTGGGAAGAAATTCCTTGCCAAGATGGTTGTGAGACACTAGAACATGTTGTGGGTGACCAATTCCTGGAAGTGATCAAGGCCAGCTTGAATGGGTCTTTGAGCTTAAGGCGGTCTAGTGGAAGGTGTCCCTGACAATGACATGCTGGGGAGGACGTAGGTGAATTTAAGGTCCCTTCCAAACCCAACCATTCCATTATTCTATGGTAATCATTCTGTACAGTAGCAGTAAGAAGTTGAAGCTAGAAATAACATATTCATGCTGAGAAACTGCTATCCAAGGAGTTGAACTGTTTGGGTCTCACATTTATGGGCCATTTAGCAATACTATATCTAATATCTACTCCTCGCTCTTTATCATACACGCAAGTATTTTATCATCTTTAACGTTTCTGACATTTGGGAATTTTCTTCCCTTCTCTCTCTCTCTTTCTTTCTTTCTTTCTTTCTTTCTTTCTTTCTTTCTTTCTTTCTTTCTTTCTTTCTTTCTTTCTTTCTTTCTTTTTTTCTCTTTCTCTCGTTCCTTCTTTCTTTTGTTTCTTTCCCCCACTTCCTTCCTTCACTGCCTTCCTTCCACTATGTCCTTCTTTCTGCCACGTCCTTCTGCCACTTCCTTCCCTCCCTCCGTCCACTTTGATGTTAATTTGCAAACTGTCAAATAGTTACAGGAAATTACTCACAAGTATTTTATCATTTTTAACGTTTATGACATTTGGGAATATTCTTTCCTTCTCTTTCTTTTTCTTTCTTTCTTTCTTTCTTTCTTTCTTTCTTTCTTTCTTTCTTTCTTTCTTTCTTTCTTTTTTTCTCTTTCTCTCTTTCCTTCTTTCTTTTCTTTCCTTCCCCCACTTCCTTCCTTCACTGCCTTCCTCCCACTATGTCCTTCTTTCTGCCAAGTCCTTCTGCCACTTCCTTCCCTCCCTCCCTCCACTTTGATGTTAATTTGCAAACTGTCAAGTAGTTACAGGAAATTACTCTTCTTTAAATATCATTTTGAAGCTTAGAAATGAATAACAAAATTGTGTCAAAACATGGCATTTAAAAGCTATCTGAAAGTGAGAACTAGCTATTGAAAAGACAAAAATACAAAAATGAAATGATGGAGTGGATGGTTTTAAGGGATATTCTTTGTATGGCTTTGATACAAATGAGGATCTCAATTTTTGCACCTTCTAAAAACACATCTTGAAACTTACTACTTTCCGTGACAAAAATATTTCCAAAACAAGCAGATGAAAATATCATCTCCCAAATAGTCATCATCAAGTCCAAAAGATTACCCTGCTTTTACGTAGTAAGCTTTATGGAGATTTCTATTCTCACACAAACAAAGAAGAATCTCTCAAATGACTAGAAAATCTTTAAAAGCAAAATAACCTTTAAGAAAAAAGATCCAAAAAAGAGCAAGGAATTACATACGTCCACACTTGTTACATGTTGGTTACTAATATTGGCTCTAGTTTGTTGGCGAGTACACTTCCCATTCACGCACACACGCACCCCTCTTCCTCCTGCACACAGATGTGTGATATTGGGTCTCAAAGAATGGACTATTTTCTCTTAGATAAGTTGTGGCTCTCAAAGTCAAAGCGTAGTCTTCCTGGCTCTATTACTAGGATTTTGTTCCGGGAAGGGAATGTGCTTGTGCCTGTTAGAAATGGGCAGGAGGGGACAGAAAGCAAAGCCATTTGAAGACAACCTGCAGCATAACTAAGAACGAAGGGTGCTTCTTGACTGCACAGCAAAAGAAATATCGGGAGTAAAATGGAGGAAAACTTGAGGTGCTGATAGAGTTTCTCCTTGTGACAGCTTTCAAACGTACAGAAAACAGCACTTCCTCATTCTCCTGCCTTTTCAATTCACATTAACATTGGAAGAAAAGGGGTTTTGGACAACTTTCTTTTGCTTCTTGCTAAACACTCTGCTGACACTCCGTGCAACTTCCAGAAAAAGACCAAGGATGCTTTTTGTACTGGCACAGTTTCTCCTTGCGAGACATAGTAGAAAAGCTTTTTGCTAAGATGTAGGCGACAAGAGACGCAGATTCAGAGATACGGAGCTCTCCGAAGGTAGGGGCCGCTCCCGGGCGTCTTTCCGCAGAAGCCGTGCTCCGGATCGCACCGCGACCGGCACAATGCTCTGTGTGCAAAGAAGCGGCTTCTTCGCCTCCGGGAGACGGAGACCGCGGCCGCGTCTTTAAAAGCCAAGAAAAAAGTCGCACAACATGGGGAGTGTGTGTGCAGTTGTCAAACCTAAAGAAAACAGTACCTTAGCACTCTCCTGCCTTTTCTATTCACATTACCATTCAAAAAGAAGGAGTTTTGGACAACTTTCTTTTGCTTCTTGCTAAACACTCTGCAGACCTCCGTGCAACTTCTAGAACAAGAGCGGAGATGCTTTCCGTACGGGCACAGTTTGTCCTGGCAAGACATAGTAAAAAAGCTTTTTGCTCAGTTTTATGCGACGAGAGAGACAGAAGGCAGAGTAAAGAACTCTCTGAAACGAAGCCCCCTGCCAGGGCGTCTTTCGTCTGAAGCCGCTCTCTGGAGAACACCGCCACCGGCACAATGCTCTCTGCGTGAAGAAGCCGCTTCTTCGCCTCCGGGAGATGGAGAGAACGGCAGCTTCCCAAAGGCGAAGATGCAAGCCGCAGCACACCGATATAGCGTGTGCAACTTTCAAATTGATAGAAACGAGTACTTTAGCATTCTCCTGCCCTTTCATTCACATTATATTCGAATAAAAGGAGTTTTGGGACACTATGTTTTTCTTCTTGATAAACACTCTGCAGTCCTCTGTGCAACTTTTAGAAGAAGATCGGGGATGTTTTGTGTACTGGCACAGTTTCTCCTTGCAAGATATGGTGGAAAAGATTTTTGCTGAGTGTTTAACGACAAGAACCTAAGAAGACAGAGATACGCAGCTCTCCGAAGCTAAGTGCCGGTCCCCGGCTTCTTTCGGCACAAACCGCTCTCAGGTGCTCCCGGCGGTCTGCACAATGCTCTGTGCGCAAAGAAGCCGCTTCTTCGCCTCCGGGAGACGGAGAGAGCGGCACCCTCCGAAAGGCTAAGAACCAAGCTGCCTAATACCAGGATAACCTGAGCAACTTTCAAACAAATAGAAAAGACTACTTTACCACTCTCCTGACTTTTCCATTCACAATATAATCGAATAAAAGGAGTTTTCGACAACTATCTTTTCCTTCTAGTTAAACAGTTCGAATACCTCTGTGCATCTTTTAGAAAAAGATCTGGGATGTTTTGTGTACTGGCAAAATTTCTCCTGGGAAGATATGGTGAAAAAGTTTTTTGCTAAGTGTTGAGGGGCAAGACACGCAGAAGACGCAGATACGCAGCTCTCCGAAGCTAAGTGCCGGTCCCCGGCTTCTTTCGGCACAAACCGCTCTCAGGTGTTCACCGCGACCGACCCAATGCTCTCTGTGCGAAGAAGCCGCTTCTTCGCCTCCGGGAGACGGAGAGAACGGCATCTTCCCAAAAGCGAAGATGCAAGCCGCACCACACAGGAACAGTGTGGGCAGCATCCAGACTTAGAGAAAACAGTATTTTACCACTCTCGAGCCTTTTCCACTGATATTATATTCGAAAAGAACGAGTTTTGGACAACTATCTTTTCCTTCCTGCAAAACTCTTTGCAGACCTCCGTGCAAGTTTAGATCATGATTTTGGATGTTTTCTATACTGGAAGAGTTTCTCTTTGCAAGATATGGTGGAAAAGCTTTTTGCTGAGTGTTGAGCGGCAAGACACGCAGAAGACGCAGATACGCAGCTCTCCGAAGCTAAGTGCCGGTCCCCGGCTTCTTTCGGCACAAACCGCTCTCAGGTGCTCACCGCGACCGACCCAATGCTCTCTGTGCGAAGAAGCCGCTTCTTCGCCTCCGGGAGACGGAGAGAACGGCATCTTCCCAAAAGCGAAGATGCAAGCCGCACCACACAGGAACAGTGTGGGCAGCATCCAGACTTAGAGAAAACAGTATTTTACCACTCTCCTGCCTTTTCCACTGATATTATATTCGAAAAGAACGAGTTTTGGACAACTATGTTTTCCTTCCTGCAAAACTCTTTGCAGACCTCCGTGCAAGTTTAGATCATGATTTTGGATGTTTTCTATACTGGAAGAGTTTCTCTTTGCAAGATATGGTGGAAAAGCTTTTTGCTGAGTGTTGAGCGGCAAGACGCAGAAGACGCAGATACGCAGCTCTCCGAAGCTAAGTGCCGGTCCACGGCTTCTTTCGGCACAAACCGATCTTAGGTGCTCACCGCGACAGACCCAATGCTCTGTGTGCGAAGAAGCCGCTTCTTCGCCTCCGGGAGACGGAGAGAACGGCATCTTCCCAAAAGCGAAGATGCAAGCCGCACCACACAGGAACAGTGTGGGCAGCATTCAGACTTAGAGAAAACAGTATTTTACCACTCTCGAGCCTTTTCCACTGATATTATATTCGAAAAGAACGAGTTTTGGACAACTAGCTTTCCTTCTTGTAAAACTTTTTGCAGACCTCCGTGCAAGTTTAGATCATGATTTTGGATGTTTTCTATACTGGCAGAGTTTCTCTTTGCAAGATATGGTGGAAAAGCTTTTTGCTGAGTGTTGAGGGGCAAGACACGCAGAAGACGCAGATACGCAGCTCTCCGATGCTAAGTGCCGGTCCCCGTCTTCTTTCGGCACAAACTGCTCTCAGGTGCTCACCGCGACCGACCCAATGCTCTCTGTGCGAAGAAGCCGCTTCTTCGCCTCCGGGAGACGGAGAGAACGGCATCTTCCCAAAAGCGAAGATGCAAGCCGCACCACACAGGAACAGTGTGGGCAGCATTCAGACTTAGAGAAAACAGTATTTTACCACTCTCGAGCCTTTTCCACTGATATTATATTCGAAAAGAACGAGTTTTGGACAACTAGCTTTCCTTCTTGTAAAACTCTTTGCAGACCTCCGTGCAAGTTTAGAACATGATTTTGGATGTTTTCTATACTGGCAGAGTTTCTCTTTGCAAGATATGGTGGAAAAGCTTTTTGCTGAGTGTTGAGGGGCAAGACACGCAGAAGAGACAGATACGCAGCTCTTCGATGCTAAGTGCCGGTCCCCGGCTGCTTTCGGCAAAAACCGCTCTCAGGAGCTCCCTGCGCTCGGCACAATGCTCTGTGCGCAAAGAAGCCGCTTCTTCGCCTCCGGGAGACGGAGAGAGCGGCATCTTCCCAAAGGCGAAGATGCAAGCCGCACCACGCAGGCACAGTGTGGGCAGCATCCAGACATAGAGAAAACAGTATTTTACACTCTCCTGCCTTTTCCATTGATATTATATTCGAAAAGAACGAGTTTTGGACAACTATGTTTTCCTTCCTGCAAAACTCTTTTCAAACCTCCGTGCAAGTTTAGAACATGATTTTGGATGTTTTCTATACTGGCAGAGTTTCTCTTTGCAAGATATGGTGGAAAAGCTTTTTGCTGAGTGTTGAGCGGCAAGACACGCAGAAGACGCAGATACGCAGCTCTCCGATGCTAAGTGCCGGTCCACTGCTTCTTTCGGCACAAACCGCTCTTAGGTGCTCACCGTGACCGACCCAATGCTCTGTGTGCGAAGAAGCCGCTTCTTCGCCTCCGGGAGACGGAGAGAACGGCATCTTCCCAAAAGCGAAGATGCAAGCCGCACCACGCAGGCACAGTGTGGGCAGCATCCAGACTTAGAGAAAACAGTATTTTACCACTCTCCTGCCTTTTCCACTGATATTATATTCGATAGGAACGAATTTTGGACAACTATCTTTTCCTTCCTGCAAAACTCTTTGCAGACCTCCGTGCAAGTTTAGAACATGATTTTGGATGTTTTCTATACTGGCAGAGTTTCTCTTTGCAAGATATGGTGGAAAAGCTTTTTGCTGAGTGTTGAGCGGCAAGACACGCAGAAGACGCAGATACGCAGCTCTCCGATGCTAAGTGCCGGTCCCCGGCTTCTTTCGGCACAAACCGCTCTCAGGAGCTCCCTGCGCTCGGCACGATGCTCTGTGCGCAAAGAAGCCGCTTCTTCGCCTCCGGGAGACGGAGAGAGCGGCATCTTCCCAAAGGCGAAGATGCAAGCCGCACCACGCAGGCACAGTGTGGGCAGCATTCAGACTTAGAGAAAACAGTACTTTTACACTCTCCTGCCTTTTCCATTGATATTATATTCGGAAAGTACGAGTTCTGCAAAACTATCTTTTCCGTATTGCAAAACTCTTTGCAGACCTCCGTGCAAGTTTAGAACATGATTTTGGATGTTTTCTATACTGGCAGAGTTTCTCTTTGCAAGATATGGTGGAAAAGCTTTTTGCTGAGTGTTGAGCGGCAAGACACGCAGAAGACGCAGATACGCAGCTCTCCGATGCTAAGTGCCGGTCCCCGGCTTCTTTCGGCACAAACCGCTCTCAGGAGCTCCCTGCGCTCGGCACGATGCTCTGTGCGCAAAGAAGCCGCTTCTTCGCCTCCGGGAGACGGAGAGAGCGGCATCTTCCCAAAGGCGAAGATGCAAGCCGCACCACGCAGGCACAGTGTGGGCAGCATTCAGACTTAGAGAAAACAGTACTTTTACACTCTCCTGCCTTTTCCATTGATATTATATTCGGAAAGTACGAGTTCTGCAAAACTATCTTTTCCGTATTGCAAAACTCTTTGCAGACCTCCGTGCAAGTTTAGAACATGATTTTGGATGTTTTCTATACTGGCAGAGTTTCTCTTTGCAAGATATGGTGGAAAAGCTTTTTGCTGAGTGTTGAGCGGCAAGACACGCAGAAGACGCAGATACGCAGCTCTCCGATGCTAAGTGCCGGTCCTCGGCGTCTTTCGGCACAAATCGCTCTCAGGAGCTCCCTGCGCTCGGCAAGATGCTCTGTGCGCAAAGAAGCCGCTTCTTCGCCTCCGGGAGACGGAGAGAGCGGCATCTTCCCAAAAGCGAAGATGCAAGCCGCACCACGCAGGCACAGTGTGGGCAGCATCCAGACTTAGAGAAAACAGTACTTTACCACTCTCCTGCCTTTTCCATTGTTATTATATTCGGAAAGAACGAGTTCTGCACAACTACCTTTTCCGTATTGCAAAACTCTTTGCAGACCTCTGTGCAAGCTTTAGAACAGGATTTTGGATGTTTTATTTACTGGCAGTTTTTCTCTTTGCAAGATATGGTGAAAAAGCTTTTTGCTGAATGTTGAGCGGCAAGACACGCAGAAGACAGAGATACGGAGCTCTCCGATGCTAAGTGCCGGTCCGCGGCGTCTTTCGGCACAAGCCGCTCGCCAGCGCTCACCGCGACCGGCCCAATGCTCTGTGTGCGAAGAAGGCGCTTCTTCGTCTCCGGGGGACTCGGCTAGCAGCAGCTTCCGAAACGCGACACACAAATATTAACACCACCGGCATTGTGTCCCGGGCGTCTTTCGGCACAAGCGCCGCACCGGAGCGTACCGCCACCGGCACAATGCTCTGTGCGCGAAGAACTCGATTCTTCGCCTCCCGGGATCTGAAAGAAGAAGCATAAGCTTAAGACGCCCTTGCCTCAGTTGTGTACAGGTTTGGGCGCTCCTCTCGATTAATTGTGCCATTCCTGACAGCAGGTGTCGCTGTTGGTCAAGCTTTGAGTATGCTTAATAAGTTGCGATGCTGGGTGGTCAACCAACTCAAGGTAAGATCAGCGATTTTAAATCAGCTTCTCACTGGTGTAGATACCATTAGTCATTGCACACTGCAAAATAATGCTGCTCTAGCTTTCTTGTTAGCACATGGGCAAGAGTGTGAGGATTTTGAAGGAATGTGTGTTTTGAACCTCTCTAACCATTCTGCAGTCATTCACTTGGAAACTCAAACAAGGACAAGATAACATGAAGAAATTGATTGGGAATGAGAGGCTTACGCATGAATGGTTTGAGAGATGGGAAACAACTCGATGGTTGGAAGATCCTGTCAAGGGAACTTTGTTGTTACTAGTAGTCATTATTATATTGCTTCTTGGTATTCCATGCATCATGAAACTGGTGAGCCTCTTGGAAGTAAATACAGTGAAAAGGGTTTAGCTGGTGCAAGATGAAGAAGGGGGAAATTGTAGCAATGTATCTGAACCTCTTAGACTACAGGGTGCACCAGCCATCCAGCTGGAATATGTTCTTCTCAGAATTTTCTCAGAGCCCTCTGGAATTCATCAAGGTTACTAAGACATAAGCCGTGCTAAAAGAAGAAAGAGAAGTTGAGAAACCAAATTCCAAGACTACAAGAACTCGATAACGGGGGGCAGCAAAGCGCCTGGACTGTAACCAAACGTATCTTCTGAGAGGTACACACAGAATGCGTGGACATAACAAAGGCACCAAGATAAAAATGCGGGCCTGGCGTGTGCAGAGATTTAGAATGTGTAAGTGCATCGTGTCAACAATCAACGGCTTCTGCTTAATCCTCTTGCTCCGTTGTCCTGGAGTCCTGAATTTCCCACAAGGAAAGCCCTTCTAAAAGGGCTCTGATTTTAATGATAGTTGCTGTCTAGACGATGAATAATGGGAATAGTTCTTTCAAATCCTTCCCTTGCTGACATCTGTAAGTTTCATCTTTTCCTGATTGTACTGGTGGCTATACATTAGTTATGACTAGAAAGGAATGAGTTTTAGGAATATGTGGCAAGGAAATTGGTAGCTCTGCTTCCATTTCCATTGTCTAAGAAGAATTCTGATTAGTTTTGGACTTTTCATAGACCTCTGACTAGATTGCATTTGTCTTTGATTGAGCCCGTAAATTTTAGGCTACTAGGCTTGACCAATGAATAGAAAAGGGAAAGTCACACAGCTTAGGTGGTTCTCTTGTCAACAACTTCTCAATAGTAGGGCGATTTCTGTCCTCAAGTTTGCTACTTCAGCTAGCAGATTATGCTCACTCCAAAAGAAGGTGAGAAGTTTGCTACCATAAATGGTCCGAGAATTCTTCCTGCTTCTTTGTGACTCTTTTGTATGACTGGATTCTGTATTATTGGCGTTTGTTATAAAAAGTTGGATTAAATTGCGTGCGTCCGCTCTTGGGGGAAACAGTATTTAGCCAATAACATCTAGGCTTTTATCGACCTGAGACTGTCTGAACGGACCGGATGCTTTAAACACAGTAATTCCTGCTAGTTCCAATTCCATTTTTAGACTCGACAAACCGAATGGTAAACCTGCACCAGTAGGGAGGGACATTGGACTTTCTCCTTTTTAGAGAGAAACTAATGAAAAAGTTTCAGCAGAATCATAGCAGGCTGTAAAATAAGAAAAGCATCATGAAAAGAGGCCAATCCTATCCTCTTAGATATGGCTAGTTGTGATTGGACATGAATGAAATATGTCAACTCTGTGTTCCTGGGTATCACATCAGTAACAGCTACTTCAGCTGCTGTAGTTGTCTCCTAAAGCTAAGAACAGAATCCAAAGAATTGTGATTCCATGGTCCCAATTCACCCTGTGATGGTGACAGGTGAAAAAGGAGTGGAAGGTGCACGGGTAAATGAACTTGAATGGCCTATCTAAATCAGCAGCCACTGATTTCCTGAAAACTTCAACAGGTCAGTTGACCTGTTGGGATTCTTTTAATCCATGGTCATGTTTTTCTTGGGATTCTTGTAACCTTTCCCCATTCGTTCAGCCTTTGCCCTCAAGCCTTTGCTGACATTTCAAGTATCTCGACAAGCTGGAAATGTGTTGTCTTTCTTTATCATGTCATAATTCCCTTCAAAGGGTTGTTTGCCTCAAGTCTTATTTTTGCTGGTTTTCTGCTAGTTCATTGTCAGAGGGCAGCAGGTGCTTTGTAAGAGCAAGTACACAATCCTATAGCTTGCTTTTCTTTTGATTTGGCCTGTCTAGAAAACTGAATGACTGAACATTTCCGACAGAATTTTCTCTCCCCATTATGTTTCACCGGAAGGGCAGATGCAAATCATCTACTTAAACTCTTGGCACGGAAGAAAATAGTGGTTTGCTGCTGCATATAGGTAGAAGCTTACAAAAGGAAGGCCTTGGGCTGAGGCCCGATACTTTGGCTAAGTAGAAAAGGACTATGGGAAGGTGAGGCCGCTGAATCAGAGGTAGATCAACAAGTTCTAGAATCGTCACGTGTTCACAGCGTGGCGTATGATGGTTGGTTGAATGAATTTTGTTATGGCTTAAAGCTATGGAACTGATAAAGGCCTGAGTGCTTCAAAAGCCTGGGTTTTGCAAAAAAGCAGCTCCCCTCTGCACTTGCCTGGGGACTCTGCATCACTAGGGACCCTCACTCCCAGTTTGCCAAGGAGATGATCAGTAGGAATGTTGCAGAGCTGCTGTGTCCATATGAATGGAATGGCAAAGAGTGAAGCGGTGGGTATTTTTGGACTTTAATACAATGCTGCTGCATTGGGGCCAGTTTAGTCGGTTTTCCATCAGTGGCCTTTCTGTCTAGAAGTACACTGCCCAGTCTTTCTAGCATGTGATGCCATTTCCTTCCTGTTGTTTTAATACCTTCCTTCAGTTGAAAGGATGATACAATCTTTACATTTTGAAGATCCCTGTTAGGAAACACTATGCCAGAGGAGTCATTGCTCCCTTTTCTTCTGCCTCCTTTGTAATTTTCAGAGACTCATTTCAAATTTCTGCTAATGTCGAGAAGAATACTGAGACTACTCAGCAGGGTTGACGCTCTCAGCTGCTTTCCTCTTTCATACTGCTTCATACTGGATGTGACTTAATGGCCTGGTTTTGTCATCCGCATTTTGCTGTGATCTGTGAACACAAAAAGAAGTCTTTGTTTTTTGCAAGAACTACCCCTAGGAGGATTTGTGTTCCTTTTGATTTCTACGGTGTTAGCCCTGTTGCAGAAAAAAAGGAGATTGTACCCTCTTCTTGTGCTCTCATTCCCTCCTCTCTGCTTTGCATGTCCTAGTTAATCTACTGCCATGACTCATTTGGCATCATCTCATCGTGCAAATTCTGCACACTTGCATGGACTTACAAATGCCAGTTGCCAAGGAGCTAATATAACCATTCAAAGATTAAAGAATTGTAGGGCTGGGCAAGTTCAGCTGCTGAAACTGTAAGTGGTTAAGTCATGCCATATTAAAGAGACAGAGCAAAGCAGTTCATCTAGGACTTTCAACTGGACACCTCTGAGAATAACAGCTTGACAGCAATGACACAGCCATCTTCCTAGCTGTATTCCAGAAAGAGAAAAGGGACACCTTCAATGGTTAAGATGTTTGGCATGAGAAAACAGCAAGAAATGTAGCCCAAAATACTTGAGCCAGATAAAGTGCGTTTTTCTCGTGAGAATTTTGCAGTTGTTCTTTCTTGTCTGTGCCTTTACTTTTCACAGAAGACAGGGAGGGCGTTTAATTATTATTGTTCTTTTGTTTTCTATTCTTGGCCTCCCTCTTTCCACCTGCCATTAACAATTTTGCCTTTCTTGACTGGCTTGTCTTTCTTTACTTCTAGAAGGTTGCATGAGGTCCTCCAACCTTGTCATAAACATTCGCAGACAGTGGAAAGGAGTAGAAGGTACATCTAAATGCACAAAACAGACCCAGAAAAATAGAGTTTTTTTACAGTCTTCTGTGAGAACAAGATATCCTTGAACTGAGTAATGCTTTAACTTTTAGTCCGCTCATTACTATTATTACAAGTGTTTGGCCTTTAGTACATAGCCTTTGAAATCATCCAGCCCAATATTTTTGGCTAATTTTGTTTTAGTTCTCTCGGGGACTTTGTTTCTTAAGGAATAGTCCAGAGCGAGAGCGTCCACGGTAGAGTTATGCTGCCATAATAAAAGCGTCGTAAATTCTGGTACAGTTGGTGCTGGTAATAGGTCTAGGAAAGAAAGGTTTTACATCTTTTTTGACTTTCAAATGTAACCATTATTTGAAACAGTTAAGAGTTGGGCTTTCCCCCCCTCCAAAATACTTCTCTCTGGAATGTTACTCAGGGATTACACATAAAAGCTCACCCCGTAAAATATGTTGCGGATAATCTGCAGTAAGCGCAGCTTAGCAGCTAGAGATGATTATGTGAGTTAAATGACATTCCTTCCTTCTGCGGTGATGGAAACTCTGTCTACGCAGACATACTCAACAAAAGTTACCATGGCTTAGCTCCTCTCCTAAACTTCATGTGCATTTTAAAACTTTCCAAGAAGGTGAATTCAAGCTCCTTCATTGCTCTGTGCTGGAGTCCCAAGAAAATATCAGTGTGCTTTTTGTCATTTACAGCTGTCATTGCTTAGCTCTTGAACATGAGACTCTCTCATGACTGATGAAAGTTGTCTAGTTAAGAGTGGGTCAAAGACACGCTCCTGCTCTAGAAGGAGATGAGAAGGTTTCTGCAGTCTTTGTCATCTCTACTGCTTGTGATTTCTAGACAAAACCAGTGGGAAGTTTTCTGAAGGCAGTCCAGAAGCTGGCAATATGGACAGCTTACAACCAAACACTTGCTGCACTGCTACCACGGTGATACCAGGAAGGACTTAAAAAATTTAAACGGGCAAACAAAGCAGTTGGAAGGAAAAGAACATTAACCATTATTCCAGTCTTCTAATATATCCTCCTTTAAGTCATCATTTTCATGCAGTTTAACGGCTTGCCTTGGTATCCCTCAAAAGGAATCTGAGACAGAGTAAGCTTTTTAATGCAGTAGATGTGACACGTGCAGGCCAAGTTGCCTTTGTTGACATCAAATGCCAGTTATGCTTGAGCTACCCTTTGCTTAAGGTACTTGGCTTACACTAAGAATTTTACTCATCATTGAGCAAATTTTGCTGTCATGATTGAGTAAATTTTATTCATGATAGAGTGAATTTTACTGTCACTCAGAATTTTACTGTCATGATTGGCAGTGAAACTTTTCAAGGAAAGCTCTGGATAGCAATGTTTGTGTAAAAACAGTATTTTATCTCCTGTATTTGTGTGAAGCAGGTAAGCCTTTTGCTGTCACCAGTGTTGCTTACCCTTTCATGTCATATCCCTCTTCATATCCATATTCTGCTGAAGGCTTATTAATCTACTTTAACATTGGCACGTGGCATAAGACTCCTTTTCCTTTTTGAAAGCTAATGTCATTTGACCTAGTGACAGTAAATAATTCATTAATTGTAAGTCCCCAGCTAGCATCTTTTACGCATATTCTAACCTTCTAAAGAAGTAACAAAAGCACTCTCCAATACTTGACTTTCTTAAGCACACAAAATGCTTCCCTCCTTTGCAGTTGGCATCTGTAAAATGAACCACAGCTCTGCAGTATTTTAACGTGCACCATATTTAGCCAAGTAATTCAAAAGAAATAAAAAGCAGCCCCTTCAATTTGGAAATATTTTTGAATTGTTTTTGAACATACAAAACATACCCTTACCGTACGCATTGCACGCAGATTTAATCGTCGTGAAAGCAAACCCTATGTTTCTGTTGGGATAGCACGGTTTTCCAGTTTCCACAATTGTTGTTGGCACAGTTTTCTACTTATGTGACTGTTAGGACACTCACAGGTACTTCTAAGGTACTGTAGTAAGCGGAGAAGGAGGAGAGGTTGTGCCTTATTTCTGGCTTCTTTTGGTTTTCTTTTTGGTTTTCTTCCTCTTGCTCTTTTTCATGTCACCTTTCTAGATACTGTGATTTAGATTTGCAGTTTACTAAGCTGTGTTTTCTGTCTGGAATTCTTTGAAATTCCGAGAGGAACCCCACCGGTAAATATGCATCTTTTTATGATTTGCTAGCTACATAGAAAATCTTCCTGCTGCTCTAAAATGCTTTTATTTGATATGCATTTTTATCACCATTCCAATGGAAAGAGAACAATTCCTCTATTCACTGCTTTTGTACGGGATTCAGTTCAATGTGCGCTAACGGTGCAAAAAAGTCCTGCTGGAAAAAAGGATCTGCATACCAATTGACCAAGACACGTGCTACAAGGGTCTTGGAAAGGTTCAAAGTTTCTCTACCTTTCTGGCAGTCTGTCTTCACAGCAGGACTTGATGAGGGATTTTGCTGGCGTTTCTTTGACAGAAAGCAATAACAAAGCAAGCAAAATGGAGCAGCAAAAGAAGATAGTAGCAAAAGGTACATTATCCCCTCTGTTATTATCATTGTCAAAAGAGATTTTTTTCTCGCCATGTTACATCAAATACCTTAGTAGAGCTAAAGACTAGAAAAACGCAGCTCTGTTCTGGTTCATTAAAAGCAAAGCCATCTGTGGACAGAAGTGCCCAGCGTGATGCTGGGAACTCCTAGCTGGTTTCAGTAAGCTGTCTGGAGAACGGCATTTTCGGTGGGCTTTACTAGCGTGTCTGTAAGGAGGGGGAGTTTATGTGCAGCTTTGAGCCCTGAGAGTGCCATAGGCAAAGAGACCCATCGTGTAGCTCTCTGACCAGCCACAGCACACTGAGGCATGATGGATTACTCCCAGAGTTCACGTGGTAGAAAGGTTTTCTGCCCCCGTGAAGGACGACACATCCATTTTCTTGAATAGAGCCATTCTGTAGGTTACAATGGTAACTTGAATTCATCAAGTTTGTGCTATTTGTACAATGGCAGTGAGCTTGGATTCTTAAGCTTCTCGTGTTTGACCTGTTTCCTGCTTCAGTAAATAGCAAAACTTCCAAGGACTGCAGCGACAAGAAGATGAAGCTGCTAGTGTATTTCAAATGTTTGCCTAATAAAATGGTGATTTTTGCACACATTCGCAATGGAAATTTACAGTACCGAAACACCAGCTCTGCTCAGGGCAATTCTGAAATTGACTTGAGCTCTTTTCCCTGTTTCTTAGCAGGTGAACTGAGATACTTCTAGCTTCCAAGGCAAGGCCTTTGACAGCAGCTTCAAAAAGGCCCAGGCTGTTGGATGAAAAGGTGAAAAAACTGAGGGAAATGGGGGGAAATTTCACTTCTGGTTTATGTCATAGATTCAGCCAGATGATCAACAAGCATTAGTTTGATGAGGTACCAGCGTAGTCTTTCACTCTTGCAGATCCCCAAAAGCTTAACCATCCAGCAGCTTCTTCCTTGCAACAAGTGCCACAGCCAAAAGCCAGGCCTGGCCGTCACCTTCTCCTCGCAGCCTACAAACTCTGCCAAACGTACCAGTGATTCTCACTTTCCTTCTCAGCTACATGGACAAGCACATCCTCTCCATGTCTCCGAGTCCTTAACAGAGGTTCACCTTCAAACAGCTCAGTGTGCCAGGACAGAAAGATTTCACTGGCCTGTCCCCTTGCTTTTTCCTTGCAGCCTTTTATTTTCAGAGCACACACCGAGGCATTGCACTTTGCTTCTCAGCTGAGTGCATTGCCATATTGCTGGAGTCCCACACGTCCATCTCCTTCTCGCACTAACTGCTTCTGTTGAAACATGCTGATGTGATGTGCCTTCCTGCTCAGCTATTCACACAGTCACATTCTATGTCCTGCTTGCAGTCTGAATCTAAAAGGAGACGTTTCTGACTATGTCTCACACACACAGATGTACCAGGATGAAAAGGTTGCTTGGACCTTGCCACTTACGTTCAAAAACATCCATTCACTCCACAATCAAGAGACACCTTTCTTTGCTTTACATCCTGCAAACTTCACTCACACACACACACACACACACACACAGAGACACGAGAGCTACGCACTTTCTTTCTTTCTTTCTTAGCTGCACACACTCACCTATTTCCCACCTTGACCTCTCTACCACTTCTCCTTCGGCCTTGCTGTGCATGGACATTTCCTGTTAAGATACCCATTGTGTTGCCTATCCCTCCCCCACATTGCCTTGCCTTTCCTACCCAATCTTGCATTTCCTTGTCATTGCTGACAATTCCTTTCTTTTCCCTTGCCTTCCTGACCCATGCATGTCCTTCCCTTGCCCTTCATAGCAACCCAGTGCCTTGTATTGACTTGCTCACCTATCCTTCTTTTCCTTCCCATTTGTCCAGCTCCAATCTTTCATTTCCTTCTCCTTCTAGGACTCTTATTGCCTTGTCTCCCTCTCTTTTGTGTTGCCTGGCAAAGCCACCACTTGTCTGGCCTTGTCCTTGAACCCCTTCCTTGCCTTGCATTACCTTGCTCACCAGTCCCCCACCTGGAATTCACCACCTCTCTTCTTGTGGAATCTCTTCAACATGCATTGCCCTGCCTGCTTCTCCTAGGATTCTCCAGGCTTCCACTGGCTATTTTTTCTCAAGGCCCAGCGTTTCAGGAGCTTGTGAGAAGAAGCCTGGAGGAGGCCACGTGCAAGCACACCTATCTGTCCTGACAGCTTTCTTCTGACATCTATGCTTCCATGTCTTGAAGTTTGGACACAAAGTTCATCTTTCACCCTTGGGCTTCAGGGGCAGAATGACAGTTCTTTTGCATACAAAGGAAAGCAGGCAACCCAAGTGTCTTAGGTGCAGATTAGACATGACCCATGCAAGATCAAGGCTGGACAGAGCGGTCCGTCCGGGCCGCTTTTGTGTACCAGCAATCTTTGAATGGACCTGCCTCTTGCCTTGCATTGGGCAACCAACCAGTTTCCTTGCCATGCCCTGCTCATTCTCCATTGCTTTGCATTCCCTTGCATACCCATGCCTCACATTTGACCTGCCTGCAGTTTTCCTACAGGGCTTGGCCTTGCCTAGCCCTTCCGGTTACCATTACCTCCTATGCCCAGCCTTGCCTCTAACTTCTGGCACTTGTCTCACCTACCACTCCATTTGCTTTCCCCTCACGGCTTCAGTCTTGCCAACCTGTCCCTTGACTTGCCTACAATTGCCTACACTTGCTTTGCATTGCCTTACCTGCATGGAAGGCAAGGCAAAGAGGGGTAGACAAGGCAAAGCAATGCCAGGAAGTTATTGGAAGGGCTAGGCAAGGCAGACATAGGCAAGCAAGCAAAGCTAGGGTAGGGAAGGCTAGGAAAACTAGGCATGGTACTGGAGGCAAGGCAAAGCCAAGTGACTTGGAGTGCCTTTCCTTGCTTGGGAAGTAAAAGATATGGTGGCAATGTTGGTAGGGCTGATGATAAGGTATCGTGGGAAGGTATAGTACAGCAAGACATTTCTGTCCTGGTCCTTTCTGTGTAGGAGCCATTGTTGGACAGAGTCAGTACCGGACGTGGTATGCAACTTTTGCTCGGTAAGTTCCTGAAGGAGAACAGCAATGCTTTCTCATGGGAAGGAAAGAACTTAGCCCCAGTGTTGGAGGTGCAGATAAGAAGCTGTGTCGTGCAGCTTAAGGGCGGCAGCAACTTTCTATGCTGGCATATTTGGTTTGGAAGCACTGACTCAATTTGTACAATCATGGAGTCGGTATCCATCTTTGGAAGGCAGTCTCCTTCCTGCAAGAATCCATTTGGCATGTGTTTTCCACTTTCTCAAGGCAGCCTTCTTGAAATTCTGCCAGCACACTTCTTTTGGACAAGGTAAAGAGCTGCGCTGGGTCTTGGTGTGCAGCCTAGCTAGTGCCCCGCACGGGTAATGCCCAATAACAGTGGTCTGACACCTTTGTAGAGGATCAGGCCCTGGATGCTTTGGATTTTGGAGGAGGGGATGCCATTTCTTTTGAGATGGGCTTCTAGTTCCTCCTCCCTTTGGCAAAGTTTGGGTGGCCACTTTGGGTGGTCTCAGTGAATTGAAAGGCTTTTCCCAATAGGCAGTTCTCTGGGTTAGAGTTGTTGAACTGTCAGTGGCAATGCAGAGGCCAGGCCAGGCCTCTGCAGGACAGGTTTTTGTCCCTTGTAGCTTTAGGGACTGTGTGAGCAGTCCCTGGTGCCATCCCATTTGGATCCTGACTCTGAGAGATTGAAGGCTTACCGTGGTACCTAGAGCTGAGAAGGAAAGTGGCGATAGCAGGGTGCACGTTTATAGTTTGATGGGTGCAATTGAAATTGTAGGCAGCAAAGAGCTTTCTCCACCAACAGTTTTGCGAGCTCGGCCAACATTTTCAAGTTTGTTACCAGGCTCTGTGAGAGAGAAAAAGTTTGTTAGGGCAGAAGATCTGGTGTCGGCCTTTGAGTGTGGGGCAAAGAAGAGTATCCACTTGGAAGGGGAAGATCAGTGACATCTTTTTGTCCTGACACAGTTGATTGGAGAGCAGGGACGTTTCTGACTTGGCTGGGTCCTGGGGGTAGTTGTGAGCTGGGCTCGGTGCGTGTCCTGGTTTTGTGAGTTGACAATGCTGTGGTGTGGTTATTTAGAAGAGCGCTGACAGTGCCCAGGAAAAAGACAAGCACTTTTCTAGCCCAGCCCCGTTCGTGTGGGAGCAGTGGAGGGACAAGAGCTCCGCTGTGGATCCTGGCTCTCGGGTACTGACAGAATGGGATCCTGCATGTAGCCCAGAAGGAAGAAGAATTGTCGTGAACGGCGGGAGAAATGCGACACACCATATGCGTGAATGGCAAATCCCGAAGTTTATTGAAAACTCACACATATTTATATTGGTGTTAATGAAGCTTAGACATATTGCAAAAGCTGAGTTCATTATTGGTTAAAGCACACTTGGATCAACCACACCTACTTCTATCTTCTAATAATTATTTTGCTTCTATGTTTGCATTCTTCCAGCTTCTCTACCTAAGATATCTACATTTTCTGGCAAGCGATTTTCTCCCCCGTCTTCCCGTTTCAGAGAAGGTCACTGTGACCTTTGTCAGTGATTGGACACTGGTTGCTTAGTTCCCAGCTTGTATCCCCTATCCTTATCCATCGGTATCACATCGAAATGTCCTTTCTCAGCTAACCAATTATCCAAAAAGCTCTCTACAAAGAATCATTTCATTGTTGGCTGCACAGTTTAGAAGCTTCAAAATAAAAGGCAATTGCAGCATGGCCTCTTCATTTTAGAAAGTTTTCTGGGCCATCAGCTGCTCAACATGTAACTTGCACCCACTGAACTGCATTCAGCTTCCTGGAGATATGCACTTTCCCTCAAGATCTAGGTACCATCTTGCACTCGAACGCTTGAAGATCCCAAACCGCTTCAAAATGTCCAGCGGCTGCTCTCAAAGAAAAAGTCCTACAACAAAAAGGCAGTGCTGGCCATAACGGTCCCTTTGCAGTCTGTCAACCAAACGAAACATACTAGCGATTCTCACGTACTTTCTCAATGATATATATACGTGCATCAGCACATTCTCTCAAAGTGACAGAGACTATCGCTACAGCCAAGCGTTTTCAGCTGCACTTCTGACTGACAGATGTGCCAGGACAGAAGGCATTTGCCAACCTACCCTCTTTCCTGGGCAACCTGACATTGGCAGCGCAAATATTTTCACATTCTTTCATTGTGGCCATGTCCAAAGCAGCTAAAGATCGCACAGGTGGAAGTGTCAAAACAGAAGATGTTCTCAAAGTAACTCCTTTTTTTCTAAAGAGCTTTTAAACTGCGCACAATGCTTTGTATCTTCTTTCCCACATAGACCTGCCCTCACTTTTTCACACTCACATCTTTGTTGCAAACATCCAGCAGCTGTTTGCGTAGAAAAAGGCTCTAGAAATAAAAGCGAGACTTGGGCTGCACCTTCTGCCTGCCCTGTGTAAGCCACATCAAGCTCACCAGTGCGCTCTGTCCTTCCCTTTTCCGCTGCAACTACCATTGTGTTCTCTGGATCTCGGAACCTAAAGGTAGGCACATTTGTTTCCACAGAAGGGCCATAGGTAGCGGCACAAATAGCTCTCACTGAACTTTAATCCTTACCACTGCCACCATGAGTTTGGTTGGTAGGCCAGTAGGAGTCATGCTCCTTTTACAGCTGGTATGCGGCAGCCACCAGCCCAGTGCTCTTCGACTCTTGTAACCAGTCCTGCTTTTACTCTCCCGGAGGGGATTAGGCATCTGTTTCTCACACAGATCATTGTGGCAGCAGCCAACGGCTCTAGTGCACTGCTTCTGCCAAAAGACACTGGGGCCAGGCACTTACCTTCTCAGCACTACGTAGCCCCGTATTCTGCGTCTCTTGTCCTCCAGATCATACCGCAAAGCATTTCACAGAGAAAAAATGTGCCAGGACAACAAGCTTGGCTGAAGTGTACCCCTGAAACTGGTGGAAGTTTGTATTTGCACCACATTCAAGGGGCAGTCCTCTTTCCTATACAACCTGCAAACGGCTGTCTGTTCGCAGTGCCCTCTGCCCGCTCCTTCTTACCTTGAAGTACCATGCCAAAGAGGGCTCTGTGCTGAGGTCTCAGAAGAAGAGGGAAGCAGATGTGTTTGTAAAGTGGACTGTCTGTTAGTCACTTCCCTCTTCAAAGCAGCGTGTTCCATGCCAAGCAGACAACAAAGCAACAAAAGATGAGTGTGACTCTGCATTCAAATCCTGCAATGTTCCCAGAAGTGAATTTCTCTCTTCTATAGGACTGACTTGTATGAAGTGGTGTGGTTGTTTCCTTCCATTAGAAGGGAAACTCATCTAGCCAGGCTTCATCACCCCCTGCATCTTTTGGGGTAGTTCTTGGAAGAAAATAGATAGCAACTTTTCCACTCCACATGATTCATGTTTCATTCTCTTCCTTCTGTACTTCAGGGAACAAGCTATCAATTCCCTACTCTTTCTATGAAAAGGCATGAAGCTATTAATTAAATTCCCATAGATATAATAAGGAATCAAAGTCTTTTATGCCTGAAGGGCAGGCCCTTATGGTATGAAAAGTATGGATTGTCAAGGGTGGAAGAAGATCTGTATGAAAAGGGAGAAAGCCCAGAAGCATGCAGGGATTTTCAGGTATGAAAGGGAAAACGACATTAAATTGTCAAGGGAAAGAAGGAGGGAGAAGGGAGGCGGAGGAGCCAAATGCTGCCTTTGAGGCAGCTGACACAAGGACCGTCGGCCTCATGAGCAAACAAGAAAACCAAATGAAACTTCACAGCAATCTCATCCACAACTTAGTGGACAAATGTGCAAACCCATTTCTTCATTTATTATGTGTCTAATATATATAGAGATGTTCTTCATTCTGACAGAATTTTCAGGGAGCAAGCTAGTGTAAGGCACCTGGAACCAATGGTGTATTGGAAATGGCCAACATGCAGAACACGCTCCATCCTGAACGCTACCACAGCAGAATCACAGGATCATAGAATGGCCGGGGTAGACAAAGACCTTAAAGGCCATCTAGTTCTCTGACATGGGCGGGGACACCTTTTACTTGCTCACGTTGCTCAGAGCCCCATCCAGCCTGGCCTTGAACACCAGGTTGGGGTGTCCATAACTTCTCCAGGCTCTCTGTGCCAGTGCTTCACCACCCTCACAGGGAAGAATTTCTTCCGAGTATCTAATTTCAACCTGCCCTCTTTCATTTTGAAGCCATTGCCCATTGTCCTGTCTCCAGAGTTGCTAATGAAGAGTCCCTCTCCTGCTTCCCTTCAGATATTGGAAGGTGTTGTGAGGTCTCCATGCAACCTTCTCTTCACCAGGCTAAACAGCCCTCATTCTCTCAGCCTGTGTGTCATGGCTTGACACTGGGACAATGCCAGTGCCCCCATGAGTATACTCTCTCCCTGGTTTCTGCTGTGAGATGTGACCAGGAATAAGCAAAGCAGGCTCCCACTTAGGAAAAAAAATAATTATTAACTAAACTACAAGGGAAAGGAAAAAAAAAAAAAGAAACACACAAGGAAAATGAAAACTTCACAAATACATCTCCGCCTCCTCCTCCCCAAATTCCCAATACAATACATCCCCCAAATCATCGACTCTCGGTCCAGCACCACCCTTCAGAATACTCAATCCTCAGTTCATCAAGAGGAGAAGGAGTCTTTCTTGTGCCAATGGTGACCTCTTCCTTTCATGTCCACTGCTCTCACCACTGAACACAGACCAGAGCTGCTTCTAGGGTCGACTTTTAAGGATGCTTCGTCCCACTGCAAAAAGGCACAGTCTCAACTTTGGGACATCTGTCCCCCCCATATTTTTTCACCCCCTGGGGCCGAGGGGTACCCACACCGAACCCTCTTGGTCCTGAGGCATTGCCTCCCCCTAGAATGCAGTCCCTGTATCACAAGGAAACATGGCTCTGTCCATGGCTACACACAAAGAGTCCAGCATAAGCTACTCCATCATCTCTTCCACCTGCGTTCTTCTCTATTTCTCTCGTGGCCCATTTCCTCGTATCTCCTCTATATCTCTCTTCTCATTCAACTCCAGGAGGATTAGCATTTTTCCATCATCCAAGAAAAGGGTTAAAAATCTGAGGCTCTGTCTGTCCAGAACTCCCATGGCTGCCCTGCCAGGCACCTTCTTGCACTCCCCTCTTCTCCTTCTCAGCCGGCCAAGAACAGGCACCAGCTCTCTCTCTATCTCTCCTGGGGCGGGGTGGGGATGGCTGCCCGATGCCTCTCAGTGCTCCTCCACCCTTCCATCCTGCAGGGGCCTTCACCTCCCTTCTGGCCAGGCCCCAGCCTACCTCACCGGGCTGGGTGGCTTCCCCTGCCCCGCCCAGCCCGCAGCCAGGCAGGGGAGATCTGAACCTTTCCCTGACCGGAACCCAAGAGAGCCTCCCAGGGGAGAGCCCTGCTTTTAACCCTGTTTTCTCAGAGGCACATCCAATGTCCCAATGGCCACATTAGGTGCCAATATTAAAATCTGAACATCCATTGGCCTAGCCACAGCATCCCAGAAAACACATTTCCTGTCAAACCACCACACTGTGGGATATGCTCTTGTCCTGAATACTGAACTGCAGTATTGTCTGATGATTTTTTGAATCCTTTGAAGGCATTTTGAATTCTTTTTCAGCCTTAAATTAGACTAAATAGCTTTGATTTGTGGGTATTGAGCAACAGAAATCACTGCCCTGGCTTGCCTTTTTTACAGCTCCTTTCCGTGGGAGACTCGCTGCAAACGTCACAGCTGGTGAGACAGTGGGCACACCATCATTCTGAAAGAGCTTTGCACAGTAAACATAGAGGAGGATTAAATATTGAAATGCAGATGACAGGAGCTGCCCAATGGACTCTGCTGGTGGAAATCAAGTACTAGTCTAGTCTTTTGAATGCAAATAATTCCTCCCAATGAGGCCAGACAGGCTTGTTTGCCTTTGAATCTGAGCATGTGGACAGGAGTGGATGGTCTACAGGTTGAAAACAGTGTAGATACTTCTCCTTTTTTTCAATAGTGGCTCAGAAACTGAAAAGGCAGCTACAAAATGGTAAATACATCCCTACAGATTCAAAAATGGTTGTTCTTAAGTTGCATCTCCACCATAACAACAAATTGTTAGAACTAAAATACAGATGGGAATTTTATAGCTTCTCAGAAATGAAGCAGGAATTGGCCAATGGGCCTTAGCAGTAGCTACAAGTTTTTCAGCATGAGGCATCTCAAAAGTATTTTAACCGTACAGAACTTTTCTGTACTTTTGGCCTTTTATCTCAAGGATGCATCAAAAAAAAAAAAGGAAAAAAACCCCAAGAAAAATAAAAAAGGACAAACCCTACCAAATATATATATATATATATATTACATGACTAAGATAATAAGCACAATCAGTAACATATATAGAAACAGAACCCAATGTTTTTAACTTTCAACCATGTCTTCTCAACACACTCTCGAAAATAGAATTGTTTCCCTATCTGCCTTGAAACATTTTGGAGCAAAAAACACTCTAAGGTCCTGATAGGTGTTTTGGTCAAAAATCCCTTCTTCTGGTTTTCTGTCCAGAAGCAGAGTAATGGAGGGGAAAGCTGGTAGCTGGCCAAAGGAGGTAGGAAGAGTAATCATCATCCACAACACTGGGGCTAAAGAAATTTCCACAGAAAATTACCTGCCTTATTACTTGCTCATGTGGTGGGTTGAAAGCTCAGAATCTGTTTCCATGTTTCCCATCCCTCGAATGTTCTATTTCACAGAATTCGAGCCTCTCAAACATCAGTCCTGCCAGAACAGCCCGCCTCCTGCTGTCATAGGGGATCTGCTGATGCCCACTGACTCTTACCAGTCTAGTGCTCGTCACTGTTGCAGATCAAGAACTACTGAATAGTTCTGATTAATGCTCTTAGAGGGGTTGAAAACAAGGAAAGAATGACTAGACATTTGTATGATCAAATCCCCTGATGGAATAAAAACATGCCAGGACAACAAGCTTAATAAATGTATTCATTGTCATAAGAAGGGAGAGGAAGGGTCCAAAAGATTACTTGCATACTTACTGTTCTAAATCCCTTGTTATCTGGTAAATTGCAAAGGATGCCCGGCTTTCACCAAAATGCAAATCAGATTAAAATGTGAAGCCTTACACTTTACTGGATATAAAACTTCATCATCCATTTTTAAATCTTAGAGATTGCGATGTTGTCCTGGTTTAGGGCAAATTTGGAGGAGAATTTCCAAATTAGGGCCCCTCCCCGCAACTGGTTCGGGAAGGATTCCTCAGAGAGAAGTGGAACGAACCTGTTTATTTAATAGGCACAGCACCCCCCAGCACGCAAAAGGAACAATTCCGGATGACACCGCTCTGAAAAAGATGACAAATTCAGAAAGTCTCTCTTGGGGGGGTGCTCACTCTCTTCTCAGTCCCTCCAGCGCTGCGCCAGCTGCTGCAGGCCACAAGGTGCAAACACTCGGTGTTTCCCAGGTCCCAGTCCGGAGCAGGTTCAAAATGGTCAGTAAAAGGAAAGAAGAAATGGTCCAGGAAGAAATTTGGACAGTTTAGCTAAACTAGCTAATGAGCAAAAGCAAGCAGAAGCGAAGCAAGCAAGAGTGAGAGAGAGCAAAGCGAAAAGCAAAAGCAGGAAAAGCAAAAGCTGCAGTCTCTGTGTCCCGCCAGGCTGATAAGAAAACCAAAACAAAACATTCCCTCTTCAGAGCCAGTCTTAAAGGTACAGAACATAATATCCAACATTCACAGAACACATGAATGGGGATACATGCATCATAACGTCACCCTAGGACAGATGTATTTCCTATTAATACCTTAATATTAATAAGGTTTAGAGCTGGAATTCAGAGGGAAAAGAAAGCTATTTTGAATTCATTCTATTCAATCATCTTGTCTGGACTGTCTCTTCCTGCTTTTCACTTCTGAAACTCTGTATGAAAGGCATAGAGTTCTGGATTAATTCTTTTCAACAGTTTCCCCTGTTATTCTTCTTTAAAGGCAAACCTGAAAAATCCACACTTTCTTTCCCAACCACTTCTAAAATTCCATTGAGAAGCAAAAAAAAAACCCATCAAACAACTAAATCTCTGCTCCAATTTGTAGGAAAAAACCCCATGCCATTAACTGCTTTCCTAACACTTTCTTTCTCTTGTATTAATATGGCAACCTTTTCTTGCTTTTATAGATTAGAACCAAATTCTTAAAGCTATAAGGAAACACAGGTTTACTGTAGCTGATGCTGAGATACAGTAGTCCAGCAAGGAGTTCAGACCTCAAAAGAAGAGTCTGTACAACAAGATTCAGCACAACGTTGAGACATATTAGCTATTGTTCAAGAAAAGCCGCCAAAATGAAACTGCTTAGACTTCTATACTATCATGGGTGCCTGCTTCCAGAACCTGACCTAAGTTGCTGGAAACTAGCTGCAATATGACTGCAAACAATGCTGTGAATGTAGGACATTGTTATTCTTCTCTTCCATTGAAAACCACAAGTGGAGTTGCGTCATTTTCTTAAAAATTCTCTATTTCCTTCCAAACTGGTAAAATAATGATAAATAAAGTGTTCTGTTCATACAGTTTAAATCTAATAATGTTCAAAATGAAAAAGAAAAAAAAATTCATTCAGATATGGTCTGCAATAATAGAGCCGAGAGAAGATGAACCAGTCTGGCCTACAAAATAAAGTGAAGCAGAATTTGGGAATTTGGAACACCTTACGATGTAATATTTAAAGAAAAAAAAGAAATACAATGTAACCTACCCAAACTCAATCAGTGATGCACCGACAGAGAAAAAAGAACTCATTACTACTAATATTTCTTTCATTCTCAGACAAGAAGTTAAATTATCCTCTTGAATGCACGGAAGATTGTTGCGAAAGACAGCAGCCTTCTTCTTTACAACATATTCTTCAGAACTCCAGGAGACAAATCATTAGAGCTATGAGGCTCTTTCTCTCTGTAAAACTTCCAGAGCATAGCCACTATTATATTCCTTTAGAGATCCTCACCGCCCTGGGCGACTGGTGGATAGTCTACAGCTCCAGTACATCAGCCAGACGCTCTGCCTTATTTAGCATGGCTACTGCAGCAAGGACATCATCTCTACTGGCTTTCTATCCAAAATACATGCAAGGCACAACAAAGAATATACCCAAAACACTGAGCACAGCCTATGGCCTTCAAAACAAAAATCTCACGATGGCAATACTGGATCTTCTGATCCAAACCATCAGGAAACATTTCTTTAGAGGCGAAAAAAGCTCCTGTTGATTGTACAAAAAATAGTGATGTAAACCAGAGTTGCATGACCCAGTATTTCTATTGAACTGGAACTATTTTGATCAATATTATGCATCCATTTCTTTTCAGGGCATTTGGTAAAAAATGTAAAGTATAGTTTAAAAGGAATTATTGGATGCGTACTAAGTACTAGGGATTAGTTAAGGTGTTGGTTTTGCATGGCTTGGTTTTTGGTGGGGAGGGAAGAAGCCAGCCACAGAAGTGAATCTTTTGTGAAAAGCTCCTAGAAGCTTCCTCCATGCCTGGCAAAGTGAATCCCTGCTTGGCACTAAGAACAGACATGCTGCTAAGCCAATTAGACAAGCAGTAATATATTTAAGAAGGAAATCAAAACTGCGGCCAGTTAACTTTTAAGTTTGCTAATTTTCTGGTTGGCACCTCTTCTGGTTTGAAAGCAAAACCAGCAAGAGATGCTGTCGCTGTTGCAGTGTGTGTTTTTGATTGTAATGCAGTTTGAGTAGTCAGTTTGATAATACTTCCTGCTTTGTGCTGTTGGAGCATATTTTATTATTAAGGGATTGTTCCTTTCCCCCCGTGTTGTTAGTTTTTGCCCTAGTTGTCCATCTCCCCAAAGACCTGCCCTTTTCTTCCCTTTTCCTCCTCCCACTGAATGTCAATCCCTCCCCAAGCCTGGCCCTTTCTCTAGAAACTTCCCTATCAATTTTATAGTCTTCAAAACCCCATTGGTTTGTTTAAGTTATTCTCCTCCCCTGTAGTCCCCTATTGGTTTAAACATTGTATTCCCCGCCTTGTGGTCCACCCCCAGTTGCTCCCAGTGTGTTCAAGATTGTATCCTCCTCTGGGACCTCTCCCCATTTCTGAGTTGATGTATGCATTTGAGTCAGTGTCTTTCTGTCCCTGACCCTCCAGGGAAGAAACTCCTTTGGAAAACATACAGAAGACCTCTCCCTGTTCCTTGTCCCTGCCCTCGGCGCAGTCCTATCCCCAATGCAGTCCACCTGTGCCATAGAGCAGCTGTGCCCTACAGCTGCACCCTGGATTCGACAGCTTTCTAGGGGCAGCCCACTCTGGCTGTTGGTGTCAGGAGCTAGTCGGTCTGAAGAAATCCAGCATGGCAGCAAGACTCCAAGTCAGAAATACAATTTATTAGGAAAAGGGGAAAAACCAAATAATGCAATAATACAAAAGAAAAACCACGGACAGAATACAACCTGTCACCCTGCTAGTTAGGGTGGTGGCAGCAGTCCGGATGAAATGGCCTTGTTGAAGTGGTGATCCTGTAGAAACCATCTGGTAGCTCTTGTCCTCTGAAGACCCAGTGGGTGAGGGTGGCCGTTCCTCTAGGAAGCCAGTGGAAAGACTGCTTGTGGTGTCCCAAAACTCAGATTATATCCAGCTGGGGATGCTTAGCTCCTGCCCCCTGGGCAGAGCATCTTGCAATGGGCTCAAATTGTTCTGAGTCATGCGGTGGTTCCTTGATTAGCCTTTAAACAGAAATGGCTCCTGCAGGGAGTCATCTCTGAATCATGTGGCAAGACATGGATGGCCCCGTTAAGAGATAAGGAGATAAGGAAAAAACGATGCCCCTCCCGGTTTCAGCAGCTCTTGAGGTTGGGAGCAGAATACATTTTTATATTGTAGCCTAGGACAATACAGGATGAATGCTTTTGCATTTGCAGGAAGTTTGTGTGGATTTGAGAAGCATCCTTATAGCAGAGGCACAAAAGTATTCTCATCCCCTTTTAAATCATCTTCAAACCAAGCAATTCTCACAATAAGGTAGCGCATGAAAGACTTGCAAGTGAGTTGAAGAAACACGGCAAAGATAAGTAGTGTTCAACTGCAGAGAATCGTTTAGGAGAATAGCTGACTAGTGACAGCTCTGAGCAGAAGAGTCTGTGGCTTATCCTGTGGGAACAATAGTAAGAATTTCAATTGAAAAACCCCATTCATTCCCAAGGAGCAAACATCAGTAAAAATAAAAGGTCAAGTAAAGACACCCTAGTGCTCTTCTTATCAGAAGCATGTTCCTCCATATGAGAGTATTTAGGAAAGGACAGTCCATTCATAAAGAAAGGTGTGCCAGTTAGAAAACCTGTAGGACAATACAAGACAAACTCACACAATATACATCCTCAAATGCAAAATGAAGAAATAATCATTTCAAGCTTCCGTGGAATTAATTGCATTTTATTTGTTCTTTTCATTTCAGCTGCTCTCAAGTTATTTTTTAAGACTGAATTTTATGAATTCAGCAAAGCTCTCTTTCTGAATGTCTGCATACCCCTATAAAACACTGAGGTGACAAAGAGAACGGCAGTGGAAGGAAACCTGGTCCACCTCCCCCTCCTTGAAGCTTTAGGCCAGCGAGTGATTAGAATTTAGTCACTTCATTTGCTTTACCAAGAGAGAATGTTTTCCAGCCTTTATCTTTCCTTTTGGAGCTGATTCACTTTGTAGTCATAAATTCTTGACTCAGTTGGTGAGAAACAATGGCATTACAGCCGTGGATGTTAAAGTGCACTGATGGGAAATGAAGTTTTCATCTTCAGGTCCTTGCTTCAGTAAATCTTCCAAATTCATCAGAAAGAAAGTTCCCAGACCAGTAATCCCCACTCAAATGACCTAATTCAAATAGTTTGTAGGCATAAGAGGCATCAAGCAGGTGCTGTCATCTGTTAGGGGAATACCCAGCCAGTACATGATTGTCTAGTTAGGCGGCAACAATTTTGGAAAGAATTTAGTTTTTTTGTATTGCAAGTGAATGGTCAATACATTTTCTTAGTGGATACGGGTACAAGAATGTCTTCTGCATCCTTTCAGAGGGGAAGCTTCCCTAGATCTAAAGCTGCTCAGCTCCACGATAGGATGCTTTGTCTGAAAAGGGAACTCAAGTCTTTGTCCTTTTGGATTGCTTCCATAGTTTTTCACTCACTCTTCAGGTAGCTGTTAATATGTTCTGTTATCCCTTGCAAACTTTTATGGGCATAGTCACTGAATTGGTACGTATTCCATGAAGTCCACAGGCCCTGTTGAGATGCAGCCACAGGTCTCAAGGGTGTTAGCAGATGTTATTCTGAGGCCACTCCTAATGATTTTTGATGGATCATAGTGACTGAGGAAAGTGCCCAAAGACTGGATGAAAGCAAATGTCACCCATCTTGGAAAAAGGCAGCTAGGAGGACTTGGAAAAGTAGAAGCCAGCCAGCCAGCGTCATTTTTATCCCCAGGAAGTTGATGGAGCAGCTATTGCTGGAAAGCATTGCCAGGCACATGAAGGAGGACAAAATAACATAGTCAGCATGGATTTACCAGGGGAACTTCATGCTGAACAACTTTTTAAACTCCTCTGATGAATCAACTTGCCCGGTAGATGAAGGGAATATTGTCTGCCTGGGCTTCAGGAAGGTTTTTGACATTTATCTACGTGGCAGCACACATACATCCCAGAAGTGTGCAAAGAGGAGGGAACCAGTGTCTTTTCAAGGATGCTCAGTGAAAAGACAAGAGGCAGTAGGCACACACTGAAATACAGGAGATTGCCTCTGCACATGGCCAAATGATTTTTTACTGTGAGGGCGACTGAACCACGGCACAGACTGCCCAGAAAGATGGTGGAGCCTGGATCTTTGAAGACATTCAAAGTACACCCAGATATAATCCTGGGCAAGAGGCTCTAGGTATCCTGGTTTAAGCAGGGGGGTTGGACCTGGTGAGCCCCACTGACGCCTTCCACTCTCGTTCATTCTGTGCTAGTGAATTCTCTTAGAGATGCATTTCAAGCACTGGCATGACAAAGGTCTGTGCAGAGAGAGATCCAAATGGACATGGGATCTAAGTTCCTTAAGTAGTGCTCAAGAAGAATGCAAAACTCTGGGATAAGTGTCTCTTCCATAACTGAATCCCTTTCACGGGAAAATTCCCCAGCTATAGAAAGATCTTCTGATAGGCATGCTTAAGACTGACACTGGCTGAGCAAATTTCTCCCTATGTGTGTTTAAGACCAATTAGGATCTTCACCAAGAGTGTTGTCAACATAGTCACAGAATGTATATTGTTAAGAAGGGACAACTTACATCAGAATGGCAAATATTGGTCCACAAAATGTATTAATGTATGGGAACTATCTACTTGGGTTGAAAATAAAAAGAAAGAGTTAGTCTTTATTTATCAATTCCATCGCAATATTGATGAGGTAAGAAAAAGACCTTAGTCCTTAACCTTCTTAACTCAAGCAAAGATTTTTAAAAATTCCTTGTAAAAAATGTATCCTAATTATCAGACTATGAAACAATTTTAGTTGGGAAAAAAGTTCCAGAATTGTGTAGATAGTGGTAAAGAAGCCAAGAAAATAGGTAAGAAACAAAAAGAGAGCAAAAGAGTCAGCTTCAGTCTGCAAGCTCGTTCTAGAAGTAATCTGCTAGAAAAAGGAACCCCCAGTTGAATTTCCAATGGATTCATGCACTTGATTCAGTAACTAGTCAATGTAAAAACCAATCCTTTTGTACAACTTCTCCCAGCAACAAAAACCCCAACAGCTTGACACCACCATCATGCCTGTCCCAGATGTATTTTAAAAGAAATTATCCTTTCTTGAAACTCTATTTGCATAAAAGTTGCAAGACATTGGAGGGATTCTCCACATTCTCATTTCTCCATGTGGCTTGAAAGTCTATTTGATAAAATATGCAACAAAGCATATGATTTATAAGGTAGGGTAAAATGGATGATTTGGGAATTGATCTCTTGTTGATATTAAACTTCATATCCACTCTCTGTGAAGTTTCTAAAAGAAATGATGGAGCTGAGGCATGAATCTGCCACAACAAGTGTTAAGCAAACATACACACTCCCCTTCACATGCCCCCCTTCCACACACACCTAGGCCCACACAGAGGTCAGCATAGCAGATGATGAACACCTTCTTTGGCACTTCATGAAATCCTAACATGAGGAAGTGTTGAAATACAGAGATTTTGTCCCGTGTAGAAACCCATCCCATGTATTTTATGCTGTAATTCTTCTCTCTTTTAAAATTTGCTATCTTCTGCATAGTTTTCATTAACCTGTTACAGTAGTGAAAATCACAGATCAAGGTAATTTTGTAACACTTTGATTTTACCCCAAGAGCTGAGGGAAAACTTGCTCCTATACTTCAATCTGAGTTTCTTCTAGATTCCAACTTTGTTTCTCTACCATCAAGAGTCTCCTGTGTTGCTGCTCAAAGCCCCATCCAACCCGACCTTGAATACTTTCAGGGATGGGACACCCACTACTTCTCTGGGCAACCTGTTCCAGTGTTCCAGCACCCCCACAGTAAAAAATGTCTTCCTTTCATCTAATATGTGTCAGAAGTATTAAATCTAGGCATATAAACTTTGAGGAAAGGTTTGAAATTCTTTTGATTTGAATCACATTTTATATGAGTACTGACTTACAGATGACTAAAATATGTGGATGGGCATTTGAGCTGACACTTTTTGAAAAGGTGCATGGAATTTAAAATTAAAACCAGTACCATTAAAAGCTTTGTGCCGTTTTCTTTTTCCTCTGGTATTCAAAATTGCATATATCAAATATCTGTGCTTCGTACAAAGCTCTTAGACACTCTCAGAAAAAAGCTTTTCTTTCAGACTAAGTTGCAGTTTACGTAGAACACTAGTACTAGTGAAGGTTTTTCTGGGCATAGGGGGAACACCTTCTCATTGGATTTGTGTGCAGAATGCATTTTATGCAAACTGGAAAATTGATCGCCGCTGTGTTCTAGTCATCATTCTTACTGCATCAGGCCTGAAGATTCTGTGAAAAGTAGCCTGTGGACCTTGAACATAGCTCACGTGAAACAGATGAGAGGTGATGGAGAAGTTGAGGGAGAGAATAAAGAGCATATGGCCCAGTACAGACTAACAATTGTTTGGCACCCTTTAAAGGCTGTGTTTGACAAGCAGGGCTGAAGCAGGTCTGCAAAATATCCGGGAGATCAAAATCCATTGAAGCAAATTGCCCTGGCCAGTCACCTTGCTGCCGATAATTCACTCTCCATAGCAGCTGATCAGGCCTAAGAATGCTGCTGCAGAAGTATTGTGAAAAAGGTAGGCATATTTTCACAGATGCAGGGGAAAATCCCCTTGGATGATGGTTCCAAGGGATTACTTGATGGAGCAAGTTATGTACCCTTATCTACCGTGCAATATCTAAGTTGGTGAGTTCACATCTGTCAGCATCACTTTCGAAAATAAATGTTTGATCCACAAAACAATATTTCATATGTCCTGTCTACCTGCTTCATTTCAACCAATGAATAGGCTACGTTCCATCAGCAAAGGGTTTATGATCCTATGTTTCTTTAAACTGTGATAATTCTTTATTTTTTTCTAGATCAGACACTGTCTATTCATAAGATTCAGATGTCCATGGCAGGGGTGTAATTAAATTCACATGTTAAAAAATAACCTTGTTCTTGTTATCTTTTTATTAAATTACTGCCATGTAACATCAGTCTGAGAGCTGAAGAAAACCCCTTCATTTGCTGTTTGCCAAGTATCATCTATGTGATACAAATTCTACTTGAGAAATCACACCCGTACATTGCCATGTAGCACTACTAGTAATGCTTTCACAACCTTTTCTTCATCATTAGGTCTTTTGGTGAAGTGAATGATTAGAACATAAGCAAGGGCATTTGTTCAAGATGCTCCAGAAAGAGCTGTGGTCTGTTCTCTTCTTTGCTGCCTATGTTAGCACTCAGCTGCAAAAAAGGAAAGATTACTAGGAAAAGTGTTACTTTCAGTCTAAACTTGTAAATGATGTTTGGAATACCCTGTTAAAGGACAAGGTGCTCTTTTAAAATATGGCATCTTAAGGGAAAATGTCAGCTTTAAAAAGGTTTTGAGACAGTTGCTTCTGGAAAAAAAAAAAAAAAGAAAAGAATTGGAGGCTTCTAAGGTCTTTAGGCATACTATTTTGAGGATTGATTCAAAACACAGTTTCTTCATATAGGAAGAACAGAGGACCATAGATGCAACCCATTTGAAAATGGATTTCTATATGTTTCTGGTTGGGATTCCCAGGCATCATTTCTTGTGAAGTCGAGGGACTGCAGTTAGCACTCCAATAATTTCCTTCCCTGAAATTCATCTGCATTTGGTCCTTTTTCCAGAGTCCCCATTTATTAGTGAAGGTATACTCTATCTATGCATTAGAATATTCCATTAGAGTGTGTGACTCATACTTGCTAGTTAAAATTAGCTGGAGCGGAATGGATAGTTACAGTTGCGTGTATACAATAGTCTTATTTTGGCAAGTTTTCTTTAGACAATGTTGAAGCAGCACTAGCAACTAGGAAGTACAGCTTGCAGCAGGGAAGGACACTCTTCTGCTTTCTCAAGTTTCCTGTAGTTAAATAGACGCCAAAAGGCTTTTCCTAGTACTACTACTGTCTTGTAGGAATACTTGATCTAATCCTATCTTTGATCAAATTCCTAATGGGTTACTTTTCTACAAGGCAGAACATTTTTCTTTTAATAATATGTATTTTGTAAGTTGGAGACATGAACTTGTGCACCAGTCACGTGGACTGTACTCCTTATTAAGTTTCACAACCTTCTTTAGAAAATATTGACTGTGTGTAACTTCAAAAGGAGAATTCTGGGCATCTTCATTCTATTGATGTAATTGTTTTTCTGCCATGCTGGTATTGTTTTCTATCATTTTTACCAACAGAAATATTTTTCCCTGACACCTATGGAAAAGACCTATGTTTACTCAACAGTGCCGCGTCAGTACATTGTTTAGAATGATTTCAACATGGTCCCAAACATATCGGACAGCTAGACAGCAGAGGTTAGCAACAGGGAATGGGAGTAACTTCTGAACCGTTTCAGTAGATTTCCCAGGAAGGGCTTGCTTTCTGCCACTGCAAATTTTCCCAGAGATTTTGTCTGGTGAAGAGTTGCATCAAAAGAGTATTTTTGCCCAAACCTTGGGGCAAGCTCTGTCTCGGATTTACTAGTGAATGCAAAGAGGGTGAAAGTGCTGCTTCAAAGCCCTCTGTGCGCTTTCTGTACCAAGAGGGGGGGTGACCCCAGAAATAAGTTTTGATCTCTCTTCAGAACACAAGGCATGTCATCACCTCATTCATCTTCTTCTGGGACTCATAGCGTCTTAAGACTAAGAAGCTCTCTTGCTTGCTGAAGTGCGTTCAGCAAAAAAACCTTGTCTCATCAGCAGATTTGAACACAACTACAGTCGAGTCAATTCCAATGCTGGCAGGGCAATACTCTACCCCACTAGTAACATGCCACTATTAGAAGACTGTGTAAAACTATTTTTGTACAAAGTAATCGGAGGGAAAAATAGAATTGGGAAGAACTGCACATTGTTCTGGAAAAAGCCTCCTGCCTCAGTCTTACAGACATCATTTGCTGGTATCATTTTTAATAGTTGGGGGTTTTTAAATTTTGTAGAAGAAAAAATATTACTGCACCTTTATGTTTCCTTAATAGAAGTACAGCCATTTCTTAATAGAATAGAAGTAAGCCATTTGGATATGTACAAATGGTCTTTTCAAATACATATGCTATAGCCCACTGTGAAAGTAATTAGCTATAAAGAGAAATCTAAAGGTTTAAAAAGATTTTGGAAGAAAGTAAGTCTAAGGTGATAGAAGAAGAAGAAAACAGCAGTTTTCTTCTGGTGAAAAAAAACCAAAGGGAGGACCTTGTACAGTGGAGATGTATTATTTGACTTCCTGAAAAACTGAGTAGGTTTGCTATTGCCAATGGTTTTCATTAGGTAGGAAGAGATTCCTTTGGCAAAAAAAACCCTTCAAACTGACTTGACAAAAATGTTATGACACTTAACTTCACCAATCCTAAAGAAAAATTCTCATCACTTGATCTGGAAATCATGATGGTAATGGAGACAAGGATGTCTAAGCCATGCCATCAGGAACATCAAAAAGCATTAGAATGCAGGTAAGACTGAGCTCCTGAACTAGTGTGAAGAGAATGCAAGAAAGACATTTTCCTTTAAGAGTCTTCAGGATGGAGAGCAGATCAAATTTTTTCATGTGAAGTATTTCTGAATGGGATGAATCTTCAAAATAACATTGTTTTCCAAAACCTGTCTACAGTATCTCTTACCATGATACACAGTTCCTATGAATAGAAAAAGCAAAGCACTTTTTTCCAAACTGTTGTGCACTCTTAAGCAATCTACAATAAAAATAGTATTTTTTCATGCTGGGAATGATGTGAATTACAAAAAAGCCTTGTAGCACACTTGGCACTGTAGTCTCTTGATTAGCATAGCTTTTTATTCATCAAACACGTTTCACATTGACTATTTTTCTCTTTTAAATAACGGCGTCTTTGTACTTATGCAGCATCCATGAAGAATTTCTTGGGTGTTATTTTGTACCTGATCCTAAATGGCAGGTTCTGCATTCTGCCATCTGTCTAGCTTTCCCATTTGATGCAGCTTCTGAGAGGTATTTTCAGAATCGAGGACTACTTGCAAGAATGATGCTAAATCCATGCATTTTACTCCTTGGTTAATGCAAAACTATTTTTCCTTTACAGTTCAATGAGAACAGGAAAATAATGATGGTGAGTTCAATCCTTAGAGTAATCCAAAGAGGACTATTATCATCATTAGAAACCAAGCAAGGTGTATTTATTGCACATGCATGATACTCACTGATGCAAATTACCCTGTAAATTCAAAAGGAATCTGTATCATAGGAGTGGATGGACTGTTTCTATTGATATTTTGCTTAAAGCAGAAAATTAATTCTTTTGACAGCCAACTCATGATTGCAAGCTCACTTTCAACTACAGCTTTCAAACAGAAGAAACATGTCTGTTTATAAAACGATACAGTACAGTACACAATAGCAAGTCAGGTCATAGACTTTGAAAAGAAAAAAACAGATCAAAGGACAGATTCATTCACATCTACAAGCCCTCAAGAGTGTACAGGTCAAATGTCCCCAGAAAACTAGGCTGGTGGCGCAAATTCTCTATGTTGGCACCAGCAGAAGCAGCTGCTATCTTGATAGGATGCAATCTTGCTTCCATCACCCTTCAGAGCAATCTTCTGTACCCCTGCCCAATACACCTTCTGCTCTATTCCTTGGACTTCACATTTGCATTTCTACAGAGTCCTGTCCTGCAAACTGACTCAAAGTTCAGGTAATAGATTTCCAAGATTTAGAAATGTTGTGTGAGGTTCATTTATTTCATATTTCATTCCATCTAAGCAAACTGTAACTTTCTGAAGTGAAATATTTTGAGTATGTCACGTGTATTTTAATGTTAGCTCTGCTTCACATTAAAACTTCTCACAGACCCCTGTGATGCCTTGCTGCAAAAATATAGAGCTGCCAAGAGTGGTTGTGGGAAGTTAGGATTGCCAGAAAACCATACAAACAATCTAACAATAGAGCCTTGGATTTCTGAATATAATTGCACCATGTAAAGTCAAAATATAATATTTAAATGATTTTAGATAATGATGAGTGTGGGCTAGAGAGAATCCAGATAGAATTTTATTTTTTTAAACAGTTCCGGGAAAAACATGGCCTTGACTTGGAAGTATAGCAGGAAATATTTTTATACAGCATGAGTTCTCATTACCTAATCATATGATTTGTAGACCTGAATTGGAAACCAGGAAATAAACGAAGAAAAATATTCAAGCTATAAAAGATGGGAGTTTAAAATTTTCTTTGTATTTCTGATTAAAGCTATTAGGTAGCTAAATGGTCACCCATTATTTTAAAAAGCATCTGGACATTAAAAATAGGTAAATTTCTGCGGGACTTGGATGTCAGCTATTCCTGAAAAGCTTTATTTCACTGCTTTCCAACCCTGAATCAATCCACTTAAACGCAGTTGTATTTCAGATGCTCAGTGGAACTGTCCATGTAATGCAGATAGTTGACAAATAATCTGCAGAAAAAGCTAGATCGATTTGAAGATCTTTTCCTGTAAATGGTATTCACGTTATTTGTACAAACACACAGATGGGATTTCTGCTGTCTTCTTCAGGCCACTTCCTCCAGAGAGCTCTCCATCAAATCTCTCTAGTTCTACTCTTCTGGTGATCCAAAGTCAGCACTGGGATGGTCCAACTGCATGAATTACTGTCTGCTAGAGGTGCACCCTGAGGGCTTCTGTGTGCAGCATCACGTGAGCCCTACTAAAGTCACCCTGTTGGTATAAACTGAGCTAGCTGGACCTTAAGGGACAAGATTGTGCACTGATATTGTAAGAGAAATTAGGTACTAAGAAGGAGGCTGGAAGATTTAAATATTTCTGCCTCCAGCTTAAGCAACACTAAATCTTGGTCTTTATCTGAAAAACTAGGTGAATTAACCCATTTGGCATTCCTATGCCAAAAATGTCAGTAATACAACAAGAACCGTCAAAAGAGTAACAATTCCAATCATTACTTTGTAAAAGTAATTCATTGGAAGAAGTCGGGAAGAAGGATGAAACATGCCAATATCCTACCCTGAGAATCATTCTGTTGATTTGCACAGGTTTCTTATTATATACCCATCTAATGCATTGGACATGCATGCTTGGGATGACACAAATACTTGCAAAGCTTACCAGATAAACCATGTTCTCTTCAGACAACACAACATTTCTTGATGGTTGTGTTTGCTAATTACATTTAGACTCAATGTTCTTAAAGGTCTTTTCCAACCAAAGTGATTCCATCATTCTCTAAATCGCAGACCCTGCTTGTCTTGGTTTAGGGCAAATTTGGCAGCAATCCTCAAGAAGGGGTGATTTATTAAAAATATTGATCTAGTACTGATATCCAACTGTGACGGACAAAGGCTCCCTAACAGTTCAAAATTAGAAAGTGTATGTTTATTGCAACGCTGGGCAGCGTGCGGGATAGCTCCCAAACACACACTGTGATTTAGAGGTGATAACAGAGTCTTTTTATCTATACAAGTATTGAATACCCAAAAGACAAATACATATTCATAATTTAGGTACATCCCATCATTCCTCACTTCGTATGGTAATTAGTTCAAAAGCTATTAAGCACGCGTAGTTTGTTGCTCAAAATGAATCGGTGGTCCCTTTCATGGGGAGGGGTTCCAAAATGAGGAAATAAATGAAGTCTTCCTGGTTCTGAACTTTCTACATTTTCAATGCAAATATGACAAATGAACCCATTGGTAGAACTCCCATTCCCCATCTTCAATTGGTTTCAGAACAGAGGTGGCCACAAAGTGCAAGCTCTCAGTGCTCTCCAGGTCCCAGTCTGGAGCAGGTTTGAACAGTTCCAAGAAAAGGGAAAGAAAAAAAGACAGTCCAGGGAAAACTCTGCCTCAGCCAGCTAAACCAACTGAAAAGCAAACAACACTCTGTTCTGCTCCATCAGTGCCCAGACAACACAGTGCAGCACAGAATGTGGAGCAGTGTTGCTTTTAGAAGGTGAGTGCAGCCTGTGATAACAAACTCCGTACTTCTTCTTCTCCCCACCTTTGCTCTCAGAACCAGTCTTGAAGGCAGAGAATAGAATATCCAGCATACACAGAACAGATGGCTGGGGATACAAGCATCATAAAGTCACCCTAGGACACTGCTCTACTGAGATATGTCACCAGACTATGCTAAGACAAAGTTTTGGAACTGCTAATTAAAATTCTACTATCACAGTGAAGCTGAAGAGGAAACACAGCTCACTCCAGTTACCTTGTGGCATGCCAATACTTCCTTTCAATCACAATGGTTTTCGTCTTTAAGTCCGTGACATCACAGGCATAATTCAACATCTTTTGGGCAGGAAGGAAGATCTTCTTCTTCTCATTATACTGATGGGTAAGCTGAAATGCAAAGCAGTTAATTCAAAGTGAAACAGCGATAAAGTCAATAGTAAAACTCACCACAGTTTTGTTTACCAACCCAAGTCCTTACTATCCCAAAATACAAGAACAGCTGTAAAAGCCTTGTGGTTTCTTAATTTTTTCCTATACCTACATGGGAGGGTAAGGGATAAATGATCCCAAACAATGGTAATCCACAACAAAGCATTCTTGACATCATATTCAGCTTTTGCATAG